>NC_069365.1:93812455-94482410 GCF_021730395.1 Mercenaria mercenaria
TTCCAAAAGCCTCTTACGCCTGCTGATGGTAATTTAATTGCTAAGGAATTACACAAAAAAAATCAAATAATGAAGAAGAGGATATTAATATAAGATTAAATAAATTATTGTTAGGATCGGGAGCGGGCCTAGGTCCTCTGATGTCTGCGGCAACTTCAGCTCAGCTGATAATATTGTGGGTTCCACGTTTAATTTTAATGATTATGGATTTAATTTAATTTCTGAAAGATATACAAATGTAAGTCGGAAATACCTTCGTGAAATGATTTTACAGTCAACAGATACGCAACAGGTTAATAAAACTTTTAGAATAACGGCTGGTGTAACAAAACCCGAACATGTATTTGTTTATTTACAACGACCTGATAAAAGTAATTCACAAGAACATAATCCACATTTATTAGGTACATTTAAATTTAATGCAGCAAATAATAACTGTATGTTTGAATCTTGCCGTCTTGAAGTTGGTAATGGTGTTTTTTATCCTGAAACTGAATATACAAGTTTATCAAGAATTAATGATGATGTTCTTAATTATTATTGTAAACAAAATAATAAAACCACTGGAAGTCTCTTAAATAGATTTAATTTTCAGTTTGTTTGGATTTGTTCATTTTAACTTTGAATTTAAAAAGGAAGTAATTACAGAAGATCCTAAGCATATTACATTGCACTTACGTTTAAATACACTTCCCACTGCAAGATATCGTATTTATGCAAATGTATTGTACGAAGAAACAGTTGAAATAAATACTATTGGAAATGTACTTACTATTGTGTAAATAAAATATATATAAAGTATAAAACAAAATTTTATAGATTTAATATATAATGACATCAAATTATATTGAATATAAAGTAAATTGAACAGATGGACAGAAGAAAAAGTTAGCACAAGCTTATAATAATAAAATTCCACATACTTTTAGATTAAAACATGAACAATTACGTGGAAACTTTTCTTTACCTTTAACAAAAACATAAATTAATCAAACTGAAAAGTCTGTTAGGAATAAGAAGGGATTAGAAATTACAATTTAAAAAAAAACAAATGTCCAGTCAAGGTCAAAATGGAGGATTCTAGGGAGCTTTGGCTGGTCTGTTAGGTCGAACAGTACTTCCGGTAGCTGCAAAAATAACTCCAAATATTAGGACCGTTAGGCGTCGGAGCTTTGTCAGGACTTGCCAGTACTGGTGTTAGTAAAATACTTAGAAATGGTATGATTTCGGTAGCTAATAATAAAAACATGATATCACCATATCTTACACCTAATCAAAGAAAACAACTAGTGGGATCTGGAGTGATTAAATTAACACAAAAACAAAAAAAGACGGCGGGTTCCTAGGTATGTTGACTACAAATCTCGGAATACCTTTGACTACACCTTTGTTAAGTGGTAAGGGACAAGGTCAGGGTATACAGATTGATTCTCAACGGAGACCTTACAGACGAATTCCTATAGTAAAAAAATGTAAACAAACCAATTTCTAACTTTGAAATTAAACAGTGGGTAAACAATTAAAAAATATAAAAACTTTAGGGTTGTATTTAGTAAAAATCATCTATCAAAAACAAAAGGATTAAAGACGAAGCGGACCAAAGTCGAATGTGGAATAATCAATTTAGATGACTCTGTTGGGTCTGGAACACATTGGGTTTGTTATGTAGATAGAATATACCTTGATCAAACCAAGGGTTTTCTTCATAGTACTTTGTACTTTGATTCGTTTGGACTTCCTCCACCAAATGAAGTAATTAATTACATCCCGAATTTAAATTACAATAACATACAATATCAAGATAAAACAAGTGTATTGTTCGGTTACTATGGTTTATTTTTCATTAAAAGGTTACAAGACGAAGTACCGTTGTATAATTTACTGTACAAATTACTAAATATTCATAATCAAGGGGAAAATAAACAAACATATATAATGTTTTAATCAGTAAGGACAAAACTATTATAAATGTTTTTTCAGTGTGTGAATTTTTCTTCCGGTTTTTTTTCTTAACTTTGGTAAAACCTTAGGTTTTCCTTAATTGTGGGAGCTGGAAGCTCCCAGGCACTTACGTCCATCAATCCAAAGTTTTCATTTGGTTTAACCAAAGGTTTTCACAGTACCAAGGGTACTGGGTTAGCAGTTTGAGTGTAGGGTAAGGCCAAAGTGCGCTTATAGAATCGGGACAAGGGTCAAATGAGGTCAAATTGACTTATAGCGCTATTATACTATACTACTAATGACAACTATGCCAAAGTTGCTCGACGTCTCGAAATTTATTCAAAATCAGTAATACCATCATCTATTAAAATTTGGAACAATTTAGATATAGACACACGTAATTCTCAAACACTCGCAGCGTTCAAATACAAACTTAAGAAAATGCTCCAACCGCCAAAAGTTCCGCCTTATTTTCTATTTGGTGACAGATTTCTTCAAATACATCACGCTAGAATCAGAAACAATTATAGCAATCTTACTGCTGATTTGCACTCGTATATATCATCCTCTCAGTGCAAATAAACTACTCTTTGGAATCAACCATTTAAGTGTCGAAGAAAATAAAAGGCTATTTCAACATGTTCACTGCTTTATCAAATCGACAAGAAGGTTCGTAAATGATTAATATGTTTTTAGATTTAAATTAAATTAATTATTTTCAACAAGATTCTATCTTTATTCTCATTTATATACATACATCATATAAAGCATTGTAACACATTCACAAATATCACATGTATATAACCGCAATTTTGAGCTATATGAGATTATTTCAGTCAATAGTACATGAATTCTGACCATTAAGAATATTGAATATATCATTTAAATAAATGAATAAAAATTACATCTATATTAAGTCTAACTATTTTCAGACTTAAAAGATAGAAAACCAGTGCTAATCCAGATTTAAAAACTGTCATAAAAGAACCATATGTAAAACACTGAAGACTGTAATTTGGGGCTCTAACGCGCATATAAAAATAGTTTTCAAAAATCGAATATCAATCTTGACCAGGTCAAGAATTAACTGATTAGCACTGATTGTCTACACAAGTATAAAATGGACATGACACATAATACTAAGAAAATACAATACATTATTTACAAAGTAAAAATTGTCGTCTTCGTAAAATTGAAAAACAGGTTTTGGCACATTGTCTAATCAACTCTTTATGGGAAAACAACAATATAAACTGATCGGTTTTCGATAAGTTTGGAAACTCAGAATTACACTCGGTAGCTTTTGAGAACAATATATTTCTCAAATCATTGTAAACATGGCATTCAAGGATGACATGGAATTCATTTTCAACAGTATTACTTTGACAGAATGGACATGTTCTATTTTCCTCCCTGAGTCCTTCATATCGTCCAGTTTCAATACGAATGAGTGCAACACCCAGTCTAAATTTACTGAAAGCAGAGCGGTGTGACAAAGCATTGTAAGAGTACAATATTCTTCTACACTGTAGTTAGACTTTAACAATTTACACAATCTAAGTTTATTGCGTCCTCGTCCTGATGGACCGATATCATTATTAATTCTGTTTAACCAGCTATTCATATAACATTCATATGTCGCCTCTTCAACCATAAGGGCGAATGAACGAGGTAAACTATGTTCTAAAGAGCAATACATATTCATATCATTTTCTTTAAAATAAGAAGTTACATTGTATATCCATTTTTTACATGGACGACCAGATTTGACGTATAACCAAAGTGCCACCCTTTTGTTGAACCTCGACCCCTCCATACATGCTAACTTAGACCAGTATAGGGAGACACTTTTCCATTGTCGGACTAATGGCGGCTTCCGGGCCATTTCACCAGAAATTCCATCATTCGATGAATATTTTCCAACACCAAGGAAGAAACGAACAGCCCGGTGATGAACAGCATCGATGCAAGAGTATGATCGATATCCCCATAGCGGTGCACTATAGCTAATAACAGGCCATACAGCTGTGTCATAGAGTTTGGTGTACACATGATATGGAAGACCTCCAGTAGATTTACATTTGGCAATCAACAAACCCAAGGCTCGACTGGCACTCTGAGCAACAGACTTTACAGTTATATTTAGATCAAAATGTTCTTGTAAAACTACATTCAGGTAACTATATATATCAACAATAGAAAGTTTATTTAAACCACACATAAAAGTAAACGATGTGCATGGCGTTGAATTAGGTCTAAAGTGAACTATATTACTTTTATTACAATTTACAACCATATCATTTGTTTTACACCAATAGTTTAAACCATTAATTAAAACTTGTAAATCTTCAGCAGTTTCAGATAACAAAACGATATAATCGGCGTACAACAATATACATACTTTTTCGTTTTCTAAAGACACATCAACGTCAAGTGACTTAAGATATAATGTCAAATCATCAATAAACAAATTAAAAAGTAAAGGGGACAGTATACAACCTTGGCGAAGGCCACATTTTACATCAAACAATTCAGTTTCAAAAGCATTTACTCTTACACATGACATAACACATGAATACAGTGATTTAATAGCTTTTAACATTTTACCAGCAATACCAATATTCTCTAGACGTTTCCATAAAATGGTTCTATTAATAGTATCATATGCCTTTCTAAAATCAATAAAGGCGCAAAAAGTATCTTTATGTATCTTCTTTCTGCTATCAATTATATGTGTTAAAGATAAAATTTGGTCTGTTGTGCTTCTGCCTTTTCTAAATCCATTTTGTTCATCGCTCACCTTTAGGTTTGCCTCAGACCATTTACTTAACCTATTGTTTAAAACATTGCAATATACTTTATACATGGATGAAGATAACGAAATACCTCTATATGACAAAGGATCTCTTTTATCCGATGACGATGATATGGGGATAGGTTTTATAACGCATTTACCCCATAAAGAGGGAATTATGCCGTTATCGAAACATATATTGAATAAAACATGAAGGAAAGAAACACATGCATCATTGTTTTATACTTCAACTGGAATATTGCCGATACCATTAGCTTGTTAACAGATAACAATGCATTTTTAACATCCAACAAACTTATGTGACTATTAAAACTAATATCATCTACATTCAATTCCGCGTTAACATTACTATTGTCAATGTGATCTAGTGAGGCCTTCGATGTTTGGAAAAGAGAGCTAAAGTCATGTTTCCACTTTTTTAAAACGGTATCCAAATCATGTGAAACAGATCCATCAGACGTGACGACTTCCATTGGTATCCCGTTACATGTAGAGCAATTTACACCAATCTTTCCGATAGATTTCCAAAAATTGGACGAATCAACGTTACACTCCTGTAACAATTGTGTTTGTATTGAATACCAATGGAAACGCTTAGCTCTCTGGACCGTCTGACGTGACGACTTCCATTGGTATCCCGTTACTTGTAGAGCAATTTACACCAATCTTTCCGATAGATTTCCAAAATTGGACGAATCAACGTTATACTCCTGTAACAATTGTGTTTGTATTGAATATAAATGGAAACGCTTAGCTCTCTGGACCATTCGGTCAAAATCCCTGCGTTTTACAATATAAGATGATTTTAAAACTTTCTTACTGCTAACATTATCACAAGATAACCAAGCCTTTTCTGCAAACAAACTTCGTTCCATATATCTGTCAGTTTATCAGACCACCAAGGCTTTCCTTTTTTATTATTAGACCCGTATTTAACATTCTTATACGGTAATCTACTAGACATACTTCGTTGGACTAAGTTACACCAATCATTGTAAACTTCATCAATATCTGATTGTGTTCTAAAGCTACATTCAAGTTTAGATATAGTATAATTTACATCTTGCAAAGTACTAAAATCTAACATAAAATCATTTGGCACATTACTAACATCAACCTTTTTAAAACTAGACACATTACGGGTGTTCATATTAGTCGATTCAATATAAGTATCCACAACAACATTCCAAAGTAATAATGAGTGGTCAGGAAAAGAACTAGATGCAACATCTGAGATAATACTAGCTTCATTGATTAACTCAGACACTCGCTTAAGGAGGTAGGTTACCTTAATATTTGTATGTGCGCATGTCCAACCAGAAGCTAACGTGACGATTTACGACGACGTTTACGACAAACTAAATGTGTTTGTATATTCATTCTTCTGAAAACAAATCATAGACCTGTCTTCGATCTGACGCTTTATGGTTTAATAATGCAGAAATAATGAAGAAATTGCCGCAGAAACGCTTCAAAACAATGTTGCCTTAAAATGACGTCATTGACGTCATGACGTTACGTGTCAGTTACCGCGCAAAATTAATAGCTTTTATCTTGAAAGTACGTAATTCTGTGCATTTTCTTTATTCAAACTATTTTCAAATAACCATTATTTGCTGAAATATTTTTTATGAGTCTTTTGCTCTGAATAATAATCAATATTTTGCTTCTTTTATGTACTTACATTGAAATGTTATGCGGAATGTACGAAAATGGATGATGGTAACCAATGTTATTTGGAATATAGTTAGGTGAGAGGTTACTTGTTACTGCCATTTTCAAATAAAAAATCTAGCAGTTTGATTTGTAATACCTATTTTTCAGGTTCCGTTGATAATTTGTTACTTATATACTAAAACTAAGGTCTAAAATTGTTCAAATTTCAGTAGAAAATTGTGGTTTCTTGAATTGAAATGATGTTACCATGGAAACGAAGCCCGTGACCTATGTATCTAAAGGTAAAATTCAAAAGCGTTGACACTAGTCTATTTAAGAAACACAGCTTCGGCTTTTTATTTTCATTTCATCAATATCCATGAGAATAATAGTAGTATGCTGAACGATTTTTCCATGAACAATGCCAGACGAGGGGTACTGCTGTAAGTATTCTAAGCTTAGAAATGTGTTTGAATAAATGCAGATAACACGAAGATATAACTTATGTTAGAAATAATATGTTTTAAAGCTACATCAACTAGAAAGATAATCTTATTCAATATTTTTTATTAGAAATTACAACAAAAAGCAAGATATCAGCCATTTTAAACATCTCTGTTGTCATGGTTACTTTAAACTTTAAGAAAAATAGGGTACCATGTATAGTGCTTGGTATTTTGCTAATAATATTACCCAAATATTCCATGTTGTTCATTAACAGAATGGCACTGAAGCCGTCGAAAACCCCTATTTTTATACATAGCTGTCTAAAAATGAGAGAAAATGCGTTACCATGGAAACACGAGCCCCGCGACATATACATTTTAAGCTTATATTAGAAAGCTAACGTGCATACTAGTAAAATTATAGATTATGCTGACTTCTACGGATATCAATAAAACTAAAATACACTGAAAAGTGTTAAATATCCGTATTTTCCTTCTTCTTTCCATATGAAATACTTTTGAAGGGTCATGTTCTTCAAACCTGAATAAAAACTGAACTTGAAGGAACAGAGACAAACGAAACTGAGATTTTAGCAATTAAAACTTCATATAACACGAACTACAAAAAGACGCTGCGGTTCAACTAATTTGAATTTACCCTTGTAACAAGGTAACCTACCTCCTTAACATTAAATTGTTCAAATGATGATAACTTATCATGACTTACAAAACAATAGTCCACAACAGAATTACCTTTTGAAGATACTGATGTAAAGTCATTACACACATTATTTCGACCATTAAGCATGCACATGTTAACATTTATTAGAAAGTCTAAAAATATTTCACCATATCTATTTATATTAAAATCAATAATTTCTCGGTGAATAATATCATCTACACCTCGTATGAAGTCGTCATTGTCGCCACATCTACTGTTAGAATCGCCACATAAATACATAATACCATCGTCCTTATACTGATAAATCAAAGATAATAGAGTATCATAGAATTTATTAACGTCAAACCATCTAGATGAGTGTTCCGGTGGCAAGTAACACACGCAGGGCAAAATTGAAAAATTACTGTATTTGTGTCGTAACTTTAACAATAGGATACCTTCACACGAATTGTCACAGACTGTTATATTAAAATCGTCAACTAAAGAGTTTGATACAAAGAAACCAATTCCGCCGGAGCCAGTTCTGGCGTTTCTGTGGATCTGTGTTCTATTATTCCCGAATCAAGTGAAACCATTAAGATGTAACACTTCGCTTCCAGTTAGATGACTTTCGGCTATACCTAAAATATCTATATTAGAGTTAAAAACACATGACGATCTTAAAACATAATTATCTGAATTAGAGTCTGTTTTCCATCCTCTCACATTCCAAAACCCGGCTCTTATATATCTGCGGCCACGGTTATAGCCACCAGAGCGTCCCCGATAAGAGCCGTGCCTTGGACCATCACAATCCCTGTGACCATGATAATCCGGATGACGAGAATCATCCCAGCTATCACGACGGTCGTTGTGATCACTTCTCCCGTTTACACGACGATCCCTGTTGTCCGAGAGGTAACGGTTCGAGTTCCGATTGTCATGACCCAAGTCACGATTGTCACGGCTAGAGTCACGACGCTCATCGCTATTGCGATTGACTATTCGGGATCCCCTCATTGTAAGCTGATCCGACTTAAGCACATTAAGAATAGTGGCAAAGTTTCGACTATTCTTTCGCTGTTCTGGGGCAAGATCATTATTGACATAAACTTTTGAGTACTTACTGACATGCCTAAGATCTGGTTTAGCTTTCATAACAGTCTGTTTGTCCTCCTAAGACTTGAACGTTGCTATAACGACACCAGGTTTAGACTCAATCTGTGATTTCTTACGCTCGGCCTTTGACACCGTGATACTTGACAATTTCAAACCGTCTCTCACTAGGGCGTTCACTTTCGATGCCGTGCTCTCACTCGCAGTCTCAGGTAAGTTTCTAATCACTACATTTAAAGTCCTATCCGTGGTAGCATGTTGTATATCAGGAAGAACAGGGAGGCCCATGGAAGACAAACTGTTTATCTGCCCCCGTAATGCAGCTAAGTCATCTGCTAAATCAGATTTTATAGTCTCTGAAAATTGCTCAAACTTGGTGTCCAATTTCTGATCAACACTACGTTTAACTCTCTCCAGCTCACTGTTCACCCGTATGTCAAGATGTTGTGAGACATTGTTAGCAATCCGGGAATCAAGAGTTTTTTCAAACTGATCAAACCGGTCATTCAGCCCTTAGTACATCATATTAACATCCGACGAAAGTTTATCGAATATCTGTTGGAGTGTAGGTGTGGTGCTGACATGCACATCCGCCTTGTCGACTACAATCTTCCTGTGATCGGGTTCAGATGGAGATTCTCTGGAATCCTTATACAAAGTTTTCCTGGCTTTAATAGCAGATCGATCCTCTAGAACAACATAAGGCGAGTCTCCTCTCGCCTTGCCACTTCAGTAATACCCTGAGAGGACATGATAGAATCCACATAGGCAGCTGCCTCTGAAACCGTCTTTTCAGTCATTTATATGGTTAGGCGAGCTTAATATGACGAGCGAATAATACACAAATACCACAGTGAACTCTTGTTTTACAAAGCGCGTCAATTGCCCGTAACACCTTGCGATAATTTTCCAATATTGAACAGCTGATCAATTGTCAAACAATTACTGTCTCTTCTCATGCGTGACGAAATTTTGGCTATACCGGGTTTTCACACTATGTCCACAGGTAATTAATATTCAAAGTACTTGATCGATACTATAAATAGTATCAATCGATCACAAAAAGTGATAAAACAGCTCAAAACCAGCCGGCTAATAGGACAAAGTTCACAATTTCACAGTTTAAAACAGTACCTCTATATATAATCCACATATATTCCAATACAATTAATTACAAAATCCCTATCCAACACTATACAAATCCAAATTTTATCTCTCACTGATTGTCAACAAACTGTCCACCATTGACCGGAAGCAGAAGTCAACAATGGCTGTCTGAGGTGTATATTCGGTGTTTGCGATGAGCTTATGGGCGAGAAATATCAACGCAGGGTCTTTTTTTCCCCTCCTTTTCTCCTCTTTGTTAAATCAAATTTTACTTCTTCATTGTATTTTTCATTATTTTTTTCCTTCCTCTTTTTCATTTTTGAACTTCATTATAAAAAAAATGTTCTTTTATTTCATGTATATGCGACGAAAATACATAGAAAATAATGCTCATTTTGTTACTAGCAGTATGACATCTGGGAAGGGCCAGCCCGCTAATGCTTTTGCTTTTATATGTAATCTGTATATCCATGCATTTATAATATTCTTAGATTTAGTTCGTTTTGTTTTGTATGCATGTCTTGTAAATTTGTATTGTATTTGTATGGAAAGCAATAAAATATGATTAAACAGAAGTAAAGGCATTTCTGATCAGATAGATACGTCAGATAGTAGGTATGTTTTGTTCAAAATAGCTGTTTTATATAACTATAAAAGAAATTAATTGAAACACAATGACATGGTGAAAAAGAAAAGATTCTAACACTTCTTATTAAACAAAGGAGGCTGAAACTGCATGTTATTATTCATTTTAACACGACCCGATTCATTTTCCTATTAAACAAATAAGACTGAAAACAGTGAATTATTATACAGCAATTCACTGTTCTGACGTCACAGTTATCACGACATAGCGTCAAACGGCAAAGCGGCGCGCTGGAAAAGAAACCAATTCAAGACGTGCAAATATTTAATGAATGCCGTTAAGGATATACGTTAAAGTCCTTGGTAACATGTCAGAATCAAAATAATATATCTCATTTAGTGATTTGCTCTTGAATAAAATCATTGTTTGTCGTTCAGATGTGTATTATACGCCCTCGTAATAAAATGCCTTCGAATTCGCATCTGAATTCCAAACGATGATTTATTCAGCGACAAATCACTAAATGAGATATATTATTTCTTAAACAATTCATTTTCTGACATCACAACTATTAAGTGGTAGCGTTTGACGGCATAGCTGCGCGCTGGAAAAGAAATAAGCAGAAATCAGGCACATATTTGCTGGATATTGCCAAGGACGTACAAAATAATCATTAACGTATAAGAATCGAAATAATATATACATCCGAACCCAAACTCCAAACAATGATTTAGTTCATTGACAAATTACTGTTTTGGATATACTTCGTTAAATACTGTAAAATTGTTTGATTTTGTGAGCACAAGGTTTTGTTATTTTGGTCAAAACAGCTTTGTTGGGACGCACCTTGTAGATTTGAGTTTGAAAGGTGAAATGAATAGGAATTTTATATATTTGTTAGGATTTAGTTTTGTAGATAGGAGTAATCAGAAAAGGAAATCCATGAACATTTGACCCAAGACGTACAATGGCACAGTATAATGTATACTATTGAAAAATCGTCAAATTTGCCTTTAGGGAGATAGCTTGCTTTACATTTTTTGTTTCTAAAGGAACTGCTATTAGGCATGTATTTTGTTACAATGTTTGCATTTTTTTCCAGGCCGAACATAAATGCTAGGTTGAATGCACAGAATAAACCTTCTAGCGTTAGGGAACAAGTTAGTTTCAGTGCAAGAAAACCAGTCAATTCCGGATCAACGCAAGATGACAATATCTGTATCATTTCCAGAGACGAGTCTGTTAACGACGATGTCATAATAGATGAGAGACCAGTAAGTTCAGATGTTTGTTCTTTTTCGGAATAGATTTGTGTTCAGCATTCAGACAGAAATTTTAGACATTGAATTTCAAAATATTAGCATCGTAGAGAGATTATGATGCTTTATAAAAAATCTTTGTAGTGTTATAGCCAGTTTGGCAGCTAAACATTTCTGTATTTTGTTGAAAGAATGGTAGAAAATAGAGAAAAGTGGAAACTTCACAGGTCGCTCAACACGACAAAAACAAAAATGTTGCAGGCTCGGTTTGACTGAGCCTGTTGATGGACGGTAGTGGAAATGCATGCTACCGTCCACGCCCTCTAGCCCCGGGTTGAGCAGAACTCAACATTTACACATGCTAATAGTACAAAAAGCAATTTTAGAGACATCCGCAGATGTATTCAAACGGCGGTGAACATGGAACCTTCAATGATACACGTGTTGAGGCGTGTAATTCCATAAAGAGCGGCGTTTGGTCCCCAGATGAAATAATGAAAGCCATATGAATGAAGAAATAATTAGTTTTACTCCCTGGATATTATTTCAGCAGACTTGATATAGGTTGCATGTACATCAAAATCTCAAAATGAAAGCAAATGCCAAAATGATGTTAGAATCTGATTTTAATTTTTTATGAGTAAATACAAAGTGACTGAGATGATGAGTTAATGCTGCATTTATTTATTCCAGGTGACACCACACACAGCAGGGGGAATGAGCGCGGGAACCAGTATGTATGGGAATGCACTAAATAAACCAGGAGGACAAGGTGCCTTTAGCTCAGCTGCCCAAACAGGTAAATAAGATAAATTGATGTAATTGAATTGACTTAACCAGGAAATTTCCTTTTTCAGAAAGCCTCAGTTTCAGGTTCATTCAGGCGTATTTTCTAAAACAAGCCTATATGTAACAAATATTTTAGCTCACCTGAGCCAAAGGCTCATGGTCAGCTTTTGTGGCCGCTCAATGTCCGCCGTCCGTCGTGCGTCGTCCGTCCGTCAACATTTCCTACAAAATCTTATCCAAGAAAAACGATGGGCAGAATTACACAAAACTTCTCAGGAATGATCCTTAGGTGGCCCCCTTTCAAATATTTCCAAAGAATCAAATTCCATGCAGAACTCTGTTTGCCACGGCAACCAAAAGGATAAACTGGTGTAGAGCCTTGATATTTGGCACGTGGCATCATCTTATGGTCCTCTTTTAAGATTATTCAAATTGTTTCCCTGCGGTGAAAAGAGGCCCAACACGGAGGCCACACGTTTTACATAGACTTATATAGGAAAAAAAATCTTCTTGTCTGAAACGGCAAGACCTTTCCTTTCAATATTTAGTACTTTGCATTGCCCTGTGGTCCTCTACCAAAATTGTTCAAATTATGCCCCTTAGGTGAAAAGAAGCCCTGCCCGGGGTGTCTGAGGTTTTACATAGACTTATATAGGAAAATACCTGTCTGAAACCACAAGATCGAGCCTTTGATGTTTTGTAATTATTTCCCTTGGGTGAAAAAAATGTTCTGCCCTGGGGGTACCAAGTTTAACATAGACTTGTATTGGAAAAAAATAAAGATCTTCTTGTCTGAAAGTTAAAGGCTAAGGCCTTTGATATTTAGTGTTCTTGCCTAGTAGATCTCTAACAAGATTGTTCCAATTATGCCCCTGGGGTGAAAAGAGACCCCCGCCCAAAGGGGTCACTTGCTATATGAGTTATATTGGAGAAATACTTCAAACATTTTCTAATCATATTTCTTAGACTGTTCAATTATACAATTATACCTGATGAACCCAACGGATTAAGGATCGCTTGTCTGTGACCTTGACCTACTGACCTATTATTTAAGATTCAGCCTTTAAATTTGGATGGCATGTACCGTTTAGCACACCGATCTTAAAACTGACTTTCAGTGACCATGAATGTGACCTACTGACCTACTTTCTTATTTTTAAGTTATTTTTATACATGTATGTAGTTAAAACGTGTATTACATCACATCTTCATTTCATCTACTTTTGTAGTTAAAACGTGTCTGTTCTTTGTTTGTTTAATTGATTGTCTGTTTGTTTTGGGTTTAACGCCGTTTTTCAACAGTATTTCAGTCATGTAACGGCGGGCAGTTAACCTAAACAGTGTTCGTGGATTCTGTACCAGTACAATCCTGTTCTTCGCAAGTGACTGCCAACTTCCCTACATGAATCAGAGGTGGAGGACTAATGATTTCAGACACAATGTCGTTTATCAAATAGCCAAGGAGAACATACGCCCTGCCCGAGGATCGAACTCACGACTCCGCTATCCGTAGACCAACGCTCTTACCTACTGAGCTAAGCGGGCGGGCTTTGTTTGTTTGAAGCATTTGATTAAAATAAATAGTTTTTAAAACCTTAATCGGAAAGATTCATTCGTGAACTGTTTAAAACTTCTTGAGTAAAGATTCTGAAATTATGTTTCCAAGTCTGCAATGCCCATTTGTGTAACTCCAAATATTTTAGGGGTGGGGATGGCAGTTATGCATGCCCTTGTCTGTCTGTCCGCGCGTCATCAAATAATAAAAAATTGCATTTAGGTATTTGTATATATAGCATGTGAAGGTTATCACTTTGTGTTCTATTTGGGATTTAACTCATTTAGGTTAAGAGTTTTGGTCCTTGACTTTGTGAAAAATACACGTTTCATGTAATGTACATTAAAATACAAGTGCTTCAAATTTCATGTTGGACATATGTTAAAAATATATTACATTAATAGTCATTAAAACAACGTAGCAATATTATTCAGCATCGGATTTGTACACCTGAGAGTTTTTTAATTTTCACTCTGCAGGAGTTTCCTTTTTTCACATTTTTAGCCTTTTTTTAAGTGCTTCTTTCTTATGTAACACAATAAGAAACCAGGCATGGAAAACTGACTAAGCATTCGACAAACGACTTTCAAACAAAAATGTCGTTAAATATCCGACATATGACATTCAAATAAAATCGCAAAAACCGGCTAAGTAAAAACGACATTCAAACTTTCACCGTTACAGGAAAAAAAATGTTGTTTAGTACCCGATATACGATATTCATAAACATTTTGAATGTCGTGCAACAACTGACATTGAACATAATTATAACATTCGCACTTTTTCCTGGAAAAGATTGTAATGTCGTTTTAGTACGCGATGTGCATTATACGGCATTCAAACAATTTTGAATGTCATGTGACATTGGATATTTGAACTTTAACTTTGAAGCAAACTTTGAATGTGGATACGTCATTCAAAACTAATTTGAATAAAAGTGCATAAAACGACCGACATTGAATATACAGCATTCGAACTTGGACTTTACAGTACCTGGCATTTTGTTGAAATATGGTTTTAAAATGTTTTCTCAGAAGTAAGTACATCTGAACGCGTTTGAGATATTGTGATCGAGCTGAGTCCCTGTTTTTTCATTATGCGTCGTCTTCGGTCTATTCACTGAAACACTTTATCCTTTGAAGTCACTGTTCACCTTGTCTATAGTATTTCGGTATGAGCCTTCCTCAAGATTTAAGATTGCATTAACTTTAAAACAATAATCTTTAAAGGCAGTATGGCATTTGTGAAAAGTACGCATTAAGTGTTATACTTAACGCCAGTAAAAACGAAAGTTTATGATAATGGCCCGAGAGTTTATGAACTTTAATTGCAACAATTGAGACCAAAATAAGTTTATATTTATTTGGAAACAGTATTTCATATCCTTCATGAAAACCCATTTCTTAAGTGTCAAAGCTATGCCTGTCTATATTTTGTTCGCTTATGTTTGTGATAGGGGAGGTAAAACTAAATTGCCAAAAATGTTAGGGGGTAGGGTACTATTTACGTCTACCAGGTTGTTCACTGTTAATTACAGTAACTATTTGATTATCAGTAAATGTATATATGTCAAACAATGACAGCAATAAAGAATTCATCCAAAAGGAATGAAGGTCAAACTCAACATTCAAGGTCAAAGTTCAAATTTATGTAAAAGTCACAAACAATGTCATATTTGAAAAATTCATTTTTATTCTTAAAAAAACAACAGTTTGTTATCATGTTATAAGTCACTCATCTTTATTTATGTATTGTATTTATATCAGCCAAAGTCAGAAATGCAAGTCTTATTGCAGAATGTCAAGGTCAACCCTAATAATTGAAGGTCAAAGGTCATTTTCATGCAAAAATGTGAAAAATGTTACCTTTACTTTATCTAGTCTGTTTAATATGTCTTCACATTATTAGTCACTAAAGGTAATTCGTTCTAATGTTGGAATGTCGGGCAAAGTCAGCATTGCAAATGTAACCCCAAAACTACCAAGGGTAAAGCTAATGTCAAAGGATATCAAAGGTAAAAGGTAAAATTTATGTTAAAAAAATCGTATGAATAGCTTCTTGTTTGAAATATAACAGATTTGTTTTTATCATTATTAGTAATTGCTCGTGATTTATTTTAGTGTATTTATATCCCACAATGTCAGTAATAAAGATATCGTATGAAATCAGACAAGTTCAAATGTGATATTAAGGGTCAAAGGTCATTTTTAAGTAAAAGAAGAAAAAAATAGCTCTTTAACATTTCTCTTTGTTAAATATAATTTGTCGATATTAGTCAATGATTTCAATTCATTTTAATGTATAAATGGTAGGCAATTTCTGGTTTGTACATATAATTTCAAAACATTCAAGGTCAACCATTATATTAAAGGCCAAATATATGTTAGACGATGTCATGGAAGAGAAATAAATCAAGGTCAAACCTGGTATTAAAGGTCAGTGGTCATTTTTGTGTAAACGATCATAACGTAGCATACTTTCTTTCAAAAATAGGTTGTTGTTGTAATTCGCTGTTAGCAATTTGTTTTAATGTATAATTGTCGAGCAAGGTCAGCAATGTAGGTCTTATCTTAGTAAGTCAAAGACAAACCTATTATCAAAGGTCAAGGGTAAAATTTGTTTGAAAATTCGCAAAAACAGCCTTTTTGCAGTGGTCTTACTTTATTGTTTGAGAGTATTTTTGTCAAAACTTGTAACTGATCATTATTCATTTTAAAATATATATAACAAATGATATCATTCTTCCTTAATAATGAAAAATTGTTCAAGATCAAACCTGACATTAAGGTACAAAGAAGAGGGTCTTCAAGAAACTCACTATTATGAAAAAAACAGGCTGGAACAAGTTGGGGAGCAAATGAAAAGATCCTACGGCAAGTCTGCACAGGCAACGCACGGCCCATAACAGAGTACGCACCCACCTGATGGGTAACTGCTTCCAAAACCAGCAAAGATAAACTGGACAAGTTTCAAGATTCAGTCATGAGGATAATTTTCGGAGCAAATAAAACAACAATAAAAGAAATGGAAAAGAAATCCAATTCCTGAGCCATTAGAGACACGACAAGAGTACAAAGCCATTGTGGAGGTAGAGAAGGCAAAGAGACTACCATTACACCAACTCCACTCAGAACTCGGGAACACAACCAAGAACAGACTAAAACGACAGAGTCTCAACCATATCGTCAAAGAACTGCAGAAAGGGAAAGCAGCAGCACTGGGCACAGAGGCAGAGCCGCTTGTGCCCGATAAATGGGTTCCTAGTGGTCCGAGAGCTCACGGACTTTTATTGCAACAATTGAGGCCAAAAGAAGTTTATACATTTTTGGAAACAATATTTCCTATCCTCCATGAAAACCCATTTCTTAAGTGTCAAAGCCGTGCCTATCTATATTTTGTTCACTTATGTTTGTGATAGGGGTGGTAAAACTCACTTGTAAAAATTTAGGGGGTAGGGTAAAGTTTACGTCTACCAGTTTTTTCACTGTTTAATTACAGTAGCTATATGATTGTCATTTAATGTATATATGTCAACCAATGTCAGCAAAAAGAAATTCATCAAAAAGGAATGAAGGGCAAACTTGATATTTAAGGTCAAAGGTCAAACTTATGTATAACTCACATAAATTGGCATATTTGAAATTTATTTTTATTCTTAAAAATTAGTTTGTTATCATAAGTCAATCAGCTTTATATATGTAATGTGTATATATCGGTCAAAGTCAGAAATACAAATCTTATTGCAAAACGCCAAGGTCAACTCTGATAATTAAAGGTCAAATTTCATTTTCATGCAAAAATATGAAAAATGGTACATTTACTTTTCTAACGTTTTTAATTTGTATTCACATTGTTAGTCAATGAAGCTAATTCGTTTTAATGTCTGTATGTCAGATAAAGTCAGCAGTGCCAAGGTAACCCCAAAACTGCCAAGGGTAAAGCTTATATCAAAGGTCAAAGGTCAAAATTTTGTGAAAAATTGCATGAATAGTTTCCTTTTTGAATTATAACAGCTATTTCTGATCATTATTTGTAATTGCTCGTAATTTATTTTAATGTGTATTTGTCCGACAATATCAGTAATAAAGATATCGTCTAAAATCAGACAAGTTCAAATGTGATATTAAGGGTCAAAGGTCATTTTCAAGTAAAAGAATGAAAAAATAGCCCTTTAACTTTTCTTCTTGTTTATGATATTTTGTCGATATTAAACAACAATATCAGTTCATTTTAATGTATAAAAAGTAGGCGATATTTGGTATGCACATATTATTTCAAAAATTTCAAGGTCAACCGTAATTTCAAAGGTCAAAGGTCAAAAAAGTGAATAAAATTTTGCAAAAATATCACCAGTTTGTAATAATTTTTATTGTTTTAAAGTATTTGTTTTGTCATTTTTAGTAACTGATCGTTGTTCATTTTACTGCATATATGTCAGACGATGTCTTGAAAGAGAAAATAAGTCAAGGTCAAACCTGGTATTGGAGGTCAGGGGTCACTTTTGTATAAAAAATTATAACCTTTTCCATACTTACTCATTACTTTGATCAAAAATAGCTTGTTGTTATAATTCACTGTAGCAATTTACTTTAATGTATACATGTTAAGCAAGGTCAGCAATGTAGGTCTTATCATTATAAGTGAAAAGCAAACCTATTATCAAAGGTCAAAGGTCAAATTTGTGTAAGAATTCGCAAAATAACAAGAAATTTGCACTGATTTTGGTTGCGGGTTTATCCCGCTACAAAAGTTAAAGTGTATTTCTGACAACCAAAGCATCTTTATTTTATTCCGAATCACGTCCAAAAGATGTTCATGTGCTGCACAAAATAGTCCCATTCATGAACAGTGCGGATGAATTATCAATGAACAAGCAGTTCTTATTCAACCTGTATACACTCACACTGACCATTTAGATTACATAAGATCTGTTAATGATAAGGTATTCCAGCCCATGGTTACATCACAATCTGGGTGTGGCAGAGTTCATCTTAGATATGAAAAACATTAAATTTGTATTTGTTTCTCATTCATGTACATTCATAGACTGGCATTTAAACAGAAACTAAATCTACCAAAAACCCGCAACCATCAGACATTTCAAGGCTTTGATTCTTATTGTGTAGGTTATTTCTGTCACTACTAGTAAAACTGATTAGTATTCATTTTAAAGTATATACAACTGACAATATCACTGTTGAAATAATAATGGAAAATAAGTCAAGGTCAAACCTGACATTAAAGGTCAAATGTCATTTTCATGTAAAAATTCAAAGTACAGCATTTTTTATTTTTTCTTCGTTACAAATTATCTTGCCATTTTGTTCATTGAAAATAATTCTGTCTTATGTTTATTTGTAAATCAATGTCAGCAATGCAGATCTAATTTCAAAACAGTGATTGGTAAAGCTTATATCAAAGGTAGAAGGTGAAATTTGCGTGAAAGACCGCAAAAATAGCATTTTTGCAATACTCTTCACTGTTTAAAGGTATTTTGTCATTATTAATATCTTATGGTTATTCCTTGAGGTTTCATACATGTATATATATGGATCAAAATCAACAATGGAGATATCATAAGACATGGGTCTAGATCAGCCCTAATGTTAAGTTTAAAATTCATTTTCGGGTAATAAATTCAAAAGATATCACTGTTATTTTATTTTTTTTTGTTCAAACATATCTTGTTGTAACTTGCTGTTAATTTATTTTAATGTTAGCCTTTAATTACTTACTTCCTTACTGCCTTCCATCTTCTTATGGCCGTTTTATATTTTATGATTAGATGCGGCAAAGAACTGCACCGTATTCTGCAGGTCGCTGATATCTCTCCACGGCTTGGTCTCAAATGGGATGTCTGTTGGCCAAACTTCCTGGCGTGCTTCTTCCAGATAGGAACAGCTCTGAAGAATGTGAAACTGTGTTTGTTTCTCTGATCCGCACTGACATTTAGCTTTCTCTGCAACTTCCAGCTCCTTCATATGTTTTCTCAGGCCACAGTCTTCAGTGCGTAGACAGAAGACAGTTAATTGGCTGTTTAGCTTGTGTAGACAGTCCTGATTTGGCAGGTAACCTCCATTTATGTTCTTCCAATCTGACGCAAAGCTGTTCTTCCGCAGAGTCTGAGCTTCACTGTATGAAGTTGGAGATTGGGGCTGTATTTGCCTGGTTGCTGTCTTTGCAAGTTTGTGCGCAGCTTCATTTCCAGCTATGCCCACCAACATGTGCAGGAATCTATCCAAATGCTACATTGTTGTTCTCAGGCAGGAGATTGATGTTTTTCAACAGCTGTCTGATTAAGTTGTCTGATGGACCTGCTGAGAGAGCCTGAAGAGCTGATTTGGGGTCTGTTAAGAATATATTGTCTCTTTTCTCCTCGCTCATACTGTTCGAGTGTTGCCGATGTGAGGGCTTGCATCTGGATCTGTAGTTGGAGCATCTCTTGCCGACTGTATGAGAGAGTATGAAGGAGGAGCTGTCTGAAAATTTGATGTAGGCACCACCCCAAGCTTTCTGAACTGCCTTTTCCACTGATCCATTGGTATATTTTTGGATCCAAAAGTGTGCTGGATAGCGGTTATTGATCATTTCTAGCGTAAGAGACTGTTGGTAAGCCTGATGTTGCTTTCCCTTTTCTTCTACTCTTGGCACCTCCAATCTGATTTTGGGAGCACATTGTCTGGGAACCCATTCTTTGGGCTCAGCGGCTCTGCCTCTGTGTCCAGTGCTGCTGCTTTCCCTTTTTTGCAGTTTTTTTTGACGATGTGGTTAAGACTCTGTCTTTTCAGTCTGTTCTTGGTTCTGCTCTCGAATTTTGAGTGGAGTGGGTGGGATGGTAGTCTCTTTGCCTTCTCTGCATGGACAAAAGCTTTGTACTCTCGTCTTGTCTCTAATGGTTCAGGATTGGCTCTCTTTTCGATTTAGTTTATTTGAGTTGTTTTCATTGCCCCGGGATTATCCTCAGACCTGAAATTGAACCTTGCCCAGTTTATCTTTACTGGTTTTAGAAGCAGGTACCAATGAGGTTGATGCGTACTCTGCTATGTACCGTACGTTGCCTGTGTAGACTTGCAGAGGATCTTTGCATTTACTCCCCAACTTGTTCCAGCCAGTTTTGTTTTCATAATATCGAGTTTTTTTTGAAGGCCCTATCCTTTGACCTTTAATGTAAGATTTGACCTTGACTAATTTTCATTATTATTTCAATAATGATATCATCTGTTATATATACTTTAAAATGAATAATAATTAGGTAATAGTTTTTAAATACCCTCAAAAAATAATGAAAAACCATTGCAAAAATACTAGATATTTGGCTAATTTTCACGCAGATTTGAACTTTGACCTTTGATAATAGGTTTGGCTTTGCCTTATTTGGATAAAACCTACATTCCTGACCTAGCTTGACATGTATACATTAAAATAAATTGCTAACAGAAAATTCTAACAAGAGCTATTACTTTTGAACAAAGTAATGAGTAAGTACGCTACAATTCGATCTTTTACACAAAAATGACCCCTGACCTTTAATACCAGGTTCGACCTTAACTTACTTTTTCTTCCATGACATCGTCTGACATATATACAGTAAAATGAAAAAGACGATCAGTTACTAAAATGACAAAACAAATACTTTTTAACAATAAAAACTTTTCAAACAGGTGATATTATTGCACATTTTATTCACTTTTTTGACCTTTGACATTTGAAATTATGGTTGACCTTGAATGTTTTGAAATAATATGTGCATACCAGATATCGCCTACTTTTTAAACATTAAAATGAACTGATATTGTTGATTAATATCGACAAAATATCATAAACAAGAGAAAAGTTAAAGGGCTATTTTTTCATTTTTTTACTTGAAAATGACCTTTGACCCTTAATATCACATTTGAACTTGTCTGATTTTAGACGATATCTTTATTCCTGATATTGTCGGACAAATATACATTAAAATAAATTACGAGCAATTACAAATAATGATCATAATAGCTGTTATAATTCAAAAAGGAAACTATTCATGCAATTTTTCACAAAAAATTTGACCTTTGACCTTTGATATAAGCTTTACCCTTGGCAGTTTTGGGGTTACCTTTGCACTGCTGACTTTACCTGACATACAGACATTAAAACTAATTAACTTCAGTGACTAACAATGTGAATACAAATTAAAAACGTTAGAAAAGTAAATGTACCATTTTTCATATTTTTGCATGAAAATGAAATTTGACCTTTAATTATCAGAGTTGCCCTTGGCGTTTTGCAAAAAGATTTGTATTTCTGACTTTGACCGATATATACACATTACATATATAAAGCTGATTGACTTATGATAACAAACTAATTTTTAAGAATAAAAATAAATTTCAAATATGCCAATTTATGTGAGTTATACATAAGTTTGACCTTTGACCTTAAATATCAAGTTTGCCCTTCATTCCTTTTTGATGAATTTCTTTTTGCTGACATTGGTTGACATATATACATTAAATGACAATCATATAGCTACTGTAATTAAACAGTGAAAAAACTGGTAGACGTAAACTTTACCCTACCCCCTAAATTTTTACAAGTGAGTTTTACCACCCCTATCACAAACATAAGTGAACAAAATATAGATAGGCACGGCTTTGACACTTAAGAAATAGGTTTTCATGGAGGATATGAAATATTGTTTCCAAAAATGTATAAACTTCTTTTGGCCTCAATTGTTGCAATAAAAGTCCGTGAGCTCTCGGACCATAGACAATGTGCTCCTAAGATCAGATTGAAGGTGTCATGAGAAGAAGAAAGGGGAAAACAACATGAGGCTCACTAACAATCTCTTAATCTAGAAATGATCAATGACCGCTATCCAGCACACTCTTGTGTCCAAGCATATACTACGGAATCCTGTTTCCGCCATCGACTTTTCGACTAGACAGAAACGCGAAAACTTGAAATTAAGTATCTAATTTATACTTTTCATGCTATAAATTTACCGCGAAAAGTCGAAATCTTGAAGTTTTTGACCCGACAATTGTCGTGCAAACGTCAACTTTTCGACCTAGAATCAAGCGCGAAAAGTAGAAATTAAGAGAGCTAATTTCAACTTCTCGTGCTAAGATATTTCCTCGAAAAGTTGAAAAGTCGAAGTTTGTAACGCGACAATTGTCGTGCAAATTTCAACTTATCGACTGAATTTGTAGGGCGAAAAGTATAAATTAAAGTCTTAACTTCTACTTTTCGTGCCAGTTCTTTGGCCGATAATTTCACGATATTATCGCTTAAATTTCGACTTTTCGTTGTAGGACGAATTTAACGGGGTAGGCATAGAGTCTTGATATTTGATATGTGACATTATCTAATGGTCCTCTATGAAAATTGTTCAAATTGTGCCCCTGGGGTGAATAGAGTTCCCAAGTTTTACATTGTATAGGAAAATCTTCTCGTCTGATACCGCAAGACATAGGCCTTTGATATTTGATATCAAGCATTGCCTTGTGCTCCTCTTCGCAATTAACTAACTAATCCGGAAGTGCTGTTTTGTTTACCTATTTAGTACAATTCAACCTTTAAGTCAGCATTAGGTTTCACTATACTAAAAGTATCAGGAGTGGTGGCACTGCTATAGAAATAGAACATTGACTTCAAAAAGCTATTCCACTTCATTGTAAGGTGTGTAGAGTTAAGTATATCATGATGAGCATGTTTATAAATCTTATAAAGATATGAATCTCATAAATCCTGGAAAAGGGCTTAAAAAGTTCTAGAATTTCGTATTGGCAGATCCATATGGACTTTGCCTTCCTGTATCCAGTACCTGGTGGGGGTATTAATCACTTTCAGTGATAGCTCTAGTTTTTCTAAGATGTTAAATTGTTCAACATTTGAAGTAGAAAATAAATATGTAGGTATATTGTGAGAGCACACTTCTTATTTTACTACCCATTTTACTATAGATAATCAAAAGATCATATAATGTAGTTACTTATCAAGTACATAGCTTGTCCTGTAACAAAAATAAGTTCAGCTCATAAAATATCGTTTTTCTTTGTGTTTGCAATGCTTTAGCCTACCTTAATGATATACTCAATAGCATAAGACTTATTCAGGGATTTTTTTTATATAGGTGCTCGCTGGAGGGGCATACACGTTTTTGATGCATTCGTTTTTGTACTGTTGTTTTATTTTCTTACTTGACCTGTTACAACTAAACAAAAATAAGTTAAATTTCTTTGTGTGTTTGCTATGCTTTAGTCTACCTTAATGATATACTCGATAGCATAAGACTTGTTCAGGGATTTTTTTTAAAAAGGTGCTCGCTGGAGGGGCATACAGGTTTTTGATGCATTCTTCTTTGTACCGTTGTTTTATTTTCTTAAGTGGTCTGTGCTAATAAAAGCCTATAAGATGTTTTCTGCTTTGTTTCACTTTATTTGTTTTTAGCTCAGCTCAACTATTTGAAGAATAAATAGAGCTATTCTACTCTTCTTAATTCTTCCTCTTAAGATCCTTCCATTATGACAGATTAAAATGATATAATGAGGTTTCACAACTGTTTAATTTATATAATTTATAACACTTAAATCTTGAAAATAAAAACAAACAAGCAAAAATACCATTCCGAGTGCAATGAGCTATGTAACATTATAAAGCCATTATTTTAACATTACACTCCGGGTGGCTCTAATTTAAACAATAAAGTCAGTCATGGTATGCTTCACGTGTCTATCTACTTTAAAGCACCAGTGCACTTTACGATATGGACTGTTTTACCTCCAAATGTACTTTACGACTTGGACTGTTTTACCTCATTTGAGGTAATTCCGATCTCTGGTTACCTCACTACTCATTGGTTAGTTCTTGTAGGTTTCTAGGCTGTCTTTGACGCTGGCGGATCGCCTTGTCGAGCGCGTCCCACAGGTGCTCAATTGGCGACATGTCGGAAGATAACGCAGGCCAATCAAGAATGTTGACGCCGTTCTGCTGCAAGTATGCCATATTTATACGAGCCACGTGCGGACGTGCGTTGTCCTGTTGGAAAATGAGATTGTACGCCGGATGTGCGTTGATGTAAGGTACCACCACAGCACGCAAGATGTCCTTTTGGTATCGCTGACCGTTCATGTTACCGTTACGCGCTTCTGACCTATCCTGCAAACTTTAAAAATGCCCCCTTCAATCAATTAATGCATTTTATCGCAGTCTACTGTGGTATTTGATAAGTTTTTGTTTTTTATTCTGTTACAGGATAGTTATGTGATACTCATGTCAAATTTCAGTGTATTTGGTATAATATTAAATGAAATATTGATACTTATGTACATATGGGCGTTTGAACTTTTGACTAGTATAGTTACATAAAATTTTGATCATATAAGGATAAGACATATCCTTTGCAATAAAACTAAAAAAGACAGTGTTTCTTTTAATGTTTTTGTAACACATTGGAGCAATTGTCTCCAGCTACAAGGTGAAAAGCATGGATATTTGATAAGCGACGTCGCCTATGAAAAAGCTCAAATTATGCCCATCAGCCCATAGTATGAAAAAGGAGGGTTAATCATCGTGAATAGTCTTACTCTTGTGTAACTGACTTTTTAGCTCGACTATTCGAAGAATAAGTAGAGCTATCCTACTCACCACGGCGTCGGCGTCACACCGTGGTTAAGTTTTTCGTACCAGTCCACATTTTGAGAAAGTCTTTTGAGATAAAGCTTTGAAACTTTCAACACTTGTTTACTATCACCATGGCCAGTTATAGGCAGGAGCACATAAATCCATCAAGGATTTTGGCTGAATTATGGCCCCTTTCAACTTAGAACTCTTGGTTAAGTTTTTCGTATCAGTTTGTATTTTGACAAAGTCTTTTGAGATAAAGCTTTGAAACTTTCAACACCTGTTTACCATCACCATATCCAGGTATAGGCAATAATACATAACTCCATCATGGATTTTTGGTGAATTATGGCCCCTTTTGACTTAGAAGTCTTGGTTAAGTTTTCCGTACCAGTTCATATTTTTTGTGAAGTGTTTGACATATGGCTTTAAAACTTTTATCACTTGTTCAGTATAATAGTCTCTATCTGTAGGAAAGAGTACGTAACTCTGTCATCTATTTTGGCTGAATTATGGCATTATTTGGACTTTGAAATTGGTTCTGTTTTCATACAAGTCCACGTTTTGTCAAAACTATTTGACATATGGTTTTTAAACTTTGAACACTTGTTTATCATTATGATTTCCATCTGTAGGCAAGAGTACATAACTATTTTGACTGAATTATGGCCCTTTTTGGACTTTGAAATTGGTTCATACATTGCCATTTAGTGCAAGACTTATCGAAATCAAAGAAATACAGGAACATTGTTTGTCTAATCTATTTATTTCTTTTGTCTGAATATCTGTGGAAACATTTTGACCCATTCTTCAATCTATTCTTCGAATAGTCGAGCGCGCTGTCATCAGACAGCTCTTGTTTCTTAACAAGATCACAGATCCGGAACACCTGCATGATTTTTTCAGTAATTACCTTGAATAATCTTTACCATGACCAACATGTACTTACCTAGTACTAGCTCACCTGTTGCAAAGTGGCAAGTTGAGATTTTGTGATTATCCGTTGGCCATGCATGCATAAACTTTTGCGTGTGATCACTCACTGCAAATGCCACATTTTTCAAGGGTAATTAGGTCAGAATGTTTATCTCGGTATCTAGGTCGAGTTTGAATCTAGGTCAAGTGGGGTCAATACCTACGTAACCAAATACGAAAACACTGTGACCAATCTAGAGGCTATGTTTTTCAATGGATGTTCATGAAACTTTGTCAGAATGTTTATCTTAATGATACCTAGGTCAAGTTTGAATCTGTGTCAAGTAGGGTTAGGCTATAATTTTCAGTGGATTTTCATGAATCTTGGTCATAATGTTTCTCTTGATGATATGTAGATCCAGTTTATATATGGGTCAACTGGGGTCAAAAATTAGGTCACTATGTCAAATTTGAGGAAAACCTTGCAACCATTTTAAAGGCCACATTTTTTATCAGAGTTTCACGAAACATGGTTAGAATGTTCATTTTAAGCCTTGTGACTACTTTACATGCAACATTTTACAGTGCATCATCATGTAGACAGTAGTGACAAGTTTATCAAAGATATTACCAAAATTCTATGTCGTTATTTACCTTTGTGACTTTTTAGAATACACCTATGATTACCTTTTCTTAAACACCATTGAAAAATCTTACTGTTAATTCTATAATCATGTTAATGTAAACAATGGTTCCAGTGATAACATATATTTTTCCATTGCCCAACAATAATAGGTTGCCAACCAATGTCACCTTGTATAGCAGCATTGGGTGTATATTTGCCGGTGCCTAGGAAAAATCTCATAGCCCTGTGGTGTATTGCATTGATACAGGAAAATCTTCTTGCACCCCAAACAGCGGCTCCATAGCGTATAATTGGTACCACATTTGAATAATACAATTTTGTATAAACATCATAAGGTAACCCAACAAAGCTTTTGTACTTGGCAATGAGTAGTCCCAGGGCACGGCCAGCACTCTGAGCGACCATTTTGGCTGTAATGTTTAAATCAAGATGTTCAGTTAAGATTAAACCAAGGTATGTATATCTAATAGAACAGACCAATGATATACCTCTATATGACATAGGGTTTCTAGGATCATTAGAAGATGACTTTGGTATTGGGTTTATAATAGTTTTTGACCAGAGTGCTAGAACCTGACCAGTTTTAAAACATATATTGAAAAGACTATGCAAAATAAAAATTGAAGCATCATTCTTTAAAACCTCTCATGGTAACATATCAAAACCAGACGCTGTTCTGCTTTCCTTACTTCTAAAACACATATCAGTATCTAAAACATTGTCAGTTACAATATCAGCTACCTGCATAGGTATAGTCTTACTTTTTTCATTTGCAATACCTGTTTGCCCATTGTTTTCCAAAACTGGTTACTATCACAATGTAGATCAGATAAAGTATTATTTTGTGTTTTATACCAATAAAACCTTATAGAACGTTGTACCTCTCTATCAAATTGTTCTTTAACATTAACATATACATGCTTAAAATCATTTTTCAAAGATTTGGAAGAACAATTTAACCAATTTCTTTCTGCTGTATGAACATTTCGCCACAGATCAGACGATTTATCATTCCACCAAGGTTTAAACGTTCTATATTTGGAACAAGATAAAATGTTATTACTATAAATGGTTATAAAAGGTATTTTTCTCATACATTTCTGACTTAACAATATCACACCATTGGTTGTATGCAACATCTATGTCCGACTGCATTCTCAGGCTAGTTACTAGTTTAGCTATTAGGTCATTTAACTGTGTAACTATACTTTGGTCAGACAGAAAATTTCCTGGGATATTACTGAAGTTGGAATTGTCATAACTTTGCGATGGCATGCAGTGAGCCTGTGAATACAATCCAATATTTACATCGATTTTCCAAAGAAAAAGAAGAGTGATCTGGTATATTTCTAGCAATTACATTATCAATATTTATGTTACTAGTATCTAAAATGTATGACAACGTTGTTGCTCTTTTCATGAGCTATAAAGTTTGCTTTACTTAGCTCTTGATCTTTGTTACATATCCTCCTCAAACTCAAGCCATGCTTGCAGGACAAAGATTATAATTTCAGATTTGTTGTATTAACCATAAATAAAGGGTTATAGCTTCATGACAGGTTTCTGGCATTTCCTTTCCATTCCTTTCAAGAAGGATTTGAAATTCTTCAACATACTCATCAAGACAACCATACTGTGGTGTCCTAACAGTGAATCTTTCTAGAGCATCAATATCCTCAAACTCTACTGGAAATTTGTAGTCTCTTGCACCTTAAAAATAAAAGAAAAACAACCTTGAATGAGTGGCAAAATTGCCATCAATACTTGTTGCACAGTGACACAATATAAAGACCTTCAGAAGCTTGCTAACAGTGTGTGCCCAGATCACTTTGTAAAAACTGTATCTCTTACGCAATTAAGGACTTTGCAATTACTTGGCACAAATGCTCACCGAAATGAGACCATGTGTCTTGCTTAAGTCCTAGGTCCATACTTCAAATGCACATATAGAGGTTATAGGTCAATTTTGCATTAAACAGAACTTGTCTAGACTGTCATAAATTATGACATAACTTGGTTCAATTGTCCACCATCATCAGACATGTATATTCCAGGCTAAATTTATCCCTAAGACAACTTATCTAGCGATATATTAAAAGTAATGAACTATGTCCTATTAGATCTTAAAAAAAAATAAAGCAATAATTACTATGATTATTGGACAGTGAAGTTGAGATATGGTAAAAAAAATCTGCTAATTATAATTAAGTATGTACAGTACTGCTTCTTTATGTTTCATTCTGTTCATGTAGGAACGAAGGAACTGAACAACTAACCAAACAGTTCTGGGTGGTGATAGAGCAGGTTTGGCTTTCCAGCAAAACTTGACGAAGTTCTAACACGATGCAAGTTCCACTGTTCTCTCAATTCATCAAGCTCTTTCTGAAGCAACTTCGTAAAACAAAACCTCAGACACTCCCTGAAAAAAATAGGTAACAAAACAAGAGGGTCATCATAGATGATCTTAAGGTCGCTCACCTGTTGAAGTACACTGTTTCATTGTTTCAATGTACTAAGTAACCATGTGTCCGACTTTTTGACACTTGATCGATCTACGTATCACCTAGATGTCGCATTTAACCAAGTTGGTGAAAATCCACCGAAAATTGTAGCCGCTAGAGCGTTCACAGGCTATTTTATAATGTACATAGTAAACCTGTAACCTAGTTTTAGACCCAGCATGACCCATATTCGAACTTTACCTAGAGATCATCTAGAAGCAATTTATGAGCAGGTCTGGTGAAATTCCAATGAAAATTGTAGCTGCTAGAGTGTTTAAAGGTTTTTTTTAATGTACTAAGTGACCCCATGACCTAGTTTTTGACAAGACATGACAAATATTTAAACAAAGACCTAGAACTCACCTAGAAGCAACTTCTGACCAGGTTTGTTGAAAATATAATAAAAAAAAAAGCCGCTACAGCATTAAAAAGCTAATTTTCAATGTACTTCGTGACCGTATGACCTAGTTTTTTTTACCCCATCTGACCCATATTCGAACTTGACCTAGATATCATCCAGACACAACTTCTGACCAGGTTTGGTGAAAATTGAAGAAGAATTGTGGCCACTAGAGCGCAGACATCGATTGTTGACGCACGGACGCACACACGGACGGAGGAACGACAAAATGTGATCACAAAGGCTTACCTTGTCACTGTGTGACAGGTGAGCTAAAACACCCAATAATTGTATTAATTTATACAATCAGTTCAAAAATTTATGAACATGTGTGTGTATATATATAAACAAGAACTGTCAGCTGACAGCGCGCTCGACTATTCTCAGTGCTTGATAGTATAATATAAGCTATGGGTAAAACTTCAACATTACAATAAGCATATTCTAAGTCGAAAAGGGGCCATAATTCAGTCAAAATACTTGATAGAGTTGTCTGCTACTGTTAACAGAATGGGGTTATGATGGAAAACAAGTATGCAAAATATGAAAGCAATATCTCAATGGACTTTGAAAATATTTGGGGTGGTACGCAAACTTTAACATTTGTGTGACGTTCACGCTAACGCTCAAGCCGACGCCGGGGCGAGTAGGATAGCTCCCCTATTCTTAGAATAGTCGAGCTAAAAATGATAAAAAAGAAATCAAATGCGTTTTTAATATGTATTTCGTCTACCAACCGGTTTCATGTAAAATCGTTACGGCAGACATAATGAAAATGTGGCGTTGCCAAGTAACGTAACAAAGTACACATGTGTACACAAACATTTATAAAAAAAACACACACAAAATAAATCTAGGAGGTCCCTATATAATACATGTAATAGTGTGAAAAAATTTCCCACACAGAGAGAAAATGAAATAAAAAATATAGGTCGCCATCCTTGCTTTTGAGTTATCTGCCCTTGAAATCAAGAAACAATGAGAAAATCCGATTTCATGGGAAATTCTTCACACTTTTATTATATAAGTAACTCCCACACACTATCATCTAAGTAGAGCTGAAATAAGTTACTTTAACAATATTTGCGAAAATATCTGTACATCTTCTAGTTGAGGTTTCTTACCTGCATATTTGTCAATAATTATTTATAGACTTTGTGCATTATACTATGGTTGAGACAATACTCACACATGAACTGGACTTTCTGTGGACAATACCCAATTGTCATCCAGATCTTTGAAATAGTCAATCCAGCAGCCTATTCCCATTTGCCGCATTAGCCTCCACCACGACTCGATTCTCTAGAAATTATAAAAACAATTTAAAATTCCACTATCCTTGCTTCAAACTTGGTAGGTTTAAACAGTCAACATACATTATTCTTGATGACTGAAAAAGTTCCATGATAAACATTAACATTGTTGGGAAGGCAAAAGGTCTACCTATTAGCTTAGTACTCATTCCTAACTGCTGTTGAGTTATCAGTCTTGATATGCACTTTCATAATGAATCATAGACAAGTACCTACAAGTATGCATCAGGCCAGCAATGCTTATTTGGCCAGTCTCATATGGCACAGATCCAGTAATCAACCAAACCACTGCAAGCGTCCATTTTATATGTTTGTTTACAAGTTGAGTCACTAAGAGGCTAAAATATATCAGTCCATTTACCATATCTGTACATGTACAGAGATTATTATACAATGACAAGAAAAATATAAATTGGTTTTGAATAAAAAAGTAAAGAACAAAAAAATACATGTATAATATGGGTATGGTCAGCTTTCACAACTTCAGACAGATCTTGGACAAGGCTCAAAATTGCCCATTTTCCTGTGATGTGTGTTATTGTAAAATAAGGTATTTCCATCAGGCACACATTTCTCAAAAAGTGTTTCTGAACTAGTTTGTGAGTAAATTTATTTAGCAATCACATGACTATTTTTTGTGAATTTTGTCTGACTTGTATGTGATAATGGTTACCATCCTTTGTTGAAAGTAACTATTATGCATTTGGTACTTTGGTACAAGTGGTATAAAAAATGGCTATCAAATTTTTTTTAGACAAATAGTACACCTAAGGGTAGGACCAGAATCTGATGTTTTCACATGTTGGATAATTAATAGCTGGCAATTTCACTGCAGCTCAAAAATAGCAGAGTCAACAAGTAACCATTAGCTATATAGGTTTCAAAGCATTCAAGCATGTCAAGATCATCTTTTTTAAACATAACACAGAAAACAGATAAAAGTATATACCATTAATGCTGCCTGAACTCTGGGCACGACCAAAGTTCTCCTTCTTTTCAAACCAAGGCTACGAAGAATTTTCTCAAGACCTCTAAGACTGTAATACTTTAAATAAAACTTAATTTATTCTGCCGGTTCGTCAAACTTACTTTTCATGGTATTATGTAATTCACACCTTATTAGAGGTTATTACTCAAGTACATATTCTAATGAAGTTCCCTAACTTGTAATTTTATGTGATGTATATGTCACAAAATAAGAGGATTTTTCAAATAATTATTTGTTTTACATTTCTAATCTTAGCGTTAAAATAATAAAAGTTTAAATTAAAAAAAAATAATTTCGGAATATATATTATCACAGTTTTAAATCATGTGTTATGAATCTGTAAAATACACGAAGGTATTGAAACAATCACAGACATATAAATATATGATCTATACGTCTCTGAAATGAAACAATGTACATTTATTTTGTGCACATTGTTTTTTTTTTCTTTCTTCTTTTTTATATACTAGTAGATAGATCTATAAAACATTACTATTTCTTAATATAAAAAAATGCATTCCTCATATCTACTACTGTACTACTGTTTACATGAATTCGATATCAATTTTATTCAAATAATTCGTTTGCACCCGACAGCATTTATCTTTTTAAACTAATTAAATATCATGGCATGCACGGCTGGTGGACATGTGGGCTTTTAAGCTTGGTGTGTGAGTCTTGTTTGTTATCAGTTAGCTACGGAATCCTGTTAGTGCCATGTGAAATGTCGTCCCTCGCCCCTCAAAGGCGATGCACGACATTGCGATACCACATCACGACAATGCGATACAACACGGGACAATGCGATACGACACACAACAATGAGATACGACGCGAGACAATGCAATATGACATTCGTCAAAATGTCGCGATGTCGCTTCGCAGTGTCGTGCGTTGAGTTGGCAATTTTGGCACGATATGTCGCAGTACCGCGTCACATTGTTGTCCGTCGTATCGCATTGTCGCGCTTCGTATCGCATTGTCGCGACGTCGTATCGCATTGTAGCGCATCGTGTCCTGCATTTTAGCGACGCACGACAATGCGATACGACACATGACATTCTTACGGAAACGTTTATGGGCCTTGCAATGTCGCTTTAGATAACGCAAATATCGACATAATATCGCGAGAAATCAACATATTATCACAACAAGTCGATATATTTTATTGACATATTGCATTCATTTTTCCAATGTTTAACCACTTTTTCTCGTGATCCGCGTAAACTATAAAAATATTTCGACATATAATGACGATAAGAAACGACCCTTTCTTGATTTACTAAAGTGAGTTCTCGTAATATATAGTAATTGCTCTCTTTAGAAATATGGAATTTGGGTTTACAGGCCCGTACGAAGTATTTTCATATTGGGTGGACATTTCCAATACCATGCTAGTAAGACAAATCAACTAGCTGGAAGTTCAATCAGTAGAATAAACGCAATTTTGGAAATTATTTCGGGAATTGTTGCACTGACCCTGTTCCTAGAAGCCTGGCTTACCGCCAATATAAAGTGACCGTAGGGCAGGTTAGACTGTACTTTTACAACTATAAATCAGCACTTAGTTTGCAATTTCTGGGAGCGGGATGTGTTAAAAAAGCGGTTCCTAAAAACAACAGTAACGTTACCATAATTCCTTTGAATTCTGACAACACACAAAAGATATATGAATGTACACAAAAAAAAACAAGTTCCATATTTCCTGTCATGAATAAAACATGTAGAAATTATCGATGGAAAAGTATACACTATTCAAGCTGACCACTTATAGTATGTAAGTTCCTAATCCATGTGAGATGACATAGATAGCAGATAGTGTTACAAACACATTGGTCCGCCAAATGCAATGCAACAGATATTTAGGAAACCCAAGCAGTCTTAATCTACTTGATAAAAAACTCAACATTTTATTTATTTATTTCCCTTAATCATCTTTTTAAAGAAATCCGACTGTATTCTAGATGTACTTCATAAAAATATTAAAACTTGTTTATATTTTTAGTTTAAGAAAGTGTTGTTATTTTCGAACGTTCTTTAATAAAATACATTCATGAAACATAATCATTGTATTTTTTTTTAATTTGAATATTAACTTTTTATTACGAAATCCATGTTTAACCTAGATCTACTTTATGAAAAACATTTTTGTTATTTAATATAAAAGTGTCTTGGTGTTCATTTATGAAATCCATAAAAATAGAAAAAAAAATCAAAGAATTGTCTCATTTTCACAACACCTGACGGACGTCTGTTGTGAAAGTAAAACTGTGGATATTTTACTGTGAGACTTTTTTGTGCTTCATACTATCTGTCAACGAGTAGCATTAAGGCACTTACAAATTGCAGTAAACCAGAAATAAATTTTTAGTCTTGCTATTACAAGCAGCTCTGCCGAGTCTCTTTATAGAAAGGCAAATGATCCGCCGAGTGAAAATTTGGTGCCTAAATACTCGTAAACTGCCTATACTGTGAATCCACATTTTTGTCTAGCGATACTACACGTTTTTATTTTATGTTTATGTTCATTGTGTATTCGTATAATCTGCTTGACGAGTCCCCTGATCCACGCATACATACTGAATCCTAATCAAACACACCTTTCCTACATCCCTGCTCACTGTCATTGAAGTGACTTTGTATACATATAGTCGGGTTAAGTCGAGAACTTGCGTTAGAAAATCAAAAAATGGATGGTTTATATCGACATAATATGTCGAGGTATCATTACAGCTTACGCGGATCTCGAGAAAAAATGATTAAACATTGAAAAAATGAATGGAATATGTCAATAAAATATAACGACTTGTTATGATAATATGTTGATTTCTCGCGAAAATATGTCGATATTTGCGTTATCTTACACGACATTGCGAGGCCCATAAACGTTTCCGTACATTCTCAAACGACATTGTCGCGATGTCGTGTCGTATTGTCGTCAATAGCACGATGCGACATCCCAATACAAAACACGACAATGCAATACGACATCACAACAATATGATACGACGCGCGAAAATGCGATACGACAAACGACATTGTCGCGATGTCGTATCGCATTGTCGTGCGTCAACTGGTGTTTACTTGAATAAATAGCGATGTTCACTAAAAAAAAAGAACGCCTAATCTTTGTGGCATTTTTTTTAACAATTCATCAATTTCAATTTATCATTAAAAGCGGTAAAAGTAAGGTATCAAACTGAAATTTCTTTGAAGAATTGTATTGTCAAATCGAATATTAAAAACAAATGTTCTTCCCCGATTGGCACGCTGTCGGGAACATTTGCTGAACTTTGCCATTTTTGGCTTAAAACATTATCAGTAAAATAAGGAAACAGTGCTTATAACAGATTTATTTTGGGTAAATAACTGCAAATAAAAACTTGTTTTGAAAGAAAATGACAAAATCTGAATGTTTGTGACAAAAAAGACAACATCTGTTCATCCGTCTGTACGTAATTTAGGATAAAAGCTGTATTTCCGTACGTAAAATGTCCGTTTTTTTTCATTAACTTCAAAAAATTGTAGAATATTCCAAACACAAGTTATTTAAATGGTATTACTTTTATAAATATAATTTTAACATTGTCTAAACGGATACGTAATTTGTATAATTTTACCACCGACGGTTTCGTCGGAGGACCGTCTCAAAATGTATCATTTTTCGTGAAAATATACATACTTCTTCATATATTAAATACAGGGGTGGTCCTTGTCTGAGGAGCTATATCTTCATAACCTGATGTCTGATTTTAATTAATACATGATACCTTGTTGCAAAGGGCAAGCCAATACCTAGAGAAAAGTGGCCATGTCCGGTTCGTATCCGGTCAACTAAGGGTCAAGGTCATAGGTCAAATTCAGGTAAAATTCAATGATTTGTATTAGAGAAACGATTTGTATTAGAGAAACAAACTGAGAGCAAAGGCATGATCGTTAAAGGGCGCATGGCACCGAGTGTAGGTATGTACCGATGGGGGTATACTGAACAGTTTAAAATATATTATGTAATATAACAAGAGCAAAACCACTAGGCTTACAGTCAAAACTGAAAATATCAGAAAGAACACTTTATGCAGAAAGAAGAAAGAATCCGTATGACTAGGTTTTCCCGTCAGATAGGCAGCGCCTAATTTCATATTATGAAGTTTACCTGATACTGACATTCTTTTCCAGGTGTAAAAGTACCAATATTTCCCTGTATGTATGATTCTGCATATAATAATGCCAAATGTCATCTTCCAACGACATTTCGAAAAACGGTGATAGTATACAGTTTTTTACCAAGACACCTCTTACCGGTGTAGGGTTATGCTCACTGAAATTAGTCCTACAACGAAAAGTCGAAATTTAAGCGATAATATCGTGAAATTATCGGCCAAAGAACTGGCACGAAAAGTAGAAGTTAAGACTTTAATTTATACTTTTCGCCCTACAAATTCAGTCGATAAGTTGAAATTTGCACGACAATTGTCGCGTTACAAACTTCGACTTTTCAACTTTTCGAGGAAATATCTTAGCACGAGAAGTTGAAATTAGTTCTCTTAATTTCTACTTTTCGCGCTTGATTCTAGGTCGAAAAGTTGACGTTTGCACGACAATTGTCGGGTCAAAAACTTCAAGATTTCGACTTTTCGCGGTACATTTATAGCACGAAAAGTATAAATTAGATGCTTAATTTCAAGTTTTCGCGTTTCTGTCTAGTCGAAAAGACAATGGCGGAAACAGGATTCCGTAATATACCGATAGATCAGTGGAAAGAAACAGTTCAGAATGCTGGGAGTGGTGCCTACATCAAAATTCCAGACAACTCTATTCTCACACTCTCTCATCCAGTCGGCAAGAGATGCTCCAACTTCAGAGCTGAGATGCAAGCCCCTCACATCAGCCACACTACAACTGTATGAGTAAGGAGAAAAGAGACAAAATACTGTTATCCTAACAGACTCCAAGTCAGCTCTTTAGGCTGTCTCAGCAGGTCTCAGACATCTTAACGAGACAGCTACTGGAAAACATCAATCTCATGTGTGAGAACAAAAATGTAGCATTTCAATAAATTCCTTCACATGTGGTCATAGCCGGAAGTGAAGCTGCGGAAAGACATGCAAAGGAAGCAACCAAGCAAATACAGCCCCAACCTCCAACGTCATACAGAGAAACTCAGACTCTGCTTAAGAACACCTTTGCGTCAGACTGGAAGAACATAAATTGAGGCTACCTGCCCAATCGTGACAGTTCATTGCCGCATCTAATCTTAAGATGCAAAACGGCCATAAGCAGATGAAAGTAAGTAATTAAGTAAGTAAAGATTAACATTAAAAAACATTAATATGAAGTTATAAGGAAAAGATATTTTTAAACAAATCAATAAAATGACAGTACTGTCCTTTGAATTTTTGCCCGAAAATGAGTTTGAACCTTTAACATCAGGCTGATCTAGGCTCTTGTCTGATGATATCTTCATTGTTGACATTGACCTATATATATATAACAAATAAAAAAGAACCCTGAACGGGAACAAAATTTGTTTGACGTCGAAATTACGTCCCTTGTTTCCCTGACGTCAACGTCATTTCTATTGAATTAATTCCCTTTCTCTTATTGTTATAGATTTAGACACACTGATGAGCCATTCACGGCGAAACTAGTTTGTGACTTTTATATTAAAATTTAAGAAAAACTAAGCGAGTGTGTGAAGTCATTTTATAATTTTACGATATATATATATATATATATATATATATATATATATATATATAAAAGTTCAATTTGTAAGGAATAAACAGCAGCAGACTTCTGTGTTTTACAATTATTTTAATTCTTCACTGCAAGCGCTTTCAATACATATATCTTCAGGCAGTTTACATTTTGAAATAATGTACAATGACGTCACGTCATAACAAAAATTACGGGAAACGTCGTAAACAGACGTTGCGGCAAACTTCAAGAAAAATATATTATACACTCAAGAATACCCTGTGTATGTATGCACACAAAACTTGAAACAGATATATTATACCATTTAAAAGGGAGTTAATAACTGTGCTTAAAACATATTTATGCTCGATATATCAGTTTAACAAATAATATCAAGATGATTAATTAAAAAGTAATAAAAGCTTAAAAATCAATTATGAATACAGTAAAGAGAAAGAATTGCTCAAATTACCTTCACGTTCTTTATGACAAAAGTGGTATATAACCAATGATAGATATAGCATCAAAAATTAAAGGGAGGTAATAAAATTTAAAGCTAAAACTGTATTTCAGGAAAGAAAAGAGATAAAAATTTAAAAACAAAGCAATATAGTACGTTAAATGTACACAGTTGATGGTATTAATTTCTAAACAATTATGACCAATACTATTCCACGTGTAAAGATAGATGAGCATGCCTATATAAAGAGGAGATTCCAGTTACACTGAACATATATATATTAATGGTGAAAACGGTTAGAATTTTTAACTTGCATTTTTACTGAATTAAACCATATCAAAAGAGGCATTTCCTTCAATCATTTTTCCCGTATATATATATATATATGATATATATATGAAACTTTAAGGAAAAACTATAAGATACTAATTATGACAAACTACCTTTTAACAATGAAAAGTATTTTTGCGATCTTTCACATTAATTTGACCTCTTACCTTCCAATCACTGTATATGAATTAGATCTGCATTACGGACAGTGCCTTACAAATATACTTAAGAAAGAATTATTTTCAATGAAAATGACAAGATAATGATAATTTTCAACGAAGAAAAAAAATGAATATGCTGTATTTTGAATTTTTATATGAAAACGACCTTTGACCTTTAATGTCAGGTTTGACCTTGACTAATTTTTCATTGTTATTTCAACAATGATATTGTCTGTTATATATACCTTAAAATGAATAATGATCAGTTTTACTAGTCGTGACAAAAATACTCTAAAACAAAAAAGAAAAATCATTGCAAAAATGCTGTTTTTGCACATTTTTACATACATTTGACCTTTGACCTTTGATAAAAGGTTTGCCTTTGACTTACCGGGATATGGTGACCTTGCTTGACATGTATACATTAAAGTAGATTGGTATATGTGGCCTCAACTTAGTAAATTGTGGCCACAATTTAGTGACCACAACTTATATCAGCCAATCGAAACTATAAATAGATGGATAGACGGACGGACAGATGAATAGATTGGTAATGTTTCTCATTTCAGACTTGGTGCAGCCGTTCAGCGCATGCGCGGAATTATTACCCATTGGAGCGCACGGCTCTTTTTTTGCATGTTCGCATGCATTTAGTGTATATTTAATTAATTAGTGCATAATAAACTGACTAGAGGTTAGGGTTAGTATCACCATGGTTACAAAATATATACATTTAAGATATTTTCTTTCAAATTTAGTTAATCCGGTATATACCGGAGTCTGTAATATATCACAGGCGCACCATCCCTGTATTTAGTCACAGCCATAGATTGGATGGTACCTACGTACCTACCTACTTATTTATTTGTCTGTACTTCTGTCCGTCTATCTATCTTCCATTCCTGTCTCACCTCTCTCACATTTTGTGCTTCCATTTCGTATGGTTGCTGAATTCTGCCATTTTGCGTCGAGCGAAAACAGGATATTTAACAAGTTAAAATACGAAGAAGCAGGTTGAAACTCTCTATTTTTGCAGGGAGGCGGAGCAAAAACACGATAATTACTAGGGTCGCGGGGCGAGAATTAGTAACTTGTTTGTCGGGGGCGGGTAGCGAAAACACGATAATTAGTGCTTTTCTTTTCCCTGCTGTATAGGAGTGCAAAATCGGAGCGCACAAAAGTGTCTACGTACCAGCAAATGTTAAACAGGAATAAAAGATAGATAGATAGATGGCTGGATCGGCGGAGGGGCAAACCAATGGACGGATGGATTGACGGACGGATTGGTGGGATGATACCTACCTTTATACCTATTTATTTGTCTTTCTGTCCGTCTATCTATCTTCCGTTCCTGTCTAATCCGTTGCAGGGACGGAGACACTTAATTAATTCTATGCGCGTCCAATTTGTAACGATGCTCATGATCAATAATTCGGTAAAATTCTCCGCCTTATCCCCCGCGAACGCGCGCGGAAACTCACGAACTCGACCGAAGTTAAGCTGTCTCTGATACAGCGAGCTGATGGTTACAAAAGAGTATTATTATTGACAGGTGTTCAATCTGTTATATTTATTATATAGTCTGTAGTTACTGACATGTATCCTTGACGAAATAAGGAAATATTGTATTGTATTGTTGTATTGGTAATTCTTACTGCATGCATCGATATAAAAGGAAAAAAGAAAGAAAGGTAGAGAGAGAGAAGAAAGGAAAGTCATCACAATTTCATGAGTGAAATTTACACAATTAGAAAAGAAGCTAGAGTATATAAATGGTATATATTTTACTGCTTACTAAAAATTCATAAGACAATAATTATGTACTTTGCAACCATATATATTTCTTTCTAAAAAGAATATAGCCACTGTCTCGTATTTTAAAGATTCGCATAATTATATTTATACCCCTTAGTTAAAGTTTTAACCATAAATATGCTATAAAGAATTTATATAATGCAACATTTTGAGTAAATTGATTTCGGAGCCTCTGAAACAGCCATATTAAAGCACTTTTTGATACTTGTTGAACAGAACAGAACATTTTCTTTATTTTGAAGACACAGATTACAAAATACAAGTATTCTGCAATAACATGTGAGCAGAAAGTATTATAGAAAAACAATATACATTATGGGTATGAACAATCGGTTATGGAATATCTCAATAGTAATACGTGATAAAAACATTTTCACATTATCGATTAACATATCATATGGGTATTGTTGTAGAAAATTAATCCTTTAACAAAAGAGAAGAGAGTTATACCATTTACAATGTTTTCTTAAGTTCAATACAGTGCGACTACAGAAGTGATTCTTTGTATTAGACGATCTACTTATATGAATGAATTACAGTCGCGCGATTTGATTGGCTATTATTACCAATTAACAGCTTTTTGCAAGTTTATTGCGTATCAACACCTTTTTATTAGGGGACTAGGGGTGATCAGGTCTTTTTATTACACAGATAATAATCTTCTCGGTGATTGCGTCTATATAAAGAGCATTTTGAAAAATATAACATGTTTAATGAACGACACTTAAATACACTATAAATATATATATATATATATATATATTTACATGTTCGATACTAAAGTAAAGAAACAATGAACTGTTCAATACATGTTAAAGGTTCGCCTTAGAGTGAAAATATTTCTACAAGTTTTCCGACAACATTGTGAAAAATTGTCGTTTATTGATATATTAGTTTATTGTCTCTTCTGAAAATTATAATTATATATATAATGTACTCTGTGTGCTCCATATTATATAATGCTTTCACTTGCTGTATGTATTGCATTTATAAGCTTTATGCAATAAATCGAAATTGAATAGAATTGAATGTACGCACAGATAATCTCGAGCAGATATAGCACGCGCTAATTTTCAAGAAATGAAAAATATGTAATTCCTAGTTCATATAGTAATAATATACGTGATAATTATTATGAATAACATTTCTGCTACATTAGTGTCAAATTATCTTAAATCTTTCTTAAAAGACTTTAAAAATCTGACATTTATTAAATCAAACAACAACAACAACAACAACATTTATTCAGCAATTAAGCATTTTTATAAATGCTTCTAGCCTTAACAGAGTTGACATGTAGCGAGACATATTTAACATTTAATATAATAATACAGATACTGAGAGAAGCTTTGCAAGATTATTATTATTACATCCAGAACATTCTAACATACAATAACTATGTTAGATGGAAAAATGGTGTTGCTTCTAAAATGAAACTAACTTTCAATATCTTGTCTTAGTTTATTCGCAAAATAAATAAATTTTGAGAGATTTAGTAATTCCTTTCTATTTTCCGTAGACATCAAATTATCAAATTTATTTAGAGTGGGCCATCTACAATAATATGGTTTTAAATATTTTCTTCGTAATTCTATATATAACGGACATGCAAGAAGAAAGTGATATTCATTTTCTAAAGAATTAAGATTACAAAATTTACATTTTCTATCATTTCGATCCGTGTTGTTATATCTACCTCTTTCTATTTCCAAATTATGTGACGATAACCTAAATCTACTAAGAGCAATTCGAAACTTTTTATCTTCAATTATATTTAAGTACTTTTCAGGATTAAATGAATGTTTAAATCTACTGTAAGAGAGTAATCGTTGAGAATTGTTAATGCTAGCATACCAAGTTTGATAATAATTGTCTAATATTCTCTGTTTTATAGTAGAAAAAGAAATACTGTTACTATCTTGACTTATCCATATATCCGACAATCCCAGGTTTTCTAACAATATCTTTATTTGAAACGCCCAGTTTGAATTATTATATGTAATATTATTATTCGCATCGTTACGCAGCATATGATAAATTCTTTTTTGTAATGAGTTTTCATTCGAATTCAGTAAACGAAACCAGTAGCGTACCATATTTATCTTTCTATATATTATCATGGGAACTCTTCCTAGTTCTCCATACAGACCAATCAAGTTGGTTGATTTATTAACGCACAAAAGTTTACGACAAAACTTGGTGTGAATAATTTCAATGTCTTTCCCATCATTCATACCCCAAATTTCAGAGCAGTAGTTAAGAACAGTAGCAACTAATGAATCAAACAATATACATTTTTCGCTCATTGAAAATTCGTAACTATTAAAAATTGTAAACAATTTATGCATAGCCTTAGACGCATGCTCTGCTATGCATTTTTGTGTTCTATGCCAACTTCCATTTTTAAAGAAGTATACCCCCAAATATTTAAATGACGTTACAATCTCTAATTTTGTATTATATAAAGAAAAGTCATAATGAGTGTGTCTAGTACTTTTTTCAAAAATCATAACCTTAGTCTTCGTAGTATTGATCTTTAATCCCCATGTATTACAATATATTTCAACGTCATGTAACATCGATTGTAAAGTTTCTGGTGAAGTAGCAAAGAGCACTTGGTCGTCTGCATACAAGATGAGAAATAATATTAAGTCTTCGTATGAAAATATTCCATCTAAATCAGAGTTTATATTATCAACAATATCATTCACGAACATCATAAACATCAAAGAAGAGCTAGGGTCCCCCTGTTTTACGCCGAAATTTGAAACAATAGGTTCAGATATTTGATTTTTGTATTTAATACATGAACGCACAATATTATACATAGATTTAATTGCTTTGACCATTCTAGAGCTTACTCTTTCTGTTGTTAATTTTTGCCAAAGAAATGACCTATTTATCCTGTCAAAACATTTTTCATAATCGATGAAAAGGGAATAGACTTTATGACCAGAATTCAATAATTTTGAGATTACCGAGTGAAATATAAAAACGCAATCGACAGTACTCTTTCCTTTTTGAAAACCAAACTGATTATTTGATATTTTCTCATATTTAACTGTCCATTTTGTTAGCCTATTTAAAAGGATCTGAGAGTATATTTTTGCAAATATATTGTTCAGCGTTATACCACGATAATTTTTTACATCATTTTCATCACCGCCTTTAAATAAAGGTACTATAAACCCATCTCCCCAACATTTGGGATACTCGGAATTTGTGAATAGTCTGTTAAATAGTGATAGTAAATATGGTGAAATTACATCATACGACGCCTTGATAATTTCTGCGGATATGCAGTCGGGACCGCACGCTTTAAAATTATTTTGTTTAAAAACTGCTTCGCGGATCTCAGATTCTAATATCACCCTATCTAGTTCCTCATCATAAATGTCTGTATTTTGCTCGTTTTCTATGTCATTAAAATTGCTATTTACATGGTCACTCAATAATGTATTAAAATGATTGTATAAATCTTCTATTTTTATTTCATCGCTATCACTATTTTTATTTTTATGGCATTTCTTTATTGATTTCCAAAATTTACGAGGTTGACTTTTCGCAATTTTTTCTAATCGTTTTCCTTCATTGAGCTTAAATCTAGCTTTTGCCTTTTTCCTTATTCTGTTATACTTAGTACGCATTCTTGTAAAATTAATTCTATTTTCCTCATTTTTGTCTTTTACGAATGTATTTCTTGCTTTCTTGAAATTATTTTTTGCTGTGTAACAAGATTCATCAAACCATTTCGATTTATTAGATAATCGAGAATTTGAATTCGAGAATTTTATTGACTTTCCAAATATTTTTAATGCGTTTTCATGTAAAAAGTTGGTTATTATTTCAACCTGGGAATCAACTGTATAATTTTCATCATAACATGCGTCAAGTTCGTGTCGATTGTTTAATAAAAGTGACTGAAATTCGTTGACTTTTTCTTCGTCCCATACAATCTTATTTTCCGTATGATATTTATTATCCGGATTATTTGACTGGTGGCACGAAATAGAACGTTTCCCTTTAAAACTAAAATATAAAGGTGAATGATCTGAAAAACTGTTCCAGTCTAGTATTTCAAAATCCGAGATAACACTATAATTCAAAAAATGTGATAAAAGATAATCCGTGACACTTAGGCCACGTGGTGAACAAAACGTGTGTTTACCTAATCCATGATCTTTATGCAATCGACCGTTCAAAATGATAAAACCTGTACTTTTACATAAAGAAACAAGTTTTCTACCGTTATTATCAATGCATCTATCCTGATTAGAACGGGTGGGTATGGTATAAATTACTTGCAATAAATCATCATCATCATCATCATCGTAATCAAGATACTTGTCATAATCTAATATATCCGGTAAATCTGATGACCTTGAGTTCATATCACCTAAAACAAAACTTTTACCAAATTTGTCATATTTTTCAATGCCTTTTTCAATTTCTTCAAAAAAATCTAAATCCCTATTATTTAAGACTTTCGAACCATGAGGTGGAATATACACATTACATAAATATACATCTTCATTAAATTCAAATACATCATGATTGATTTTTAACCACACAATTCCTGCATTGTTTTTTTCAACTATAGAAATTTTACTCTGGTATTTATTACGAAAATAAATTGAGATTCCTCCACTGTAACGTCCTCTCTTTGTTCCTAATGCTTTATTTCCAAATATATGAAAACTTTTGTAACCTTTAATTTCTAGATTAGTCGTATGTTTTTTACTTATCCAAGTTTCATTTAAAAACACTATATCAAACAAATTTATATATTCAATAAAGTCTTCATCTGAGATTTTTCTTATCAGTCCATTTACGTTCCATGAGATACACTTAAGCTCCTCGTGCCGTCCCTAGTGCGTAATTTGTGTGAACTCCTCCTCGCCCTCGCCCTTAACGAAAAGCCTATCACCGATCCACTTTGTTGTCTTTCCAGCTTGCCTTTCTCTTCGCATTATTGGATATAATGCTTGCCTTTTTTCTAAGGTAGTCTTGGTAAGCTGAACCCCTACACCAACTTTTAAAGTTTTTAAGTGTTCTCGTTTCTCAAAAGACGTTTTCCGGACATGTTCCCTTTCTTTTGGCCGATGAAATTTTGCCAGAATAGGTCTTGGACCCTTTCCACCTTTTGATCCAATTCTACCTGCAAAGTCTAGTGCTATATCATCTATAATATTAAGTTTCTCCGATATGAAATCTTTCACTAGCGTTTCACAGTCCTCGTGCTCTGTTTCATCTAGGCCGTAAAACAGCAGATTTTCTCTTAAAGTATGGAATTCAACGTCATTGACCTTTGACTCTAATTTTTGATTTTTTAACTCCAAAGTTTTTACAACTTCTTCAAAAGTTTTACATTTCTCATTTAGCCTTTTTATTTCTTGTTTGGCAGAATCTAATTTTTTCTTACTGTCTTCAGTCTCCTGACTTATAAATGAACAGGAAGCTTCATTTTGTTCAACGCGAACGTCAATGTCTTTCACTTTTGTTTCCAAATGTTCCACTTTTAAACTAATTCTATTCACAGCCTTCTCAATACCATCCATTTTTGATATAGACTTTTTTATCTGTTTTATGTCAGTCATTATTTCAGTAGCCCATGATGGTGGACTCGTACTGGCTACGCCGGTGGGATTAAACGGCATAAATGGCTGTGATTGCATAAACGGCATATTCAACGGGCTGGGAATATTTGGTGCATACGGCATGCATGAAGGCATGCTATTATTACTGTCCGACATGTTCTTATGATATAGGTCAAAAGTAAAATATTCTGGTGATGATGGATGAAATCGCTTGTTTTGTGTACTCACGTGTAAATCAGTCAATCAGTAACCTTTGAGAAACTTTGGGAAGTCATAATTCGCACATATTGTACTACGTAATGACTAGCTCGGGGGCAAAAAGGTCACACTTCCTATCAAACAGGCCCTGGTGTCATAAATGATACTTCTTACATTGTAAAGTATATTTGTTAGTTTGTTTTTCTGTTTTTTTTATTAGTGTATTACAATATGTTTTTCATTACAAAGCAAAATTAGTTTTGGCAAATTTAATATGATTAAATACAAATAATTGATTAATTAGTTAAATTTTTTACATTAATGAAAAACAGAATTTAACCAAATTGTTACATTGTATGTAACCTTGTTAATATAAAGATGACTATATTTGTTGTTGTTGCATTGACAAAAAAACTGTCATGTGGATTAAATCTTTTCTTCAAAAACGTACACAAACTGTAGTTGTAGAAGGCCACCAATCAGATGTTCTACCTGTAATGTCAGGGGTACCCCAAGGGTCTGTCCTTGGGCCTTGCCTTTTCCTAACTTATATCAATGACCTGTCAGACTCACTTAAAAGCAGTGTAAGACTTTTTGCTGATGACACAGTAGTTTACCTTACTATAAATACCATGCATGATTGTGAGACTCTCCAACAGGACCTACACAAATTAGAACTGTGGGAAAAGACCTGGTCCATGGAGTTTAATCCTGATAAGTGCGAAGTGATTAGAATTTCAAAAAATAGAAAAACCACCACTTTTCCCTATAAGTAACATAACCATGAATTAAAAACTACCACAAATGCTAAGTACTTACGTGTAACCATCAGTGAGGACTTAAGTTGGAAACCTCACATACAGAATGTATCAAACAAGGCAAACAATACCCTAAAATACATAAAAAGGAATGTTCAGACTAAAAATGTCAAAATTAAAGAAACTGCGTATAAAACATATGTTCGCCCCCAACTGGAATATTGCTCAACTGTTTGGCATCCATGGCAAAAAAATCTAACTTATGAAATTGAAAGAGTGCAGAGGACTGCAGCTAGATACGTTCTCAACAACTATGACTTTACATCAAGTGTCACTGAAATGTTATCTGTACTAAAATGGCAAACTTTAGAAACAAGGAGTTTCACATCACAAATTATGCTGTATAAAATCTATCACTCAATTGTCTGTGTAGATCACAAGTACCTAATAGAATCTAGGAACCTTAACTTTCATGTTCCTTTCTCTCGTACACAGTATCACATGAATTCATTTTTTCCTAGAACAGTTAGACTCTGGAACATCCTACCATATAATGTAAAATGCAGTGCTACTCTAAACCATTTCAGGAGTAGCCTGGAAGTATTAATATTGATGTTCTAACCTAAAATGAATGTTTTTATCATCTTTTAACCACTAACTTGTAATAATGTAGTACTGATTTTAATATTGCACGCTAATTTTGTGTATCCAATAGCGGCTCAGTCAACAAAATGTCCCCCAGACAGTCGCCTCCCAGTCATAGTCAGTTATTGACTGTTGGGAGTACCATGTGGATGTAGATGTAGATGTTTACCGGTACTTAAAATTGGTGTAATATAACCCCCCCCCCCCCCCCCCTTTCCCACGATTTTACAGTAGAGCTCTAAGATCCTAGTTATTTATGATCGGCACCTCTCATGATCTCGTGATATGATAAGCGGAGATAGCCGAACCATAACGGTTTGCAACACTCGCTAAAAATATTTGATAGTGATCGATATTTAGCTAGACGATCAAAGGGAGACAACAATTTAAAGCGTTGATCTCGATAAACAAGGAAAGATAATAGAATCGATTTTACCCAATTCTTCAGTATGTAAATTCTGCCAATTCGCGTTTTAGGCCAGTTAAATTATATTTTCAGCCAGCGGCCCCGTCGAGCGAAAATACGAGAATTAGCAAATTAAAATGTCGAGAACGCAGGCCGAAACCCCGCAAGGGAGATTTAGTAACTGGTATGTCTGGAGGGCGGTGCAAAAATACGATAATTAGCACTACTTAAACGTTTCATAACGAGTTTTCGCCTGGTGACCGCGCCAGGTGAAAATACGTGACATTTACAAGTAAAAAAGAGGGTGTTCGGGGTGATAACTCCCTATTTAGTGGGGGCAAGGAGCGGAAACATGATGATTAACAAGATTGCGGGGTGAAATTTGGTAACTGGATGTCGGGGCGCGGTTCGGAAATACTACGTTTAAGCAGCGCTAATTATCGTGTTTTCGCTCCCCACCCTTGACATACCAGCTACTAATTCTCACTTGTGACCCCGGTAATGATCGTGCTTTCGCTCCGCTTCCCCACTCAATAGAGATATTCAGCCTGCGTCTCCGCATTTTAAATCGTTAAATCTCGTGTTTTCGCTCGAAAGGGTCACCGGAAGATAAAGCAAAATGACAGAATTCAACAACCATACGAAATGGACGCATAAAAATGTCAACGTCACTTTCAAGGGTAAGACAGGAATGGAAGATAGATAGACGGCCTGAAGTGCTGATAAATAAATAGGTAGGTAGGTACGTAGGTACCATCCAATCTATTCACATGTTCGTCCGTCTATCCATCTATTTATAGTTTCAATTGGCTGATATAAGTCGTGGTCAGGAGTTATTATATTATGGCCACAACTTATCACATTGTGGCCACAATTTACTAAGTTGAGACCACGATTTACTAAATTGTTGCCACAATTACTAAGTTGTGGACACAATTTACTAAATTGGGGCCACAAGTTACTAAGTTGTGGCCACAATTTACTTAGTTGAGGCCACGATTTACTAAGTTGTGGTCACAATTTACTAAGTTGAGGCCACGATTTACTAAGTTGTGGTCACAATTTAATAAGTTGTGGTCACAATTTACTAACTTGTGGTCACAAGTTGCTAAATTATGGCCACGATTTACTCAGTAGTGGCCACAATTTGCTAAGTTGTGGCTACAAGTTATTAAATTGTGGCCACAATTTACTAAGTTGTGACCACAATATAAATAAAGTGTTGCGGATGTTACCTCTGTGTCACCGTAAATATCAGGTTTGACCTTGACTTATTTTCTCTTTAGTGACAACGGCTGACAAATATTTTTAAACAATAAAGATTATTACAAATGGGTGATATTATTGCAACATTTTACACACTTTTTTATCTTTGACCTTTGATATTATGGTTGACCTGGAATGTTTTGAAATGTTGTGCATACCAGACATCGCCTAACTTTTAAACATTAAAATGAACTGATACCATTGACTAATATCGACAAGATATTATCAACGAAGAGAAAAGTTAAAAAGCTTTTATCTTCATTCTTTCACTTGAAAATGACTTTTGATCCTGAATATCACATTTTAACTTGACTTATTCCAAACTATATTTTATCACTGATATTGTGGGGCATTTATACATTAAAATAAATCACGAGCAATAACTAATAATGAAAAAGGTATATGTGACTTTATAAATAGGAAGCTATTCATGCAATTTACACACAAATATGACCTTTGACCTTTGATATAAGCATTACCCTTGACAGTTTTGGGGTTACATCTGCTCTACTGACTTTGCCTGACATACAAATATTTAAAGGTATTAACTTCAGCGACTAATAATGTGAAAACATATCAAACAGATTAGAAAAAGTAAAGGTAAAATTTTTCACATTTGGTATGAAAATGAACTTTGACCTTCAATTATCAGGAATGACCTTGGTTTTTGTAATAATATCAGTATTTCTGATTTTGGCTGATATATATATACATTACATAAATGAAGATGAGTGACTTATGTTGACAAAATATTTTTAAGAATAAAAATAAATTTCAAATATGACAATGTTTGTGATTGTTACATAGTTTTGACCTTTGACCTTGGATATCCAGTTTGCCCTTTATTCCTTTTTGATGCATTTCTCATTGCTGTCGTTGTTTGACATATATACATGGTCTTACAATCAGATAGTTACTGTAATTAAACAGTGAAAAGACTGGTAGACGTAAATTTTACACTACCCCCTTAATATTTTTGCAATTGAGTTTTACCTCCCCTATCACAAACATAAGTGAACAATGGACAAAACATAGATAGGCACGGCTTTGACACTTAAGAAATGGGTTTTCATGGCGGATATGAAACACGGTTTCCAAAAAGTTATAATCTTTTGGCCTCAATTGTTGCAATAACAGTCCGTGAGCTCTCTGACCATATTGTTGATTCGCGCTTATTATTGTCATTTTCAAAGCAAAACATTACCAAATTGTTTTTCAATGATATTTCCGTACATTAATTAAGAAATAATAAATATGTTCCTATATTTTATCAGTTAATTAAAATATGGGCAGGAGTTTGGATGCGTAATAATTAAATCACGAGTGCGAGTTCCCTTCATACTTTTATCCTCTATTTAATCAAAGTTATCTTTAGCACAGTCATTTTCAATCTTTATTGCAATAAGTCTGCGGTAAACACCAACAAAGTTATTCATAATGACCGTTTAAAAGTTTTCCCCGTGATTTTGCAGATCTTTATAAATGAAGTAGGATTTTGTAATATAGTTAAAAGGTAAAAATATATATGTTACTGTTGTTGGCTGTCAAAGACTATTAGTTTCATTTAAAAAAATCCAGCAATGCAACAAATACTTTCTTACTTTAAATAAAACTATAATTTTGCACAAAAGTACTATATAGCCCTGAATTATGTATGTGTTACACTTGTGTATTCATTTTATTAGTTTTAATATCTCCTAATTTTGTATCATTTGATATCTGCGTTATTTGAAATCTCCAGACGATACGCTTCGTAGATACCATTTCAATCTATTATCTCTTATGTTGTGAATTTGCAAGACGTGATGTTGGAGAATGTCCGATGTCGAGCTGGCTTGACATTCCAGAAAGTCCAAATGATTGACATACAATGCAGTATGTCATATGTATTACGTTATGGCATGGCTTAGACATAATTATGTTGAATCTTGTATGTTGTGTTGACAAATGTTGGAACATTCCTTTAAATGCTTCACACAACCGACATGTTATACCAGGTTCAAACCAGCGAAAACTTTATTAACATATTCATGTTATATGCTTAAAACGTTCAAACAATAATGCTAATTTGTGAGATATCTTATGTTGTCATTTATACCTTCTTGATAATGACTATCATGATTCAGTGTATTCATTTTCCTGGTCCTTTGGGATCATAAAGTCCACTCAACATATGTGTAATAGAGTTCCACTTAAGCCGGTGCTAGAGGACGTGAGAGGTGTTGCACATTTCATAACCTCTCTGCTATTATTCTTCTTGCTTGCATTTTATCCAAAGGATCTTTTTACAGATTTTATTGGAAACACTGCAAAATTGTCAGTTTTTTTCTAATGTTAATATGCCATGATAATATTTTATGACGTTTTTCTTTGTTTCATACCCTTACATACTACTGTACTAATTTCACATCGAAGAGCTTTTTTAACTAGTTTTACCTCTACAGTGAAAAAGACCAGTCTATATTAATTCAATTTGATGTCACTTGTACGATTTCCCGGTCGAAAAAATACATCTAAACTAAGTACGTAACGCCCGTTGTAACATAAACACGAGCACTGCCTGCGGATGCCAAAGTTCATCTGTAAATGCTTGACATATGACAATGTGCAAGAAAATAGTAAATGCTGATCATTTTCTTACTGTAAAAAAGATGAATATTGTTTCAAAGCTATAGTATTAAAGGAAGCGGACATGACAAAATACCATTTTTCTGAGAAAAAGAGCGATATCTCTGACAAAATGCAAGAACTTGTTATGATTCTTTGCCTACTAACTTGTCTAATCATATTAAAAATGGGGAAAGGTTCAAAGTAAGTGTTTTTACAGTATTCAAAAATAATGGACCTTAACAAGAAAATCCACTTTCTGAGTAAAACAATGGCCTTAATTCTACCGATATATCTGCCATAGTTATCTTTTTAGGCCCGTATACGCACTTTATAACTTAAAGGAGAAATAAGTTTGAAAAGTTTAAAGCTATTGACAACAACGAAGATTAAGCGACAACAATACCTCGTAGGTTTATTTTTAAAAACTCTGACGAGCTAATAAAATCACAAGTTGTAATACTGTACATAATGGTGTTGACAATTGATAAAGTAACAAATAAGAGCACCACTTACAGATAAAAATGTTCATCTGTAAGTGCTTGACATAAGTCAGTATGCAAAAAATATGTTATCGTTCTTGGCCTTCTTATTTACCTGTTGACGATGAAAAATTGTATAAAGAGTCTTGCAAAGCTATAATATTTCAGAAATGTAAACATAAGCAAATAACTAATCAAGGAAGTATCATTTTTTGTCTCCTATCTACTAATCTAGCGGACACATTTTTAAAGGTATAGTTGTTTAATACAATATTCTTGAATCATTAACCTAAGCAAATTTTCAAAGTAAAAAAATATCCATAATGTTAACACAATGCACGTCTGCTTTATGTTTCTTGACTTACCTGTATATACACCCGTACTGTTGAACAGCAAGTGTACAAACTTTAAAAGCTGTATCCAACTGGACTTAAATAAAACTTTTGTAAAAATATGAAAAGGGTCATAATTTTTATGACATACAGTTTGTTGGTATGATACTTAGCAACATTAGGTACCTGATGAATTGTTCGGCCTAGCATATATTTAGACACACCGATGAGCAATTCACGGCGAAACTATGGTGTGACTTTTAACGTTTAAAATGTGAAAAAATATAAGCGAAAGTGTGAAGTCATTTTATAATTTTACAATGTTTTGTTCCCGGTCCGGGTTCTTTTCTATTCTTTAGAAAATTAGCCCAGTCTGGTAAAATGAAGCAACAAGTAGTAAATCATTAAATTGTTTTGAGTGAGTTCGTGCCCTCGTAAGGAATTTTTTCAGGTCATGTTTTGAACCCACATGACAACGTATTATTATGACTTAGGTATTGTTCATCAAAAATAACAAAAGAAATTTAATATAAATAAAAGCATCTGGATAAAAGCATGATGGCGTTACCGTGGTTGAAATATGATATCCGTGCGCCGGGTTCGTGCAAGTGACTGATTTTGAGGAGGCGTAATGATTGTATGATAATAATCATGTCAAATTTGCATTGCATTTAGTAGAAATTTTGCGAATCATGATAGTGTATTTCTTGTTTTGCTTCATAAAAGTAAATAAAGCTAAAGAAAAAGACTGCGTTATTTTTTATCAGCTCTCATATTTACTTAATGAACGTACCAAATCAATAAATATGTGATAGGTACTACTGCATCAAACCTCTCGGGCAGATACCTTTTAGCCGCGTGCCAGGTATTCCAAAGCACAAGACCATTAGTCTCAAATAATACAATTAGAAATTGAATGTGCGTCATTTGATATGGCTTTTGTTCAAAGATAAATCAGTTGCGTTATGTTAAAGACAAATGTAGTTTTTTTTTTTTTTGTCTTTGTCGAAAACATAATCCGTAGAACCGTCATGTATGCACACCTGATGGCATATGTAAAATAAATATGGCTGTATTGAGTTACAATTATAGCATGAATTTCTGTTTATTTTCAAAGTTTGATCTTTGAACTGTAATTCAACGATTAGCACAATAGGGAGAGCGTAAATTTACGGATCGTGGAGTCGTCACTTCGGTCCCCGTGCAATTCGTATGTTCTCCGTGACAATTTGATAATAGATAGCGTGTGTGATAGCATTCATCCTTCTCCTTCACCTCTGATGCATTGGAGAAGTTGGCAGTTACTTGTTTAGAACAGATTTGTATTAGTACAGAATCCCGCCGTTATATAACTTAAATACTGTTGAAAAACGGCGTAAACCAAAACAAACAAACTGTTTACAATTTAAAGATTCAGAACTCCCAGTTTATAATTGGTATATTCTAAAATTCTAAAAAATACTGTTGTTGTACGTTTAGCATGTGTAAATGTTGAGTTCTGCTAAATCCGGGGCTAGATGACGTGGACGGTAGCATGCATTTCCAGTACCAGTCCATGACCAGGCTCAATCAAATCGAGCCTGCAACATTTTCGTTTTTATCGTGTTGAGCGACCTGTGAAGTTTCCACTTTTCTCTGTTTTGTTAATTTCTAAAAAAGGAATAGCCTATTAATCGTATAAAACAGAAATGTAAAAAGAAAATGCAAATGCAAATACATAGTAGAAACGACAACTGTTGAATTTTAACTCCAAATGTGAATTTAAAGTTTTTGTAAGGCTTTTCATTTTATGTTGGAAACATTTACTTTCGAAAAGATGCAGAATTACAATGTAAGATTGTTAAAAACGTTTAACTTCCAGTAATGCATATGAACGTACCCAGCTGTAGTCATTACGGGAGATAATTAGAACAATGAATTAAAATACTCCTATAATAGTAATCAATATACAAACATTTGAAAAATATTTGAGAAAATTACAATCCTAAGAAAACAGTTTTTAACTCTTATCTTAATATGTGACAGACATTGTAGACCCTCACTGCCAACAAACTACGGTGGCCATTTGCGTATTTGTAATCGAATACTGTAGTACAGTGGATACTTGATACACTAACGTACTTATTTTTATTCGGTAAACAAAATAGTTTCATATGACTTCACTGTTAAGTTATTGAAAAAGACTGCACTAGTTTTACACGACATTGTTAGGAAATTGTATCCTTTACTATTGTTTAAATGATAATCAAAAGACCAGCTTTTTGTTTAGATATCTTAATGCTAAGGTCATATGGAATAATGTCTCATTCAACATCACACTTTTCTATTATTCTTTTTATTACCTGTTACCTATATTAGATTAAGCCATTTCGTTTCCTTTTCTAGTATTCCCATATATAATCTACCACAACTAGTCTACCCTTCAAAATGTTCTTCCACATTCCACGTTCTTATAATACTTCTTATAGTTTCTTAGTAATTCTAAAACTCTCCTTCTCTCGTTATTTTCTGCTTTTAAGTTCTCTGTAAAACAGAAACATTTTCTAATTGTTGAGCATATTTTGCTTTTGATAGTACATGTTACTGGCTGATCTTTACAATGAGGTAACTTATACAGTATCAGTTTGTGCTTCTGTTCAGTTTTCTCACGTACAACGCCCCTGAACCAATACATATAAATATTGCGTTATCTATCAGCTAATAACTGGAAAGGGGAATTTTAACCAAATGTGCTCATCGCCTCGGCGTTTTTCAGCAAATATCCTTATTCTCAATGTTATCTACTTGCTATATATATCGTAAGCAGATATAACCATGAAATGAATTAAAGCTTTAATTGAAACATTTGCCCTAGTTAGATGCCACTGGGTTAAAAGTAACGCTGTATATACCTGCTCATGAAATATCAACTCTATGTTACCCCTAGACATTTTAATCTAATTTTAGATTACCTTTTGATATTTGTGGCTAATCATTAAGGTTAAATAAGCGTTTCAAGTATCAGCGGGAGTGTAAATTTAATTAAACATCAGGTGATTCCAGCAGTTAAAATATAACTGTTCGTGTTGTTTATTTAACGTTTCGTGTTTGTTACCAAATTTATTGTCTTTTTCGGTGGTGATATTAAATTTAACATTTAATGATAGCAAGATGATGTGTTGATAAATGTCGATGTTTTAAGAAGTATTCTTTTTACATTTGTTTTTCACAATGTAATTTAACACAGAGAACCGACGTTTTCATCTTAATGTTGTCTTTTGGCAGTTCCTGTGTTATGCAGGCTCCATAACCTCAGATCCCCTTTCTAAAGTCCAGTTTGTTTAGTTCTGCCAATTGTTTTCTCGTTTATGGCAAACCCAGTGTTTTAACTGGGGACCATACGCCGCTTTTCATTGAATTACACGCTACAATCAAAACCAAACATTTGACCCACTTTAGAAAATTCCTGGCCGCCTGCATTCTTGTTAATTTATTACAAGCACCTGATGAATAAATTACATTGAAAAGAGGTTCTTACTTTATCAATGGTATATGATTTGTATATTTATACCTTCAGTTGATCTATTTTTTTACTTTCTATGTGCAGTAGGATATATAATATAAGCATTCTGCTAATTTCTGCTATGTCTCCAAGTATATAGAACCAAATAAGTAATAGTTATTGATCGAGGAATAGGTCTGCATTGGGTTTATAGACCTGTGAGGGATTTGTGAACCGAGCGAGCGTAACGAGCGAGGTTTTCAAATCTCCTCACAGGTCTATAAACACAATGCAGACCTATTCCGAGAATGATAACTGACTTACCTACAAGCTTCTTTGTTTTATATAGTCCAGACGTTTGTAACGTGTATGTATGATAAAAACAAATAGTTAGAAGAAAGAACAAGACAATATATGTCACAATTTATTTGATACTATTGATATAACAAAACGACCAACCTGCTACGAACCTGTAAATATATTTGTCAGCAATTAGGACATGGCATTTTGCATTGCATGAAAAATCCGTGCATATTTTGGAAATAGTCTCTCTCTCTGAGATCATCAATGTATGTCTAGTCAAGTCACAATTTGTTAGCGGTTCAGTTAGTAGTATAATATAAAAGTGTTTACTTAGATTAATGATTATTACTGATTACCCTTCTGACTTGGACTCGTCCAAATAGTCACTCCGAAGTTATCAGACACGGACTGTATTTTATGTTGTTTTTGTTGTGTGTGTGTTTTGTTTTGTTTTGTTTTGTTGTTGTTTTTTTTTTGTTTTTTTTTAAATGTTTATTTAGCTATTTAATTTGTTTTTAATTTGCCGTATAAGAAAGTATTAATACAGATTTATCATTACATTATCACAAAAAATGCATGTCATAATATACCCTATCTGGCACAATGAAATGTGGAAAAACCTGCGAGCTAACAATCGAGAAGATATAAAAATCTTCAGTTTTGTGGACAATGAAAATAATGAGTACAACTAATTAAGAGGTTTGTAGTTAGAAGCATATGTTTTGATTGACATGGCAACGATTTGAATAAACATTATAAAGTTTAATGTCGTTTTGGTTCTCCACACCTGATTCACGCGAAGAAGTTGTAATATACTTGCGGATGTCAAGTACAGAATCAATGAAACCTTGTACAGTGCAAAATATCTTATAATATTTAAAGGCACAAAAATGTCAACTGTTACTTCGATATGAATTAACGGCATTAAGCAAAATTAGAACATTTTTCAGAAAAAAAATGTATTTAAACAGTTTCCCACCAATTACCACTACCTAAAAACTGCCTTTGAATATTTCAGACACGCTCGGAATGTATCACGACAATTTAACTGGGTTATTTTCAAAAATACAACTTCGTTACTTATGTTCCATGTTAATTGTACAGAAAATCGTCAGAATTTTCATTAGCAGACTGTTAATTAACTTGGAGAAAGTTTGTGTAGTTTGTATTTTGTCATATTTAGATCAATTTTCAAGATATGTAAAACTGGTCGGAATTTTTTCACTTGTAACGTACATTTGTGTATGTACGGAGGCATTCACGCGTTCACCTAAAATGTCATGCACGGACTTCTCATGATTCTACTGCATTGTTTCGGTCGCTTACGCATAACTTAAATTGAATTTCTGACAAATGCGAAATTGTGTCGACAATTTGGCTCAGTGGTTAGAGCATCGGAGCGACTTGGGTTCGATGACCGCTACTGCCACTAGAGATTTTTGTGTAGACATTAGAAATAGGACAGGTCTTGAAATTCTTATAGACCTCATAAGCGGTCTATAAGGTGTTTACAGACCTCATCGGAACAAAGAAGCTGTTAATAGCACAGGAGTACATCTGTGCACCAAACCTACATGCAGTATTTTGAAAGAGGGTTCATTAATTACGGAAGGAAATTTTCAATAGTATAAGCACAAAATGCATTCATCCAGGACATATATATTACTGTCGCCCAAAACAGTACCCACCTACCGTAACATGAACTAATATATTTACATTTTTAGTATTTTGAAACAGGTATAGATACAGTCCCTGGCTCGCGGATTTTCCTTTTTCCGCGTTACCACTAGCACAAATATTTACCCTGAGTGGAAAATCGCGATGATTTTTCTCGTTAAATCACTACTGAAGGCAGTGATAAATCGCGATGATTTTGTAAGACCCCGCGATCAATTATAGATAAAGTGTCCACGGTGATTCACGATGAAACATCTCAGCGGGTCGCGCTGAATTGCGATTGATCGCGGCGAATCACCGGCAATCACCACGAAATCCAGGTAAGGCTGGCTACGGGGCATATTTATACACTTAACGAATGCTTTTACGAATTATTTGCAATCGCGTTTATTGCAAATGGCTAAAAAACTAATGAATGTATTTTAAAGTTTATAAAATTTTACTTTTATCAAATACACTTTTAATGACTTAAATAAAAAAAAATTAAATGATAATTTTACATTAATCATGAAAATGTTGACTATAATAGGAATTAAAATAAAGCGGCACCGTTAATTCATATCTAGTTTCATTCCTTTTTATATGTATATAAAAGTAGTATTTTAATTATTTTCATTTAAGTATACAGAATGGACTACTGTGTTAATTAAACAATAAAATCTGGAAAGTAGATCCCTCGGAAGCACCGAGAACAATGCATACAGTGAAAATTGCAGACTCGGTTTGATTGAGTCTGTTCATGAGCAGTAATGGAACATGCAACACTGCCCACGCCCCTAGCACCGGCTTAAGCAGTATTCAATCTTCAAACAAATCACACATTACGAATTTATAAAAGTTATTCAGCAGTTTATCTGGAGGTAACATTTAATAGATTCTTGTGTATACTTATTTAACCAATCTAAAATAACTACTAATTAAATTCTATATCAAGCTAAATTTTTTAATTTGAACACAATTCAATCTTTACACTGGTGATATATAAGATCCAGTTTATAAAATATATAGCGTATGAGTCATTATTGTTGATGATAATTAAAAAAAGAACATACTTAAAAATGTTTAACAAGTATAATATGAAGAAAAATGTGCATTTCATACCATGTGTAACATTTTTCTTAAACGTGATCAGATATCGGCAAAAGTTGTCAGTTAACCCCTTATCTACTGACAAGCGTTAAAACAACATTGAAATACCTCGTCACTGCGAAGGGTGAAACACATTGCCGCCGGTATAATAATATACAATGTAATGAAATTAAAAACAAATATGAACAAAACTAAAATTATTATTTTCGGCTCCACTAAACAAAGTAACTTTTGTGTCCGAAATATAAAACAATCAGAAAGCGTTATATTGCTAAATATTACTTTCAGCACCATAGTATGCAAAAATGTATACATCTGATCTCATCAACTAACGCAAAAGTGCTAAATAAACTCGCATGTTATATACATTGTGCCTTGAAAATTAGAGACAATTTCTTAAATGATAGAACATGAAATAGTTTTAATGCTTTGAAGCTTTGTAATTTATGAACTGTTATTCTCGTTAGGAATGTTTATTTTTTGAATGTGTAGATACTTATTTGTTGTATAGTTTGACCTTATATATTTATTATATTGTATGTTTAGATGAGGAGCTTTCAGCTCTAGTCTTGAATAAAATCTTCTTCTTCTTCTTCTTCTTTAAAATTAATAACGAACCTATAGAAATAGTGAAAGAGTAGAAATACCTAGGGACATTGTTTTCAGCGTCTGGAAGTTTCTTAGGTGCTAGAAAACATTTGGCAAACCAAGCAAACAAAGCTATGCATATTCTCTATTCAAGAATTTTTAATCTTGATCTACCGTTTGATTTACAAATGAAACTTTTTGATCAAACTATTGTCCCGATTCTTACGTATAGCTCTTAAGCATGGGGATTCGAAAACATTGATTTGATAGAAACAATTCATAACAATTTTTTAAGAAAGATTACTAAGAGCAAGAAAAGCACACCATTGTATATGCTCTATGGAGAATTAGGTCGTTATCCGTTAGGAATAGTAATTAAAACAAGAATGATTAACTATTGATGCAAATTGATTATGGGTGGCGAGAATAAAATTGCAAGAATATGTTATGAAAATATGCTTCATTCAACGACTAACTTCAAATGGATGCATTTTATAAAAAATATCTTAAATGAAACGGGTTATACATACATTTGGGAAAACCAAAAGAACATAAATTTGAAAAATTTTGGGAAAGTAATCAAACGGAAATTATTGGATCAATTCTTTCAAAATTGGAGCAGTCAATTATCTAATTCTTCTAAGGGAATCAACTATCGCCTGTTAATGTCCGATATTAAATTGGAGAAATACTTGATCACGTTGCCAAAACATTTACGTCTAAAATTATTCCTTATAAGAACAGGAAATCATAGGCTGCCAATAGAAATGGGAAGGTGGAGGCAGTCATTTGTTCCTTAGGCAGACCGGAAGTGCCGGCACTGCCAACTTAACGACTTAGGTGATGAATTTCACTACATCCTCAAATACCCCTTCTTTTTAGACCTTCGAAAGAAATTTATCCCTAAATACTACTATACTCGACCCAATGTTCAAAAATTTTCAGATCTGATGTCTTCTAGCTCCAGTAAATCACTTATAAATACTGCTCTTTTCGCTCGAGAGATAATGAATGTGTTTAAAAATTAACATGTAACAATAGCAAAGCATACCTTTTCTACTGTCATTCTGTCGCTTCCACGTAATTCCAACTGAAAACACTATTTACACGAATATATCTATCTAATGAATAAAAATTATTTCAAATCAAAACAAGCTGACACCTGCGAAAATATCAATTAATCACTGTCTATTCATAATGACCCGCGACTATAAAATAGCCGACGTATAAACCTTTCTTGTGACTCATGTACCAAACAAACAAAAAAGTTGTGAAAATCGTGCGCCACTGCTCTTGTTTTAGATACTACTATTTTATTTATAGATATAATAGTAATGGTTTTCCATTCATTCTATGTTTCTGAATGAATTTGCATAATCATTACTATAAGAATGTTAGAATTTAACCAATCAACGCCTCGTAGAACCCAGACCCCATTCTATTATTAGCATTCCTGTCTGTGACTGAAATATTTGATTCCCTCGTGCGCATTGATCAACTCTCCTAACCCATAGAAATATATGTAAATTCTCTTAAAAGTGTCTTTACTATAAGTACAGAGTATATATCCAACAAGTTGATATTTTTTATTGTGTTCCTTGTGACTACAGTTGTATATCGAATATTTGTAATAGGCATAGACCTAATAATTATATTATTTTGTGAATTACCTTATGTTACAAATTACTTATGAACGGCTGTAAATTTTATATGAATATTTTATAAGTATAAATTATAAAATTGTCTGCTAGCTGAATAGTTAATACATTTCGTATGTTTAACTGTCCCCTGGAAAAATAGTTTTCTATGCAGTAAACCCATATATTGTTGAATCTTTTTGCTTTGTTCTGTCATGTTGTTACCATGTTGTAACCTGACTGGAAATAAAAGTGTTTGTTGTTGTTGTTGTAACAGTACACTGACAAACTTGCAGACTTTACACTTACTAACATATTATGACAATATTGCTTAATTAATCTATCAACCACATATTCGGCTAAAATTTGATAATCTAACGCCTGCATGTAGCTTACATTTTAATTTGAAAGCAGTACCTAGTAAATAAAGAATTTTTTCGTTTTCTTATAATTTTGTTTATTATTTCAAGTACTTCATTATATAAAAAAAACAACAACAAAGAGTTTATGCGCCAAATTTAAGGGTTATCTTCTTGATTTTTTTATTGCAATAACAAGAAAAAACATGTTTGGCATTTTTGTATTTTACATCCCTTTATTTCAATCTTGTAATATTTATGCACTGCCTTAAAATTTAGTTAGTAATAATTTTTTAATTGTGAAATGTAAATTTTGAAATTATTTAGATTTGCCTTAACACAATCATTGTGAATTTAATTATTGATTTTATACATGTATCTAGCGGAATGTCGTATTATATTCACCGATTTAATTTCAAAAACGCGTAGACTATTCGTTTTGCAGTATAAAGCAACTGCATACATATCATTAATCTAACAGAGTTTATATATATATGCGATTTATCTTCCATATTTATTCATATTTGCTATCATGAGTTTTGACATTTCTTGCAAACTCAATAATCTGATTTCATCCTGTTGTGTTATATTTCTGTAGCTATGCATGATTCATACATGGAAGTTTGGCGAAAGAGACATGACAAATCTGACTTAGATTCAAAAAATATATATTTTTCTGACTATTTTCTCCGTAGAAAAGTGAGAACTTGATGTTTCCCACAATACAGTTACGGAGGTGAGATAGTTTGTCTGACTGAGTAGATGTTGTCCTTGTTGAGTTACTGCGCCCAGTATGACTCCTTCTGGTTTCAGTAATGTCCTCGTCATTATGTAATACTTAAAACTTTATATTTATATATATATATGTGTGTGTGTATTCATGAAACAAGATTTGGCTATTTCCTTAAAACCCTTTTATATATATATTCTGTTACGGAGAAGATATTATGTTACGGAGGTGTTACATAGAAATTTTGTTATATTGTATGTAGCTAAAATAAGATATTCTTAAACTTATTTTATTGTAATTTAGTTTCTCTGAAATTCCTTTTTAATTTGAAAAATTTGACTATTTTTATTTCATGTGCAGAGAAGATATAGTTACACACATACTTTACAATGATTTGAACAGACTCAATCAAACCGAGTCTGCTATTATTCTGTTTGATTGCATTCTTTGCTTTCAAATTGTCTTTACAGATTTTATTATCCAATAGAAACGGTTGAATGTTGAATGTTGAAAGTCCGAAACATTGATGTGACAAACTAAAAGACAGAAAATGTTAGTTAGGAAACGTTTATTAACACTATAAAGTGAGATGGAATTGTTTAGAGAACGGAAGACAAACGCACTGATACCAGAAAAGTAACCGAAAAATGCAAATTCGACTGTTGCTGACAAATCACAGAAGCGAGAAGAGACAGCTGGATGGCTGCGTTGTATGATGACATGGCTCGAGATAAAGTTCTGATTAATTTCCTTACCGAATCAGGGATAGATAGTAACAAATGCAAAGTCCCGTTCGTCCAAGATGTATAAAAGAAAAAGGAAATCAGACGCGTACATAGTAACTGATTATTTAGAAAAGACAGGAAAATCAAGAAATGTTCGAGGTTCTTTGACGGTGATCTTAGAAGGATAGAAACCCTGTATAATGAAGGGCTTTTTTATTTGAAAGGTTTCTAAAGAACCCTGACATTTTTATATTATGCTCAGTAATCTGTTACACACAGCAGTTTTAATATAGGCCTAACTGTGTTTGTAACACAGTTTCCGTAACGTATTATCACTTCCGTTACAAGCTGTATGTACATATTTTGCATAAATGCCATATTTGATAGTTTTGTTTAGTTGCTGTTTAGTCTTATGGAGGTAACTGTTGGAAAATGTACTGTTTCAATGGATGCCTATTAAATGAAATTTGTTGTTTTTTAATTTATGTCAGGTGACAGGTTTCTAATACTTTAGCACTGCCCGGAAGTACTGTAATATGTCGACTACTCGTTTTGTCGTTTTTAATCAACGGTGTAAAACATTTGATAAGGTTCAAAATCATGTTTCCATGCCAGAAGAAAAAAATTATTCGTTAGGTTAATGTTTTCATTTCGTTGTAACTTCCGTGACGAAGTTGTATGTATGTATAATCGCCTTTCCAGCACTGTGCTATACATAACACATCCGCCACTTTTTGTATGGTGTTAAGGTATTAGGTCACTAATAGTAATGTTAACAAAATGGCCTTTGCTTGGTATATTCTGAAAGGTAACTATGTTTTGCACTAATTTGTAAATTTTAAACAACTTTTACCGTGCCGTTTTTTATAAATTTTGAATAACTTATAGTTTCTCCTCAAGCTCAAGTAGAGACAAATTTCAAAGTGATAGCCACTATCCAAAACGTTTGCAGAGAACTCATTTTACCATTAATTTCAATCGAAAAAACATCAAACTATTGGTAACCAATAATAATAAAACACAAAATAAAAATGTTAATATCATTTTTTCTATGGTGCCTCGAGTAAATGGATTTAATGAGACAGAATTCGTACTTCAACATTGAAAACGTAAGGTCGAATGATGAGTTTCTATTTTGAATTTTGCTTACTCCGTTTAAAAATAACCTTAGAGAAGATGTAAAACCTACCTAAACTTCTTCCACAATATATAATCTAAAAGTGAAAGCAAAATAGAAAACTTTCACCGTACGTAACTCAATATTTTTAAAGATGTGAAACTCTACCCCTTCTGTTTAAGTAATAAATTCTCTGTGAACACCGAAAATCGCTTATAGATTCATCTTTTTCCAATTTTGTACAAAACATCAATAATAAGTCTTGAAAGAAGTAAAAATTTACTAGTAAAAAAAGTAAAACAAATATTAAAAAAATGGTCCCAGTAGGGCTTGAACCTACGCCCCCTAAGAATTGCAGTAAAAGTAGGTTTATGGTAGGAATTAAATACTCTTCAAAAAGGAGGTTCTATTAGTGATCTAATACCTTAAGGACATTTTAAATTGACAGGGTCTGTCCTTTTTCTTCTTTACGACGTTCAATTTTATAAATATAACAATATAACAAATATAAAATTTCAAATTTTTGTTTTAAGAATACAGCTTAAAATTGTTAGTCATATACCTTTTTTCTCTCTCGGTGTTGACGGAAGAAAATGTCATATTGATTGGATTGTGTATCGGATGTGTTTTTCAAACATGTTACATTAAAGCTTTTTTTTTCTTTTTTTTTTTCTTAATGTAACTGCGTTAATGTTTAATTTATTCATGTCTAAAAATATAGATGATCACTAAAATCTACCCTCCGTAACAAGAGTAAATGGACATATGTATCAACATTCGATATTGTTTAAGCCCTATCAATGTTGTCGTAGACATTTTTCAGAACCAACCAGGAGATATTGGACTTTTAAATAATTCAAGTTAAGAATTGTTATTTAACTTTCACATTTTGAAGGTTTTTTTTCTAATTATAAGTGAGTCAAAATTTGGTTTTGGCTGGCTAGTGTATCAATGAAGGTTCCATGTGTACCGCCATATGAATACATCTGCGGATGTTTCTAAATTGATTTTTGTACTTGTAGCATGTGTAAATGTTGAGTTCTGCTCAACCCGGGGCTAGAGGACGTGGACGGTAGCATGCATTTCCAGTACCGTCCATGTACAGGCTCAATCAAACCGAGCCTGCAACATTTTCGTTTTTGTCGTGTTGAGCGACCTGTGGAGTTTCCACTTTTTCTATTTTGATATGTATTGGCTATCCAAAATCTCTGTTTAGCTCTGAAGTCAGATATTATAAAAGACATTGAACGTTAAATGGACTCAACGTATTGTCTTTTGTACAGAGGTTATCTCGAAGCGTGTGTGTAATTCTGAACGTACTGAACGTTAAGAACATTCCATGTTAGCTGTAGCGTACGGTACAAAGAACGATGATTTAAATAACTTAGAACACGACTTAATCCATTCAATTTTATGCAGTGGAAATCTGCTTACGCTGGAGTGAAGGGTATTGCACTTGCCATAACTTATCATAAAGAACCTGCATAATAGATTTTATTGAAAGAGATCGAGCTGGCGTAAAATCAGTGTTAACGAGGTCCATATGCAGCAGTTACTTACGACGTAAGCACGTACTCTTGTTTTAACCATAATGAGCTTATCAGCGATAAGATCGTTAGGCGAGTTCAAATGTCAAATTGTGATTTGTTTTCGTGTCTGATCTCTATTTTTGTTCCTGTGAAATTGTTGTTTAGTATTTCAAATTTCCCGTCTTTTAAAACATCTCTGTCAAATGTTAAGTTTTAGTTAAAAAATAATAAAATCAAAATGCAACCAAGAACAATAATAGCAGACTCGGTTTCATCGAGTCTGTTCCTGAGGGGTATATTATAGTTTGATAAGTCACACTTGACTGAGCTACTGATATCGAAAGCTGTTGTCATTCCGAGCTGGCCAGTCAAACGTCGTGACCTTAGAAATAACCTCTGACGATAAAACTATTCTTTCCTAATTGAGGCGACTCTGACTGAACGCGTCCATGGATTACATATTACTAAACCCGAGGATGGTTGACTGATTCTTTTATTTCCTCCATTCTTGAAGAACATAACATATATACAAACAAATTTACATGTAAACAACTAAATATTATCGTTATCTTCAAATGCATGGTTAATATGTGGAAAAAAAACCCATTGCGACCCTCTAATTATGTGTAACAAAATCACGCATCAAATCATAACCGAGTCTTATTGCCTTATTTACTCAACTGTGGTAACAGGTTTAATTTGTTGTTGGATTTAACAATTTATGTTAAATAATAACTAGCGTAAATACCTACTTGACATTTTTGGCAGTATAAAGCAGACATTGCAACCAAAATTTTACAAGATGATCATTATATATTTATATAGATGTGCCCTAGAAGGAACTTTTAGTATGCTTTAACTTGTGAAATACTAGTATTGCAACACCTCTCAAGCCTACTAGTTTCGGCTTAAGCGGAACTCTATTACACATTATGTTTATGGACTTCATGATCCCAAAGGACTAGAAAATATAACAACACTGAAGTCACACAAGCCTAAAGAGGACATTTACTTTTTTGTGAAATAGCCGCCTCTTGCTCTAATAAGATAATTAGATATAGTCTGTTTTTTATTATTTTAATGCTATAAATTGTACAATCTGGATGTAGATGATCTTTTAGTGTGTATTCAGTCATAAAATTTAATAAGGAGTATATATGTGAGACAGCCCACATATAATAATAACAAATGATCGCGATTTGAGAACAGCTTGAAGTCACAGTATTGTAGCCTAAGGAAGCTATACATAACACATACAAGTTGTTGCGTAATGTAGAAAAATATGATGAAAAGTAAGACCTTCATGGTGAAATTCACAAATTCGTTCAAGCAATCAAATAAACATCACTTTTAAACCTCTTACCTCTAATGGTAGCCGACACGGTTTACAAATTTACTTTCCCTTCTGACTGGCTGACTTGAAACAAGTGAAAAACAATTGCGTTGTATATTTGCTCGTAGTTATTATAATGCTGACTGAAATATATAAATATCTACATAGAAAATCTGAAGTATAATCGTTGACACCTGACCTTATCTTTCGCTCAGTCCGCATTTCATATATTCAAATCCTAATTGGATCATACCCTTTCTTATTATATGACACCAGTACTTATTTGTGCACTACTAGGACTCAAAAGCTGAAAAATATCACAATAGAACTACATTAAACTGCTATTTTAGTTTACTAATACAAGCTACAGACTATTGCAGTGGCAATACAGAAGTAGCCTACAAATGAAAAAAGTTTGCTAGTATTCGTCCCTTGTAGCAGTTGCCAACTGTTTTAGGACTAAAATGTTCCAAAGCATTAAGAATCTAAGAAAACAAAAGCTATTTTACTGATATTTCACCTACAACCATTTATCATGTATGCAACATGTAGTCTCATCATGGGGATCGTTTGTAAGCAGTACTAAAATATCCATTCATGTACATAAAAGTTATGGAGAAGAAACAATTTTTCTTGACCTTGATCTTTGACAACAACCATGGGTTATGTGCGCGACACATGCTCTATCATGGGAGCATTTCATTGTAGTGAAAACATACTTCAATGCATAGTAAAGTAATCAAGTGGAAACAAATTTTGACTTGACCTCAAATATTGACCTTTACCTTTAACCAACAAGCATAAGTCATGTGTTGAGAAATTGGGAAATTATTTTAGTTGACCTTCAACAATGACCTTGACCTATGACTTACAAGCATAAGGCATGTACATGCATAAGTTCTAGATTTCCTTCTATTGAGATACCAAATTTTATTAACCCAACTTGAACATTTTTTTTGAATAATTGCAGGATCCGGATTTGCGAATGGACAGAAGGACAGCTGGACGGACGGAGGTTATTCTTGTAGTCCCCTCTTGTGTTCTGCCTGTAGGGATCTAATAAAATAAAGACTGGCAATTATGATATCCTGTTTGAAATTTGACCATTTTCGTACATTCCCAAAGTCTTCTATACTGAGTCTATACATTATTTAACTATGAATATAAAACATAAAACCTGATGTAACATACACTCATTTACTTATAGTACCTTGTATAACAAATAAATCTAATTACATGCTTAGTGGAAAAAGGACCAACGTCAGGTTTTGTTACCTAATTTGCGCTAAAATGACAGATTTCTGCATTAGAAGGAGACTTCTGGTATAATAGTGTATTAATAAAGTGATTAATGTTAAGTAAAGTAATATCTACATGTTTGTTATAAGTCAACCTTTAAATTAATTACTATTCTTGCCTCTAGATTTTACTATTGCAAATGCCTTAGCTCGACTATTCGCAGCAGCTATCAGACTCACTTGTTCGTTCGCGTTCCGATTTGATAGATCATTGACACTTTACACATGTGACTATATGACATACAAAGCACAGGTGTCATAATTATGGGCGACATTTACCGCTATAATTAGCATTCCTTTTTGCATATTCTTCCTTGTTTTACTTTTCCTTTCAGCCCCATCCTTTTCTACACCCTACCCTTTTCTCTCCCATTTCTCTATATTTTGCGTAAAATTAAAATTTACTTGTTTGATTTTTGAAGCAATCCGACAACAATATTTTTCCGTTACAGCTTTTGTTGTGTGCCTACTTTGCAAATGCGTGGCTCTACGGTAACGTTGTGTTTGTGGTGCTTTTGGCTTCTGAGAAATCCAGCCTTATTTTTTATCTTTTTTACAGCTTCCCTAAATAGCGCTTTCAAATTTGTTCAGATTGTTTATTTTAAATCCTTTAAGGGGGCGCTAGAGCCAGAAATAAGCACCTTCTTCTTCTCGTGAACCACTGGATGGATATTTGCCAAACCAAGTCTGCAGTATCCTGTCATAAATGTCTCTCAGTTGTGTGTAAAAAGTTTTGCGTAATCTCTTTTAGGGACCAATAAAGCTTAAAAAACAACATGTAAACGCCTTTTTAGAACAAGCTATAATCACATCTTTGCAATGAAATCATATCATATTTTAGTGACTGAACTACTTACAACTCACAAACATTCGGTCACATTTGCGATTTTATGGCCATTATTGTCCTCTTGTGACGAACATGTAGTAACCTCAGAACAATATCGTATTAATTAAAACCCTGTTGAACAGACAAGTGCGCGAATTTAGATCCATCGTTTTGTTCCTCAAATCAAATCCGTTCCTTTTTCTCATTGCAGAGGACAAATTCCCTGATAAAGAAGATGAGGCTCATTCAAACTTAACAGTAGCGAAAGGATACAAACCAAAAGAAAAGAGGCCGAAAGATCACCAGATAGATCCGCCCAGCTTAATAAAAGATGTTATGTGTCACGTTTGCTCTGTCGAGGTGTCTAACATTGTTTTTCTGCCATGCAGCCATTTGTATTGTTGTGAGAGTTGTGCAAATAAAGAACCAAAGTGTAAAATATGTCGTAAACAAGTTGAAAAGAAATTGAAGGTATACAGGAATTAAGGTAGTTCTGCATGTTCGGACTGATTTTTTTACTACAATAAAGAAATTCAAATTAATAAATTATGAATAATTTAGTAACTGTTTAGGTTCCGTTTTTAAGGATATATGTTGCAATATAGATAACATACTGTATAAGTTTAAAATATGATTAACCCATCCAACGCCATTTTAAGGCCTATGCTATTTTGAAATTACGAATTAGGTGGGTTGGGTACATGATATTATTTCTGATTAATTTCGAAGTTACTGTAAAACAAACGTTATTCCAATGTGACAATACATCAAAACCATGAAGACAAGTGCTGAACTCTTACTTTAATTTAAAAAGTAAAGTGGGAAAAGTTATCAGTATGTTCGTGTCACAATTTTCGGGGTAAGTATTCTATGTCATCGTGCATAACTGCAAAAAACTATAACATACATAATAAAGCTAAACTATCCGTGTAAATGAGCTGAGAGCTATTTTTCTATTTCCGTTTATTACTTTTCTAAAAAACACATTACAATTTACCAGGTTTTGGCAAAATTTGTCATTGTTGTGCACATCCCTTTACACATTAAAGAAGTCCGAACTATAGGTATGGTGTGCGAGAGGGGCCTGAGCGCTTACGTAGTGCTCATTTACAGGAATTGTACTGCTCATATATTTATGAATTTTATAGGTAGATAGAATTATTTATGTCATTGTTGTACATTTGGAGCAATATGTTAATTTATATACTACGGTAAAAGCCAATCAATGAATTCCTTTTATACCGTTGAACCAATCGTGAAACGGCATCTTCCTTCTTCGTCAGCATTCAAGAGTGAATAGCACGCTTCTTTCTTTAATTTTATTTTGGCTAATTTCTGGTTTTATCATATCACCACATGCCATTCCGCCTCCTCTTTCAAGTGACAATTTTCTAATTTTGAAAGATTTTTCTTAATATGCAAATTCATCTACATTTCTTGATATGCTTTCGGCGGTTATATCCGCCCTAATATGTGAATATATATATATTTGTTATGGTATTGGACTGTAACTCCATTCAGATATGAGAACATATATATTTGTTAAGGACGGTATGTTTCGCCCAGATATGTGAAAATATAAATTTGTTAAGGTATTTTTGGGCGGTATTTCTGCCCAGACATGTGAAAATATATATATTTTTATGTATTGTTTTGCAATGGCGGTAATTTTTCGCCCAGATATGTGAAAATATATATTTGTTAAGCGGTATTTTTCGGCCAGATATGTGAAAATATATATTTGTTAAGGTATTGTTCGGCAAAAGAAATATTGCCCTTTTTCAGTCAACACTTAGTTCACTCTTATATTTTCCCATACATAGTCCTCAGGGTCAGTGCTTCGTTGTGAACAGATGCACATAAATAACTTTATTATAAGTCCGCAAAGTGCAACAAAAGAAATAGTAGTATTAATTTTGTAATAATATTATTTATTTACAAGGTATGTCTGACAAATGACATCGAGAATTCTAACTTTAGAAAGCTGCATTTTCAAGTACCTGAATTTTTTCCACTTTGGTTAAAAGAGGTTTTTTTTACAATAGATAATGACTGACTAAGAAGGTAATAAAATACCATTGACCTAGAGAATGCTACATCTTACTAAACTTCAGAGTTTTGTTTAAAAAATTATATTGAACACGTTTGCTTTAATTTAAGGTGAAAAATAAACTAGAACTCTATGATAAAAATCGAATAAAATCATTTCGAACATGTAAGACAGTGAGAAAGCAAGCATATCGTACGTATTATTTAGCATGGATGATTTGAACTGTGAATATATACTTTTACACTTAACATTTAATTCCACGAGTACACACACATATAACAATATATTTACATTTACCCTTTATACAATAGGAATGTATTTGTTTATACCTGTAAGATTAAAGCATAACCCGTTGTGAACAAATAATGCATGTGGCGTTCACTGTTGATATATAATTGTAATATTATATTTTGACGTTACACTGAAACAAAACAAACCCTTTTTGCATATTCATTTAAAATAAAACAAACAAACAAAATGGGAACAATGTTTATTTTGTTTGATTGTGAGTAACACCGAAACGACACAATGAACTTTTCCCAGGTTTTGTTGGTGGTGAAAGGCTCCAGGGGTCCCTCCAGACATTTTTTGAGGCTCAGACTAGTACCTAGATCGAGACACTAACCTCAGTTGGATGGCTTCCTTACGTGAAAAGTTTCACACCTCAAGTGGGTTTTTGATCCCACGTCGGTGATGGGCGAGGAATTCGAAGCCAGCGGCCATGACCATCAAGTTTTTCTTTTGCAAGTATAAAACATAAATATTCAATTAAATTTCGTAAACATAACTGACAATGACATTTACCACGTCGGAAGTTACAAATGGTTTGCCGAATACACCATACTTTTAAATACAGAAGTTTACACACCATGTGGGTCGGAAAGCACGAAATTTACGTTCTTGACATTGTATTTATGTTCTAGTAACCTTTGACACTGATATCGAGGACAGACCGGGTTTGTGACATATACATGTCTGTTGTTGGGCTGGAAAAAGATAGATCCAAAATTTATACTAAAAGCTATATTGCATAAATGTTTCGTTATTTCTGTGCATACAATTCGGTTGTTTGAAGGTTAGAATATCAGAAAATTACAGGAAATAAAACATGTCTTTGAAAAAGTACCGATCTTTCATCATTTGTTTGGTTGGCGCATGATTACAAATTTAATGTTAGTAGGCCGTGATGTCCATGAAGCCGTGTAAAGTGATAATTTTGATGACACGTTGGTTTTATTTTGTAATTGTGAGTGATCGTTAAGTGATCAGAAAGATCGGACAGTGGGATGTTATAAAAAAGTGATGTTTTATTTAGATTAGAAAGTCAATTGTACTCTACAATAAGGAAATATAAGGTAAAATACTCCTTTTATTTCGTTCACTGAAGAAAACATGGCGGACACAGTTTTGTAAATGAGCGGTGCACGGGTGATTCGTGTAACATAGTTTAACGGCGTTTCTTAGAAAGCTAACGCTCAGCTCATTTACACTGATATAATCCTTGATTGAAGAATATATATATATTGTATATATATGAGAGACTTACGATACCAAATACTTACCCCGAAAATTTCTATGCATTTTCTTCTAGTGCACTGTTGGGACATGTTTTTGAGTGTCATTGATACTTTATAATTTATTCGGAGATACATTTTCTTATAATTATTAGTTTCTTTTTGATCCCCATGCATTTCTCGCGTTGTTACGACAATCTCAGTTTTACATACGAATTTTGCATTGTCGAAATAGCATAGTCCTTAAAGACATCGGTTTGAACGGATTGAAAATCTAGTCTTCGCCGTTGAAGATGACGCTTATAGCATGGGTTCTGTGCGACAGCACAACAAGTATTTATCGGATTACAACGTATTTCTTAAAATATTTGTTATCTCTCTCTTGTGTGTGCATGCGCATGATTCAGTGGATATGCTTCCTCTGTTATTGTTTTTTTCTTTTCTTTGACATGTATATTTTTATAAACATTTCGATTACTGGTTCAGTGCCTAAATCCGGACAGTGCTTAATTATTCGGACACCGTTTAAAAATGCTTTACGATCATGATTTTTTACTGAAATGAACAGGATCGACGCAAACGAAAGCTTTGATAACCAGCTGTTAACAACAGTGTACGAATGTAAGCTTTTCCAGAGAAAACTACCTTCAAATATCCATACCGCATAAAGTAAACATTGTGTGTGTGTTGAGGGATGACGTCATACAGCGCGCGCCAGTTATTTTAGGTGCTTAAATAAGAAAAAATATTCTGCCTATTGCAGACGACTCTTTTTGTTTTCTGATAACTGATGTAAAAACATGTTTTAGAACTCTGTACTATGTGACAGGAAAGGCCGTACCGGCGACAGTAACCATCAAAACAAATCAACACCCTTTACAATATTTACAAATTTATTTACATAAGATGATTATTAACAATGAATAGATATGAAAAGAAAAAAAAAACTGATTATAAGAAAGAAAAAAAAGAAAGTTCAGTATCTCTAGATACAAAAGTTCTTATAAGTCCATTCTAATCTGACGTGACACAGAATTGTGAACTTTAAGTAGCACAAACAAAACAGATTTCTAAATTCAAATACAGTCCCTTTAAACCGTGAATACGTTGATTCCGTGTTGGCTCCCATGGTGGTAGTGATTTGCATCCTGAGCTGACTTCAGAGGATAACAAAAATCATCGTCCTTTGCGTTTACGGCACAACCATGGACGTAAGCTCTGCGCTGGGAATAATCACATCCAGGCGAGTGAAGACAAGTGAACCTCGGGCATTGTACTTCCGGGTTATGACATCACCAGTAAAATCGTCTGGCGGAAGAAAGCTCGATCGAGCATAAATTTTCTAGCAAGAAAATAATTCAGACATAGATTCGTCTATAAAGTCGTAAAGGTGGTGTGCGCAAGGCATATCTATCCAGTCTATTTAAAGATAATGTCCCGCCAAATACTAAATTTCATGGGATTCACGCTAAGCCGTGTGCTATGACTATTGTCCATTTTCACGGGATTCACGATATAGCCGGAAATCTAACTACTTTGGCGCGAATTTAAATTGACAATTTGAGGCCCATTATAGTGTTTTGGGATAAAAACATAAATTACTGAAGTTTATAAGATATCAACTTTCTATTATTACTGAACAGAATTTTAATGAAATTTACATGGAAATTTAGTAATGAAATACAGAAAACATGAAGGTATTTCATGCGTGAAATCTGACATTTACCTCAATAGCTCAAAAATTTACAAAAAGATGATGCAATACCTGCATTTACAATACAGATAAAATAAGCCCGTATGTCAATTTGTGACACACGTCCCCCCTTAAAAAGAAAATTTATAATTTTCTTAAATGAAAACAAAATGACATACTGAAAATAGCAAACACAAAAAGAAAACACACACTGTCACTATCTGTACACCATATAATATAGCCACCTGTCTACACTCTACTCAAATATCGCACCTACATTTTCTCTACCAGGAATTTCTCTAATACTGATCCTATATGCTGCAATGCCAATGCCCATCTCATCATGCCTGGAATTGCTAAGTTTCGCTTTATTCAAATAAGTGAGCGGCTGATGATCTGTCCTCTAATACAAAGTCTTTACCGAACAAATACCGGTGAAACTTAGCTACTGCCCATACTATCGCTAAACACCCTTCTCTATCACTGAGTACTTTTGCTCCCTAGGTAGCATTTTCTACTAGCATACCTACAGTAATTTCTCTCCATCACTTTCCTGAAGCAATACTGGCCTAAGCCTACATCTGAAGCATCTACTCTCAATATTAAAAGTCTGATCAAATCTGGCAACTTCAAAATAGGCGACCCATTAAGCTAGCCTTCAAAGTCTGAAAAGCCTTTTCTTGACTTTCACCCCACCTACAAGATTTGCTGACCCTTTTTCGTCAAATCTGTGAGCGGAACTGCAATGGCGCCGAAATTGAGATAAACTTAAAAAATTCAATAAAAATACACATACAAAATAAATATCTGTCAATACATTTGAGAAATTGTCTAACAAATCTACTACTTCCTGCTTACATTCTACTGTAACTCTGGATTTACTCTACATCTTTGTACGTTTCTGTACCCTGCTTTATAGACACAAAACTATATCCTTTTCTACTCCTACTCGAAAACTCATCACTTCTTCATTCGATCTAATCTGTCATAATCTACTCTGATCCTCCTCTACAATACTGCATCCAACCTTACTTAAAATACCCTTATCAGGTATAGACTTACTAATCATCCTTCCTTTCACAGTACTGTTTCAGCATGTTTGCGTGAAACGTTTCAACTTTCCGTCTACATCTATCCTGTAATCTAGTCTATTTACTACCTCTACTACTACGTAAGGACCCTTCCAATGTAACAACAACTTATTATGTTTCGTAGGTAACAATACAAGTACCTTACTACCTGCCTTAAACCTCCTATCTCTAGCCTTCCTATTGTAATACTTCTTGTATCTAGCACTACTTTTTGCTAACTGTTGCTGAGCTATCTTACACGTATCTTCCAACTTTTCTTGCAAATCCATAACATACTGGTAAGTGGTTTTAACCTCATCATTCTCCGTCTTACCAGCCCATAACTCTCTTAGCACAGTTATCGGTCCACGGATTGTTCTACCGTAAAGTAACTCAAAGGGAGAAAATCCCAAACTTTCTTGCGGAACTTCACGGTAAGCAAACAACATAGCATTCAAATACCTATCCCAATCTCTAGGTCTCTCACTACACATACGCTTCAACATTTGCTTCAAACTACCGTTAAACTTCTCTACTAAACCGTTACACATAGGGTGATACGATGTTGTAGTTAACTGCCTTAATGACAATAACCTACTAACTTCTGCCATAAGGTCTGACGTAAACTGCGATCCACAATCGGTAAGCATTTCCTCTGGCACTCCCTAATCTACTGTACATATCTACTAAGCCTCTGCTACTCTCTCAGTTTCAATACTAGGTAGTGCTATAGCTTCTGGATATCTAGTAGCATAATCTACCATAGTCAAAATGTACCTGTTTTTCCTATCAGTGATAGGTTCGATCGGACCAACGATTCGACGGCAACTCTCTTAAACGAGTATCAATCAAGGCATTTTTCCTAACGGAACTTTACTTACTCTACCCTTAGCTATAGTACGTTGACAAATACTACATGACTGACAGTAACCTCCTAACCTCTGCCATTACTCCTGGCCAGTAAAATCGCCTAATACCCTAATCACTAGTTTCCTATACCTAAATGGCCTGACAGTAACGAATCATGTGCAACTTTCATCACAGTTTCTCTAAGACATTTAGGTACAATCAACTGTCTACTTTGTCTAAATCTGGGCGTATACTCTCTATATAACAATCTATTCCTTATCTCAAACCTAACTGAACCTTTACCTCTACACTGCTTAATCGTACCTTCCTCAGCCTTCTTTCTACACAAATCTAAAGTGCTATCTTTCTGTTGCTTTTCTAAGAATTCCTCTCTAGATATATCTAAAATCTGAGACGGAACTTTAAGCTTTACTTGCTTCTTAACTTTGGCTTGCGCCCTAGTTTCTACTGCTGACGCTAAACTACTGAACTGAGGTTCTACAGCTCCCTCTACATTACCAATTATAAACACATTGGTAGGATTATCTACAACCAACGCCTCTACTGTACCCTTGAAATACGGACAATCAATATCTATTCTAGCTACATCTAGCCTATGTTTCACTCCCATCTATGTACTTACATCTACGGGTTTTCTCTAAAAACTGACTTGCTTCTACTAAGTCCCGTTTCACTATCACACATGTACAACCTGTATCCCGCATAGCGATATACATCCCTACCATTACAAGTACCGGGTTTTGTAGACATGTACTTACACTAAGCATACCTAACTCCTCTACATCACTTAGTTCTATAATACTATTTCCACTCTCTGACCTACTTGACTTACTCCTATCTCTATCTCTATTTCTTCCTCTACCTCTACTCCTAGATCGTCACGGCCTCTACCTCTATTTCTATTTTCCTTACTATTTCTATCTCCCCTTTACTACTTTCCTGTTCCTGCTCTACTTCTAACTGTGCGCTGCATTGGCACTATTACCGCCGTACTTTCCACTCCTACAGTAAAATGAGCTATGCCCTATTCGACCACACTTATTACACTTCAGTACACCAAAGGTTGAAAACCTCTACCTCTATTAGCAACATTGCTACTACCTCTATTACTAGTGCCTACATTACGACTACTAGGATACTGTCTCTGAGGTATTTCATATGGTTTATAGCTCCGGTCCTTATTGGTTCGATTCACGACATACTTGGGACCTCCTCGAGTCTTTGCAAACAAATCTGCATCTTCTGCTACATCCTTAGCTTTAACTAACCTCTCTTACTACTCAAATTCTGGTATAGTTCTCTATTACATACATCAAAAAATTGGTCCCTAAGAATAAAATCTAACAATCCTTCTACGTTTTATCTACCTTACTCAGTCTAAGCCAACCATCTAAATATCTACTATTCTGGCTAGAAACATCACAAAGGTCTCATTATCACGAGGCCTCTCAGTTCTAAACTTTTTCTTATAGCCATCGTCAGTGAGTTCGAACTGACGTAGCAAAGCGGCTTTCAGTTTATCATAATCCTTCCTATCTTCCAACGGAAGCCTATCAAAAACCTCTCTTGCCGTACCCTTTAGAAGGAACGGTAAGTTAAGTGACCATATCTCTTTATCCCAATCCTGCGCAACAGCGTACGTTTCGTACACATTCAAGTACGCATCCATGGAATCAATTTTCTCATCAAAGGGAGACATCTTAACCTTTACCTTTTTCTTACTCATCTTTTCTAAGTCTGTCTTAAACTTATGCTCTGTTTCTAATTTCCTACTTTCTGCTTCCTCCTTCTCTGTTTCTAACTTCCTAGCTAACATTAACTTCTCCTTTTCCATTTCTAACTTATCCTTTTCTAACTGTACACCTAACTTAAGTTCAAATTCCATCTTTTCCTTCTGCAACCTAGATTCTAACTCTAATTTTTCCTTCTCTGCCTCTAATCTTTCTCTCTCTCTTTCTCTCTCTGCTTCTACTCTATCTTTCTCTGCCTCTAATCTACTATGTCTTTCCTCACGTTCCCTAGCCTGCTCTTCCTTAACAAAATTACGTAACTCCTCTCCTTCATAACCTAACTCCTTTCCTACCTTCGTTAACTCTACTACACTAGTCATGATTACACTACGTTAACACTATATAACACTACAGTACAACAGCTACTATAACAACCTGAGACACTAAATAAACAATCGTGAGGGAATACTAGACTACACTAATTTACACTAAAGCTCTACAGTTACCACTGGAGCCAAAACAAAGTACTATACACTACGTGTATACTACACAAAACGTCCTCACTAAAATAATACACTAAGTTGCGCAACAGTACTATGTGTCAATCAAGGTTGCATAGGCAACAATCAACAAAGTACAGTGACAGTAGGCTGTAACAATACCTTAGCCTTATCAAATATCAATCAACTGTAACTGCTGTAACACTTTAGTGTAACAAATAAACAAAAATAAATCAACGTGCTTTATCCTAAGATAAAGTATAGGTATAACACAACTGTGTAGCACTAAAACATAAGAGTAGGTAAAAGTATATGCAAGTAAACAATCTTGCTAACATACACAAAGTAAAATACTGTATCTAGTATGTGTACAGTACACTAATACATATTAGGATCACTGGGAGAAGTAGGGCGACGCACAAGTAAAAGCGAGTAGGATAACTCTCCTTGTCAAGGGCGGTCACTCTCAGCACAGATATATGGTGGCTTAATCATGGAGTGACACAAAATAAACCCAAAAGAAAATAAAAGGAACGAACTCACCCCAAATCCAAGTGTCGTAAACAACTGTCTATCAGTCTGTGACCACTAAGCTGGTTAGCTGAAGCTATGGATCGTCTTGTCTTGTCTGAGGTAAGACGTCACTCTGAAAAATGAATAAAACTATTATATGTGTACCAATAGAACAAAAACAAGAGGAATCTTACAAATTATTGATGCAGTTAAATGGGTGTTAATAATGTTCGAATAGCTACTGTGTCTGGTCGACCAATCCCACTTCTGACACCATGTGACAGGAAAGGCCGTACCGCGACAGTAACCATCAAAACAAATCAACACCCTTTACAATATTTACAAATTTATTTACATAAGATGATATTAACAATGAATAGATATGAAAAGAAAAAAAAAACTGATTATAAGAAAGAAAAAAAAGAAAGTTCAGTATCTCTAGATACAAAAGTTCTTATAGTCCATTCTAATCTGACGTGACACAGGTCTTTAATGTAATTGTGAACTTAAGTAGCACAAACAAAACAGATTTCTAAATTCAAAATACAGTCCCTTTAACCGTGAATACGTTGATTCCGTGTTGCTCCCTATGGTGGTAGTGATTGCATCCCTGAGCTGACTTCAGAGATAACAAAAATCATCGTCTTTGCGGTTTACGGCACAACCATGGGACTAAGCTCTGCGCTGGAATATCACATCCAGGCGAGTGAAGACAAGTGAACCTCGGGCATTGTACTTCCGGTTATGACATCACACAGGTAAAATCGTCTGGCGGAAGAAGCTCGATCGAGCATAAATTTCTAGCAAGAAAATAATTCAGACATAGATTCGTCTATAAAGTCGTAAGGTGGTGTGCGCAAGGCATATCTATCCAGTCTATTTAAAGGATAATGTCCCGCCAAATACTAAATTTCATGGATTCACGGCTAAGCCGTGAGCTATGACTATTGTCATTTTCACGGATTCACGATATAGCCGGGAAATCTAACTACTTTGGCACGAATTTAAATTGACAATTTGAGGCCCATTATAGTGGTTTTGGGGATAAAAACATAAATTACTGAAGTTTATAAGATATCAACTTTCTTATTACTGAACAGAATTTAATGAAATTTACATGGAAATTTAAGTAATGAAATACAGAAAAACATGAGAGGTATTTCATGCGTGAAATCTGACATTTACCTCAATAGCTCAAAAATTTACAAAAAGATGATGCAATACCTGCATTTACAATACAGATAAAATAAGGCCCGTATGTCAATTTGTGACATACTACCCTCAGTATTTATTAAAAAGATTTACCAAATTTCTGTTATATATCAATAGAGAAAAAAAATGCCAGCATTTTACAGACAAGGGAAGCAATTCATTAGATAAAATCGGCGCAGTGTCATTATAATGATCACCGCAGTTGTGTCCAGCGACAGAATCTTGTAAGTAATAATAATTTTAAACATTAATTTTTGCTCAGGTAAGTTTTATTATATTATTGTTATATTTTGCAATTATATAAAGTTAGAAACTAGCCCATATGATCACGTGATGAACAGGTAATAAAATTTTATTCGGACGGAGATGTTTGTATATATTTACGGGACGGTATTTGACTGCTTATTTTAAACGAAGTCGTGTTTATTGTTATTTTTGGATGCACAAATTCGTTGCATTTTATACCCAAATAATGTCCGAATATTTATATACTCTGACGGTCAATTTTGACAGCTTTTACTGGCCCATTCGGATGACATTTTTATGATGAATCAGCAATATACGATTTTGTTGTTTTGCAAAGAGATTTATAAAGAACCTAAAATTATACAGTTAAAATTTTATGCACGTGTGATTTCATAATGCAATGTTACTGTCAAATTACCCACCAAAAGTGTCCGGATTTAGGCACTGGACCAGTATATGTTTTTTTAACTAGATCAAAAACTGTTCCACCTATTACGTTTACCTCGTTATCGTTATTGGTAAAGTCGTCCAAAAACCTAATGTATGTACCATACATCAATATCTCTACACCTTTTTTACATTTTTTTAATTAAATGTGTTTTAAAGAAATTATATTGCATTTTTCTATTTTTCCATAGACCGTAATGCAATATGACGTTACGTCGACTATCCAATATGGAGGCGCGCGTAACGCAATAAACTAGGGGTCAACTCAAAATTACGATGCTTGAGTTAATAGGCAGTTGCTACAATTACGGTACTGATTCTATCGTTACGGAAGATCGGTATTCCTAGACAACCCTATAAATTTATATATTTCATTGAAATAGCAATATTTCATGCCTGCCGTATCATTTGTGTTATATATCCGCCGTTTTGGGTTAGTATAATCTTAAACTATATATCAATGGCGGGACGTGGAAATATTATAAAAATATGAGGGTCAAAGTTAGATGAAAAAAGAAATGTTCTAAACTTTAAATCAAATGTGCTGATTTTGCTTGTCATTTGAGTTTTCCGCGAAAACACAGGTGGAATTAACACCCTCATGCATACGTTATTCCCCCAATAAACCATACTTAATACAAATATCATTTTGAAAATTGGTAGACAAACGTAGAATTACATTCTCAATGATATATCAAAGATGATTTAAGAAATATTCATTATTTTAAAATTAATGATTTGATTTTGCTAAGAGGAATTTGAAATAGTTCTACATTTAATATGTTAAATAACAACTAATGCCGATCCTATTTATTTTTTAAGTGAAATAAGTAAGTTTAGAACATCATTTATGTATTGTTCTAACATATATTTGATGCCTATCTGAATACTTCCGTAATGGTATAGCCGATCCAAATAAAAAAACTAGTGCAAACTTTCTCGGATTTTAAAAGTGCGAGCATAGCGAGTGAGGAACAAATGCATATTTTTCACTTAGAACAAGAGATAAATCATCAGTGCGAGCATAGCAAGCGAGAAAAAATGCGTACTGTATATTTTTCTGTCAAAATAATAGAAAATAATGTACGCAAGCGTAACGAGCGAGAAAAAAATGTATTTTTTGCACCTATTTTACCAAGAATACAAGACAATTTACACCCCCCCCCCCACCCCGGATCCACTAGTGGTCACTTCTTTTATGAAAGTTGAACACTTCAAATATTTCAGAGCCAGTCACAGTCGTAAAGAAACAAAATTCATTCACGCCCTGAAGCGCGGATTTTTACTTGGTTCACTTACAGAACTGTTCCACATAATTTACATTCAAGGATAAAACCAGAAACTGTCTTTGGATTGAAGACCTACGGCGAAGATGCAATTTTATTTTGAATGACACGAGGTGTTAATCGATGGAGCACCATGGAAGACACGTGCAGCTTTCCCGCCAAAACACGAAAGGCTACATGAGGTTTGAAGATCGTGTTCAATAAAACATTGATCTCAGTAGTAAATAGTGAAGTGGTGTTATTCATGTTAGAATAGCATAGTTTCAACAAAGCTACAATTTTGAAGAATTATTTCAGGCTTGTAATGGCGAACAGTTATCTGACCAGTATTCATGGATGCTTTACAATGCAGTAATAACCTATTATTCACAAGTAACGGCCAACTTCTCCACATGGATTTCAATTAAAATTCAACATTACTCTCTATAAACTATTACCGAAGTTGCAACTGCATGCTATGTGACATTTTGATAAATTTATAAGAATATGTTTATAAGCATATGACGTAACTGATCGATTATGTTCGTGATTGGATCACAGAATGTGAAACATCTGTCTAAGCCTGCATTTCCGACGACTGCCTGGCCCCTATAAAAGTAAGTAACATACTTTTGAATGAATTTATGGTGTCTATGTACTTACAAACGAAAGCAAGCAATGATCATGATAAACATGCACTAGTAACTGCACTTCTTTTCTACAAAGACATTTGAAGCACCACTTGGTAGTTTTCATGTTGAATCAGTAACGAAAGAATAATAGACAACAACAAAATTTATCTGCTAATGTAAACCTTTGTAATACATTGTATATCAAAAAAAAAACAAGGAAGAATATCCAACAGGGAAAGCCACGTTCAAAAAACGCGGCCCACCCAAAGACACACACGAACAGCTCTCGCACACCATACACAAAAATGAACACAAAAGGACGAAACAAACAAATAAAGGAACACAGTGGGGCACCGCCTTGGAACGGTCAGTGGCAAAACCACCACTGGGGAGTTTAAACCGGTTTATGGTGCACCTAAACTCACTCTTACCCCCACCATGTTCCAAAGTCACAAGACAGTGTAAATAAAAGTAATCCCCGCCAGGTGAAACCCTAACATACGTAAAGGCAACAGAAGGTATGTAATGTAAAACACAAAGATGCTCTTGTAGATATAATATAAAAATGCAACCCTTAAGAACCTAAAACGCATGTACTCAATGCCTTTGCAGAAGACAGAGCAACAAGGGAAACACCCTTAAGGGCCCGACGGAACAGGCCAGAAGACAGAAATCAAAATAGCTCAGTCCTGGTGGGATTTAAGAACTGCCAATCAAAGAGTCTTCCACCTGATCCGTCAGACACAATCAAAGAGGAAAGCGTAGCGTCCAACTGTAAAAGGGTTGAGCACCAAACATGCGGTGTGTCTCAAAACAGTTGGGTCATAACCTCTGTTCATAAAACGTTTAATTACTTTACTAAATACAATTGGAAAATTGCCATGACCCAAAATCTTACGAAGTTTGTAATTCACATCCCCATAAAAAGCGGGTTTTGATATACCTTCCAGCAGAAGTGATTTTCGTTTTGAGGAGGCTGCGTTTTTGGTGCTTGGCATTCCCTGTTTGATATTTGTCTTTGTTTTTTACATTTTCCGAACACAATTGTGACATCATCCAACTCCTCATCCTGGCTCTCTTCCTCACAAGCCATGCCGTTAATTCCATCTGAAAAGATGTTGTCGCCATTCGTTTGACAGTCAGTGTCGCGCAGTCCTTCTTCGTCTTCACTGAGTTCTCCATCACTGTCACTGTCACTGTCACTGTCGTCCGCTTCACCAAGGGGAATGACAACAGGCGCAACCTCGTCCTCTTGCACACCGTCAGTGCGCCACAACTCCTTTTCAATCTTAAGAATGACATGGTCCGCACATCTGTTCCAGTAAGCGGGCGTTATAAGAGCGCGGGATTCCTGAAAGAGGGCCATGATATCTTTAAGTTTGAAAGAGGATTTCTGCCTGGCCATATGACCCTTCATTTAGGCCCATACCAGCTCAATCGGATTTAACTCACAATGGCGTGGGGGCAAACGAAGGACTTTGTGATCAGCTTCCATTGCAAGCTCATCAACGATGTACTTTGGACGAGGCTTGTTCCGTCTGACAATCTCCAAAAGTTCAGCCTTAATCATGTCGGCATTGAAAGGAAGTCGTCTTTTTCGTAACCAGTCCCTGATGTCGCCAATACGTGAAGCCGTCGTGGATGACCTGGAATCTTCAGGAAGCATAAAATAATAAGACGCATTGTCTATAACGATTGTACTGGGTCATGGTAATACAGGAAGCAGAGTGTTTTTCCACCAGTTGAAGAAATGTTTGTGGTTCATTTCAGAGTGGTACTCACCGCTATCATTCTGTGCCACCAATCCTTCTCCAACTCCGGGAATCAGACCCACGTTCCTGCAACCAGCATCTAGTACAATCAAACGTTTTCCTTTTCCGGATGGAGTGAACTTACATGCGCCTCTACCTCCCTCCACCAACTTACTTTACCACTCACTCTGCTATCACTCCACTCTCCTTTCATACAATGGTGCGCATTCACCCAAGTCTCGTCTACATAAACATTGATGTCTCCATCAAGTCTTGCTTTCTTTGTTTTCCTCAAGTATTAATGCCGCCTACAAACTATGTCCTGCCTTTCCTTCACAAATCTGGATCCAAATCCATTTTTGTAGAACCTTAAATGAAAAGTGCAATTCGTAATTTTTAATTTGCGGACAGCAAATATTAACAAAACAACAACTGTCATCAGTCAGCATTCAGTGAATTCGTGTTTCATGTTTGAAGTATCTTCATCATTTTTTGCTTTTTTGTTGTTATAGCAACCGTAATTTTATTGCATAAAAGTATGCATGATTTTCATCTCTACTGTTCTACAGAATGGACAGATGTATACAGATTAAAAAAGCAAGGACGGTCATCAGTGTTTCCATGCAAAACAATGCATTAATATTAATAAGAACAAATACTTTTCAGGTAAATATCATAGTGTCACACAGTCCATCAAAATTGTGAACTGTGTTTATCCAGAACTGATCCTGACGATAGTTGCACATGCTCCACTGCCCTGTGATGATTCCATCTGAATAAAGATTAACGAATGAAAAATGTAACAAATCAAAGGAAAACACTGTTTTGTTTGGTCAATGCAGATAGTCGAATAGAGGTCATGTGCAAAAGAATAATTAAGTGCAGTTTGGTCTTTCCCACTGAACTATTGTTTTTATTATTAACCTTTTCAAAATCGAACAGACAGACGGACGAAGAGACACGCAGACGGATGAACAGCCGGACGGACAACGTCAAATATATTACCAGGAAGTACTGGTATTTTTATTAACATAATTGATGTTAGTAGCTCAAAAACGATGAAACTCAATTCTTCATCACATCCATGAAATTGGCTAAAACTACCAACTAATGCTAAAATTGTGTTTTGCGGAAAAACCCATTTGTGGAAGACCGGTGCGTTTTGCTAAATGTTCTAAGTGGTGCGAACAGACGAAAAAACATGACATACTTACCTGAATCCCAATTTCAGTACACTTCTCTATACAGATGATCTGGACACAGAAATGTGCTGGACCTTCAGTCTTTTCTGCAAAATATCCAGTGTTAAATGTTGACCCTCTCTATAGTAAGAATGTATACATCTCCGGAGTACTGAAAAGTCGAACGAGTCCAGTTTGCATCTAGCTGTTGGTCTGAATGTGGTTACTTCAGACGCACCCTGAAAAACGTTTAAACGAAATAATAAAGAAATGTCACTTATTCAAACACAGGAAGTGAAAACATGAGGTAATGCTATTGACGTCAAAGCGTAACTCCAAGTACTTTGATGACGTTTCTGTGAAGGTCGGTGATTCTGTGATAAAATCCACCTAATGTGTTAGGAATCTTGGAGCAGTATTTGACAGCGGTATGGATATGGAACAACAAGTCAACTCGGTGTGCGGGCTGGATATGCACAACTTCGCAGAATAGGTCACATCAGACGGTATCTTACCAGTGATGCCACAAAAACCCTTATAAACAGCCTGGTTACTTCACGGTTAGACTACTGTAATGCCTTGTTAAGTGGTATACCAAACAGCACACTTAACAAGTTGCAACATGTCCGGAACACTGCAGCTCGCGTAATCACTAAGACGCCCCGTCGCAATCATATAACACCGGTTCTGAAGGAGCTTCACTGGTTGCCAGTGAAATATAGGGTGCAGTACAAGGTTCTGACCCACACCTTTAAGGCTTTACACAATCAGTCCCCTGTCTATATTAGGGATATGCTAGAAGTGTATAAACCGGTCAGGACCCTAAGATCACTAGACACGCTGTCACTGGTTATGCCAAAATCTAAAACCATGATGTATGGCAATCGCAGCTTTTCGTGCACAGCTCCAAAGCTTTGGAACTCCCTTCCTGTCAAGATCAGGGAAGCTGACACGCTAGCTGCTTTCAAAAGCCTGCTCAAAACCCACTTCTTTGTACAATATTTTGTTAACTGACTGATACATTTAATTTTTTTATCTTGTTTTTTAAATTATACTTGTTTTCATTCATGATTTTTGTTAATGTGGAATGCATTATCTTTGTATACGTATTTGTTTGTATTTTTGCAATTTATTCTGTAAAGCACTTTTAAACGTGTACAAGTGCATGAAAAGAGTGCTATATAAATGTGGTATAATAATAATAATAAAAAACAATAGTCTAAATTGTTGTAGTACAATGACCATCTATGGACGAAGTTTGCTACCTTTAAAGTTACAAAATGAATTTCAATATTCTTAAATATAAGTTTCAATATTATAAAATGTTGAATGTTATATGATAATCAGATGGCCACAGTAAAGTTGTACATGTTCATAACGTATTTCTATTTTTGTGTAGTGGTAGGGGACGGGGAGGTTGAAACGTTATTTCTATGTGGTATGAAGGTATATACCTTTTTACTCTGTGCTAATTCCTTAGCAACGGAAAACAATTTTCGCGCATGCGCATTCTACGTAGAGCAAAAAGACATGACTGCACAATACAAATCACGTTAGAGTTATACTGTATTTGAATTTATTCGATCAATAATGAGTTTGTTTTATAGTAAATATCCACTGAAAGACAAAGGAAAATATATGTAGATCTTTGCAAACTCACAGCTGATATACTTTAACTAATGCGCATTATCTTTGATGATTTTAGATTAATAAACATTTTTCAGCAATGTTGTCCTCGGCAAATTCAGGTTCAGAAAAATGAAAAATAAAAGGTTATTTCCCATGAATTAATAATTAATAAATTGCGAACGACAAGAAGAGAAGAAGATGAATTAATAATGATTTTGTTCTATTCCCTAACATGATCTCACATACCTTACAACCTGCATGATACTTAAGAGATGGTGCGTGTAGCGGGGAGTGGTGTTCTACATTTACATTCTTTATCTGTTCTATTTTTTCTTTAGCTGTTCTATTTTTTGTGGAATTCAAGTTTATCATAATTATTCTATTTAATTACGGATGACTTCTGCTCACGATACATTTACAATATGAAAATGATCTAGCATGTAAACATAAGAATTAAAATAATTAGAAATTTATATTAGGTGTTTTCCTTCATGCAGTGTGTAGTTATAGTCCTGGATTTGATTCATATCTTACGAATTTAGATTTTTTTTGTAACTACACTTTATAGTTTTATATGAAAATGTCCATTAAAGTTCCAAAATACAATCTTATAGAACTTAAAATACTAGGTACCTCGTAAAATGCTTATTTTTGATTCACAAAACGGCTCCGCCATGTAATATATTAATCCGAGTTTGTTCTTATACTATGGCAATGATGACCGAATGAATTAATGTACATCACATCAATGCTATCTTATATGCTTCAGTAAATTTTATGATCCGCACTAATAAGAGGTCACCCCTGAAAAGATCTTTATTATCACGATGTCCTATGTTTATCATGTCATTTGCATAATAGTTACGTAACGATTTCCGTTAGATCACTTAAAACAGCAACAGCCGAGACCCCCAAGTATATAGATATCATTCAAGCCTATGGTCTGCATATTGGCGGTAAGAGCCAATATACAAGACTGGACGATTGATAGACTTGCTTCTGTTTATCATAATAAGCTACTGTATAGCTACTGTGCAGTAAATAAATTGCAGGTGATATTTCTCACCTTTATAGCAAATCAGTTCTCACCTTTGTAACGAGTTTAGAAAGCTTGATTGAATTAGGGCTAAATAAACAAAGTGATAAGATACAACAGTGTTTTTATCATATTTTTAATAAATCAAGTTTTCTAACAATTACTGTTTACATCTCATCATTGCTCTTTTTTATCAAAAATATAAAAAATGCATTCAGGCACATAGCTTTTAGAAATAATAAATTATGTGTATTTTGAACAATGATATATCTTTATTGCTGGACTTATTATACATAAAAGAAACATTATTTAGACAGCATAAGGGGAATTATGCATTTTAATATATAAAATCCTTCTGTCCATATTCCTTTTTTATCTATTAAAAATGCAACTGAACGCTTCTTTAAATAATTTCTAATAAAATCCAGCAATTATCTTTTTTCTGGTTTTATTTTGTTACTTTTGATAAAAAGATCATAATCATTGAATATAAATAAACTTGTAATTTCTCTTTAAATAAATATTAAGTTTTAAATAATTATTTTATTGTTGAGGAGTGAGAATTGCTTTGCTATAAGAGTTATAATTTAATTGGCCACGAAATTATTCAACATGACTGAGCAATCAAAATTAGTATATTATCAATTAAAATGATTTTGTGTACATTCTGAAAAAAAAACAACAAAAAAAACCAAACAAACAAACAGCACTTCAATCAATAAAATGCAAAACACAGGAAATAACCAATTTATCTGTAGGCAATAAAATGTATGATTCTCTGACAATAATTAGGCTACATGTCAAGTCTACGGGGGTTTTATGGACTCTTATCAGAGTGGACCAGACAGGATCTTGCATATTGGGGATTAAAAAGTCTGGTTTTTTTTTTTTTGGGGGGGGGGGGGGTCACTTATATAGGAGACTTTCTTTTCCTTTAAATGTAAGGAACACATTTTATATTAGTACGATGTGTGGAAATAGACTGGAAATGCTTATTCTTTTTTTCTGACGAAAACATGAATAAATCTGGCTTTTCAGGTAAGATATGATTAAAATCATACATGTCTTTAGTCAAAGCATACTGTATAATAAATTACTTGACTGAAATCAACCTTACAGTGGCAAAACAATTCGTAATAAAATGATGATTTTGTGTAGGCTTCTTATCGTTGAGAGACTATTTTTCACACTAAAGAGCGCATGCGCGTTAAAATCTAAACATATGTGGAATTTGCATATTTACCGTACCTTGGGTAAAAAGGTCTATAATGGTTCCATACAGACTTTTTGACAAGTATACATGAAATGTTTCAGTGTTGCATATATTTAACATATTTAACGTGTTTAACATAGCTCTAGTATGTCTATTAATACATTTTTTCCTCTTGAATTTGAATATAGAAAATAATATAATTCTTAATTTGGACGTTTAACCGGTCCTTAGTCTACATCAATTGAACGATTAAAGATTTAATACTTCTGCACTTCTTACTTTCGACTTACGCACTTCTGATTTATAACTTTCTGATTTCCAAACTTATTGTTTCTGAGTACAGAACGTGGGATAGGGAAGTTTGAAGTTGAAAATATGGAAGCTGGAAGTCAGAAGTGGGGAAGTAGGATGTAAGAAATGTGGGAGTTGGCATCAGATGTCATAAGTAAGTTGATGAGTTAGAAGTGTGGAAACTTAGAATGACATGAGAAGGTCGCAAGTTATAGGTGAGAAGTAAAGAAATTGGAAGTTTGTAGTCGGACGCGAGGTTATTAGATGTTAGAATTGAAGAAGTATGAAGTAAGAAGTTGGAAAGTTGGAAGTCGGCAGAAAAAAGGTAGGAAGTTAGAAGTGCGAAAGTTAGAAGTTGAAAGTAAGAAGCTGAAAGCTTGCATATGAGAAGTGCAGAAGTTAAAAGTAGAGAGTTTGGAAGTATAATGTCCCTCCAGGGTTTCAATAAAAGAGTGAAAATTGGACTTCAGCACCCATTTGTATAAACATTGGTTAAATATACCTTGGTTAAAATAAACCAGTGGTAAAAATTCAGGTTAAGTGACCAAGTTGGTTAAGCAATTGTATAAACGCAACTAACCCTGTGGTAAGTTAACCAGATTTGGTATATTTTAACCGTAGGTTTAAGTTACCAAATAATCCCACAATGCAATACAATCGTCAGAAAAGCGGTATCGTAGCAAACAGTTTAGCCATCGCGAAACAGATGTGTTACAAGAGATGATGGAAATCAAACACGGGGAACTCACAGCCAAACATTCAAGTGGAGGTCCCAATCCCCAGACAAAGATTGATAAAATATGGGCTGACATTACGGAGACAGTGAACGCTGTTGGGAACTGCCCGAGGACGGTGGCTCAAGTGAAGGAGAAATGGAGGAACATTGTACCCTATTATAAAAATAAATAAATAAATAAATAATAAATACATAAGTCAGTTAATCAATCAATCAACCAATCAGTCAACAGTCCTAGTCGACACAGTTTGAAATTAAATTTACGTCTCTGTTTCGACTTCAGGTTCAAGGCAGAGACCCATTCAACGCAGTCAGTTTGATATTTTACATTGGATATCCGACCTCAAAATATATTCATCTGTTGACATTATTAAAATTATTTGCACTAGATATACCGGTAGTAGATCTAGATACCTACCATTGTCTAAAGTTTCGTACAGCAAATTTCTATTTTGTAAAACAAAATGTGTCGAGAAATGAAACATTGAAACAATTTTGAACGAAAATGTTTGATTATTTTAAGACGAAGAAAGCCAAATCTTCTTACACAGCGGAACGGGTCAGCTTGGGCAAGACTGGGGCGAACCTGCACTGCCAGAAATGTCACAGACGTCGCTGGATATTGTAAACTTTTTAAAGGAGAGTGCGACTTTCAGTGGCATACCTGGTGCCAATATTTGCGAAACAGTCTTGCCAAATGCAGTCAAATTGAATGCAGGTCAGATACATAACGTGTACCAATCTCACCCCTTTAATAAATCATTTTACTGCAAACCCTGTCACGACTCATTTAGTCATTATCAAAATACACGAAAACGCGTTGTAAATAATCGCCTTGTGTGCTAGTAAATAAAACGTATTCAGCTATTAAATACATCATTTAGATCTATCATCAATTATTCACATCTGTATTTAATGAACTACCATACACTACTCGGTAATTTAAATTTTGAAACAGAATGTATATTCATACCAAAATGGGATTTGAAAAAACGTCGAATTAAAATGGATGTTTTAGTGGGTAGGTAGGGTGTTTTAGAGTGATTTTTGTGCGGGAAAAGGGGAAAAAATGACTGTGAAAAAGACCCCCCTCCCCTATAAAATGGGGGGGGGGGGGGTATTTTTATGGGTATACGTTCATTTTAGTACACGCTTGTTGCTGCAAATAAATCTTCATCAGCGGTAATATATTTTGGATGTCCATGGATGAATGGGATGAATTAAAGTTTCAACCAAACCCCCAAAAAATAATATTTGCATAAGTTGACTTGTCGTAAGTATATAAAAAGCAGTGTGTTACCTTCATTGAGATCAAACCACATGGGTTCAGTTTCCTATCAACACGGCGATATTACTAGCATAAGAGGTGTGGATGCTTTTTGTCATCAGGTGAACTGTTTGACGGTGAAAGCTCATGGCCTGTCATCATAAATAGCTAAGAAATATCCGTGGGCTGACATCTATGCAAAAAGAAAATCGATAGGAAATAGAAATCTAGCTACGGTGGAAACGAGAGGAACGCCAGGCGATGTTGCTATATACGGAGATAATTCGGGCTTTCACGTTGTTTGTTTGTTAGCCCAGTGGGAATACGGAAATGCTTTCAGTCGCGAAGAAAACAAATTTCACCGTATTATGATACACCAGATAAAAGGTCGGAATGGTTCCAGGAATGCTTGGACAAATTAGGAAAACGCGATGACTTACAAACTATTGCCTTTCCGGAAAATATTGGATGCGGCTTCTATTTAGCTGGAGGGATTTGGAAAATCTACTTAGAGCACATTAAAAGCTTTGCAAAAGATTACAATAAAACGGTGCTCATAATAAAGTATGACAACTGAATGCATGAGACATTCGGACACCGCCTTGGTTCACAAGCACAGTAGAAGAGACATCACTGTTGCCAGTAATACTGACTTTTCCAAGGCGGTGCCAACTGTGTGCACTTTTTCAGGAGAAGTTTGGCATGCCGCAGAGCGATATTTCGAAACCAGATTTATAACTTTTATGTATTAAAGAAATGCAGTATATAAGTGTCAGGATGGATTTCATCTTACATTCATTCATAAGTTCAAGATGGAAAATAGCTCAGTAGTATTCGACACAATGGCGAATTCCTTTAATACTGTACTGAGCGAGGCGTGTCCGACACATCACAAGGTGTCGATTAATGAAGCAAATGTAAGCCGATTACATCTTGGAATTTCGGAAGACACTTGGATGGAATTATTCACAGCCTACATCAAGAACAGGACAACTTTAAATGTAGACTTCTCAAACATACCCGACAGTGAATATTTGATTGATGTAGAGTGTGCGTCACGTGATTTTCTGACTGCAAAGAAGTGTCTGTACGTGAAGTACGAGGACATAGCAAAGATAAGAAAAGACTTTGATATGACTTTTCTCTACGTGGATCACATGCTTCGAAAATACATGAGTACTTACCATTCTGATATAGAACTCAAGTGGTGCGAACACAGTTTGCACCCAAATTCGAATCGTACTTGTAACATCAAGACGGAACCACCACGTTCGTAGAAACTGGAGATAGAAAAATGTAAAAAAATGTATTTGTAATTACTTGTAGCTATCTAAAACGATCTTTGAAACATAAACATTTAATAAAGTGTAATATTGTACATTATCAACATTTTTTTCTCTTTTTATCTGTATTTCAATGAACAATTACCACTTACACTTATATATCAGAAAGGGTAATGCTTGATCTATCACCGAAACACTAGCAGTAACTCAAGAACTGCATCAATTCTGATTTACTGACAAATCCTAGAGGTGCGCAGATAGTCAACATTGCGCACAATTTTGACGCGAAACAGCCCATTATAATAACAGTACCATGATACATCTTCTATGTGTATGCTAAAGACGTTTACAAGCAATGTACCTGTAACACTTTACTGTCAATAAAACAGACTTTTTCCTGAAAACATGCATTTTTTTGCAGCCAAACACGGTTGCATTCTGATCTAAAGGTTAAAAGTCAGTAATTCAAATCCTTCTTTGTTTCATATAAAAAACGACAACTTCAGATCGTCTTTACGTATCTTTAGAGACCATCACTTTTTCCTACACCTATTTTTCATGAAAGTTCTATCACAAACTAACGAAAAAATGAAAAGAAATTAGGGGGTTATGTAGTTCCTAGTGAAATGCCAGTCAGTTGTGGTCTGCTACCCTAAAAATGGCGCATATTTGCTCTCGTCCGCGCAATAAACACCTACTTCCGGTTTCGATCTGCAAAACATGCCAGGTGGGGTATATGAACATGAAAACCGTCTCATTTCATGCAGAATGTATTCTAGTAGTGAAAAATGGTGATTAAAGCACTCGTTCTACACGAATTTGCGCGAAAAATGGGAAAATTAGGATCTTTTTATTATGGACTTCTTTCGACTACACCACGGAAGCACATTTTCGACCGAATTACTGACCTTATTCCTAAAACGTTGTGCACATTTGTGATGCAAAACAGCTTATTTCAATAACTGCACAGGTTCAAACATTCTGTAAAATACACTTGGTATTGTTGATTTAGTGTGTACAAGGCCTTGGGTGCGCACCATAAACCGGTTTAAGCTCCCCAGTGGTGTTTTTGCCACTGACCGTTCCAAGGCGGTGTCCCACTTTGTTCCTTTGTTTGTTCGTTTTGTCCTCTTGTGTAGGCTTTGTGTGTGCGCGCGTGTTTATGTGTGTGTTCCTTTGTTTGTTCGTTTTGTCCTCGTGTGTTGACTTTGTGTGTGTGCGTGTGTATGTGTATGTGTGTGTGTGTGGTGTGCACGTCTGCGTGCTGTATGTTTCGTTTTGGGGAGGCTGCGATTTTGGTACGTGGCATTCCCTGTTTGATATTTGTCTTTGTTTTTTTAGCACCATAAAACGGTAAAACAGAGCAGTCTGCGAAACAACCATGACGTTCAGAATCATTTTACAGTGTACATATACAAACTGTATACAAACAGTGCATGGCAGTCACAACTGCATTGAACAAAATGAAAGTAAAAAGTTCTCTCTGAGTTTGGTGTGGTTCACAAACTTCGTAAGATCTTGGGTCATGGTAATTTTCCAAATGTATTTGAAAAGATTATCAAACGTTTTATTAAAAGAGGTTACGACCCAACTGTTTTGAGACATACCGCATGTTTAGTGTTCAACCCGTTTACAGTTGGACACTACGCTTTCCTCTTTGATTGCGTCTGACGGAAGAGGGGGAGGACTCTATGATGAGCAGTTTTTAAATCCTACCAGGACTGAACTGTTTTGATATTTGTCTTCTGGCCTGTTTCGTCGGGCCCTTAAGGGTGTTCCTTATGTTGCTCTGTCTTCTGAAAAGGCATTGAGTACATACGTTTTCGGTTCTTAAGGTTTGCTTTTTATATATTTAAACACGAGCATTTTTGTGTTTTACATGCCATGCCTTTTTGTTTCCATTACGTGTGTTAGAGATTCACCTGGAGGGGATTACTTTTATTTACACTGTCCCATGTCTTTGGAACATGGTGGGGGTAAGAGTGAGGTTGGGTGCGCACCATAAACCGGTTTAAGCTCCCCAGTGGTGTTTTTGCCACTGACCGTTCCAAGGCGGTGCCCCACTGTGTTCCTTTGTTCGTTCGTTTTGTCCTTGTGTGTTGACTTTGTGTGCGCACGTGTGTGTATGCTTATTGTTCGTCTTGTCCTTATGTGTTGGCTTTGAGTGTGTGTTGTTCGTTTTGACCTGATGTGTAAGCTTTGAGTGTGTGTGTGGTGCACGCGTTTGCGTGCTGGGGGGTTCGTTTTGAGGAGGTTGCGCTTTTGGTGCGTGGCACTCCCTGTTTGATATTTTTCTTTGTTTTTTTTTTTTTTTTTTGGAGCTTTATGGAATAATTTGGACGATTTGGAAGTAACAAAATGAAAAGGTAGGTGGATTTTATGTCAGTGAATATTCTTACTTTGATAAGTTTGTAGTGGAAATAAACACTTTATTTGACTTTTTTCGCACAACGGCATGTGTGCAGAATGATGCAATTTCTGTCAAACTTTGAGACATTATATTTTGCTAACGCATTGACGAAAAAAAATTTTTTTAGGACAAGAAAGCCAATTTCCAAGCGTAATAAATGCCACAGTATACAAACGAACTGAACCCAAACCGGATCTTGCGAGCAGATTTCAGTGTCAACCATTTGCTTCGAGACAGTTGAGTTAAAAATTCGTGTTCATGAGGATACAGTTAAATAATAATTAAGTCACTCTGTATGTATATTGTAGCCAACAAACTTTGTTGTTGACCTGTGATAAGCAACATTATCATTTTCAGCATGAAGACAATAAAATTCACGAAACTCGCCGTAGGCTAGAACGAGATCAGCACCACACACGAAAGAAAATTGGATTTTATCAAGTTTAAATTAGTTGAACACGGAGTTTTGAGTTTGTACCGCTGCAATTAATTAATAACAAAAGGTATTATGGCTATTTGTTATATGAATGAACGATTTTGAACATAAAAACAAGATTTAAAGCCAGGGTGTAAAATAAGCCTACTGTACGTTTCTTGTCGGTGATTCTGAACCTCATTTGCGAGTATACGCGATCTATCTGTACCATGTCTTGGGAGTATTTTCAAAGATTCTGTACGTTTACAATGCAAGAGCATCACTGTTAGTTTATGATTTTACGATCCGAACCTCCAAAAGTTATCGAACACATTACATACCCTGCACAATAATATATCAGACTGGCATGAAGCTCTGTCCCGTCTAGGCAATAAAACGCACTATAGTATAATATAAGCCATCCGATCAACAGTTTATAGGCCGAAAACAGGGGATAATTCTATGGGGCTAAAAAGGTCCATTGACCTCGCAGATAAGTGTAAAGTTGCGTGGACATTGTTGCATATATCATTACTGCCCATAAACAAAGTTAAAACAATAAAACCGAGTCTGCTATTTTGTGTATATTGTTTGATGTCTTTGCTTTCGAAAGATCTACATTTATTTGGAATTCAGCCTGTAGTAGTACTGGACCATTGCATCAAACAGATTGAGCCAATTTTTTTTTGTCAAACAAGAGGATATATTTCGGTAAAATTTCTTGACAGTATTATGGACCGTGGCGGTATGAAAATTTCCACTGACCCTGAAGACATATGGGTATTTTTAAGCAAATTCCTGCTGTAGTATTAATTATGAAACCAAGCAAACCTCGGATAAATATTTTATAATTGCAAAATGGGGTTGGGGGAAGGTAATTCAGTAAATATGCCTGACACAGTTATGTGTCTTGATGGTATGATACTGTCCATCGTTTCAACGAATTAACTTCAGCAGTACTGAAGATATCAATTGGCACGCAAAACCAGCATTTCTGTGTAGAAAGGGGATCAATCAATCAAAAGCTGGCCAGAGTTATGGGCTTTAATGGAAAGATACTGTTGACCCCGTAAACATGTGCCAAGTTTTAATCAAATACCTTCAGTTTTCTTGAAGATATAAAGTTTCATGCCAAACATTAAGCAAAGCATTACGCCGACGTCAACACAAACGACGATACATGAACACGTGAGTAGAATTCGTTTTATCCTACCACTATGCATTTATCAGGCCGATGTCTGCCTGCCGTGTAAACTTGAGGTTTATTCAGTCAATGCAGGTTTATACCGTCAATGCCACTGACGGACAACTTTTTCAAGTATATGTGCTATAGGCAATGTAAACTGGGCTAAGAGTTCGAAGCTCAAACATGTCATCATTTTATGAGGACAGCCACGTTAAAAAAATAAAAAATTGGTTCATTCTAACCTAGTAAACCTCCATACGGAATGGTACGGTGACGGTTTTTAAAGTCTGTGTGAATCGTCATTGACATAGTTTATTTGGCGTTCACTCATTTTTTAATTAGAAATTTACACAAATAACCAGATTTAAGCAGTCGTTTATTGTAATTATTGGATCTAAACTATTCATGGTGGAAGGAATTTCATTATCTCACATTGTCTTGTACGAAAATGGAGTAAATTTAAGACTGCGGGCATTTGAATTCATCTCAAGCGTGGTTTTCGGCTGTATTTTATCCGAGTCAAAACCATTCTGCTTGTTTTGTACGCGAATGCCCTGTTAGCACCGATGATTTATAATACACAGAACTTCAAAAGGCAAAGTATGAGATATGAAATAATGTTTCATTGTAAGGAATCGTGTGTAACTGGATTATGCAGAGAAGAGGGTTGAAGGGCGTAGGAATTCACACGTGAGTGAAATTCTGGATTATTTTTGTATAGAAAAACATTTTGAAAGTAAATATATGTTATACACAGATTTTATTGACTGCAGGATAAATAGAACATTAGGTTACTGTCTTTCTTAGCTTAAGTTTATCCACCTCGTCTCCAAAAGTTTTACCCCCCTCGGCAAGCCTCGGGTGGATAAACCTTTCTCCAACTCGGTAGATAAACTTAAGTTAAGAAAGACAGTAACCTAATATTCTCTATGTATCGTCGAGTTAAAATACAAAAGAAAAAAGTTGCAAATGCAGAGGAGACATGTTACTAGTAGTTGTCATGTCATATCAAGATAGAATTTCTCTTTCCATAATCAATTACCAGCTTCATATAAATATTTTCGTTTCCAGGTAAGGATGCGTTTAGGCAATAACCAGTCATTCTATGTGCAGCTAAATGCTTAACATTACATATAATACATAATTACAGTACCAGAAAACAACTTTAGATGCGTCATATAATTATTGTGGACATCGTAACTTCACATTCGGTGCGATAAAAGACGAAAAGTGGATATAAAGGCAATGGAAATCCCCCTACGTAACTCACAAGATATGGTTCAGTAAACTCACAAGTGAGGTACAGATCATTAGATTGGTATTTGCAAGACGGGTTCAGTATTCAAACAGTCGCCTTGTTTACTTTCCATATTTTTTTTACATTACGAACATGTCCTTGTAGGTATATGTCGCCGGTTTAGTTAAAGGAAATACATTTAAACAACACCTCAAACACGAGTATTAGTACAGATAAAAGATTGTATGCATAAAATTCCTTGTGTAATCGGCGCGTGTTGAAATAAACGAAACATGTTGAGAAGAGTACGACGTTTTATCGGCAACTATAGGACGAGAGCTGTTAAAGGTTGTATTTATCCGGAAAGATAAAGTATTTCTTGGTATGATACAATCGTACTGGTTGGGAATCTTTTTCCGGACAGGACCAGTTTCCGGACACATGTAATATCCGCTTTATTTCTTTGTTATTCATGTAATTGTTTCATCTAGATCATTAAAATTTTAGATATTTGTTCTTCATGTCTACAAAAAAATCACTATTTTATAAGGCTGTAAAATGTTTGGGTTTTTGATAACTTACCTGCGTTCACAAAACAACTTTCCGACTTAACGGGGCATGAAGATAGCATTGCGCATGCGCAGTAGTTCACACATGCCGTGGTATCACGTGGGGAAGAAAGAATCAAACTACATTATGATTGTCTGCTGATAACATGTTCTACTTTTAATTTCACGCTAAAAGTTACATAAGATGCAGGGCTGTCGATTTTTGCACTAATTTTATTCTATATCTATTGGAATTATCAAGAATTCGTATAAGACGAAATTCGAGTTTTTTTTTATAGTCAACCTCGGTTTTGCTTTCGTAACTGGTATTGAACGTTGGGTAATGTTTCGTGTGCAATTTTGAAGAGATGAATGGTTAAGAAATGTGTAGAGATAGTTTAATTACTTATTTTGATATCAAATTAACAACAAAACACCGTCTAAATATTTGTCCGGATACTGGTTTACCTGACGGGAAAAATAACTTATTTTAGTGACCCCATTTGAGGCCCTATGGAACCCATATTTTACGTAACAACGCGATGCTGATTACAACATCAGATGTTGAAGGAGCTGAAGCATGTGCAGTGTGGGCTTCATTTATGTAAAATATTTTTTGTGGGGAGTAATGGAGCCGAAATATGAAAATGTGTCCGGAAAATGGTTCCCAACCAGTATACATATCGCTTCGGCAACTTGCAACAAGCTGTTCATAATTATTTAGATAGTCCCACCTATTTTTCGTCAATCGGATCCTGAAATCTGCTCGCAAGATCAGGTTGGGGTTCAGTTCAATTATATACATGTGTACTGTGAATGCATGTAAAGATTTCTTTCTGGAACATTTGGTTTAGCATAGTTTTACCATGAAAAAAATGTCGAAATTCATGTGAAATGCTCGCGAAAATGAGTGATTTTGAGACGTAAATATCTTATTCATTTCTCAATGAAAATTCATGATGTTGGTCTCATTCGACAGGTAAACCCTTTTTTGTTTCAATGTTAATTTGGCATAATTTACAAAAGTGTGGAAATATGTGATTTTTAGCTCAGAAGTGACATATCGTATTGTCAACATAAAAGTAATGCGCCATTTGCAAAGTTGCAAGTTTCAACCCTCGTAGTTTTCTATTGCATGGATGTAACAAATATCTCTTTTAGGACAAGAAAACCTGTTTACTAGCGTAATAAATGCATGCAAAAATCTTGTTCTGAAAAACTTGGTTATATATATTTTTTACCATGAAAAATTGTTGGAATTCATGCAAAAATGATCGCGAAAATGAGTGATTTTGAAACGTAAATATCTTATTCATTTTTCAATGAAAATTCATGATGTTGGTCTCATTCGACAGGTAAACTCTTTCTTGTTTCGGTGTTAATTTGGCATAATTTACAAAAGTGTGGAAATATGTGATTTTTAGCTCAGAAGTGACATACCGTATTGTCAACATAACAGTAATGCGCCATTTGCAAAGTTGCAAGTTTCAACCCTCGTAGTTTTCTATTGCATGGATGTTAAATCTCTTTTAGGACAAGAAACCCTGTTTGCTAGCGTATTGAATGCATGTAAATTTTATTCTGGAACATTTGGTTTAGCATATTTTTGAACATGAAAAATTGTCAAAATTTGTGTAAAATGCTCGCGAAAATGAGTGATTTTGAAACGTGAATATCTTATTTATTCCTCAATAAAAATTCATGATGTTGGTCTCATTCGAAAGCTAAACCCTTTATGTTAATTTATCACAATTTACAAAATTGGGGAAGTATGTGATTTTTTGCTCAGAAAATGACAGACCACTGTAAACAACAATGATCGCGCCGTTACAACAAAGGTGCAGGTTTGAGCGATAAGTTTGCAAAAAGTAAATAAGATATGAAACTGAAATTTAATGCAATGATGATAAAAGTATTGGCTTTTCAATGAGACCATTTTCATTTTTCTGCGATCAGAAATAAGTTCAAAACATTGATTTGAAATGACCCTGTCATTCACCATTTATCGTCTTTTTTGGAAACCCGATTCTAATTTTAGACTGCATTTTCCGAGAATAGGGTCACGTAAGGTCAAGTACGTCATCACTCACGTCATTTAGGAGCTGGAGATATGGCTTTCAACGGTCAAAAGTATTTCTGTGAAATAAAATCATTTTATTGTGTTTGTAGATGGAGGATCGGAAAAATCTTTATGAGAAAATACATCTCAGAATGTCTGCCGTTGAAAACTACCAAGGATGGAGGCGAATGAATGCCTGATACAGGAGCTGAAAAAAAAGGTATGTTTTCATCTGTCACTGCTTAGTATGTTGATTGTGATTTGAACTTTTGAAGTGGCTAAGCTTTCTTAGATGCTCAGTTGTACATAATGGATATACTTATAGATCAGATTTTGTCTCATTTTCTGTATATGAAAAATTAATAAGCACTTTGGCTGAATGAAGTTTCAAAAAGGATCATGATATTGTACAAATTACTTCAGAGGTCATACCCCGTCTTAATAAACAAAAGCCTCGCATTGTACACCTATTTCGAAAAGCCAACTGGATCAACTTCCAACAGTTTGTAAAATCTAAGTCACCTTCTATGTTTAATGACTACCATTCCAAATCCATTGAAGAGCTATGGACAGAATTTAAAGATCTTATCCATGAAGGAATAAATCTCTTCATTCCCTCCAAGAGATTGGGTTCTAAACCATCTCTTCCCTGGATCACCCAAGGCATCAAGAGACAAATCAGAAAACGAAGTAAATTATACAAAAAAAACAACAGAAAAACAGCTCCAATCCCAAGGTCAAACAACAGTACAAAAATTTCAGAAACCAGGTCAAAACGGAGATAAAGCAGGCCCACACAAACTACCTAGAGTATGTCCTAGAAGCACACTCGGGTGATCCAAAAAAAACCAAATCGGGTCAAAACTTCTCCCGTAAAAAGCTCTTCTCAACCATCAAAAATGCTAAACAGGACACCCAAGGCATTGCCCCACTATCGGAAAATAAAACCTTATCACAGATAGCAGGGGCCAGGCAAATGTTCTCAACCGCCAATTCCAATCCGTCTTCACTCCAATGAATCCCTTAAAACTAAGTCAGCTATGCTAAATGAAAACCAAAAACCTGTTTAGCAACGCCCCAAAGCCTCAATACCCCAAAATGCCTGAAATTTCCATCAGTGTAATTGGTGTCCAAAAGCTTTTGTCCTCATTATAGAGTGACAAAGTTTGCGGTCCCGATAACTTAAAACCGGTAGTCCTGAAAAACTTAAGTGTACAAATTGCCCCCCTGGTCACCAAACTTTTCCAAAAATCTCTATAAACAGGCACTATCCCTTCCGACTGGTCCAAGGCGAATGTCACTCCTCTCTTAAGAAAGGTGATAAAAGCAACCCTGCTAACGATAGACCCATTTCTCTGACATGTGTTCTTTGCAAAGTTATGGAGCACATTATCGCATCAAACATCACTAAACGCTTGCAGGTCAACAACATACTTTATCACCTTCAACATGGCTTCAGGTCAAAACGGTCATGCGAAACGCAACTATTAGGACTTGTCGAGGACCTATCCAGGAATTTAATTCAAGGTCACCAAACAGACTTAAATAGAAAAAGTGGAAACTTCACAGGTCGCTCAACACGACAAAAACGAAAATGTTGCAGACTCGCTTTGATTGAGCCTGTTCATGGACGGTAGTGAAAATGCAGGTTACCGTCCACACCCTCTAGCCCCGGATTGAGCAGAACATTTACAGATGCTAAAAGTACAAAAAGCAATTTAGAGACATCCGCTGATGTATTCAAACTGCGGTGAACATGGAATACTCCTCAACTTCTTAAAGGCGTTTGATAAAGTTAATCACCTAAAGTTACTATATAAGCTGCACCAACATGGCATCCAGGACTGCACACTACAGTGGGTCAAATCATTTCTCATTGGTCGCCGTCAGTCCGTCTTAGTCAATGGTGATAAGTCGGATGAGGTCCTGGTCACATCTGGTGTCCCACAGGGTTCTGTCCTCGGCCCTCTTCTCTTTCTGCTATACATAAACGACATGCCTGAAAATATAGTTTCACAGGTCCGGTTATTTGCTGATGATACTGCTGTTTATATCACAGTCAACAATGTTACACAACAACATACTCTGCAAGAGGAATTAATCAGGTTACAACAATGGGAACACACATGGGACATGGAATTCAACCCATCCAAATGCACAGTGATTAATATTGCCAAGTCTAAACACCCTTACAAATCCACTTACACATTACACGGGCAGACACTAGCAACCGTAAGTGATGCAAAATACCTTGGTGTTAGCATCACTTCAGATCTAAACTGGAACAAAACATAAACCAGGTCACTTCAACAGCTAGTCAAACACTTAACTTCATTAAGCGCAAAATTCCCTCTAAACAGCAAAATATTAGGGAATTTGCCTACAAAACCCTTGTTAGATCACAACTAGAGTACTGCAGCTCAGTGTGGAGTCCACATACACAGCACAACATACATAAAATCGAGATGGTCCAACGAAGGGCCGCTTTTGGGTCACCAGTTACTACTCAAATTACAGCAGTGTCAGACACATGTTAGAACAATTGGATTGGCGTTCCATTGCAAACAGAAGGAATGATGCCAGGCTACTGATGTTTTACAAGATTGTCCATGGACTGGTTGCAGTGCCAATGCCATCTTATATTTTACCTCGTACCCGGCTCACTAGCCATATGCATTCCCTATCATTTCGGCAAATTCAAACACCCTGTAATTATTACAAGTTCTCCTTCTATCCGGCTACCATCATACTCTGGAATTCCTGGACCAGTTTAGGCCAGGGGTAACCAAGCTGGGCCAGGACTTCTGAGTGACCAGGCTGTTTTTAATCCTTTACTGTACATTTCGCCTTTTTACTAACACTATCAGCTTTCTTTTAAATTCTCACAAATACATTATGTATTACTTTATTTCTCCTTTACATTCCAGCTTTTAAACTTTTCTGCACTGACGCGCACCTGCATAAAATACTCACAAGGGTGTCATGCAGTATTTATGGATAGATAAAAAGCAATGATAGAATGATGTTTTGCTTGTGTATGTGTTTTTTTTTCAGAGCAATATGTACTGCTTAATTTTTACAAGCATACGGAAGAAGTGTGAAGCATACTGAAGTGATGTGTGTTCCACAGCAGTAAATTATGGAAAGAAAAGCAGGTATTTATTTTACAAAATAATCACTTTTGAATTTTAGCAAACATAATGCCTTTTCAGCTTCATTACAGTGTAAAACTGTAGAAACTTGGTAATATATTTGCAGATATATGAACTAGCTAAGCTTTCTGAAATGTTCAGGAAATATTTCTGGCCTTAATTTTGTCTCATTCATTGTGTGTAAAAATGCATAAGCAATTTTGCAGAATGAGTTATCAAGAAGCATTTTCTAATGTTTCTCTTATTGTTTTTTCAGAGCACTGCAATGAGTTGCACAGGCCAAGCTGTCTCAAGTTTTACATTCAAACAGAAGTGGTGGGTGAGAGGCTTTTACTAGAAAACTTGTGGAGGAAAATCAGGTAGCTATTCATTTCACAAATAATGAGCAGATATATTGAATTTAAAAAAATACAATTCCATTTCAGCTTGATGCTTGAACTTTTTGTTATAAATTCTACACTGGAGGCTGTCAGTATCAAGTGGCATTCTACATTTGATTTTGTGTGATGCAGAAACATTTAAAATATGAACAGTGATTTACAGATGTTCTGTTTCATAAATTGTCATACAGCAGTGATAGATTTTCCTCAGCTTATTTCTTGAAAAAAAAAATGATTTTCATTTCAACAAGCATAATTTCATTTCAGCTTCATATGTTTGCATTGAATTACTTTGTTAGAAAATTTGAAATGCCTTTCAGTCTTATATTTTTCTATTACAGGTAGCTAGAGCAGAGACCAGGTACTAAAGACTGTGTTCACAGGGCTGTGTTTGATGCAAACAGAGATAGACTTTTTACCATTGAAATGATAGACTCTGATATTTGCATGTATTGTGCCCGTACAAGTGGCCATGCCCGTAAAAGAGGCACACTATTGCTTGTTGTGTTTGTTGTATTTCAATATAAAAAGTAATGACAATCTCCGAGATGAGGATTTAGTGTTGGTTTGTCTGTATCATGAGTCTAATAGCCTGTTCTGTCTGTCCGTAATTAATACTTTGCCAGCTTATTTGCTAAGTACGCTATCCCAATGAAATATTAAGAGACAATGGCATTCACCCATGTGAGTGAACATGTTCACGCATGCTGGTAGTGCCTTTGGTTATTAAGTGTACTTAGTAGACAGGTGTGGTCTATCACATCTCGGAGACACATATAATTAGATCAAGCAAGGGTCGTTGGCAAATATAAAATGAGACGTGTTATACTTTTTAACTATACTTCTGAGATATTGTGTAAGGCAGATAATCCTTCAAAATTTCAACACTTTGAACAACAAAACTCTCGATTTCTGATTGATCATTTTTCTTAAAGTACTTCCGCAAATTGAAATTAGGAATTCATGTGAAAAATCAGAACACTCGAAACAGCTTTCGAAATGCAAAGACACAAAAAACATATGATAAAAGTTGAAAAGATATATCTGTAGGTAAACTTGCGAGCGCGAAAGCTACGCAGAACCTTATCTCCACAGTTCTTTGGAAGAAAATGAGTGAATATTTTTGGTGCAAAATTTCGGTATCGTATGCAACCTAAATTGCTATAAAATACTTTCAAATCGAAGAAATGCCAAAATAGTGCATACGAGCGTTATTTTTTCAAGAAAATGTCGTTAAACATTATAATGCGCAAAACACGTGCACAGTTTTTCTAAAATATTTCGCCGCCATGTTTATTTCAATGAATTAAATATATGATTGTTCTTTTACCTCAGATTTCCTTACTGAAATATCTATGCCTCCTTATTCATTGTTAGAGATATCCATTTAGTATAGTTTAGCACTGCCCTATCTCTTTAATCTGTTACCGATCCTTTACATTTAAAGAATAAATGCAATGTGTAATGATAGTTTACACACCACCTTTTGACAAGAAAGCCGTTTCACTTAAAATTTGTAAGAATCCGCTGGCAAAATATTATTGAAAAATCTGAACATTTTCTAAAATAAAGTTCAAATTTAATCATTTTCAAAAACTGGAAATATTGCACATTGTGTTTAATACATAAATAAAACAAAAATCGCCAAAATAAACCATTTTAGAACTTTTCCGGGAACTACACGTTTCAACCGAACAACGCATTTCAAGATGACACAAAACTGATTTCTCTTTGTAAACAATGTCAAAGTTCACCTGAGGGACATTGCTGAAAAAGTAAAAGTGCTTACTTGTTTCAGTTTTACGTCCTGTAGAAAACAATCAACTATCAACTTTAAATGCATGTATGTTCTAAAGTTATTCCAATATCAAAAACCGTGCGATCTTTTCCGTGAGAAATAAAACGAAGGAAATTTAACTATTTGTTTACACTTCAACCATGTGAAAATAAAGGCATGTACTATCACGAGACTTCCGTGCATTTTGAACCTCGTGGTGAATAAACTGAATTTACTTTAAAGTATGGTGTCTCAGTTGAGCCAGTTATTTGTTAATTTCAGAGAACATACATTAAATTATGCATGTGTGCGCACATTTCAAAGTCTACATTATATCAACGACGATAGAAAACATGTGTGCACTCGGCAGATAGCAAGTCTATTATTTTCAGGTGTATACTGAACACTGATCCTAATGTTTGCACTCGTTATCCGTGGTTTCGTAGACAGTCTTAGTACTGGACCGCTGCTTCCGCTGTCAACACCTCCGTAATGTAAAGTTAGTGTCCATTTCTATGCCGGAATTTCAATACACATTTATTATCAGTTTAAATCTATGAAAGTGTGAAAAATAGTATCGTTTAACGAATAACAGTTACTTTAGATACTTGAGATATTTCTGATTTTAATCATCAGGTTTTCGCGTGAAAAGTTCAACTGATTGCATTTTGTTTGTTTTGTAGTTATCTACAATTGTATACAAATTGTATTACCTCCTAACATATTTGACTGTACATTTTTTCTGCGATTTATTCTCACTGCGTTTTTAACAAACATGCTGCATAAATTCTCATACTGTATAAAAAGTCGATAGTTCAAAACTGGTTAGTTTACGACGCATGAAACATCTTATAAAGAATCACTATACACATCGAACTTGTCCCAGATCATATGCGGAAATACTGTAACCCAATGTTTCAAGATTGCCCAAAAATGTTTGCATATATCGTGATTAAGCAAACATTTCCATCGCAAATATAATTTATAAATATAAAATCACGTATGTGTGAGAAAGTTACGTTAAATAATTTCGGTAGTTACCGTAGGAAGTTTCGAAAATTATATTTGCTCCGAATTTTCCGTGAGATAAGCAGCGTGTTAGTACATAAATTCCGCTGTAATGAATTAAACCTTTCTTATACTTGCACAATCCTTGAAACGAATTTTTGATCGTTTCCAAATCTTGTTCACATTAAGTCGGGAGACTTTTCTTACAATTTTAGGCATAGAAAAATCATTGCCCGCACATTGCACTACTTTTATGTATGCTGAAAATAGCAATATGTACAAATGTATTTTCGTTTTAATACATGAAGTGGTCAGGTTTTGAAAACAGATTTTGTGATAAGTTAAGTTCTATTCAGTAAGACAATTCTCCAATGCACTAATTGAAACTTTGAACTAACTTTTGCCATTCATGAATTTTTAATAAAGTATTTTGAAAGGATTTATAAATCTAACCAAAAATTTGGAAAAATACAGGTAAAACATCTGCTTTGTTTATTTCTAAATTTTAGTATCACTTTTTGTACAGCTACTTTGAGCTCAGGTCTTGCAAACTGAGCTGTTTCTGTGCTACGGAACAGCTGCATTTGAAAGCTTTGGTTCACTATATTTTCACACCTCAAATGAAGGTCACTCTAAATTCAAGATGGCGGAAGTACCGTAAACGTCTCATTTTATCTTTGCCACCATGCCCTTCATATATCCAACCACAGGCTTCTGCATCGAAATTGCAGTCAAATCTCTGGTACTCTAGCATGATGAAAACGTATAGCACCTACAAAGTATCGTCTCAATGCGATAACTTGTACATATGTAAAACCATTACAAAATCCTAGAGATGCCTCTTATCAAACTATCAAGTAAGCTGTAATACAAAATCATTACAAGACTCGTATCAAGCTATCAGAATGTCAAAACATGACCATAAGGCTATATTAGAGATTTGAAACGCTTTTCGATGCAGAAGCCTGTGGTTGGAATTTTATCCTATATCCAACTGTAATGCTACATGATGGTATAATTGTATCCTAGTCCTTACCTGATGTTGAGCTTCTTCTTCTTCTTGTCGCTCGCATCTACACTTTCAGACCAGTAGCCTCGATGAAACTTGTGGTTTGCCTAAGATCCTCAATGCCTCCATACAGTTTCTGGTTGATTGAGGTATCAATCGGCCTAGTCGCAGCTCGCTCCTGGTCGAGCCTTTTACATCTCTGAAGTATATGCTCCGCAGTCTGATCTTCTTCATCACATGGACAAGTTGGCGATGATGTCAGTCTGTATTTCTTGTACATGTGAGCATTGAGCTTGTTGTTCCCTGAGCGGAACCTGACCATCATCACTTGCTCAGTAGTATAGTAATTGTTTGTGCGAGCGTTTTTTGACCCCCCTGACCTTTTGACCCTTGGTCCGGACTGACCAATGTCGGACAATTTAAAATCCACAGGTTTTAAACCCAATTAAAAGTTTTAAATACATATGATATAGATGAGTTTACAGAATAAAATATATTGTTTGAAAGAAAGAAGATTTACTGATAATATAAATCCTCATTATGTTACAACAAAAAACGGGAGAAAAATGATAAGGGCTACTTGTTCATCTTGTGGAAAAATAAAATCAAAGTTTGTTAAAAGTACAGGGGGTAATTTAGATATTCACAAACAATGTTACCTTTATTACCTAAGAAAGGTTTAACACTTCCAGGATATAACTATTGTGGACCAGGAAATCCTTTAGATAACGGACCTCCTGTCAACGAACTGGATGCAGTATGTATGGACCATGATTTTTGCTATGACAGTGATGTAAAAAAGAGTACATGTGATAAGCAAATGCTTTCCAATTTAAATAACACTAAATCAAAAACATTTGGAGAAAAGATTGCAAAACATTTAGTTGTAAAACCAGCCATCAAAACGAAACACACTTGGTCTCGGACAAAAACAAAAGTCAAAAAACGGGAAAAGGGGGTAGAGTATACCCCCGGAATCACTACACCAAGCTACCGCTGGAGCGATGAATTAGCAGAAGAATTACACAAACCAATTAAAAGAAAATTTAGGAAACGAAGAGTGATAGTTAATGATATTGATGATACTTGGTCAGCTGATTTAGTTGACATGCAAGCTTTTTCAAAATATAATAAAGGAGTAAAATTCTTGTTAACCGTTATTGATATATTTAGTAAATATGCTTGGGTTATTCCATTAAAGAATAAAACTGGAGAATCTGTTACTGAAGCATTTGAAAAAATAATTTTAGAAGGACGATTACCAGTAAATTTATGGGTAGATGAAGGAAAAGAATTTTATAATAAAAAGTTTGAATCATTTTTGAATAAAAATAAGATTAACATGTACCATACATTTAATGAAGGAAAGGCTGTAGTAATAGAAAGATTTAATAGAAGTTTAAAAAGAATAATGTGGAAATATTTTACAGCAAATAATACTTATACTTATTTAGATAATTTGCAGGACATGGTTGATAAATATAACAAAACAAAACATTCTAGTATAAAAATGACACCAACCGAAGCTAGTAAAAACTTAAATAAAGGTACTGTTTACTTTAATTTATATGGTGATTTAAAGATACCAAAGAGTAAAGCAAAATTTAAAATTGGTGATCGAGTTCGTTTAAGCAAACTTAAAAGACATTTTGAAAAAGGATATACACCAAATTGGACAGAGGAAATATTTATAATTTATAAAATTAATAATACAAATCCCAGAACATACACTATTAAAGATTTAAATGATGAAATAATTCAAGGTTCATTTTATGAACAAGAACTCTTACCTACTACACAAGAAGTTTTTAGAATAGAAAAAGTTATTAGACGAGACTATAAGAAAAAACAAGCTTTAGTAAAATGGAAAGGTTACAATGAAAATTTAATAGTTGGGTTCCGTTTAGCGATCTTGAACAAATTTAATTTAGAAAATAAAAAGTTTAATTATATAAATGAGTAATAAAAATCTTATTTCTAATAATAATGGAATAGAAACAATAGATCAATTAATTATTCACTTAACTAAACTAGCTGTGTTTACAGAAAAATTTAAAAAATTTTGTGGGAGAGTAAGTCCCGGGATTATTTTTTACAGCGGGTGCTTTGGTTGTTCAGCGCATTGTACTTGTTCCAGTTTTCCTGATTGTACAGTTGCGGGTGCTTTCCATCAAAAATTTCCAATTACTAACAGACTAAAACTTGCGACAAGAATTTTTTTAAAAAACACATATCACAAAAAAAAACAACTTAAAACAAAACAGGGATTGGAAAAGTAAATAAAGAAATCCAAATAAAGTTATTAAATATTTTAAAATAATTAAAATGCAGAAAAAAAAATTATTCAACACCTCTTGAAATGCACATGAGGAAATTTAAACTTCAGGGATTAAAGAAAAAAAAGAAAAAGCTGTATTAACTTTAAAAAAAGATTTTTTTCTTAAGTAATTATATATAGAGGTTAATAAAAAGGGATAGAATGATTTGTAAAAATTATTAGCATTTTTGGAAAAAATGAACCAGATAAAATTCATATAAGAAAGTTCTTAAAAAAAAATGTTTTAAAATAAAAACTTGATCAAAATTTTAGCATAAATAAAAAATCATTTATTGATAAATTAAAAAAAATTTTAGCCCCTTATTTTTTAAAAATAATTTATTTGAATGGGAGGGTTGTCTAAAACTGAAGAAGAAATGCTGAAAGATTTTGTGTTGTCCCAGACCAATAATTATCGAAACAACCCAAAAAAAAGTTATTGTCCGATTGTGATACTAATTGAAAAAAAAACATATAAAAGACTTAAAAAAGCATCTAGAAATTTGGTATAATGCTGGGTTTAATAAAAATTTTTTGTGAAGACAAACCGAGTAAAATGTGGAAATAAAAAAGTTAATGGAAAAAGTATAAATTTAAATATTTTTTTTTTCTTAAGATAATTTAAAACTTTTTTTTTTTTATTTTTTTTAATTTTTTTTTTAAATTCTTTTTTGCCTAAAGATTTTTTTTCTAAATAAAATAAGATGGAAATCGAGAGATCTACAAAACAATTTTATAAAAAAATTTGAAAAAAAAAATTACATATAGCTCCAAAAAATAATTAATTTTCTAAAACGACTCTTTGAAATATTAAATCTGAATTTTAAAACTTAAAAGGAAAAAAATAAACGTTGTTTTAAAAAAAACTTTGCAAAAGGATAAAACTGTACAATATAAAATAGTTTATTTTCAATAAAAGGCTTTAAAAATTATTAACAAACGAAAAAAAAAAAACTTACATCAATTTTTTGAGAAATAATAAATAAAATGGAAATTGGTTTTAAAGAAGGGGGGAGAATAAGTCATTGTTCTCTTTATATAAATAGATAAAATAGCCCCATTGGCTGCTTCGGTTATTTAGAATTCCCAAAAACCATTAAAAAATTCAATGAAGGTTTAAAAAAAAAAAAAATGATAACGAATTTTTTTAGAGGGTGTCATTTGTTTTAAAAATTTTTCCTGTGAAAAGACCCTAAAAAAATTTCAAAATATAAAAAACATATAAACGCTTGATTATACGGGAAATTTAAATTTCCTGTTACATTAAACAAATCCCCTAAAAAGAAAGTTTTAAATGAAATACTTTTAAAATTATTTGGATAGAAAAAAATGTATTTATCCATTGTACATATCAAAATTAAATACGAAGAACACTTGACTGTTCAAAATTACTAATATAAAATAAATATAAAAAACGATGATGACTGTAAGCCCTCAAAAAATGAGTCCAACTTTATGTTTGGATAAAAGATTTTAATAGTTTAAATGAATAACAAACAAAAAATACAAACAAGAAACTTTTTTTGTAGACTTGTCTGCAACACTTTACTCAAGAAAAATATAAATGAACTTTTTCCAAACTTTTGCTATTAATGTACCCAAGGTGAAAAACCAAAAGGGGGAAGTAAAGTCAATTTAAAAATTATAAAAAGGGTTTTAGCAGTACCTTTTGTAATTTATGTGTTTTTTGTCAATAAAAAAAATTTTTTTAATGCTTTACATCAATAATCTTTTTTTATGAATATATCAATCATATGTTGTGGTTAGGCTATAAAGTTTTTTTTTTATGCGAAAATATCCAACCCCAACCTTTTTATAGGGGTAAGGCATTAAAAGTTTATTGAAAAAATGCTTGAGGAAAGGAATTTTGTAAAAAAATTTTTAAAAAGAACATTTTAACAAAGAACAAGAATTCAAAAAAAGTTTAAAGTGATTTAAAAAAAAAATTTTGTCAACTGTAAAAAGAATATATAAAAGGGGAAAGGCCCGTACTACATTGTATATAACAGAAAATTCGAGGAATGTCACTCAGAATGTAAAAAAATTTTTAAACAAACACACAAAATTCCGTTTTTTTTTCATAATTTAAAGGTTAGCGGTCATTTTTTTATGCAACAAATAAAAAATTTTAAAAAAAAAAATTAATGTTTTTCCTAACAATAGGAAAAAAATTATGGATTTATGATTTCTGATTTGGTCTTTTATTATTCTTTCCCAATTTATTCTAAATCATGGATAATTTATAAAAAATATTCCAGAATTTAAATATTATTCAAAATTTGTTACATGATTTATTAAAAGACAAAAGGGTTTATCCAAAATTACTTATTCTTTAAAAAAAATTCAAAAAAAACAAAATTTACCTTTAAAGAGATTTTTATTCAATTTTAAATAAACTAATATTTTGAAAGAAAAACATCTAAAAATGTTTGGAATAAATTTAAAATTAAAACAAGGGGGAAAAATTCATGATTTTTAAATTTAAAAACTGACGTATTACTTTTAGCGATGTATTCGAAAATTTTGAAAACTATTTTTGGAGTACTCAAATTAACCCTTTTTTTTTTTGGGGGGGTCCTGTTTTTTTTTTTTGCAGAGTTTAAAATGCGGGAAAAAAATTTAGATTTAAAAGATATTGATATTATCTTTTTTTGAAAGGGACGGAGGAGGAATAAGTTAATTTCAAACAATAAAAAAAGCAACAAAAAATTTAAAGGATTATAATCAAAAGAAGAAAAAAATACATTATGTACCTCGACCCCAATCCCTTTACGGGGGGTTTGTCAACCTTTCCCCCTTGGAAACTTTAAATTTAACCCGAAAAACAATTTAAAAAATTTAATTGCAAAGGTAAAAAAACTTTTGTTAAATGTGATTTTGAAACCCAAAAAGTTTAATTTAAAACCCAAAATGTTTATCCTTTAGCTCCTGAAAAAATTAAAAAACCGATCAATGGCTTCTGATTATAGTAAAAAATTTAAAACAGTTTGAAATAAAAAAAAGTAAGTAAAAAAATTATTCAACTTTAATGAAAAAACAAAATTATGTATTCATTATAAAAATCTTAAAACTAAATCAAATTAGGGTTAAAAGTAACAAAAAAACAAAAATATTAAAATTTTTTGCGAAAGTCCTTGGTTAAAAAAGATATTGATTTTAATACCAAAAAAGATCTAAAGCAAAAAATTATTTGAAAAGGATTTTTTTAAAGTTAAAACAATTCTTTATTCGGTAAGCGAGGGAGAATTTCCCAAAAAGGGTTTTAATTTAAATTAACTCATGATGAAATATTTTTTAAAATACATAGCCAAATTTCATTGTTGTTAAAGATTTTAACTCAACCCCTTTTTGGTATTCTAAAATAAAAAAAGGTTTGTTATTAAACAGCCCTTGTTATTTTGGGAAATTTGCTTCCCCCCAAATTTATCAAATATTTAATGTATGTTTTTCTTATAATTACATTAAAAAAAAGACGGGGAATTTAAATACTATCACACATGTTTCTTATGTTATAAAATAAAAACCAAAGATGATTGGGATTTTTAAGACAAAGTTTTATTTGATAACATGATTATAAAGTAATTAAAAATTTTTTTTTTGAAAATAATAAAAAATAATTGAAATTTTAAAAAAAAGATGAAGCTGCCGGCATTCCCTTGTTGAATTTGTTGGTTTTAAGAATAAAATGTTTTCATTTTTATTAAAAAACGAATTTTAATGTTAAAAAATGAAAAGGAATTAAAAAACTTTTTGTTAAAAAAACAATAGTTATAAAAATTACAAAGAACTTTTTTTAATTCAACCCAAAAAAATCACCCCTTTTAAAGTTATTCGTTCTGAAAAACAATTTTTTAAAGTTTTTTTATAAAAAAAACTCTTTTTCATTTTGAAAAAGAAAATATTTTTGATAAGGGGTTTGTACATCTTATTTTTTAAATTAAAATTTAAATTTAAAAACTTAAATTAAAAACCAAAAAAATTGTTAACTGAATATTCAAAAACATTTAAAGAATTTGAAAAAACATAAATTTTTTAAATTTTTTTCATAATTAATAGAAATAATTCATTTTTCTTTTTTTTTTTACATGTAACTTTGAAAATTACATTTTCTTTTTTTTTTTTTTTGTAATTTGCTTCTCCTTTATCTTTTTAAATTGCATCAACAAGAAAATTAAAATGCAATTAAAAAAAAACTTACATTATTACCTTTTGAACAAAAACCGGACTGATTTACTTTTTTCCATTGAAAAAATCCCCCCCTATTTTTGGGTATAACATTTTAAAAACAATGGGGGTTTTCTTTTTTAATTCCCTTTTCTATTTATTTATTTTTCATTTATATTATTGAATTTTCCCTTTATATTAATTTTTCCCCATTTAAAATAAATGCCTTATTAGTTAAAAAAATTTATAATAGTTTGTTCATTTACTTTTTGATTTGAATGTTTGTATTTTTATACAAAAATCATACAACGTTATTTTATCTTGTAACTTTTAATGAAAAATAAACAAAAATTACCGCAAAATACTTTTTTTTGTCTTGAATTGAACATTGTTGTTTTTTACATTTGGAATACTGAATTACTTTTTGGGTGGGGAAGTCAAAGGGATCAAAATAAATTATTTAAGTAAAAAACCCCAATGTGTTCCGCCCAATAGATCGTCCAAATTTATAATTCCACACTCGTCCTTTTCTTTTAATTTCAAAAAATTTAATTTCTACTAAATACCCCTAAAGTTTCAAATTTTTTATTGTTTTACCCATTTTTTAAATTTTTCAAAGTTAAAAAAGGTTTGTTTAAAATTTTTTTTTTTTTTATATAGGTTTTTCGTCTGTAAGGTCCCCGTTTTGAATCAATCTGAGCCTTTTTTCCCTCAAAAAAGTGTAATCAAAGGTATTCCAGATTAAAGCCAACATACCTAAAACCCACCGCTTGTTTTTTTTTTTTTAATTTTAATCACTCAGATCCTACTAGTTGTTTCTTTGTTAGGGAAGATATGGTGATATCATTTTTTCTCTTATCATTAGCTACGAAATCCCCAATTTCCAAGTATTTTACTAACACCAGTATGGTAGCCCAGACAAAGCCCAATGCCAAGGGCTAATTTTTTTTGGAGCTTTTTTGCCCATTGGAGAATTGTTTTTCCAAAACAACCCACTAAAGCTCCAAAAACACATTTTGACCTTGACGGAAATTTTGTTTCAAAATTTTGAATTTTAACCCCTTTTTATTTGCAACAGTTTTTTTAATTTTGTTTAAATTTGTGTTTTTTTTAAAAAGTAAGGGAAGTTTCCACGTAATTGTTCATGTTTTAATCAAAAAGATTGGTTTTTATTATTTTAAGCTTGTCTAATTTTTTTTGCCATCTGAAAGGTTAATTTTATTTCAATAAATTTATTGTGGTTTTTTACAACCCCAGTTTTTTAATACTCATTATAAAAATTTTTATTTATTTTTTTAAAAAATAAAAAAGTTCTTTTCCCAAATAGTATTTATTTCAACTGTTTCTTCATACAATCAATTGCGTAAATAGATTTTTTGCAGCGGGAATGTATTTTAATTTTTAATTTTTAAAATGAAATCTGCTTGGGATCTTCTGTAGTTACTTCCTTTTTTTTCCCAATTAAAATGAAAAATCCAAACAAACTATTAAGTTGATCTATTAGCAGATTTCCCAGTAGTTTTATTATTTTGTTTAATAAAATTAATTACATCAAATATTCTTGTATATTTGTGTATTCGTTTCGGGATAAAAAAACACCATTCCCCAACTTCAAGAGAAAAGAACTCAAAGTCAAGCATACCTGTCATAACTTTAAATGTACTAATAAATGTGGATTTTTCTTATTATTACTTTTTCAGGTCTTGTAATAAAAAAATTTACTGTTGTGGTTTTTTTACACCAGCCGTTATTCTAAAGTTGTATTAATTTTTGTGTAAAATTTTATTGCGTCATCATTTCCCGGGGAGCCCACTTGCTTTTGAAAAATTTTTTCAGAAATTAGATTAAGTCCAAATTCAAAAAAACCAAAACGGGGGAACCCCTAGAATTTAATTTTTTGTTAAAATTTACTCACCGGGATCACGCATTACTCTAAAATTAAATTCACATCATCGTCAGCTGCAGGTTATTTGAATTTGTTTTGGAGTAAAATTTTTATTTTCTAAACCTGAAAAAATAAAAATTTTTTAATGGAATTTTAGCAAAAAATCTTTTTTTTGTTTAAAACCCTTTTTAAATAAAAAACCCGAAATTATCACAGCACAGTAGCGTAGATCTAATAGATAATTCATTTGTTCCAGTTTTTTTGAAATTTCAGATATTTAAACCCAAACTCTTTACATTTATACTTTGTAAAATTTTTTACAATCATAAAAAATTTTTTCCTTTTTTTTAAACCACAAACTGATAATTAATGGCTGCATTTTTAATTAAGCAATTTGAGCTCCATCATACTCAGCACCATCAGCAAGTTTATTTTTTTAAAAACTTTTTAAAAATAACCATTAAACCAATCAAATATGAACTTCTACATTAATTGTAAAGTGAACCCCGTTTTTTTGTTGTTTAACATTTTTCCCGGACAGTATAAAGCTTTCAAATTGAATGGGAGTTAATTCTTCTTTAACAAATTCTTTTTTTCTAAAACATGTATATATTATATATATTTATTTTTTATTTTATTTTTTTTTTTAGTTTTTTAAATTAATCTGTTTAAAAGTTTTTTTTTGACGGTTTCCCGCAGAGCATTATGTCCAGATCCCGACAATATTCATTTATTCTCATAGAATACCTCCCATTATCATTATTTTTCTATTATCTTTCTTGTAATTCCTTGGCAATTAAAATTACCAACTGCGGACAGGTTTTTTTTTTTAATTTTTCAACAATTTTAGCTGCCAAATTTTCCCAAATTCGTTTTCCCCCTTTTTGTTCCATTTCAAGTGCTGCTTTTTCCCGCTGTTTCCAAAGCCTTTTTTCCCGCTGTGCAATTTAAGATGCAACTCCGCTTAAAACAATTTTGTTAAAGTGTCAAAAATACCTGACCTTTTTAAAATTTTTTCTTTTCCGTGTGAGCAGCAACATAAATAAATATTCCCCTTTTTTTTGTCATAAATTTTTTGTAAAATTATATAAAAATAAAATTTAATTAATTTCTTTTAAAATTATGTAAAACTTGTTTCAACCTCATTAAAAAATTAAATTTTTCTACCAAATACATCTTAATATTATTTTAATTGAATTTATAATATATTTTTTAATTTAGAAAATCCAACCTTTGTGGGTTTTTTGTAAAAGGTAACCTTTTTTTTAAATCTGCAGTACTTAAAGCAATAATTCAACCGAATTACCACAAAAAGTGAATTATCAATAAAATCGCATGAATGTAAATGACCCAGATTGTTTATTTGGGTTTAGTTCCCTTCAGTTTTGTTTACAAATTTTTTTTCCCAAATCCAAACATTGTATGAAATTGACATTCTTAAATCCAACATAAAATATCGTATTGAAATCAAAATCTCGAAAAATTTAAAAAAATTCTAAACTTTTGGAGAATTTCTGATTTTTTAAATTCAAAAAATCATTTCTTATTTAATTTTTCCCCAATAAAAATTTTTAAAACTGTTAACTGTAAGAACCATTTGTAAAAAAAATCTTTCCTTCTTTTTCCTTATTGTAACGAAATTTTTTTATTGTCTATTCTACTAATATTTTGCAAGTAGGTAAGGTTAATACTACCAAACCAAAAACTAAGTTTTATTTTTTTTCTAAAATTAAAGAACGCAAACTGTTGTAAAAACACTCGGTTTTTTTTATTTTCTTTACGTTTTAGAACTTTTACAATTTTTTGTTCCATTACATATTTAAAAAAAATAAATTTTTATTAATTTTATGTTTTTTCGGGGAACAATTTTTTTTATTTTTTTAAAAGTTCATCAATTATTTTAATACCTTCATTTTTAGTTCTTCATTATTTTTCCCCGCATCAATTGAACCCAAAATTTAAATCCCAATCATCACCAATTCTTTTGATTACAGGAAAACGTCATAACCCTTTTCCCCTAATTCTTTTTTAATTTCATAGATCTTTTATTTTAGAACCGTTTTTTTTGTTAATTCTTTGAATATTTTTTTGAATGAAATTTAATGCTTTTTTAAATTGTTAACTTTTTTTAATCAAATCAAATTTAAAACCATCACTTATGTTAATACTTCTTTCCTTTTTTCTATCCTTTCAATTAATTTGTTTTGACCAAAAGTTTATTTAAGTTAAAATTAAAATTTCCATATTTCTTGGTAAACTTATATGGTTATGATGTTTTTTTTTCCTTGTCCATATTAGAAGCCCCCAAGAATATTTTTTAACCGTCTTTGTACTTTATGAGTTTTATCTCGATATGTTTTTAACTTTATTTTTTGTTTTTTTTGGGCTTCGATTTTGTTTTCCCGTTTTGAAACCCTTTAATTTTTTTTATATTCGTAAAACACTACTATTGATCTTCATTCGCTTTTTCATTTTTTTAGGATCAATTCATTTGCAGAAAAAGTCAAACATTTCGACGGTTTGTAATATTATATCTTTAAAAAAATTATTATCCAAAAAGCACTAAATTTTCTGTAGGTATTTCCTTTTCTTTTTGTCTTTTTCCAACTTTTAGGAAAATTTTTTGTTCTTCGTTATTCCCATCTTTTCTTCCCTAATCTTTTACTTTTTAATTTATCATGAGGGCCCATCCCCGTAAAGGTTTATCCCCCCAATTTATTGATGTATAAGGGGCCGGTTTTTGATGGTTAAAAAATTTTTGTGGGGGCCGGAATAGCTCTTCCAAACTTTTTAGTTTTCTATTCAGTTTCTTATTACAAACGTTCGGGAAATTAATCCCGTTGTTTTTAATTTAGTAATGCTTTTTTCTGCTTGAAATTTTTTTCTTTTTGACTTTTTATTTTTTCAGAATTGTTATAAAATTTCAGTGTACAACCCGATTTGAGCTTTTTTAATTTTTCTCCATTATTTCTTCTCTAAAGCTCTCATTTTTGCCCGATAATTTTTTTTTTTCTTATTTCATTTAAGTTTGATTGCTTTTTAAAAATAAGTAAGATAATGTAAAATAATGTAAAATTTGTAAAATAAAGTAAAATAAAAAAAATTAATAAAGGGAAAATTTTCCAAAATTTTATACAAAAAGGTTAAAACCAAAACTTTAACAATTTTATCCTTTTATGCAGTTATGTTTTAGAATTTTTTTGTGGATCTTTTGGATCGGAAAAACAAAAACATTAAAGATATACTTTTGAAAAACCTCTTTATATTATGTAAATTATCTTGACTAAAAACCTAGAAAAATCAAATACAGGAATTTTAATTAACAAATTAATCAAATTGCAAAAAAAATTAAAGTAATCCAAAAGAAATATGAATATTCACTGATCCCAACCCAAAAGGGAACTTGTGAGAACTTTAATCAGAAAAAAAAAAAGTAGTAATATTTGTATTGTATGTGAAAATAAAAAAGTTCAAAATGAAATAACAAAATACTTTATTCAAGGACGACACAAAAAAAGTTGTGTTATTTTTTTAAGCATCCCTTACATAAAACACCAAAAGATATTTGAATTAAAAAGTTCCATTATTTTTTTATTTTAAAGTCCGGAAAAAGGAAAATAAAGGGTTTGTACTAATAAATTAATCGGATTCTTTTGCTAATGTAAAAAAAAACGAATATGATTTATAAATGAAAACCAAAAATTTTTTAAGAAAAAACTTACTGGAATAAATTTTTGGGAGTTTTAAAATTTGAAAAAATTTAAGACAGTATAAGTAAAATTTTTAAATTTTTATTTATTTAAGTGATTTTGCTACTAAAAAACAATCAAAAAGCTTGAAAGACATGGAATCATACTTCACAGAAAAAAGGAACTTTATAACACAATGACAGAGCATAATAAGGAGGTAATAAAATAAAAACCTGGGAAAACCAGTAAATCCACCGATTAGTTTTAACGATTTTTGTTTAAAAAAGTTCAAAGTGAAAAGATGTTTATAATCTTGAAGATATCAAATCTATAAAAACGAATTAGAAGAAGAAGTAAAAAAATTGAAGAATTAACAAAAAATTTTTAAAAAAAATTCATTATTATTAATCAATTACAAGGGAAAATTGAAGAAGAAATGAAAGCTTGGGTTTATTTATTTAAAAAACTTTAAGAAAATCCGTTTAAAATGACAAAAAAAAAGAAGTATTTTGAGTTATTTTTCATTTTTTTCACCAATTCAAGAAATTTAAAAAATAGTTGATTAAACATGAAGAACAAAAAACAAGATTATTTAACTGGAAAAAAATACAAATATTATCATTTTTTAAAAAAAAACAGAAAAAAATAAACTAAAAATGAAACGAAAATAAGCATAAAAAATTTATTAGAAATTAATTTCAAATAAACTGCAGAAAATTTAAAACTGACCGGGAAAAAACTTCACAAAAGGTTATGACCTGAACAGCATTAGAACTTTAAAAAAGAAATTAATTCTAAAAAAAAGACTTTAAAAAAAAAAATTTTGAAATTGGATTAGTATTGTTTACAACCTCACAAATTTTAAAATAGCAGACTTAATAATATTACAAAAAAATTACAAGATGTATTAAGAATTTAATGAAAAAGTGAAAACATAAAAAAGAACGACTTTGGGAGTTGAAAAAAACATTAACAAGGAGAGTTAATTCGCTAAAATGAAACAATTAAATAAAAATCAAAAAAAAAAAATAAAAAATCATTTAGACCTGTATTAAAATATCAGTAAAAAAGGAAATCAATCACTGAATACTCAAGTAAATTTCTGAAAAACTAAAGCAATAACCGCTAATGTTGAAGAAATTACCCCTAAATCAAGAAATTACAAAAGTAAAAAATGTTTTCTTAAACAAAAACACAATTAGTGAACAAAAGGCTTGTTGCAATTTATCTCTCAAAAATTTTACAACAAAACGACTTGAGATTTTGCTGAAATAAATTTTTAAAATTAAAAAGAAAAACAGGAAATAGAAAAAAACTGGAGGGGTAAAAAGTGAAGGTTTTCTTTGAATAATTTTTAAAACATCCTTTTGATTTCATACAAATGAAAAAATATTTTTTACCTCTGGGGCCTGGTAAATTTTTTTCATATAAAAATATGCCGATCGAAATTTTAATATTTTAAAAAAACCTGGGAAATTTTCTTGATTTTAAAAGTTTTTTCCATAGACCAAAAATATAAAATAGATGTATAATTGCTTTTTTATGGTGTGTTTTAATCAAAAACCAACTTAATAATAGATATTAATTTTTTTTAAAGGACAAGTCCTTAGGGAACCGGTAAACCGACTAAAAGGCCAATACAATTTTTATTTGGTGGCGAATTAAGGCCTCAGGTGTTTTTTATTTTTTGATATATTTGAAATGTAAATATAACAGCGAGGCGGAGACTTTGCATGAAAGTTAATACTATGTAAGAAAAAAATAAAAATTTTCTAAAACAAGGAAAATGTTTGATATTCACCTTTTGACGATTTCGGGATCTACAGAAGTAAAATTTCTTTGATAAATGTTACTCAGTTCTCTTTTCGGGGAACCTGTATCCAGAAAAAAAACAACTTTTGATTAAAAGCTTAATTTAAATTTAATTAAATGTGTACCCCGTAATTACTTCTAATTGAAGAAAAGATAAACCTTTCATTTTATAAAAAATAAAATCTGCCAAAGTTTTGGGCCCCCGTTCTGCCAAATGGGAGGAATGTGGCAGTGTCTGCCAATTGCAGAAAAATGGCAGGCTTTTTGGTTGAAATTTTTGGTTTTTCCCCCTTTCATTTTAAAAATCCTTATTTTACCTTTGACACTTATATTAAAATCAGCTGTAAAAAAAATCGATCACAGGGAAATTTAAAAAGAATTTTATACAAAAGAAAATACGGTTTTTTGAATGAAAGTAAATCCAATAAACGACACCGGTGTCGCTTTACAAAGATATTTTTTGAAAACTGTTAAAGAAAAAGACACCGGTGCGTTAATTTTGAGGGACAAGTGTACCCATGCAACCAAGACTGAAAGGTTTCTGGGTCAAGGCCCCGAAGGGTTTTGCTTCGGGGGAGTTAGTATTTTTAAATTTAGGGTTGGGTTAATGCTGGGTTAAAACCTGTGGGTTTTTAAAAAGCCCACATTGGTCCGGACCAGGGCAAAAGGTCGGGGGTCAAAACGCTCGCACAAACAATTACTATACTACTTTGCTCAGACCCAAGGGGGGAAAGAAAAGCATCTTTCCCCCTCCTTGGTCTCGTTAGTGCCTGATGAGGTGACTTTTTCCCTTTTAACTCACAGGTTTGTTGGTTGTTCTGACTGACTCCAACTTAGCAAGTTGTCTGCCTCTTCATTGCCGCAAGTCCACAAAGGATGGGTCCATGAAGGCACTTTGCAGGTTTTCTGGGGTCTGCTTCTCCGGCTAGCTGCGGAGCTTTATTGTTTATAGAGCTTCCCTAAGACAGTGCATCTGTGAAACAGGGGCTTTCTTCGCCCAGTCTTTAACCAGAGACGGCCTTCAGAGTGCTTCAGTCCCTTGCCTTTTAGTTGCTCATTTTTTTCGGGCTGCTGTGTGTTTTTCTCTTGAGATGGGGATTAAATGAAAACTCCTCTCCCCCCTTTGACGGCGCATATGGGTTCCGTCGTATAGACTATCCAAATTCCCGGGGGATAGTCTTCATTGATCTAGCAAGTGTTAAACTCTTCCCAACCTTTATCCCCTTGCTTCCCCCGGCAAAACGGGGAAAAAAGTCTTACAGCCTGAGGCAGATCTTTGCATGGGGTTTTTGGGCTTCATACCCAAGGGGTCTTGGTATGCTCAGGTCGTTTTAACCTCGGGTTTGGTTTTTTTCCTCAGAGAAGATCTACGTTTGAGCCGATTTTTGTATACCATCTAGCTTTGGGTTTCATGGGTGGTTTGAAAAACCTAAACTTTTGCTTGAAGCAGAACCTTTGCATGTCTTCTGTCTTGTAACGGCTGTGTGCCTGGTAGCTTCTCCATGAAGGAGATTGGTGTAGACTTTGTAGCACCTGTCATGATCGCAATGCTTGGTTCTGAACCTTATCTAAAGCCTGTTGGTTTGTTTTGGCAGTAGCGGACCAGGCAGTTGAGCTATACTCTAAATGGGGTCTCACTATTCCCTGATATACTGTCTTGAGTATTTGCTCATTTGCTCCCCACGTTGTTCCAGCAAGTTTGCGCATCATGGCAAGCTTTCTACGGGCCTTCCCTTCTGCTTGACTAATGTGGCGCTTCCAGGTTAGCCGTTTGTCAAAGGTCACTCCTGATGTTGAGCATTTCTTCCTCCCTTGTTTGGATTTCTGATCGGCATGGGTTAAGTGATAATGCTGGTTATCATGACCCGACTCTATATTTGGCGAGGCAGCGAAGTAGTATAGATATTACAGGGTATGGTGCACTTTTAAAATTTAATTTAAAAAAAATAATTTATAACAATCAACAATTTTCATAAATTATTTTTTTTAATTAAATTTAAAAAGTATACCATACCCTGTAATATCTATACTACTATTAAAAACGTATATTTTTTTAAAACAACTTTTTAATTTAAAATCAACAATTACATTTTTTTTAAAACAACTTTTTAATTTAAAATCAACAAGTATATTTTTTTAAACAAACCTATTAAAATAATTTATAATTGTTTGTTCGTTTGCTCTTTGATTGTTTACTTTTAGTATTTTATACAATAAATCATACAACGGTACTTTGTCTTGTAACATTTTAATGAAAAATAAACAATAATATCCACAGAGCGCACTTGATTTGTCTTGATATTGTATATTATTATATTTTATGTTTGGAATGTAATTAATTACTTCTTTTGGTGGAAGAAGCCCAAACGGGTCAAAGTACAAATTATTCCAGTAACAAACCCAATGTGTTCCAGGTCCAACAGAGTCATCTAAATTGATTATTCCACACTCGTCATTTATTTTTAATTTTAGTAAATTATTTCTACTAAATACACCCCTAAAGTTTTTAATTTTTAATTGTTTTACCCATTGTTCAATTTCAAAGTTAGAAATTGGTTTGTTTATAAATTTTATTTTTTTTTTACTATAGGAATTCGTCTGTAAGGTCTTCTCTGAGAATCAATCTGTATACCCTGGCCATGTCCCTTACCACTTAACAAAGATGTAATCAAAAGTATTCCTAGACTAGCAGCCAACATACCTAAAAACCCACCATTTTGTCTCTGTTTTTGTGTTAACTTAATCACTCCATAGCCTAATAGTTGCCTTTTTTGATTAGTTGTAATATATGGTATTATTATATTTCTCTTATCATTAGCTACTGAAATCATACCATTCCCAAGTAACTTACTAACACCGGTACTGGCCAGTCCAGAGAGGGCCCCAATACCCAGAGGAGCTAATATTTTTGGAGCTATTTTTGCTGCCATTGGAAGAATTGTTTTTCCTAACAAACCAGCCAAAGCTCCTAAAAATCCATCATTTTGACCTTGACTGGACATTTCTTTTTTTGAAATTGTAATTTATAACCCCTTCTTATTTCTAATAGACTTTTCAATTTGATTAATTTGTGTTTTTGTTAAAAGAAAAGGGAAGTTTCCATGTAATTGTTCATGTTTTAATCTAAAATTATATGGAGTTTTGTTGTTGTAGGCTCGGGCTAAATTTTTCTTTTGTCCATCTGTAAGGTTAACTTTATATTCAATATAATTTGATGACATTATATACTTTATATTTATTTTATTTTAATTTTATTTTATTTTATTTAAACAGTAAAAAGTTCATTTCCAATAGTATTTATTTCAACTGTTTCTTCATACAATACAATTGCGAAAACACGATATCTTGCAGTGGGAAGTGTATTTAAACGAAAGTGTAATGTAATATGCTTAGGATCTTCCGTTATTACTTCCTTTTTATATTCCAAGTTAAAATGAACAAATCCAAACAAACTTTGAAAATTAAATCTATTTAGCAGACTTCCAGTAGTCTTATCATTTTGTTTATAATAATAATTAATTACATCATCATATATTCTTGATATACTTGTGTATTCTATTTCTGGATAAAAAACACCATTACCAACTTCAAGACGACAGGAGCTTAAAGTGCAATCATTATCTGCTGCATTAACTTTAAATGTATCTAATAAATGCGGATTTTGTATTTGTGTATTACTTTTATCAGGTCGTTGTAAATAAACAAATACATGTTGTGGTTTTGTTACACCAGCCGTTATTCTAAAAGTTGTATTAATTTGTTGTGTATCATTCGATTGTGTCACCATTTCCCGAAGGTATGACCACCTTGCTTTTGTAAATCTTTCAGCAATTAGATTAAGTCCAAATTCATTGAAAATTAAACGTGGAACCCATAGAATTAATTTTGTTACAATTACCCTACCTGGGTCTCTGCCAGCTCTAAAAGTTAATTCATCATCATTTGTCAGCTGTAATATTATTTGAATTTGACTTGGAGGTAAAATATTAGTTTCTAAACCCTGAAAAAATGAATAATTATTTAGCGGAATCTTAACATTTACCTCATTACCGCCTTGGATTAATACCTTTCTAAAAGCAAAACCTTTATTATCATCAGTAGCAGCAGTAGCAGTAGTATCTAAATAAATATATTCGTTTGTTCCAGTTGATTCTGCATAATCATTAGATAATTCAACCAGATTCTTTACATTTACTACCTTATATAAATTATCACAATCATATACAATTTTCCATTTTGTTTAACCATTAACTGATAAATTAATGAAGCTGCATTATTAATTAAAGCAATTTGATCTCCATCAGCATTAATTATTACCATCACCAAGTTTATTAACTTTAAAACTTACTTCAAAATAACCATAAACCAATCAAAATATGAGCTTCTATCATTAATTGTAAATTGATATCCGTTTTTTTCTGTTGCTTAACATTATTTCCCAAGACAGATACTAAAGCTGTATCTAATTGAATAGGAGTTAATTCATATCTTTCACAATATTGTTTTGTTCTAAACATGTATATATTATATATTATTTTATTTTTTATAAATTAATCTGTTAATACGTTTTTGTCGAGGTGAATTCCCCGATCCTGACAATAATCTATTCAATCTTATATATTAATATCCTCCTTATTATTTTTAATGTTATTCTTTTCTTGTAATTCCTTAGCAATTAAATTGCCAACTGCCGGAGCAGGTTTCTTTTTAAATTTTTCAACAATTTTATTAGCAGCTAAATTTCCAATTTCCGTTCCAACCTTTTTTGTTCCACTTTCAAGTGCAGAAGACAACAGTCTCCTGGGGCTTTCAGCCACTGCTTTCCTGCTGTTTCCAGAGCTTTTTTTCCAGCACTTGAAAACAATTTTGTTAAAGTGTCAAAGATACCTGTTCCAAGGACCGCGTCCTCGGAGACCACAGGTATTCCATGTATGATTTCTTCTCCTGTAAGAGCATTAACATAAACAAATATTCCTTTATTTTTATCATAAACATTTTTACTCATTATATAAAAATAAAATTTAATTAAATTTCTTTTAAAATTAATGTAAAACTTGTTTCAATTTTATTTAAATTAATTATTCTACCAAATATGTTTGTAATATATATTCTTATTGAATTTATTATAGTTTTATTAACTTCAGAATATCCAATTATCCGAGGTTCTTTTGTAAATGGATAAGCTCTTGTTAAATCTGCAGTACTTAAAGCATAGATAATATCACTGAAATTACCATCAACAAGTGAATTATCAATAAGATCACAATGAATATAAATTGTATCCACAGAGTTAGTTATATGTGGTGTTGTAGTTCCCCATTCAGTATTTCTCAATGCTTTTTTCTCAAATCCAAGCAATGTATGAAAATTTGACATTCTTAAATCCAGCATAAAATTATCTTTAATTGAAATTAGGATTTTAAAACTACTTAAATCAAATTCCAAACTTATTGGAGCAATGTCTGATTTATCAAATTCAAAATCATCATTACTTATTAATGTTTCCCTTATGTAATTATTAATATCAGTGTAACTGTAAGAACCATTTGTAAATATGATATCTTTCCATTCTTTACCATTATTATAACGAATTCTTTTATTGTCATATTCATCACTAATATTATGCCAAGAGTAGGTCATAGTGTTAATACTACCCAAACCGACAACATAAGTTTTATTTTTATCTAAAATTAAAGAACAACCAAATCTGATTGTAAAATCACTAGGGGTATTATTTTCGTAATTTTTAACTGTTTCAGAACTTAACACAATTTTTTGTTCCATTTATATAATTAATAAACATATTTTTTAATAAATTCAAGAAAAATACTTTTTATAAAACATTTCATGTTGTTCTGGTAAGAGTGAATTTATTTTTAATAATTCATCAATTATTCTAATACCTTCATTTTTTAGTTCTTCGTTATTATTTCCAGCATCAATCGAACCACAAATTAACTCCAAGTCATTAACCAATTCTTCTGGATTACATGGTCAAACGTCATAACCCTGTCCTCTAATTACTTTTTTAAATTTCATAGATCTTTTATTGATAGGCAATCCTGATTTTTCTGTTAATTCTTTAAATATTTTTCTAGAATGAATTGAATGTATTTTTTATTATTGTTATATCTTTTATTAATCAAATCAATCAAATCATTATCTACTTTAGTGTTAATTACTTCTTTTCCAGTTATTCTATCCTTAGCAATTAATTTGTTTCGTTTATAAAGTTTATTTAAGTTAATAAATAAATTACCATATTGTCCATTTGGTGAAACTTTATATGGATTCAGAACCTTCAGTTCTTTAAGAAAACTTTGTTTTTGATTATGATGTTTTATTCCTTTTCCTGTATATTTTCCTGATTTTAGAATATAATCAATTGTTTCTCTATAATTTTTTTAATTATTCGACTTAGCTATAATTGCTTCCTGTTGCTTTAGATCAAGATCTGTGGGATTATTCATTCTTGTTATTCCACCAGATTCATAACCCAATTTTTTTTATATCTATTGATGCCTTTTCTATGATATTTTATAATATTTTTGTTTTTTTCATCAGATTTTCCAAATCCGCCGTGGAAAAAGTTAAACACTTCTTGTGGTGTGTTATATTCATCAACTAAAAGTTTTAAATCAATGCCTTTGTTAAAAGTAGTTGGTATATCTTTTGGTCTTGCTCCCGGGTCTATTGGTCTTACTTTTAGTTCTTTTTCTTTAGGTATGAATCTAAGAGATCCGTCTGACTTATATATTGGTGGCATAAAGTGTTTTTCTAATTTTTCAATCTCTTCTTTTGATAATTTACTATATTTTTCTGCTGTCATTCCAATTTCTGCTGGTGGCGGCCATGCAATCATTCCTGCAGGCATTTCCATCTTTTCTCTTCCATAATCTTCTAATCTTTTAAGTTCATCTTGAGAAACCCATCCAGCAGGTTCATCTCCCCAATCTATTGATGTATAGGAAGTTGGTTTTAAAGCTTGTTCTTTTTCATAATCTTCCAGTGTTTTTTCAACTTCTTCTTCAGTAGGTTCTTTGCTTATTTCCCTGTATTTTTTATATTCCTTCGCCAGTTCTTCAGGAGACCATGTAATTGGCGGTGGTTCTTGGAATAGCTGTGGTAAACCTTGATATGTTTGTATGTCTTTCATTTCATCACCTAGTAACGCTAATTGCTCCTTAATTCCAGGTAATGCTTTTAACTGTCTTGATAATTGTTCTTTTTGACTTTCTATTCCTTCAGAAATTGGTTTATAAATTTCAGTGTACATATCCCGATTTGTAGCTTTTCTAATTTTTAATTTCATTATTTCTTCTCTAAGAGCTCTCATCTTTTGCCCGACTAAGTTTTTTCTTCGTCTTATTTCATTAAGTTTTGATTGCATTTATATAATAATGTAAGATAATGTAAAATAATGTAATAATACAAAATAGATAATGTAATAATACAAAATAATAATGACAAATAATATAATGGAAATTCCAAATTATGATACAAACAAGCATAATAACTTTAAACAACATTATACTTTTATGCCAGATTCATGTTTTAGAATGTTAATATGTGGATCTTCTGGATCTGGAAAAACAAATACATTAATGCATAGACTTCGAAAACCTCTTATATATTATGATAAATTATACTTATATGCTAAAAACCTAGAACAATCTAAATATCAGGATTTAATTAAACTTTTAAATGGAATTGCAGAAAAAAATAAAATAGATCCAAACGAAATACTTGAATATTCAGCTGATTCTGACCAAATTGAACCCTGTGAGAATCTTGAATCAGAAAAACAAAAAGTAGTAATATTTGATGATTTTGTATGTGAAGATAAAAAGGTTCAGAATGAAATAATAAAGTACTTTATTCAAGGGCGTCATAAAAACTGTTGTGCTATTTATTTAAGCCAGTCTTACTATAAAACACCAAAAAATATTCGAATTAACTGTTCACATTATATTTTATATGAAAGTCCAAGTAAAACGAGAAAATGATATGATTTGTAATGAACAAAATATTAACCCTAACTCTTTTGCTAATGCAAAAATCAAAAATATGATTTTTTATATATTGACACACCGAGGAAGTTTTTTAAGAAAAAACTTTACTGGTAATATATAGATGGGAATTTTTAATGATGTAAAAGAAAGAAGTGAACCTGACAGTATAAGTAAAGTTAAATTTGATATTGATTTTAAGTGATTATGCTACTAAAAAACAATTCAAAAAACTTAAAAAGGAATCAGAATCATTATCTTCACAGAAATAAGGAACTTGATAACACAATGAACAGAGCATTAGATATGGGAGGTAATGAAATAATCAATCTAGGAGATCCAGATAAACCCAACGATGCAGTTTCCCAAAACGATTTGTGTTTAAAAAAGTTCAAAGTGTAATAGATGACTATGATCTTGAAGATGTTAAAAGTATAAAACAAACACTAGAAGCAGAAGTAAAGAATATTGAAGAATTAACAAAAGATTTTAAAAGAATTCGTTATTAATAGTTGAATTACAAGATAAAATTGAGAAAGAAATGAAAGCTATGGTTGATTCTATTAAAGAACTTGAAGAGAAATCTGATTTGACAGACGAAAACATAAAAAAAGTATTTAGAACCAATTTTGAAAAGTTATACAATCAAGTTCAAGAATTAAAAGATAGTATGATTAAACATGAAGAACTAAAAGACAAGATTATTGAAGCCGAGAAAAAGTTACAAAATATGTATCAGTTAGAAATTAGAACAGAAATAAATAAACTAAATACTGACTTTACAAAAAATCACCAAGATTTTCTCGATACATTTTCAAATAAATTTGCAGAATATAAATCTGAGCTGGAAAAAGCAGCTTCACAAAGAGGTGATGATCATGACACAGCATTAGATAACCTTAAAGAAGAGCTTAATTCTAAAATAGATGAGTTTAAAAAACAAATTCGAATTTGGATTAGTACTGTTGACAACAGTCATAATTTAAAGTATGCAGACTTAAGTAATATTACAAAAAAAAATACAAGAAGATATAACGCAGTTTAATGCTTATATTGAAGAACATAAAAATGAAGTGGACCTTGTAGTTGAAAAATCAACTAAACAAGGAGAAGCAATTATCACAATTAATGGTCAGCTAGAAAATTTAAAGAAACAACTCCGGATCTTGATTAGTACTGTTGACACACGTCATAATTTAAAGTACGCAGGCTTAAAGGCAAAGAAAATCTCCTATATAAGTGACCCCCCCCCCTCCCCTAAAAGCCAGACACTTTAATCCCCAATAAACAGGATCCGGTCTGGACCAGTCTGATAAGGGTCCATAAAACCCCTGTAGACTTGACATGTAGTCCATGTCAGAGGATCATAAATTTTTATTGATATGTAAAGCTAATTGGTTATTTCCAGTGCTATACATATCACTGATTGAAATGCATTTTTTTTTCAGATTATGCACAAAATTGTTTTAATTGATAATATACTAATTGTAATTGCTCATTCTTGTTGAGTAATGTCCTGAATAATTAAATTATAATTCTTACATCAAGACATTTCTCACCAATTTAGAAAACTCTCACCTGTATTTCATGAAAAAAGGAAATAATTATTTAAAACTCTATAAGAGAAATGACAAACATGTTTTTTTTCAACTATTAAATAAATATGATCCTTTTATCTAAGTAACAAAATAAAAACAGAAAAATTGAATATAGCTGGATTTTATTAGAAATTAAGGAAGCGTTCAGTTGCATTTTCAATAAATGAAAAAAAATATATGGACCTTCATTATGATAATAAAATCCAGCAATAAACAGATATCATTGTTCAAAATACACATGATTTATTTATAGATGAATTATTCATTATTTTTTAAAAAGGTGCCTGAATGCATTTTCTTAATTTAATTTCTTTTATAAAAATCAAGCAATAATGGGATATAATTGTATATAAAGCTTGATTAATTGAAAAATAGATCTGCTGTTGTATTTTATCACTTTGTTTCTTCCCAATTTAATCAGGCTTTCTAAACTTGTTATAGAAGTGAGAACTGGTTTGCTATAAAGGTGAAAAATATCACATGCAATCTATGTACTGCACAGTAGCTATACAGGAGCTTAATATGATAAACAGAAGCAAGTCTATCAATCGTCCAGTCTTGTATATTGGCTCTTACCGCCAATACGCAGACCATAAGCCACATACCTTACATACCAGAATCAGTGTCTTTAAGTAAACTTACAGGTTTATTACAAGAAGATATCAACGAATTTAATGATAAATTAAAAAAAAATAATAAATGATCTGGACTCTGTAGTTGAAATATCAGCTAAACAAGGAGAATCAATCACTGCTAATACCCAAGTAATTTCTACTAATACCCAAGAAATTACAAAAGTAAAAAATGTTTTCTTAAAACAAGAAACACAATTAGCTAGAACAAAGAATACTCTTGACAATTTGTCTGCTTCTGAAGTTGCTACAACAAAACGACTTGATGATTTAGCTGAAGTAATTCTTGAACTAAATGAAAATTATAAAGCAATAGAAGATGAACTAGAAACAGTAAGACGTGAAGTATTTCTTTTTGAACATTACAACAACAGACACTACATATAACGGTTTTTGGGGTAAATTATTGTATGAATAGAAGATAAACAATTACAACAATAGGTAAAGCCCAAGATTATTTTTTTTTGCATATTTGAATACGAGCTAATACGATTTACAGATTATAAAAGTTTTATTAAAAAAGGAACAAATAAATTTCTAATCGAACAAGATAGAGAATATATAATTGAAGTTAACATTATCATCGGTATAGTAGACTCCTTTAATAAAAGTTAATTTATTTTTAGCTGTTTGGGCTGGATGGTCACACAAATGGAACAGAGTATAAAATCCTGAGGTAAAAATATATCAACACTTGTTTTTAAAAAAAATAAATTTAAGGCCAAAAAACATGGTTTGCCAATTTTGCCATATGAACATATCGAAAATAACCTAAAGGTGGAGATACATATACTATAGAACCAGGAAGTGATCTCAAAATATATCTAGTTCAATAGTTTTATTTCCATGTTATATAATTGGAATATTCAATAATATAAACGAAAAAGAAAGTAAAATAGAAAGACAAATAATATGAAAAACCTTCCGTCGTTCTTAACATGCTTAAACAGAAGATACATGATAGTGGATTATTTCAATGGAAAACCTGTAAATACTAGTCCCTGGTTTAGTCAAAATGGTAATAATGTAACAATTAATTTAATATTTTTTTTTCCCCTATTTATTTATTCTTATTGATGCAATTTAATTAGATAAAGGAAAACTAAATTAACAACTAAAAAAGTAACCAAAGAAAATGTAATTCTTCAAAGTTACGATACAAACACAAAGAAAAAAATGAATCTATTTCTATTAATTATGCAATAAAATTTTAACAATGAAATGATGTTATTTCTATTACGGGTTTAAAATGTTAAAAATATTCAATTAACAATTTAGGGTTCTATTACTTAAGCTAGAAACTTATGTTTCTCCTAAAACAATTCTAAAGAATCACATCATAAAGATGCTTCAAAAAATCAAAAGATCTTAAAAAAATATCAAAAAGATGTTAAAAAATACCAAAAATCAAATCAAAAAAAGATGATTAAAAAATATCAACAGGCATGTTTATAAAAATACCAAAACTCCCATTTAAAAAGATGCTTAAGAAAAATACATCAAAAAAGATTTTAAATTTTTTTCTTTTTTTTTTTTTTTTTTTTATTTTTTGGGGGGTTTTAACTCTATATATTTTTTTATTTTTGAGTATTAACTCAAATATTTTTTTTTTTTTTTTAAGTTTATTTTTTAAATTTGCTTCGGTATTAATACCGTCTTTTAAAATATATCTTTTATATCATCTGTATTGTTTTATTTTTTTAAAAAAACAGAAATGTTATATTTTTTTTTTTTTAATTTCTTATGCATCTTTGGACGAGTTAAACAAAGTATTTTATTTTTTTTTATGCGTTTTCTTTTTGACAACGCTTTTTTTAATTCCTTTACATTTTTGTATTTACTTCATTTCAGCAAATAAAATACATTTTGCCCCGACCCCAAAACCCAACTTTGGGAATGCCGGCATTTTTTATCTTTAAAATTTTTCTAATTTTTTTTTATTTTCATTGAAAAAATTTTGAATTTTTTTCATAATCATTTATCAAAAATTTTTTTTTATCTTTATAAAAGTTTTTAAACCATCTTTAGTTTTATTTCTAACAAAGTGTCTGTGTAGTAAATAATAACTTTGCTGAATCCCTATCTTTTCTTTAATGAAATTTAAAATGGAAATCCGTTTTTAAAATATTTTATAAATTTAAAAAATGCCCTTCCAAAATAACTGGGGTCTATTTAATTAGACTTTCTTTTTTTCTATTTTTCCAAAAAAATTATCAAAAAGGCCTAATAAATGCGGCGGCAACTATTTTTAATAATATTTTTTCGTATAGTCTTTTAATATTAACTCTTTTTCTTAAATTTCCTGTTTTTACCCCGCGGAGTTTTTCATTTTTAATTTTAAAAAAATCCTTTTCAAAAAAAAATTTTTTGCTGATTTTTCTGGGATTTTTCAATATATTTTTTTAACCAATGACTTTCATCAAAAGGGCAGGTTTGTGTATTTTGGTTACTTTTAAACCCAATAGTTTAAGTTCTGGGTTTTGTAAGACTACAAATTTTTTTTTTTTCATTAAAGTTGGGAACCCCCTTCTTTACATTGCTTTTTTCCCATTTCAAATTTTTTTTTAAAATTTTTTTCAGTAATTAGAAACCATTCATCTGGTATAATAATTTTTCTGGGCTAAAAGGTTAAAATTATGTTTAGTATTAAATTTTCTGGGGTAGTCAAAATCACACTCCATAAAAATTTGGTTTTTTCCCCTTTTCTATTAATTTCTTAAATTGTTTTTTTAAAAGTCCATTTAAAATTCCGTGGGAAGACTGGGTCATGGGGCCCAAACCCTATAATTTTTGCATTAAATAAAGTAATTATTTCTTTTTTTTTTTTTTAACTTTTCAGTTTTATTTTTTGCCTTACGTCGGTTAGCTTTAGTAATGCCACCCCTAAGGGGACCTTTTCCATAAATAAATTTACATTCAATTTGATAAAAAAATCTAATTTTTTTTTAGTTTTTTTTTTTAAACTAGTTTTCCCCAGGCAAACCCGGTGCTGTAATGAAGGGGTCTAACTTTATTTCCCACAACTTTTTTTTTCAAAAATTTCTCAAGAGTCTTTTTAAAACGTCGTTGTTTTAAAATTTTTAATCATGGTACTCGCCCTTTTGTTTTTTTTTAAATTTTTTTCCCAAATTTTTTTGGCATGTCATTTTCTTCTCAGAATTTTATTTTTTTTTAAATGAATTTTAAAACTTCCTTTTTTTTGGGTTTTTTTTTTTTCTTTAAATTTTAAATGAATCCATATGTCATCGGAAAAAAACCCTTTGTTTTTTAATAATTCTTTTTTTTTTTTTTTTTCCTGATTTTTATTTAAACTTGTAATTTTTTTACTAAAATTATCAAGTGACGAGTTTTAATTGTAATAAATAAAACGTCGCAATCATAAAACGCCATTATTTTTCCAAATTGTTGGGGAATGCGTTAATTTTTTTTTTGAATTTCCCTATTTGTTGCATATAAAATGGAGTCATAACCTCTAAATTAGGAAAAAAAACAGGGATTTTGTGTGAAATTTTTAAAATTTTAATGTTGCACTTGAGTGGCGCTACCTCTTTTTTCCCGTTATTGACATGGCCCCCGGACTTTTTTTGTCTTTTGTATTTTTTTTTCCAGGTGCCCAAAAATTTTTGTTTTTTAAAATTTTTTTTTCGTCTTTTTTAAACATTTTAAAATCTTTTTTAAAAATTATTTTTTATTATTTTTTTAAAACGTTTTCTTCTTCAATTTTTTTCTATGTTTTTTTTCAAAATTAGGCCCTCTATAGACCTGGGGGTTTGGGTTTTTTTGTCGTCATAGCAACAAACAACTTTCCCCGTAGCCACAAATCTGTTGTTTGTATTCTTCGTAAAGAAAAACCCGGATTGGGTTGCGCTGGACCCCTTTTCTGTTAATGCCTCAAAATCGGCATAGAAAACAAGGCGCTGAAACTTTTTTTTAAAAATTTTTTAAAATTCTCTTTGTTTCCAAACAGGAGGCTTTTTTAATAGCCGTCCCCCGTTATAGCAAGACAATTTCTTTAGGCTTTTCATTTTTTTCTTTTGTAAAACTTTTGGGGGAATTTAAAAAAGGAATTTTTTTTCTGTCTTTTGAACATTTTATCTTTGTCTGAAAAAGTCCTTTACCGACAAAATGATTTTTTTTTATTTTTTTTAAAATTTTTTAACAAATTACAGTGGTCTTCAAAACCACTCTTTAAAATTTTAAGGGGTTTCCCCCAAAAGGTTCTTCGTGAACGGATCTTTATCTTTTTTTTATTTTAAACCCCCCCTTTTGGGGGTTTTTGTTTTTGGAAATTTTGTGCCAAATGGCACCACCTAAACATTCTTTGTCTTTATTTTTTTTTTAAAACCCTTTTTTGGGGATCTTAAAGAAAATTTTTGGCTTTTAAAAATTAGCTTGAATTTTTTAAAGGTTTTTTGTTTTAATTTTTATAATGGAATCGACTGTCTTCCCCACCCGCCCCTTAGATTCCAATTCCCGTTTTGTTTTTATTTCGAAAAGGCTGTACGAAATTTTTTTTTTTCGTTTTTGTTAAACTTCTAAAGTTTTTGTTTGGAAATGGCTGTTTATTATTGTTCGCCTTACCCCTTTTTTTGAAAAGTTTTTTTAAAAAACTTTTATTTTTTACCTTTTAATTTTTTAAGTTCTTAAGAATCCTAAAGATATTTAATTTTAAATTTTTGATTTTTGGATCTTGTTTATTTCAATTTTCTTTCAATTTTTTTTAAAATTCCCTTTTTTAGGATCCTCGATTTCCATTTTTTATTTTATTTTTAAAAAATAAATCTTGGAAAAGACCCTCGGTAAAAATTTTTAAAATTTTTAAATTTTATTTTTCCCCTTTTTTTTTTGGTCTTAAAAATTTTTGCCCCCCTCTAACCTTCACCTTTTTGCTTCGTTCAAAAATTTTTAAGATTTTTTGTTTTTTTATAAATAGTTTTTTTTTATTTTTTCCTGTTTGTACTAAAATTTTTTTGTACTTTTTTTGGATTGTTTCGATTTTATTTGGTCTAGGGCAATCACATCCTTTTTGGGTATTTTCTTCTTCATTTATAGACAACCACTTTCCTTAAAAATTTTTTATTTTTTCTGTAGTTAAGGAACAAAAATTTTGGGTTATTTTAATGACATGTTTTTTATTCATCGTTAATTTTGTTAAAGTTTTGATTTAAACATTTCTTTTTTTAAGAACTTTTTATATGAATTTTTTTTCTGGATTTTTATTTCCTAAATGCTAGTTTTTTTGGGGACATAATCTTCGTCTTTTTTTCATTAACCATTTTTAATCTTATATAAACAAAATCTTTACCCAAAAAAAAAAAGCACATTTAAAAAATTTTTTTATTTCTTTGCCTTTATTCCGTTAAGTTTAAATTTTTTCTTATCTTTAAAGGGATTAAATAATTTTTTCTTTCTGCATTTTAACAGTTTGAAAAAATTCTTGAATAAATTTTTTTTTTTTTTTTTTTCGGATCTTTGGGGGTTTTGAAAAGCTAAAGCCGCAATCCGTGCTTTTTTATTATTGTTTCTTTTTGTGGTGGGTTTTAAATTTTAAATTTTCTTCTTGTCGCCAACTTTTGTCTATTTAATAAATATGTAATTTTGTGGAAAAGCACCAACAACGTAAAAATAAGGAATAACGGAACAAGTGCTAATGCAGCCGAACAAAACCAAAAAATACTGCGTAAACTGTAATCCTGTATTTCTCTCCCAAAAATTTATAACTTTTTCTGTAAGCGCACTAGTTTAGTTTTGGAATAATTAATTTATCTATTGGTTTTTTATTATTAGAAAATTGATTTTTATTATCATTTTTAATATATTTTTTAATTCAAATTTTTCCAATTTCCCAAAAAGTCCAAACCTTGGTCCGTTAAAGAATCGAAGATTCGGGGAATAACTATTAAAAAATTTTTTTTGTACCCTTCCATTTTACAAGCTTTTTTTTTTCTTTTTAGTCTCGTTATAACTTTTCTTTTAAAAAAACCTTTTGTGAGAGGTAAAGTTCTTGTTTTGTTGAAATTTTTTTTCCATTTAAAACTTTTTTTAGTGGGTTCTGGGTTTGATTTTTAAAATTTCCCTAATTTATAAAAATTTCCTTGTCCGTTTGGGGGTTTTACCCTTTTTCAAAATGCTTTTAAAGTTTGCTTAAGCGAACACATCACCAATTTTTTATTTTGGTTTTCTCTTGGTATCTTTAAATACATATAAATTTAAAGTTTTAAAAAGAAAATTTATTTAAGCTTTCTGGCTTTGGTTGGGGTCATTTTTTTACTAGAGTGTTTTGTTTTGTTATTTTTTCAACCATTCCTGCAAATTATCTAAATAAGTATAATATTATTTGCTGTAAAAAATTTTTCCACATTATTCTTTTTTAAACTTTTTAAATCTTTTTTTATACAGCCTTTTTCCTTCATTTAAAAGTAGGTACTATTAACTTTTTTTTTATTTCAAAAATGATTCAAACTTTTTTATAAAATTCTTTTCCCTTCATTCCCATAAAAATTTTCTGGGAAAAGTCCCTTTTTGAAATTTTTTTTCAAATGCTTCATGACAGATTCTCCGGGGTTTTTCTTTTGGGATAAACCCAAGCAATTTTTTTAAAAATAAATACGGTTTAACAAGTACTTTACTCCTTATTGTTTTTGAAAAAACTTGATATCAACTAAAACAGTGACCATGTTTTCATCAATATCATTAAATTTCACTCTTCGTTTTCCCAAATTTTCTTTTTTAAATTGGTTTGTGTAATTCTTCTGCTAATTTATACCCAATTTATTTCGGGGGAGGTATCCCCCTTTTCCGTTTTTTGCTTTGTCCGAGACCAATTTGTATTTCGTTTTAAATTATAGGTTTTCAAAAAATGTTTTGCAATCTTTTTTCCCCAAAAGTTTTTTTATTTAGTGTTATTTAGGTTGGGAAAAGCATTTGTTTGTCACTATACCCTTTTTTTTTCACGCTGTCAAGCAAAAAGTCGTGGGTTAAACTGCATCCAGTTCGTTTACAGGAGGGCCATTATCTAAAAATTTTTCCCCGGGCCACAATAGTTTTCCTGGGGGGGTTACACCTTTTTAGGAATAAAGGTAAATTGCTTTTTGGATTCAAAATTACCCGCTGTCATAGTGTTTTAACAAAAAATTTGATTTCATTCTTCCCCAAACGACAGTAGCTTTTATCATTTTTCCCCGTTTTTTGTTATAAAATAAGGGGTTTTTTATCAGTAAATTTTCTTTCTTTTAAACAATATATTTTTTTTTGTTAACTCATCTTTTTATATTTATTTTAATTTAAAAACCCTACAATACAGACAAAACAAATGCGCCTGTGGTATTATTGTTTATTTTTCTAAAAATGTTACAAGATAAAGTACCCTTGTCATTTAGTATAAAATACTAAAAGTTTAAAAAATCGAGCAAACAAAACAGTTATAAAAATTTTAAATAGGTTTGTTTAAAAAAAAAAATTTCTTTTTTGATTTTTAATTAAAAAGTTGTTTTTAAAAAAAAAAAAATTGTTGTTTTTTTAAATTTAAAATTTGTTTTTAAAAAAATTTAGTTTTTTAAAAGTTATAGATTTACAGGGTATGGTATACTTTTTAAATTTAATTTTAAAAAAAAGTAATTTTTTTGAAAATTGTTTTTTTTATAAATTTTTTTTTTTTTAAATTAAATTTTTAAAGTGCACCTATCCTATAATATTATATCCACGGCCGGTATAGGGAATTGTTAATCCGACGCTGCGATAATTCATGGACAGGGTTAGATGCCTTTGCCGCACGCTTCGCTCTAGTGAGATGTGCGAATACATCTTTGGTTTTGCCCATTCCGGGGGGACGCCGCGTTAATGTATGGGGGAAAGGGGATGAAAAGTCTTCCCCGATACCGATCCTAACATCTGGGTTTTATCTGGCAAAAGAAAAGATTTCTACTGGTGTTGGATTTTGTCCTGTTGCGTCACAGTTAGTAATCCTTTTTTTTTACTATCCTTTGCTAATTTGTGGAAAAAAACAAAAATGAAAAAAGAATGTTGTCCCCATGCATTTTTTTTCTACAATCCCTGAAAGCCATCAATGCAAAAGGTCACTATGTTTTTTTCCTAAAGCCCCCCCAGTAGGAAAAACACAACATGATGCATAACATGATGTTGAATATTTTGTCCTACTTCTTTTTTCATCAAAACGTACACAACCCTGTGAACCCAGTCTTAAGCATCTGGTTGGAGAAAATTCTCCTGGATGTCAAAGCATTTGTATCCTTGTATGCCCATTGCCTTTGCATTACAGGTCAAAATAGTCGACTCAAAGTTTTTAAGTATTGTTGGAATTTTGTCCTGGTCCTTGTATGCCCATTGCCTTTGCATTAAATGACAAATTTGACAAAACAGTCGAGCTGATACATGATGGCGTCAGATATGATTTTGTCCTGCTATTACAACATGATGATACATTAGAACTGTCAAAGCATTGTATCATTGAGAGATATTCAAGGCTTTATAGCATTACTAGCAAAGTTGATGCACATAGCTTATAATATTACTAGCAAAGCGATGTCTTACAGTCCTGTGAACCCAGTCTTTAGCATCTGGTAGGAGAAACTTCTCCTGGATGTCAAAGCAATTGTATCCTTGTATGCCCATTGCCTTTGCATTACAGGTCAAAACAGCCGACTTTCAAAGTTTTATATTAGTAGAGACATTCAAGGGTTTATAGTATTAGTAGAGACATTCAAGGCCTTATAGTATTACTAACAAAGCTGATGCATGATAGCGTCAAATATTATTTTGTCCTCCTATTACAACATGATGATACATTAGGAATGTCAAAGAATTGTATGTACGGGACAAATTTTCCAAAAAAAAAAACACCTTGAGAGTTTTACATTATATGTAGGATTTCATGTTTGTCAAACAGCATCAGTGACACTATACGATTCTGTCTAATGTGGGAGAGACAGATCACCTAAGGTTGTCCGTTTTTAGGTATTAGATAGTTTGAGATTTCAACCTTCGCCTTCCCCTTCAACGTCTCTTGCAAAGTTAACGTATGAAGTTGAAGTTCGATTAAAATTCCTTGAGATTTCAAATATTAGAGTGAACCTTACTTCTTTTAATCCGCCAGTTCAATTTATCCGTAATTATAATCGTTTTTTTTGTTTTTTTTTTTTTTTCGTGCATTTTGATACAAACTGTCCGAAAGGGCAGGAATTTTACAAGAGGTTTTAAAAATGAAAAAATGAAAATTAAATAAAAAAACATTTCAATTAATATAATCATCGCATGGATATTAGAGCGATTACCCCCCCCCCCCCCCCCCCCCCCCAAAAAAAAAAAAAAAATAAACAAATAAAACGATAAAACAATGTGAACAATGTAAAAATTCGTTAGTGTTGCTCCAAACATTTAGGTTTTATATAAAATTATGTCAGTATAGCCAGTATACAATGCACGATTGTAAATCATACATGAGAGGAAATAAAAATGATTATTACATACCTAAAATTATTTTCCATTGTGTTTCAATAGACCGCGATCGTGCAATATTTTTCCATATCATGACGTTGAACGCTTTCATATCGGACTAGTCCCAATCCGTGACTCTAGTTACCTCTCCTGACGGTCCGTCCATTGCGGATCTCGTTTCTTTAGATTTTTGTTGCTATTGTGTGTTTGTTTAATTTGTAATTTATGCAGCTGTTTTTTTTTTTTTGTTTACTTTTACACTTTGATTAATCTGACCTATTAGATACTGGCATGTAGTAATTTATCAGACTGAAATGAAATGAAAGTTATAATTACGTCATGAGTTGGACTAATATAGGACGTGAAATGTTTTCTTAACGTTGCAATGGAAAGAATCGCGTGACGTCCATGGCGTCCACGCGCACGTTGCGACAAAACGTTGACGTCATTTCCGCGGAAAATATTAATGCGCGTCAATTTGATTTGTTTATTGCGTTTTTGGAGATTTTTTTTCCTGTCTATCGTGACAGAACGATAATTTAGATATAAATTAATCATTTGACAGTGGATATGTAATAAAAAGGTTTATCAACTTTGTATGTGGATATATGCACTCGTTCTTTCGCGGACAATATTGCGCTCCTAAAGTCGAGCAATATTACCGCTGCATAACTCGAGCATATTTCCATATACAAAGTTAATAACCGATAATGATCATATCAAAGTGATAATGACACTCTGTATGACTCTGTATAATGCCAAACTCTCAGACAGCACAATATGATTTTAATATACTATTTCATAAGTAAAGCATCTGCGGATCCAGGAATTTTGGTTAGAGGGACACCAACATTAAAGAGGGGGCCACCCAGTTCGGGTGGGGGAGGGGTAGGGTAGGGTCACACCGAGTTTCAAGACCGACTTTCTTTGTAAAATGTAAGAATCAAAGGGGGAAATGACCCACAATGTCCCTCTGCCAGGGTCTGGTTCTATGCATTTAAAGAATGAAGTTATCCCGTACGGCTAACAGGAAACGTCTCTCATCATGATATCATAGATCTGAAATTGTCTGATACTTCAGAAGAATTTTCCGTCTTACTAGTATCATTTTATGTTTATAATTAAAACGCAATTGTCGTATTAAGTGTCCGACAGACACAGATTGATTTTATTTGGATGTGAAAATAAAATGTTCCACCAAATGATAATCGCGCGTTATTATTTATTTTTCAAGTAAAATTACTATGCCATGTGCCTCCATCCCGATTTCAGTCTTTGATGCCGAGTATGTGGACAGAGTAGATGTAACAAACGAGTATTGTCTTTAAGTTGGGAGCATTTCCGCTACATATTGTACATAGTTACAGATACCTTGGTGTTTTACTAAACGAATTTCTAGATTATACAGTATTGGCAAAAAATGTAGCCATGTCAGCTGGTAGAGCACTTGGTCTTGTTATTTCAAAATGTAAAACTTTTGGAGGTTTCAACTTTTCAACATTTTCAAAACTTTATGATACAATGGTTTTACCTGTTATATGTTATTCAGCTCTCATATGGGGCAATAAATCTTACTCGTGCATAAATTCTGTTCATAACAGAGCCATGAGATATTTTCTTGGAGTAGGGAAATACACACCAAATGCAGCTGTAATTGGGGACATGGGCTGGAAGCCAGTATTTGTTAAACAATGGGGTGCAGTGGCAAGACAGTACTGAAGAATTTTGAAGATGCATGATTCAAGATTAAATAAAAAAGTTTTTAACCGGGTAAAATCATCATCCACTATTAGATGTAAAAACAGTATTTTTCGCATCTGTCAAATGCTTAGTAATATTGGCATTGTTGGTATAGATAATATACATTTACAGCATTGTACTAAGACTTTTGTGGACGGGTTAGAAAATAAGCTTTTACAGATTGAAATTGATAAATGGAAACAATCAGTAACACGTGATGAGTCAGTAAGAGGAAAAGATTGAAATAAAAAAGAACATACAAATGTATAAAAACTAATTTTGAAACTGAATTTTATGTTAAAGAGTCATTACCATTCCACTTCCGTAGTGCTATGGCAAAATTTAGATGTGGTGTAGCACCCATCAGAGTAGAAACAGGGAGATATGAAAATGTAGACGTAAATGAACGAACTTGTTTCAATTGTTCAAATTGTATTGAAGATGAAAAACATGTTCTACTAAATTGTCCATTATATTCATCTGTAAGGGAGGAATTGTATACACATACCAGACGAAATTTAAATGGTTTTGATAATTTATCTGATGAAAAGAGATACTTTGTGTATTATTCACTGATACAAATATAGTAAAGTATACAGCCAAAGCCTGTTTTAATATTTTAAAGCATAGGGAAATTTTACTGTATAGTAAATAATGCTAATATTTTAACATTGTCACTTGTAGTTTAGGAAAATAGTATGAGGGAACATTGAACAAATCTACATCTATATATCAAATCTTACTTGACACAACTTACATACTAAAAATGATTTATTATCAATACTTTTGGCAATTATTTTCTGTTTATGTCTTAAGTAGTTTATACCTCGGCTGGGTCGGCATCCATGTCGGTGTCCTGAATTGGTTAAGTTTTTATACCTTAGCTTGTGGACATTAATTGAAACTTCACTTACTTATTCAATGTGATGAACTGACTTACATTGCATAGGTTCCATAACTCTGTGTTGCTTTTTGCAAAACTATCCCACTTATCAACTTAATATTTGTATGCCCCCGAAGGGAGGCATATTAGTTTCCAACTGTCCGTCCGTTCATTCGTTAGTTAGTTCGTTAGTCACAACGTTAACTTTTTGCATGAAGGCACTTTACTCGCGAACCACTGCACCAAGGACCTTCAAACTTCACATGCTGATAGTACTTGTTAAGTATATCACCCCTACTGACTTTGGGGTTACCAGGTCAAAGGTCAAGGTCACAGGGGCCAACGTTATTATTTGGCATGAAGGCCTTTACTTGCGAACCACTACACCTAGGACCTTCAAACTTCACATGCTGATAGTACTTATTGAGTACATCATCGCTACTGACTTTGGGGTCACCAGGTCAAAGGTCAAGGTCACAGGGGCCAACGTTAACTTTTTGCATGAAGGCACTTTACTCGCGAACCACTGCATCCAGGACCTTCAAACTTCACATGCTGATAGTACTTATTGAGTAAACCACTCCTACTGACTTTGGGATCACCAGATCAAAGGTCAAGGTCACAGGGGCCAACATTAACTTTTTGCATGAAGGCACTTTACTCGCGAACCACTTCACCCAGGACCTTCAAACTTTACATGCTGATAGTACTTATTGAGTGCACCACCCCTACTGACTTTTGTATCTGTCAACAAATGAATGGAATTTAATCAAATTATGATAATCTCTACTTTTTTAAATATAACCAAACAACTCGGGCCTTTTTGTTTTGACGTATTTAAACCCTAAAACGTAGCTTTAAAAACATGTATAGTGTACAGAATGAGACAGAGGGTCAATTTCTCTCGTTTACTACAGGTGTTTTTATGATGGGTTAGCTGATATTTATGCTGGAGAAAATGTTAGCGAATTTTGTTAATTCTCGAAATACGCCAATATTTCCATCTCGCTAACTTAACCTCCTATACAGTATCGCGACGTGCACTAGCTCGTAAGTTGCGACAGAGCGATTACCATATACCTGTGAAAGAGGGAGCTCTGTGGTTTACCACGCGTGAGGATGGTCGAACAGGGGACAGAAATTATCGAACAATTTAACACTTATCACAATATTTACGAGTTTTTTTACAAGAAAAAAATGAATATCGATAATGAATAAATAAGAGAAAAAACTAAAACAAAGAAAAAAACAAGCCGAGTTCTACAGCTGATAGTTTATAGAAAAGATGCTAAACTCTCAGATTACTTATAGAATGCCGTCGTGACTATTATAGATGGTAATTTTTCACTTCAAACTTTGAGTAGCACAAATAATATTGATTACAATTTAAGATACTGTCCCATTAAATCGCGAAGACGTTGACCCCATTCTGGCTCCCCATATCCGGTGGGTTTTTTTTTTTTGGTACACAATACCAACTCAGGCTACCATAAATAATACGAGGGGCCTCCGTGGCCGAGTGGTTAAAGTCGTTGACTTCAAACCATTTGCCCCTCATCGATGTGGGTTCGAAACCTCATTTGGGGCGTAGAATTCTTCACGTGAGGAAGCCATCCAGCTGGCTTACGGAAGGTCGGTGGTTCTACCCAGGTGCCCGCTCGTGATGAAATATGCACGGAGGGGCACCTGGGGTCTTCCTCCACCATTAAAGCTGGAAAGTCGCCATATGACCTAAAATTGTGTCGGTGCGACAATAAACCCAACAAAATAAATAAATAAATAAATAAATAAATAATACGCATCACTTATACAAAGTATACGTTCTACAAAGTTCATACGTCACGTGAATACAATACGTCACTTATTATTCCTATCAATTCTCACGTTTATTAATTACTAGACTAAACTTACTGCAGCTTTTTTTACAACCACAAATTAACAAATATGTGATTCAAATTAAACATAAAACAAAAGCTAGTATGACCGTATTATTGACAACCATGTTACAAACGGACAGTTTATAGTTATGCTATACACTGGCACACAATAATTGACAAATACAAAAATGTACGATTTATGACAAAATTACTTCCTAATTATCACGTTACACAATTTTCAATATAAATTACAAATTATACAAATGAAACATTTTAGATTCCTCTTTCGAAATAAATAGCATACAAAAGTCAGAAAAATCTTTTAAATTAGCTTGACAGATGGAAACTAACTAATATCTTGCCGGAATTAACACTTTACAAAATTCCGTAGAATGAAGTAAACAAAATTATAATTCAAAAATCATACAAAAGTCTACCAAATAAAATTATAACCTCGACCACGCAAAATTTGATTTCTACAAAGAATAGAAGAGTGACATAGTGTTAGTTTGTATAATGTGTTGTGCGCTAAGCATATCTGGGGCCGTGTTCATAAAGCATCTTAAGTATAAGTTTTGACTTAAGTTGAAGAATTTACTTAAGTTTGTGGTGATTTCAGCTTAAGTCTAAGTAAAAAACTTAAGTCCTATTCATAAAACAGCTTAAACTTAAGATACGTAAGAAATGACTTAAGTCAGAAAACAAAATAGCGCCGTGAGTAGGATTAAAGTGTTGTTTCATATAAAAGCACTTTAAACATAATTGTGCATGTTGTATCTGTCTAAAAATATTGTTGTTGTTTTTAATGTTTTCGTCCACAATAAAGCCAAGAATTACTAATTAAGTTGTTTTATGGATAATAAATATACTGAAGTAAAATAAATTTTTACTTAAGTAATACTTAAGTAAATAATCAATTTCTTATACTTATACTTAAGATGCTTTATGAATACGGCCCCTGGTCAATCAATTTCTAGCATTGTGTCCCGCCAAATATTGGATTTTACATAACAGAACAGAACAGAACATATAATTTACTTTGACTTGTACAACAGACATCATCAAACATACAATAATTTCAATTTTTAACAATATAGGTCTAATGCGATATTCGGTACAGCAGCATTTCAAATTATTTGAGGATGAACAGTATAATGAAGCAATAAAGAAAACATACAACATGACAATGTGATATTACAGTACATTATTCAAAATTGAAGTTCTGATATTCGTGGCATTACATTGCTAACTCGAATAGTGTATTCCTATTGTTACTTTGTAACAGTTCTAAAAACATGAACATACTTGGTCTTGTATAGTAATACTTTTTGATATATTGTTTTCTTACATCTGTGTAACAAGGACATATAATGATAAAATGAAACTCATCTTCTATATCCCTTTCATTACAACATTGACAATAACGTTCATTTCTTTGTAATCTATTTCTGGCGTATCGTCCAGTATGTACTCTAAGGCTATGTACAGAAATTCTAAGTCTAGTTATATACAATCTCAAATTGTTTGGTAATAGATCCAAGTAGTTTTCATAAGTAAAACTGAATTTAAAATTATTGTACAGCACTAGTTTCTTTAGATACATGCTATAATAAAACAGTCAATTACACGTTGCCGTAATATATGTATAAAATGTTTACACTCAATTACATAAGGGTTATTCCAAATATCTACAAAACCATAATCACATAAAAGGTTCTTTAATTTTAAAACCCAATTATTTAATCTTTTATTACAATCACTTAATGATTTTTGATACACATAGCGGAGAATAATATTATCAGTGTTTAATATTTTAAACCTATATTAAATAATACGTAAATAACGTGATATATAAAGTGGATATCTACCTAACTCTCCATAAACACCTGTAGAACTGGTTGTTAATCTTACATTTAAAATCGTTTTACAAAAGTTTAAATGTATCCTTTTAATTTCTTTTGACTTTGTAAATCCCCAAATTTCCGAACCATAAGATAAAATTGAACCAACAAAAGCATCAAAAAGCTGACATAATAGTTTTGGCTTAAGTCTATATTTCCTACAGTTAACCATTAAAACATTTAATGCCTTAAGCGCTTTACCTGTGATATATTCTTGATTAAGTGCAAAATTGCCAGTATAGTTAAATACAGTCCCTAAATAATTGAAATCTACTACCTCAATATTTTTACCGTTATAAGACCAAGATTCGTTTTGAAGTAAACCTCCTCTTTTTCTGAACACCATAATTTTTGTTTTCTCAGTATTGACTTCTAACCCCCAATCTCTACAATATTCGTGTAATTTATCTAAATGCATTTGAAGTTCCTGCGGCGTTTTACCTAGTATAACCATATCATCAGCAAATGACAACAAAAGTAAAATCATGTCCTCTATATCTATTCCAGAACTTGTATTTTCTTGTAAAAATAACTCTAGATCTTCAACAAATAAAGAAAACAGGACAGGAGACATTATCTCCCCTTGTCTTAAGCCTACAGCGTATTCAAAATAATCGGAGTAATCGTTACAAGATCGAACACAAGACTTTAATTTTTATACATATCCTTGATAATTCTCAGTAGTTTACCTTGAATACCAATTTATACAATTTCATCCACAATGCATTTCTATATATAGTATCAAAACATTTTTTCAGGTCTATAAATGTGCAGTAAAGTCTTTTATTATTATTTAAATAATTTTGTACTGTATTTAACATATGAATAAAGCATCAACAGTAGATTTACCTTTCCTGAAGCCAAACTGAGCATCAGATAAAACATTATATTTTCTCAAAATGACACGAAAATGCTTGTTCAAAACTGTGGTAAATAATTTTGAAAAACAACTAACTAAAGTTATTCCTCTGTAGTTATTAACATCATTCTTATCTCCCTTTTTATATAGGGGCACAATTACACCTTCCATCCATTTATCTGGGAAATAGCCGGAGTCTAGAATGGCATTAAATAAATCACAAATATGTGAAGCTAAAATATCAACACTCTCAATAAAATACTCATTCATTATAAAATCACTACCAACTGCCTTACCCCTATTTAAATCCTTCACTGCCTCATGAACTTCTTGTATACTTATATGCCGATCTAATTCAACAAATGAACAATCTAAATTATTAAAATCATGCTTATTGCAAAAATCTCTGCATTAGGATTTTTTCATCTTGTGACAGGTCATTACACTGGAATCACGACATAGCCACGAGCTCTGACTATAATGGTACGAAAGGAATATGGACATCTAAAGACCCGTTTTTGTGGTTTTAGGGATAAAAACATAAATTACTGAAGTTTAAAAAATATCAATGTCTTTATTATTCAACCGAATTTTGTAAATTTTACATGGAAATTTAAGTTATAAAATGCAGAAAAACATGAGTGGTATATTTTGCGAAACATCTGACATTTACCGCCCCACCCCCACCACCCACCCCACAATAACTCAAAATTTATCAAAAGATGATGCAATTCCTGTATTTATACTACAGATACGTTGAGGCCTATATGTCAGTTTGTGACACCATCATGTAAATATTAATTAATACAGTTATTTTGTACCGCACCTTTAAGTTTTAGCAATACTATAAATCTTTGCAAGTCAAGTCAAGTCAAGTCAAATAGTTTATTTACGTCTCTTCATACGTATAGCATAGTAAAACATTACAATATTACAATATTTTAAAAAAAACACGTATGCCTTTCTATACAGAAATATAAGAGACAATTTGATCTATACACATTTACATATTCTAAAACCTAATATCTATTAAGATGACTAAGTCACCAACATAAAACTATTAAAATCTTTATATGCAGATATACCTTCAAAAGGTTACTTACATAAAATTAATAAAGTATAAAATTGAGAAGCATAAGGAAACTGTGAACCTATCTGTGGCTAGGTGTAGATAATTACTGTAGGGAAATTTTGTGTCTAAGATGTTATAAGGAAATTTGGAATCTATATGTGACCAAATAAAGTTAATAAGCGCTGTCAGAGGACAGCAACGCTCAACTATTCGACAGCCTTGTCAATTTAATGAAAATTAAAGTCAGAAAAGGGGCATAACCTGTAAAATTGCAGAACAGGATTAAGGAACCTGCACAATGCATATCAGATCATGACAATGGACAATTGCGTCAAGTTTCAATCCATTCCTACTCAGATATCAGCTTACATATAAAACTTTAACAAAACAAAAAACAAAAGCTGTCACTAATGGTGACAAATGCCCCCGCAGCACCTTGATCTTTGACCTGTTGACCCCAAAGTCAGTAGGGGTAGTGTACTCATAAAGTACTATCAGCATGTAAAGGTCCTGGGTGAAGTGGTTCACGAGTAAAGTGCCTTCATGCAAAAAGATAACGTTGGCCCATGTGACCTTGACCTTTGATCTGGTATCTCAAAGTCAACAGGGTTGGTGTACTCAATAAGTACTATCAGCAGGTAAAGTTTGAAGGTCCTGGGTGAAGTGGTTCGCGAGTAAAGTGCCTTCATCCAAAAAGATAACGTTGGCCCCTGTGACCTTGACCTTTGACTTGGTAATTCTAAAGTCAGTACGAGTGGTGCACTCAATAAGTACTATCAGCATGTGAAGTTTGAAGGTCCTGGGTGAAGTGTTTCGCGAGTAAAGTGCCTTCATGCAAAAAGATAATGTTGGCCCCGGTTACCTTGACCTTTGATCTGGTGATCCCAAAGTCAGTAGGAGTGGTGTACTCAATAAGTACTATCAGCATGTGAAGTTTGAAGGTCCTGGGAGCAGTGGTTCGCGAGTAAAGTGCCTTCATGCAAAAAGTTAACGTTAGTCCCTGTGACCTTGAGATTTGACCTGGTGACCCCAAAGTCAGTAGAGATGGTGTACTCAATAAGTACTATAAGCAGGTGAAGTTTGAAGGTCCTAGGTGCAGTGGTTCGCAAGTAAAGGCCTTCATGCCAAATAATAACGTTGATCCCTGTGACCTTGACCTTTGATCTGCTAACCCCAAAGTCAGTAGGGGTGATATACTTAATAAGTACTATCAGCATGTGAAGTTTGAAGGTCCTTGGTGCAGTGGTTCGCGAGTAAAGTGCCTTCATGCAAAACGTTAACGTTGTGACTAACGAACTAACTAACGAATGAACGGACGGACAGTTGGAAACTAATATTCCCCCCTTCGGGGGCATACAAATATTAAGTTGATAAAGTGGGATAGTTTTGCAAAAAGCAAAACAGAGTTATGGAACCTGTGCAATGTAAGTCAGTTCATCACATTGAATAAGTAAGTGAAGTTTCAATTAATGGCCACAAGCTAAGGTATAAAAACTTAACTAAATCAGGACACCGACATGGATGCCGACCCAGCCGAGGTATAAACTACTTAAGACATAAACAGAAAATAATTGCCAAAAGTATTGTTAATAAATCATTTTTAGTATGTAAGTTGTGTCAAGTAAGATTTGATATATAGTTGTAGATTTGTTCAATGTTCCCTCATACTATTTTCCTAAACTACAAGTGACAATATTAAAATATTAACATTATTTACTATACAGTAAAATTTCCCTATGCTTTAAAATATTAAACAGGCTTTGGCTGTATACTTTACTATATTTGTGTCAGTGAATAATACACAAAGTATCTCTTTTCATCAGATAAATTATCAAAACCATTTAAATTTCGTCTGGTATGTGTATACAATTCCTCCCTTACAGATGAATATAATGGACAATTTAGTAGAACATGTTTTTCATCTTCAATACAATTTGAACAATTGAAACAAGTTCGTTCATTTACGTCTTCATTTTCATATCTCCCTGTTTCTATTCTGATGGGTGCTACACCACATCTAAATTTTGCCATAGCACTACGGAAGTGGAATGGTAATGACTCTTTAACATAAAATTCAGTTTCAAAATTAGTTTTTATACATTTGTATGTTCTTTTTTATAACAACCTTTTCCTCTTACTGACTCATCACGTGTTACTGATTGTTTCCATTTATCAATTTCAATCTGTAAAAGCTTATTTTCTAACCCGTCCACAAAAGTCTTAGTACAATGCTGTAAATGTATATTATCTATACCAACAATGCCAATATTACTAAGCATTTGTCAGATGCGAAAAATACTGTTTTTACATCTAATAGTAGATGATGATTTTACCCAGTTAAAAACTTTTTTATTTAATCTTGAATCATGCATCTTCAAAATTCTTCAGTACTGTCTTGCCACTGCACCCCATTGTTTAACAAATACTGGCTTCCAGCCCATGTCCCCAATTACAGCTGCATTTGGTGTGTATTTCCCTACTCCAAGAAAATATCTCATGGCTCTGTTATGAACAGAATTTATACACGAGTAAGATTTATTGCCCCATATGAGAGCTGAATAACATATAACAGGTAAAACCATTGTATCATAAAGTTTTGAAAATGTTGAAAAGTTGAAACCTCCAAAAGTTTTACATTTTGAAATAACAAGACCAAGTGCTCTACCAGCTGACATGGCTACATTTTTTGCCAATACTGTATAATCTAGAAATTCGTTTAGTAAAACACCAAGGTATCTGTAACTATGTACAATATGTAGCGGAAATGCTCCCAACTTAAAGACAATACTCGTTTGTTCGCAACTAGGTGTTCTAAAATGAATTATGTTTGATTTGTTACAATTGACAGTCATACTATTATTTATACACCAAACATGTAAAATATCTAGTAGCTTTTGTAAATCTTCTGGAGTTTCAGCCAGAATTACAACATCATCTGCGAACAATAAGATACTTATCAACTCGTCATCTACTGTGATTCCAATATTTGTTTCTTTAATAGCAGTAACCAAGTCATTAATGTACAAGTTGAAATGTATTGGCGACAACGGGCAGCCTTGTTTCAAGCCACAATTTATTTCAAGCCAAGGAGAATCAAAGCCATTTAACCATATACAGCACTGAACATCTTTATACAAAGAAACCACAGAATTTAGAAATTTTGCAATTTAGACCAGTTTCTTGTAGTTTTGTCCATAATTTAACCCGAGGGATATTATCATATGCCTTTATGAAATCAATGAAGGCAGCATACGTACTTTGTTTCTTTAATTTCCTTGTTTCTACAATATTCGTAAGTGTATGAACATGATCTATCGTACTTCTATTTTTAACAAAACCATTTTGCTCATCATGAAGGATATTTTCATAATGACAGAATTTAGTAATTCTTTCGCTTAAAATGACTTTGGTACAGGTGTAATTATACCCTTGGACCATGCTGATGGCACTATACCTGTATTAAGACACTGATTAAAAACAGCATTAAGAGTATAAAGAGCCGAATCATTTTTAATAACTCAACTGGTATATTATCATGACCAGGAGCTTTACCAGATTTAGCCTGAGAAATAGCTCTAAATGTCTCTTCAACCGATATTACTGAATTCGGGTTAAAACCTACAGAGTCATCAGCTTCATTACCAATTGTATCAACTTCAAAATTAGAGCAATCAGAAGGCCACAAAAGTCAGACGCCCATTTGTCCAACACAACCCTAGGATTTTTACAAATTGACCCGTCAGACAAAACTGTCTCAAAAGGGATATTTTTAACTCTTTCATTACCAATACCTATCTTACCAATTTGTTTCCAAAATTCGTTTGGTTTAACAGCTAACAGGTTATCAATATCATTTTGAGCCTTTTTAATATGCTCTTTTTTGGCCTTCTGAACACAACGATCAACATATTTTTTTTATCAATATAGGCCTGTTTAAATATTTTCTTATTACTAGTTTTACATTTCAACCATTCCTTTTTCAGCTTTACTCATTTCAGTCCACAAATCAGATAATTCATTTGTCCACCACGGTTTATTTTTTCGGTGCCTTTTGTTAGTATGTTTTGACAATGTATATCTCACAATTCTACATTGTAATTTATTACACATTTCATTGTGGACAATTTCCACAAGTTGGTCATATTGAGAATTAAGTACTTGCTGATTGATATCTGCTTTTTCTAAATTACCTATGACACTATTTAAATCACTTACAACATCATATCCTGCTAACAAGTTCTACGGGATGATTTCTTGTTTCAAATATAGATTTAGTGTTTATAATATTTTCATCTATACATTCATCATTACTAACATCAAAACAAACATCAAAGGAAAATATCCACCTCAAAAATGAGTGGTCAAGTTTAACTGTACTTGCATTTACTTATGAGAAACACCCTGTATCTGTCATTAAATCTGTAGTTCTAATAACTTCAAATTTATTAAAATTACACAAATGTTCATAAGGAACAAGACAAAAATCTACTACAGATACTCCTTGTGGACCAATAAAAGTAAAATCATTTTTAATTGTATTTCTACCATTCAAAATGCATAAATTTGTGCCTATTAAAAGTCTGCTAAACAAGAACCATAAAGGTTTTGAGAGAAATCTATAACATCTCTATAGGGAATGTTATCAACACCTGGAATAAAATCAAGATTATTTGAACAATGACTATTGAAATCACCGCAAATATACAATAAAGATGAAATTGACTGATACATATGGATTTGGCACATAAGATTATCATAAAGTCATGTACATCAACCTGTCTTGTTGAGTTATAAGGAGGTTAGTAACAAACAAATACACAAATTGTTACATTTGAATCATACTTGCTACTAAATTTGAATCATACTTGCTACTAAGTTTTAGCAATACAGTTCAGTCATAAGTCTGATCTAAAACATCATAGTTAAAATCATTTAAAAGAGTATTATTTAAAAGAAATCCCACACCACCGGAGCCATTTTTTGATTTCTTATGCAAATGTTTTCTATTATGACCAATCCATGTAAAACCATTAATATCTAAAACATCACCATTTTTCAAATGTGTTTCAGCAACACCAACAATATCACATTTACAATCATTAAGACAAGATTCCCTTAAAATACTATTATCTGATAAATTGTCAATAATCCACCCTTTGACATTCCAAACCCCGCAGGTTAATTCCTAACGTCTACGACTGATTCCTCTGTTAGGTCGGCCACTACTGTAGCCTCCATAATTACGAGAGTCACTGCTCCTTTCTTGTTGTCTTCAATTTCTTCTCTCGTCCTGCCTGTCGTTCCTAGAGTCTGAATTATTGTTTTACTTAAACACAACTCTTGAGCCACGTAGCTCAAGATCATCAAAACTGCCATTTTTAACACTGTCAATGATTTTCTAAAGGTTACTGGCCTGAAGTCTCTCCTCCTTTGATTGATCGTTATGAATATAGACCTTTTCATACTTTTATTGTTTTTCAAAAGAAATTTCTTTTTCATAACGGTTGATTTGTCATTTTGATTGTCAAGGGATGCCACTATTACTCGTGGTCCTGCGTTGTTTGCTTCAGATGAGCCTTTCCTCTCTGCTTTGGTTACTTTCACGGAAATCTTCATACCATCAGATAAAATATTATTCACTTTTTCCATCACATTTTCTGACCTAGTTTCATTGATATTTCGCATCACTATATTCAGCGAAATATCACTAGCTGGTATACAAGACTGCATACCTGAAAGAGTTGTTTGAATATCTTCAATTGACTGTTTTGCATCGTCGGTGTTGTCACATAGCTCCGCTCGTATATCGCCTGTCTTTTCCTCAACAAACTTTTTCAAGTTTGCAATCTCCTTATTAAATCGCTTGTCAACACTATTCGATATTTTCTGCTCCGTATCTTTGATACGCTGATTTACATTTTTTCTACAGTGTCTATGTTTTGTACACGGCATCTACCATATTGCGCACGTCGGTGTTCATACGGTGCATATTCACAGACATCACTTTCATTTCACAACTCATAGTGTAAATCATTTTAGCTAGATCAGGTAATTTTCAAAATTTGGTTTCCCAGAAATTGGTTCACTTACGTCAGCAACTACAACAGTTTCATTTTTTCCATGAATTATACCTGTCACTTCTGTATCTCCAGCTACCTTTTTTCTTTTTAACAACTGGTGTATTCTCAATGTTCAATATGACATCACCTGGTGCTGAATTAGTTCTTTTTTGCTTAATTGGTGTAAATACCTCACTCAATCCCGTCGACATGACTTCCTTTACGAATATTTCACTATCTTCAAGGTTTTGAACCTTTTGATTCGTGACAACGCTAGCAGAACCATGTTCATGAATGTTCTCCATCACCAATGACTTATCACACATGACTGAAGACATGAAATTGCAAATGTTTGCCCCACCAAAACAGGAGACAATATTTTCTCAACCGGTGTTACTATACAAATATATCCGACCTTTGTGTCGGCGAACGTATTGCCTCCAATATTGTCCTTTACATGAATGCTCTTTCTTCTCTTTAAACTTCAGCGCAAACAATACACCCTAATACACAAATATATCGTTTTTCCAAAATGTTTCTTATGCACAGTAATATTAAATAATTTATTTTCTTCTCCACACTTTTAAAAAAACGTGTGCATGATCTGTTCCAAAGGCTTACCTCTTTCGAAGTTACGTTCCTTGTGGAAATTTAGGGCATTCATTTTCAGGTCATTTTTATTGAAATTTATTTTTTTTCAAATGCATTCTCAGTAAAACAACAAAAGTTTAATACTCAACTACCTAGATTAATTTCGTGCTACTGAGTCGTAAAGAAATGAAATAGTTTCAAATGGCGTTAAAGCGGTGTAAGACGTTCATGACGCATTCTCACGTAGGGGTGACAAATGAGATATGAAAAAATCAATTTTTTTACTTTCAGAGTGACAGCTGATTTAGCGATATTACAAAAATATCATATGAATTGCAATGTTTTCCGAAATTTTACCAGTTCAACTAGTCCACTTTCTGAAATATGGCATCATATTTATAACAACTATGAATATTTTTTCATCATTTTCATGACTTACCCTTCGCAACTATTGTTTAAGTATGTAAATTGTGCATACCTACAGCTTTAAAATGCTGTGTCTTTCGGTTTTGGTATAGATTTTATAAATTGGATCATTTATGCAAATGCATACAAAAAGCATAACCTTCATTTACAAGCAAAATTAAAATTAAACAAAAAATAACTTTTACTCAAATGAATCAAACATTCTTTTGTCAACTTAAGCAGTCTAGACATAGAAATTGAAAATATAATTGTTTTGCTCTTTCCTGACTGGGAAAACGTTCAAAATTTAACCAATCATGTTACAAAAAGGAACCAGCATTGCTTAATTCCATAAAAGTAAGGCACTCAAACTGTCCTGTAAATGATGTGAGACATCTCGTAAATGATTGTTATTTGCATGATGCACACATCAAGTCAGACGTAACTATTATGTGGCAAAGTATCAAAAAAACATAAAATATTTTTTGGAAAGCATTAATATCCTAGCTGCGCATATTTGTGACATTTTTAATGCAATTTTAGATAGTGGTTATTTTCCTGATAAATGGATGGAGGGCATCGTTATACCGATACATAAAAAGGGAGATAAGTCCAATGTGAATAATTATAAAGGAGTTACGTTAGTCAGTTGTCTATCCAAAGTATTTACATCTGTTATAAATAAACGTATTTGTACTTTTTGTGAAGATAATAATGTAATTTCAGATGCCCAGTGATTTAGAAAAGGGAAATCTATTGTTGATGCATTGTATATTTTATCTTCCATTGTGCAAAAGTATTTAAATGAAAACAAACGTCTGTATTGTTCCTTTATTGATCTAAAAAAGGCATTTGATTCGGTGAATAGAGATGCACTATGGTTAAAAATGTATAAAAGTGGTATACAAGGAAAAGTTCTCCGTATAATCAGGGACATGTATCAAAAAGTAAAGTCATGTGTACGATCATGCAATAGCTACTCTGAATATTTCCATTATGCTGTCGGTTTACGTCAGGGGGAGGTAATGTCACCTATCCTTTTTTCCCTATTCGTAGAGGACTTAGAATTATATTTACAGGATACTTTAGAGTCAGGACTATTAATAGACGATATAGTTCTTATTCTGTTATTATTTGCAGATGATATGGTATTATTAGGAAATTCTCCCAAAGAGTTGCAGAAAAATTTAGATTCATTGTGTTGTTATTGTAACACGTGGGGCTTAGAAGTAAATATTGAAAAAACAAAGGTCATGGTATTTAGAAAAAGAGGTCCGGTATTACGTAATGAATCTTTTACATACAATGGAGAATCATTAGAAGTTGTTAGTGATTTTAATTACTTAGGAACAGTTTTCAATTACACTGGTAGCTTTGCTCTAAACCAAGAACAGCTTGTTGGGAAAGCTTTAAAAGCACTGAATGTTCTGTTAAGTAAATGTCGAAAATATAAATTGAAACCTAATGTACTTTGCCAACTGTTTGATTCATTTGTTGGATCGATATTAGGATATTCCTCTGAAGTTTGGGGCTTTAGTAAATCTAAAGAAATAGAAAGGATACATTTAAAATTTTGTAAAAGTATTTTAAAGGTTAAATCAAGTACATGCACAGCTGGTATTTATGGAGAACTTGGAAGGTATCCGCTGTATATTTCACGTTATATGAGAATTATCAATTACTGGTACAAGTTGTTGAATACAGGTAATTTGATTTTGCATAAAGTGTACCAAATATCATATGAGGATTGTATTAAAGGGAAAAAGAACTGGGTGTCGAATGTAAAACAGTTATTAAGTGAATATGGTTTCTTATATGTGTGGGAACAGCCTAATTTGGTTAATAAAGAGTTTATTTTCATGTTTAAGCAAAGAATTATCGATTGTTTTGTTCAAAAGTGGCAGTCAGACAAGAGACGTAGTGGAGTTTTAGAGTTATATGATAATGCTAAAACTTCTTTTGGGTATGAGAAATATTTAGATGTTCTACCAACTCACTTGAAAACATATCTTTGTAAAATAAGATTATCTGCCCACTCGTTAAGAATAGAAACAGGTCGTTATGCGCGAAATAAAATTCCCAGAAATGAACGTTTATGTCAATACTGCATTATGCAAGATATAGAAGACGAATTCCATTTTATTTTGAAATGTCCATCTTATTCGGAGCTGAGAAAGAAATATGTCAAAAAATATTATTACTGTAGACCAAGTATGTTTAAATTTGTACAATTATTGCAATCAAAAAATAGAAATAATATGATTAATTTATCTAGATATATAACACACGCAATGTCTGTGAGAATGTCTATGTCACATGTAATTTAAATACAACCATCCTCATTAACCTGCCTGTTGTATTTACAACAATATGCATATTTACCTCCTTAATCACGAGACTACATTGTATTTATATTTTTTTTTTATATTGATATGTATGTATGACGATGTATTATGTACAAGTCAATAAAGTATATGTTCTGTTCTGTTCATAAAACACTTAAGATATTCAAAGAAAGATTTTAATCACTACTTGTCCAAACTTCTGTGCAAACTGTGGAAACAATATTAACATTCATAGTTTAGGTAACACATTTCTTCTTAATGAACTTAGTCAGATTAACTAAAAATTGTACTGTGTACCAAATTTCAAAACAAATATCTGACAGTTTGACTTAAAAATGAATACATGGTACAAAATATCGTAGTAAAGTTATCACCTCGTGTGTTCATCTCACATTAAAAGTCACACCTTGTCCCGTAAATGACTTACTAAACCCGATGTTGTTACTGATATGTAACAATATAATATATACACATTATATGCTTTATAGATTTCGAGTGCTTGCTAAAACTCTGTATTCTTAATACATTCTATGATCAAGTTCATTACCACTTCCCAGTAATAAAAACCAGTGTCGATAACATCACATTTATATTTTTTAAGAACTCGTTTCGTGTTCAAGAACTCGGACAAATTAACAGCAAACTAGTACTTCTAGCATATACCAAATATACACCAACGTAACAATAGATCTATTTCCGTGTTTAGTCACTGTTTACCTTTATTTATATTTGTATATATGATTGTAAATTATTATAGACCAGAAACTGTAAAGTTTAGAGTCTAATAAAATTCTTCTTCTTATATAACAAATACATGTAATTCATAGTTTATATTTATTATAAAAGCATCATAATTTCATTATTAGCGTGAATTTGATGTCTTTAATTAAGTTTTTACCCATAATTAGGCTTGGAAAAATTTTGGTCATTCACGGGACAGAATAGAGTCATTTACGGAACGCATTTTATCTGCAGTACCATCTCATTCAAAACATATCACAGGCATGCATTATCACATATTTTTAAAGTAATGACAAGGGAGGATTTATAATGATATCTTTATATTAAATGCAAGTGATTGATAAGCAGACGATCGCGCTTTGCTTTTAGTTCATTGCAAAAAAAATATTTTCTGTTGGAATATGTGTCAGTGAAAGAATCAACATCGATTGACTTTGCATTTAAACATCAAATGTACTGATACTTATACACACACAAATGTGTTTACATGTTTGAATGCAAAATATATTAATCTGTACTTTTTAAACTTCATTTTATCTAGGTAAAAGAATATCTGTCATTTTCGAGTCCATTCAATCATTTATGGGACGGTACTTAGGCTTTACTAATTCTGTGAAGTTTTTGCACAACTTCGTTTCCAATTACATGAAAGTATGGCCAAAATCTGTTATGCACAATATACTCACTGTTATCCGTTATTGTAATATCCTGATAGAATCACTCTCCACAAATATCACCCAAATGCCTTCTATTGTCCGTCCATAATTCTTTCAAAAATATGGCGGCTTGCAAACTTTATTCACGTGATTTCCAGCTGACGTCATGAATGAGTCCAAAGATGCATTAAAACGCACAAGAAATCTAAGCTACGGTAAGAAATGTCGGCATATGACTCGTAAATGACGTCTCGTAAATGATTGTATTTTTCATTTGATACGGCTTTTTCACGAGAAAACACATAGATGTATGACATAACACCACAGATATGGTAACTCTGATACTCCAGGCACGATATTGGTGGTATATCAGATACTAGAAGTAAACATCTATGCTGTTTTGCAGTGTTAATTACAAGACTCGTAAATGATTTTTAAAAAATTACGCTTGCAGGCATGCAGTTCGTTTTGTTTTTATTTGATTTACAGCATCTAGAAAGAACATATAACAGTGTTTAACTTAATACATTGATATATTACAATAAGTTACACAATAATTCCACTCTAATATGTTTTGTTATTACTCTCACAATTCAAAAATATAAACAGGACTCGTAAATGATAGGAATTTGATGACACAACAATATCCTTAATTTTGAAAATGGATTATCTTTTTCAGTGAAATGTTGACTAGCTAAAAATGTGCATGGCCATAATGGCCGTGTATTTTAGCAACAATTTACTTTACCAAGGCATGATTTGTACTTAAATTGATACCGAAATTTATTAAATTTTTTCCGTTGACAGGCATTTTTTGCTTACCCCTTCCTCATAAAACTCGTAAAATTAAAAGTTTGTTCATGTGATAAGGTATAAAATGTATGCAAATGCTAGGAGACATATAAGTGGTATGAATGATACTTATTTTCGCCATATAAAACGTATAATGGCACTCTCTTGGCTTTTATAACTCCAGTGACGGCATTTGTCACCCCTACGTGAGAATGAGTCTCATAAGCTGCAAGCAAATATTTAGCTAGTCAGTGTTATAGTCTGTTTAAATCGACCTGGGGGCGCGGTTTCGCGACAGTCCACTGCATTATTATGCAGGAAATGTAGTATTTTCGGCAACCTGATTTCTTAATCACGGGCTATCTACCTTAAATTGCAGCCACTGTAACTGTACCTATTTTGTCCGTTTTTTTGTGGTTACTATTTTTTTGCATAAGATTTACTCCACCCAGCCAGGTCAAATAAAACGCTCTATATATATAGACAATCTGATAAGACTTTGTTTCAAACCAATATTACGACAGTATTTTTTCAGCATAAATAATAGTTACACATCTTAAATTTGCCTGGATGCGTACAAACTTAGAATAAAATAATGACTCATTGTTAAAAGTTTGCGTATTAAAACGAACATAATGACCTTAAATGATATTAACATATACTCTACATGCGCAAAAGCAAACGAAACTTTTTGTTGCTAATGCACAGGTCTTTAACAGTTTCAAAAGAAATAAAATATAACATAATGATCTTACATGCCTGCCTGTGTAAGAAAGGTATTTTCCCCTAGGCGGTTTTTTATCTGTACTGTCCTGAGGGTCGGGACATAGCGACATACTCCCGTAAAGAACTATATCGTTACTTATGAAATACAAAAAGAAAAGGGGTATTAACTTTTATACTTTATTATTCAACCCATTGAATGAACTCCTTTTCGCTTCTTTCAATTTTTCTTTTTGAGACATTAAATTCTTACACCGTCATTTTAGCTAGGGTAAAATGTTAAGGGAGAAGCAAGAGTCCAATAATTCACAGTGGCTCGCACACAAACCTCTCCCATACTTCAAAACAAAACTATTTGTCAGCCGATTTCTTTTTTCAGTGCTGCTTACTGATTTAGGCATCTGTTGTTTTGACATTTGCACATACAGCCAGCAATCAAATACAATGTCCTGATCAACTGCAAGATGCTACTCCGGTTAAGGTCAGCTGAATGCTTGTCAACAGTTGTTTTTTTTAAACTGTCCATTCCACAACAAGAAAGCACAAAATCCGCTTTGAATATCATTTAAATAACAGGGCCTTTAACTTTGACACCTATCTTTATTTTAAGATTTTGACCCCGGCTAATTCGCATCTAAGGCTTGCAACAACTACCAATTGCTACCTAAATGATACATATAAACAAATCTCTGAAACTCTGAAAACTGGGACTGTTTTTGGCAGCCGTGGTACCTTCCTGAGCCTTAATGGGCCAGTTGCAAATAGATGTCTCCGCTTTTGTTACAAATATACATTTTGTTAGAAACACCTGTTAAGCAACACCAATATGAAATTCAGAAAAAATGTACAGGTAAACTAACAGTATATAATTACTATCTGCAATCCAAGAAAAGAAAGCAAGCATCAAATGGTTATCAGTAATTTGTATGTCATTGACTAGTATGACAACGATGCGCTTGATCATTGCTATGGTTCAATGTAAGGCAACAACTGAATGATAAAATACATCAACTATTTTCACAATATATATGAATTTCGAAATAACTTTCATAAATCTCATATTCTAAAATGTATCCAGCGTCATATAAAAAGATCTGCATGCACACAGCATACATATTGCTTAATCACAAATATAACAAGTAAGCTGACATAAAATCAATTTGCAAAACTGTTAATAATCAAATCTGAATTCCAAGTTATGATGATTAAGGTGATAACTAAAGATAAAGGATTTCCAGAAGGCTTAGCGCAGAACATCACAAACACAGCCACAGAGCCATTCCCACAGCAAAAAGAAGCTGTAACGGAAAAATATTGTAAATGGATTACGTAAAATCCAATAACAAGTATATTTTAATTATATGCAAACACAAGATGAGGAGGGCATTGGTAATGGGTAGAAAAAAGGGTTGGGTTAAGGGGGAAAGTAGGGGGAAAAAAGCAAGCATGAATATTCAACACGGATAGCTAAATTCCTAAAATGCAGTCTTCCTCCACTACAATTCACAGCAGCAGAGATACTTACGTACACTAGACGAACACACACATCTAACAGACACAAGCACACAAATATACAAGTAAGAAAAAACAACGCAGTAACTGAAATAAAGTAAAATATACTGTTACCTCCAGCATCTAGTTTTTGCATGAAATATTGCATTTGTCCACCATTTCCTCAATAAATTTAGCGATAGAATAAAGAGGACTTATTTTAAACGTAATACACAGTTTACTGGAGAGAATACTAGCCTATGAAAGAAGAAACAGTTTACTGCAACTTAACTATAAACCTTAGAGTAGAAAGGAACTTCATATAAATAAATGTAAATAAGACATGATTATCATAGTAATTTTGTAACATGTGGATGCCTTATCTATTTAGGTCTGCATTAACGAAGATGTTTTATAAGAACCATGTAAATCGGTAAAAACGCGTTCATCCTATCATAAGCTCAGTCATACATGTCCGACAAGCGTAAGACTAATGTTTTATGTCGGCCAAAGCAAAAAATTATGAGCAACACCGTGTTGTTTTCCATATTTTTGGCATTTTAATTTACAATTGTTGGAAATACTCCAGTTTCACGACTAAATATATTAGATTTGAAATACGTTTACTACAATAAAGGAATCAGCGTGGGGGTCATCAGGTCTAGATAGAAGATACAGGACCCCTACTTTTCTCTTTATTTTTTATCAGTTTCATCAGAACTCTTTGAAATTAGGTAAGGATTTGTTCTCTGCAATAAGTCTAGCTGTGTTTGTTTGCTCTTTAAAAGTGTCATGTTTATATAGAATATATAGGGAATAATATTAAATGGTGTGTGACCTAATTTCTCGTCTTGCCGTGTCGGCATGCTGGCGTGCTTCAAGTGCGCCAGTAGCCAGAACGAAATGGTAGAAAACAGCCATCATATAAACAATGCATTTCCCTACTAGAATTTTAGAGTACTTGGAAATTAATTACTGTAGTTAGGCCATTAGCACGCTGATATTTGTCATATTTAATTATCGCCCTGGCCAGTTAGCAGGCTTACAGCCTTAGATCCACCGCTATATATGAGCCCCCATCCTCCACCACACGCCCAACAAAGTCTATCTTATCGGTTGTTTATAAGCAATTACCTAAGAGAAAAACTATTAGAGGACAGTTAGATTGGTAGGAGGAGGTCCCCATTAGACCATGAAGGTGTGTGCGAAATGCATTCTTTCTTTCTATAGTTATGATAATTATAATTATTGTATTAATAATTTACAAAGAAAACAAGGCAATAATAATAATAATAATGATGATGCAGGCACGTGTCCAGGTGGGGGGCCAGGGGGCCCGGGCCCCCCCCCCCCCCAGCTGGCTGGCTAGTTACGATTTTTATTACTATGGGCCCCTCAATTAACAAATTTATACAAGAGCGCAACTGGCTTGATTTGACAGCAATACACAGACTAAAGAGCCATAAAACCGTGTCCAGTAGTGGAAATTAGCCGGTAAAAGTTTATCTATGCATGCTTCATTGATCGCTTGATCGGTACTTGATTGGGTAGTGGAGAAACTATTATGTTTTTTACTCTTTGGAAGTGTTATAAAATGGTCAGAACATTGTTGGTTTTGTTAAGTAAATCTTAAAATGAATCTGAAAATTGAAATATTATGATGGTTGTATTTTGTTTTTACATTAAGGCACATTCCCCAAATTTATTAAATTGATAGATATTTATCCTATCTTTTTATTTTACAACAATTATGAATCTGAAACTACTGTATCAATTTTACTCTTTTGGGTCCAATAACCTTACTTAAAACTCTCATAGTTTTAAAAGTAGTTATTACGATATTTCTATGATTTTTTTCTTTTTTATGTTCATAGAGACAAAAGCCAGTCTATTCTAGAGATTTTCTAGGAGGACTGATGTTAAAATTGTAATATTGGAGTATATAGACTGACTCAGTTCACTACATGAAATCATAAAAATGTGAAAAAAAAATATCATAGTCTAGGAGCTAGTCTACTTAATAATCATCTTGAAACGTCAACATTTTTTTTCAACCGGGTATCATACAGAAAAATAAGTCCATACACTGTGACTGTACAATCATACATACATTGAAAAGGCTTGATGAAATGATTAAAAAGTAGACTTTTCCTTAAATGCATGATACATTCATGCATCCTTAAAGGTGTTTCAGGTAGCAGGAAAATGCATCTATTCATGTGCCATATTAAAAAAATTTCGCAATAGGGAGGGAATACCCCTCCCGAACCCACCCCAGGTTGCCCCCCCCCCCCCCCCCCCAGCAAACAAATCCTGCGCACGAGCCTGTGATGATGATGATGATGATAATGATGATGATAATAAGCCATAGTTTTAGTGTATACGCGATTTGGTTTACTGTATAAAGAAAAAATATGACTATATATGCAATTATTACGTGAAATGGTAAAATGATTGTATCAGTCTCATCTACCCTTATGATATAACAAGTCAACATCAAATGCAATACCAGACGAGCGGTTTATTTAAGATTGAACGGTGCAGCCAGGTTACAAAAACAAAATGCACACATATACATATTATAAAGACTAATACATGAACATGAAAAAAAATCTTCTAAACTTTGCTTTCAACATAGAAAGAATCTCCAAGAAATCCAAAAGAAAAATAGAATTTCCAAAGTAATTTTTCAAACGTTAAACAAGATTTTTCCACTAAGTCCAGTTCAAAATTGAAATTCTAAAGTAAATCTCTTTCGCATAACAAATTCCAATGGAAAATAATGGTGCGAACCGACTCGCCAAGGACAAACCAGAGCTCAAAACCATTTGACTTACTAAATGAAAATTACTGTGGAAACCTGTACCCATTTGTCAATGTCAGATCACCGAATTTCGGGCCTCATTCCTTGCGGATATACGTCATTCTAACAATATTATAACATTCTAACAATATTATAAATGTTAATACATGTAGTCCAGGTTTGTATTTTTAACATGCCAATAGAATAGTTTTACGCCAAAAAATCATATGTTAAGATGTTGCCGCTGGATGTGTTTTCAAAAATACATTACAGGCAGAACTTTAATAATATACTTTTACATGTAAAAAGTATTAATGAACCTCTATCATCAAATAAAGGACTCAGAATACAGAGAGCTATCATGGAAAAACTACGATAACGGTATCAAACATTCAAACAATTTTCAAAAAATATTATTTTCAGATCCTGTAGTAAAATGTTTAAAGAAAGAAAACCTATTCAAAAATAAAAATAGTGTTAACGACGTATTATAATAAACACAAGCTTACTTCGAAGCTGAAAAATCTTCATTAAATTACATTTTTTTATGAATGGTCACATGAAACAGCTGTTACACAGTATAAATTTAAAGTTAGAAATCTAGCTTTGTGTGAAGTCGCCAGCTAGAATGACAATCTAATACACTTTTACGACATAATAAATTATATACTCAACCACGAGAAAAACTTGCATAAAGACCGACCAATATATTACTACCTCGTATCAAGTACGGTACGCTTAAGACAAATATTTCACGCTATACTGCGAACCGCGTGAAATTGTTAGTCTTATCTACCCTGATGAGTCAAGTCAACATCAAATGCAATATAAGGCGAGCGATTTAGAAAAAAACAAAAAGAGCAGGCTAGCACGCTAAAATTTGAGAGTCTACAAAGCCAAAGATTTAGACACCTGTAACCTGTTCTCAAGAGAATCGGCAACATCTTTACTATTTTCTCCTTGCCATCGCCCATGCCTTTTCCAAGATCGGTCATTAACACCTGCGTTCGCAGCTGTAGTTTCACCTCCTGCGCGTAGAGAATGGAGGCCAATGTTCGAATCCCCAATAACTTCTTTAAGTCTAGAAACTAAACACTCCCTAGCGCGAATGTAGCCCTGTGGGTTTTTCTTATTAATAAGATGACACTTGTCTTTTGATCTATAACATGGCATGAACAGAAAAACATCGCTTTTGACGGACAAACTAGCGACCATGAAAAAAACGTTTTAACATCATATACGGACAAGGTTCGGACACACCTTTTGATATAACGATAGTATTACCGAAACGAAATTGGTCGGTCTTGCTTTTCCTGATATGAACAGAAAAGTGGATATCGAAAAATTGTATATCATTGCAAATTGCTTAGTTCATCAAATCTTAAAACATCATGCAAAAAAAAATCATAGATAAGTCACGCAGAGCGAGAACATCAGATGAATCTGTGTACTTTACACATAAAGAAACACGATCGTCTGCAGAGATCGGATGCTTTTTAGATTTAGGTTTGGAAAGTGTCCGTTTTTGCAGCTTCAAGTAAATTTAGCACAAATAAATTGCTGGTCGGATCCTCAAGGTTTCTCAACGAATGCGCCCATTTTATGCCATATCCCATAAACAGTGTTCGAAATCATAGAACTTGATGATTGTTTGTCTATTAAATGCAATATGAATAGGCTGAGCCGGTAGCGCTGAACCATCTTTGGAAGAAAAGAACTCTTCCCACTTTTTAAAATAGGAAAAGTACTTAGCAGTGCTTTTACTTTTACTAGGAAAGATGCCATTTTGGAAGACAGTTCATCGAGACTTTCATGTCGTAAACCACTCCTCTGTATTTCATCGCTCTTCAGCTTCAGGCCTGCACAAATAGAAAAACATATCAAAACACTGTGAACTGTCTCGAGCTCTCTCCATGTGGAACTCAAACCACCTTTGAACTCAGACCAACAACCAATTACTTGACTTTCCTCATCACCCTCAATGAACCCTACAAATCCAGATCCACTGGCGTCACAAAGACAATACTCTGAATAATATCTTCATCTACTGAACATAAATCTGTCTCCTTAAGCTTTCCCTTATTAAGAGCTTTTAGATTACCATTGCAAAAATAAACTCGTCGTAAGCTCGAGAATTTGACATGACAGGTTCGTCACAGCTGGCGCGACTGACTATGCAGTCATACAATGGACTTGACCTTAACCTTACAATCTGTCCCACAGACGATTGCATGGAGATCTGTAGACCAACTAAACTTGCAACGCTTCGCACGTGGAAAACGTTTATTCCCTGACTTACGCTATCGATGAATTTCTTTAAAGGACATTCTGATTTCGAAACGCGTTCGTCTGTGACCATGAGAATACCGTTAAAGGTATCCCAGAGATAACCTAACCAGACAATGTTGTAACATGACAACCAGTAAAATTTATCTTTCGCCACGATTAAACCAAAATTCATCAAATCTTTATATACAAAAAAACGACATTTCCAACGTTTTCGAAAAGGTGTTGTCTCCACCTATACCGTCGTCCAAGAACAACACAATTCTATGACCTAAAGATCTCAATTTTGAGACTACAGTTCTCGGCAGTTTTGTAAATTTGTAGCCTGATGTAGAAATGCCAAATGGAAGCACATTAAACACGTAATAAACTACCGTGTCGTCCGATTCCTATGAACAACCTAGGAACTTTCTATGCTCTGGAAATATCATAATGTGATGGTATGCGCTTCTAATAACAAATGAGAATAGATAATCTTCCTTCCCAACTGATCTTTCAAACGGCATTTGTACTTGAAAAGATCAGAATTTATTTGTCTGCAGTCTGCAACTAGACGCGGCTTACCAATTTTTCCATAAGCAACCGTCAAAGGATTTACAATGTATGGTTTATCTTTAACATCTGAAATACAGCCCTTCGAAAGTCAATTTCGAATTTCTGTTTAAACAAACAAAGCCTTATCCCTAAACGATTTGTTGTTTTTCAAAAATACAGAATTAGGAATATTTCTGAATGGTAATTCATAGCCTTCACTTACGACTTCGACTTCTAAAATAAAATGATTAGCCATAGCTTCTTTCCAGTGATTTAAACATCTGTTCATACATATATATTCTGCCAACTGGCGTAATAATTTCAAATTTTTCATTTTTTTTTTTTCAAAAAAAAAATGAACAATATGAGCTACTTATCTGTGTATTTCACTGTTGCGCATTCAACGCATCTCTATTCCCCACACCACCATCGCTCAACATCGTCCTGTAGTCCGTTCTCCAGTGCCCAGCTTGACCGCAACGGAAACAGGTCCTTGGTGTGCGACCCTGTGATTATTGGTCCATTCCTGCGCTGCGGTATAGTTCTATTCTGTAGCGTCGGTGTACCTTCTCTGATCGGTAAAGTATTACGTGTATAAGGAGACAAGAAAACTGGAACGTCTCTCTTGCTTCAACTTCCGGTCCGTTTTTAATTGAGCCCTGAAGATCTTTTCTGGTCTTCTTCATTTTCGGCAAGTAAGTGTGCTTCGTATTCTTGACCAACTCTCCACCCAGAATCACTAGAATCTGCGAGTTTTATCAATTTTTGACGATCAATTATCAAAAACATACCTTCTGAGACTTTTTGCTGCGCAGAAGTAACGGCTTCGCTCAGGTTGTATATAGTATAATTAATATAGTAATAGTATTGACGCGCTAATTTGTCCTGGCGTGTTGGTGCCATCACGCTAGACCACAATGGCAAATATCCGCCATCGTACTGTTGATACTAGACAAATGTGGTATGGTGTTATTCTACGCTACAAGAACTATTAATATCACTGTCCATGAACTCGAATGCTCAGAGAAGGTCAAAGAGATGGAGGAGGATAGAATGGTATTTCCGTTGATCAAGAATTTGAGCACCTTATAGAAGATATACATGTAACAGGAAAAGATATTTACAAGATGTTTAAAGAAAATGGTTGGATTTGTGGGAAGATTTTGAGGTTAAGAACAAGACCGTACGTTCAGACACAAATGCTAGAATTGTCCTGAAATTTCTTTGATGGATTGTTCAAAAAGAAACATGTTCGCGTGGAAGACACTAGCTGTTGCATGCTCTTCTTTTGCAGAAACAATTGTATATTCACACGTGACAAGCTCAACCTGAAAGCAATTGTCTTTAACAGTTGTTGTTTTAGACGTCAGTTAATAAAATTGTTCAGTATATAGAACATCCGTGACGAGATGATACAATTCGGATGATAAATGTTATTTTGATGGTCGACTGTTTCGCAGAGTACCCAATGTTACAGGAGGTGGTTCGGTCCGCCTTCCCGGAGATTAAGGTTGTGATACCTGACGATGCTAAGACGTCAGTAATGAGAGCAGCACTCATATTCGGACACAGTCCGAAGTCCATTACAGAGCGAGGTCTGAAAAACATCTAAGGATTTTAAACAAACCTTGATTTTAAAGAAGGTGTACATCCAGAGGAACGGCGAAAATCTTCCGATATTGGCGACCAGTGTTCCGGCGTGTTCTATAAACATGCTGAAAGGAATCAAAATGTTATAATAAGGGAAGCACAAAGTGAGCGTAAATACAGAGGTGCGTATGCCAGTCAAACCGAAATACCAAGCTGTATGCGTCTGATCTTCAGAACCTGAAGTTTGTGACAAAGGATGTACCTATGTTGGTAAAATGGCTGTAGAACTGACCGATCACGATAGAGATTTGGACAGATTGGTCTGTGTGTCTTTAACAGTTAGCGGAACTGAGATCGAGGTACAAGCCCGAGATGAGAAAACTGGAAAAATAAAGACCAAAGCAACCCTTAATTTTCTCGGATAAAACCAATAATAGATCACATTGAATATACTCCACAATCTTCAGGACGAGAAATATAAAACTGAAACTTACATTGATAAGAACTGGAGATTACAAAATTATATAGATCTATTTGATAATTGTGTAAAGTATTTTTATAAAATTTCATGAAAATGAAACGTTACTGCAAAACATATGACTGCACAAATAAGAATTTTCTAAAAGATTAAAGTATATAGTGTATATGTATTTATAGTAATATTGCTGTACTTACGTATGTATAAACTAAGCATACTCCGAAACAAATTAAGTCATTTCTTATATTTACATTATATTTTACTTTCCATTTCTAAACAAGATTATATTATAAATTGCACACATTTTTTTGCATTTAAGATTAAAATCAGCTTCCCGGCCATTCTGTTCAAATGACGGAAAAACTGCGACGTTCTCCCAGATGCCTTTTCTTTTGCTGTTCATACAAAATGAACGTCATAATTTTCAATGGAAAAGAATAGGGCGAATGTTAATATATGGGGTGAAGAGCGAAGCGAATTTATCTTGCCGCCTACAATTTATGTGAATATATTAATGAAACAAATAGCAATAACTTTCTTATTTCTGAACGAAACATACATATGAGTAAGTATGTTCTTAGTTAGATCGTTTCCCATTCAATAATTATGATAAAGAGGCAAAATTTAAGTTGTTTTGAAAATATTTGGCTTCGTATTATAAACATTAAAGGTGAAAAATCGATAGTAGTTCTGTTTCAATTTATTATACGTAAATAAATCATATTTTCTTGCGAACAACCATGTGTAATCTCTTCCTAAATAACTTCAATCTGTACATCACTGGAAAGGACTGATTACAGCAAAAAGGAAGCGACTACTCCTTGTTACATGTAAAGTAGTCCAGAATGTTGTTCCATGCTGTTGATGAAATCTTGTATAATGAATCATACGAGGATGTGGTAGTTATATGTTTGGCTTAGTTTAATTGCTTATTGTATTGAGAAAATATCTAGACAATTTTCATTTTAGATTTCTAGGTTTTAGTTTTATTCATTGAGAAAATATCTACATACGCGTAATTGCTAAATGGTAATTTTCATGGGAGCATTTTCAGAGGGTGATGTTTTTCAGAACATATCATTTTTCTTGTATGTAACATAATATCCCAATATTTTTTCATTTTTGGTAAGAAGACATGCTATACTAAATGACTATATATGGATATTATATCATTGAAATACTCAAAGTACTGAAAATGAGGTCTCAAGATTTCATTGCTTATATGTAATAAAAATAAAACTGAATTGGTATAGTGTATGCTGGAAAACAATTTACTTACGGCAACATGTGAATTAACTCTTGTTTAAACTGCATATTGATCTTACAGCAGTGTATGGAAAATATACTGTCTTCATGTGTGCCGTTGACCAATAGACTATCCAGTAATTAGGAGGTAAGATGCTCTTATACAAATGTGTGCTTAAACACGAGTGCATGTGTGCATGGATTTGTGTGTAGGTGTAAAAGCTCGAGCTTGCGAAAGTCGCATTCTCAGAACGCAATCACCTACACAGCACAGTGTCATACAGAAGCCAAATATGTACCATACATGTTATCCATGTTTTTGCGGCAAAAAAAAACACGAGGATAAACGTCCAACAGGTAAAGGCACATTCAAAAAACGCAGCCGCCCATACAGCACTCCATATGGAAATATTGGCATGTGCAAATGTATATTCTTGCATAAAAACTACTTTTTTCACTAGATCCTCCCATGTTTTAACGGGAGAAAAATCGTGTGCAAACAAGGCAATTCACGTGCTGTTAATATATGATTTTGATTTTTAAAATGCTTTCCCAGGGATGTACATGTATTTCTCCGCAGACTGACATCTGGTATCTGTGGCTTGTTTCTTCCATAATAACCTCTTTCTGTAGCATAGAAACACTGCCCCTAACAATGTTCGTACTCGTTTCTTCCCTTGTTTACTCCCCTTTTAGAACTCAGTGTCGTTTCAGATTTTGTAGATAGCCGTGAATGTTTAAGAATCGCGTGTAACTTGTGCGATTGTTTGTTTTTAGGGATCATATTTATGATTTTGGTAAGTATTAGTCGGTATGTTTTTATCTAATTTCTCGAAGAATTTATATAAACAGCTTGAAAGCTTTACACTACGTTCGTATTTATCCGTACTCCAAATGTGTATGTACTCAAAATAACTCGAATGTAAAGTTATTATTCTTGAAATTGTGCTCCTGTTTACCAAATTTTGAAGTTATATAAACAATTATTGGTAATTGCATGTTTGTCACAACGAGAGATAAAAAAATCGTTTAAAACTCTACAATATGTGCTTTTGGTAATGTTGTTCATTTCTGGGCCCTGGTTATTGATATTTAAAACATGTTTACCGTTTCCAAGAACAATCCCGCGGCCTTCTGCAGACGTTAATACACAAAAAAACGTGTATTATCCCTACACTCGTGCAGAGCGGCTGAGCAGATGTAATAATTACACAGACGTAAAAACATAGGCACAAACGAATACCAAGAAAGAACACAGCAGATCCCCGCCTTGGGCGCCCAGTGGCAAAAACATCCCGTGGACTAGTTTCCCATACTATGTTCATTTATTACAAGACAGTATAAATAAGACTACCTCCGCCAGGTTAATCCATTTCAAACGTACATACAGCTATAACCCAAGATATGAAATTGAACTCGTAAATTTAGTATGTCTAAGATGTTTTCACAGGTATTGGTCTTCGATATATCAGGTGTACATATACTTAAATTGAAAGAAAATGTTTTTAGGACCGCATTCAAAGTGTATGTGGCTGCTGCTACATATACGACCCTGACATAATTCATACTTATGTTAATCATCTCAAAGAAACTAAGAGTTTTACCTTTAAGAAAACTTAATTTTATTATTTGTTCCCGAATTTAACAGGTTAGCCCATAAAACTGTGAAAATAAGAGGCATATTGTACATAAAATTGCAGTTGAAAAGATGTTGTTAAATGCCCCCAAAATGCCCTAGAATTCAGGAAATAAAGCGCTGAATTTCAAAATTTTCCAGGACCCCTCTAGCTGGCAGGCTAATTTTCTATTTCAGCCTGTTCAACAAAAACTTATTGACAACCCTGAAGGCTACTTGCAAACGGCTAACATCCACAAAAGACACATAAAATTATTTTGTGTATAAAGACACATGTTTGTCATAGCTGGAACGACTGATACCTATTAGACCTTCCTGGTCATAGTGAGGGTTCGGTCGGATCCCCTCTGAGAAAATCGGCTGGATCCGCGCATGCAAACTATACTATAGCTTTTATTACATAAAAATACTGTACTGCTGAATATTTAATTTTGTATTAAAATAAAATAAAAGGTGAAGGCCAGCAGCTAATCTTAAAAGTATCTTTGACCGACTGTATAGGCATATATACAGTACATCTATTTAATTTTAGTTTATATGTACAAAATACCCAAATAAAAGATAAATGTGTGTAGTAGGGTGAAGTATAAAGGTGCACTTATACACGGGTACTAAACAGTGCCTGCGGTACTGACTGTGCCGACGAGGATTGAAGGCACTTCGTCAATGTTTACAAAACGAGCGAGATCGGTGAGTAATTTTTGTCATTTTTGTCATTTTGTTACTGCATGGAGTATTTTTTCAAAAATCGGGGAATGTAGCGGGGTGTAGATGTATCTTATCTACATATTCACGCTAAAATTTGTGGCAAATGATCAATTTCCTAGAAACGTAAGGACAAATAAGTTGAGAATGAAACGTGATTTTTTCACATCAGTGACTGTTTAGACTCGATTTCTTTTCGCTGACCCAAACGATGTCGTCTCTGCCGTCGTAAATTAGTTTATAAATGACATGTGATCTGCTAAAACATAAAATGTGTCCAGAAAATTCCGAATTTGAACGTTATGCCACTTTTGGAAAAGTGCCGCAGGCATTTTGATGATGCCGCAGCCCCTTCGAGGTGCGACAGGCACTTTCAAGAAGTATCGGGACATAAATTTGGCCGAAACTAGACAAACAGACAAATGGAAGAACAGAGAAACAACATTTCCTTCAAGAAAACGAAAAGAAAAAGGGGTGTGGAATAGTATGCAGTGGAATGCAAGTCAACTGGAGTCAGGTACCCTCATATTGCAGCATTTCAGAAAGCGGTCCGCAGAATAAAAACCCTACTTTCGTTTTCACGTAAAACAACTCGAAAACAAGCGAATATTAGCATGAAAAGTTTCCTATTTTATGTAAAATTAATTCCACGAGTGGAATGATGCCCATTTGGCTCCCGATTTATGCGAAAATGCGCGAAAAATAGAAAACTTAAGATCTATTTATTTGGGACTTCTTTCGACTACACCTACACCACGGAAGCACATTTTGACCAGATTACTGCATTATAACCTCTGCCACGAGATAGGTAGGTAGCTGTCACGATACTTAAAGAAATTATCGTGATAAAGCGAAGTTTTCTAATAAGAGTCTCAATAGCCAAAAGTTTCCTGTAAATATTATTGCGATGATTCACATTATAATCTCGATACCATTTGTGTAAGAGCCCATTGTGGACAGCTGACATTTACTAGCTAGACAGTTATTACTGTATAAAATCAGAAACTATATCGATGTTTGAAATTTTCTGTAGTTATTTTAATAGCCCAACGTTTCCTGGAAATATTAAGTATATCTACAAAAAAAATATTTTAAAAATGTTTTCAGAAAAAAAGGAGAACTTAATAAGTACAGCTCATAAACGATCAAACGGGAGAATTTTAATAGTTTTTACATGTACGTAAAAACCTATTTTATTCCCTGCAAACAAACCTTTGGAAAAAAAAACAACATATCGAGCAGCATAGGGTTTTTATTCTGCGGACCGCTTTCTGAAATGCGGCAATATGAGAGTACCTGACTTCAGTCGACTTGCATTCCACTGCATATTATTCAACACCCCTTTTTCTATTCGTTTTCTTGAAGGAAATGTTGTTTCTCTGTTCTTCCATTTGTCTGTTTGTCTAGTTTCGGCCAAATTTATGTCCCGATACTTTCTGAAAGTGCCTGTGGCACCTCGAAGGGGCTGCGGCATCATCAAAATGCCTGCGGCACTTTTCCAAAAGTGGCATAACGTTCAAATTCGGAATTTTCTGGACACATTTTATGTTTTAGCAGATCACATATCATTTATAAACTAATTTACGACGGCAGAGACGACATCGTTTGGGTCAGCGAAAAGAAATCGAGTCTAAACAGTCACTGATGTGAAAAAATCACGTTTCATTCTCAACTTATTTGTCCTTACGTTTCTAGGAAATTGATCATTTGCCACAAATTTTAGCGTGGATATGTAGATAAGATACATCTACACCCCGCTACCTTCCCCGATTTTTGAAAAAAATACTCCATGCAGTAACAAAATGACAAAAATCACTCACCGATCTCGCTCGTTTTGTAAACATTGACGAAGTACCTGCGGTACAGGAAGCGAAGTGCCTTTAATCCTCGTCGGCACAGTCAGTACCGCAGGCACTGTTTAGTACCCGTGTTATACTGCCTTGCTATATGAGCTAGCTTTTATAGCTACGTTGTAGAGTGTCCGCCTAATTTTTCAGTCTGTGACAATGGCGCCAAGCGTAAATAACTCACGAGTAGTTATGAATGGACATCTTGGAACGTTTTACAGAGGTTCAAACTAGGGGATGATTTCTGCATTGGAGTGGATGTTTGTAGTATGGTACATTGTAAGTTAGTCCAGCTCATGACGTTATTATCACTTTCATTCTATTTCATTCTTGGTGTGAGAGGTCCCGAGTTGCCGGTCAAGACTGAAGTATTTTAACTTAATATAAAATAAGCTAAGAAACGGATAAGACCATGTTACCAGATTTATCGCTAATTTCACGCACTAAAGAAAATATTTAGCGCCGACTGGTCATTTCCGGAAAGTCAAAAAATGCGATCAAACTATCGGCCAATACAGTTTCATATTAATGGCCCGATTTTTAAAAAATGCAAATGAAATAAAGTGGTAATTTGTATTTAATATATTTATATATATCCACAATGAGAAATGCATACTCCATGACATGACATGGTGGATGAGCTTTATTTGCTGGCTCCGGAAGTGAGTTCAAGGTTAATTACATGTGCTTTTGAAAGTGAAAGTTGATCGTTTCTGGTGTTTACATACAGGCAGGTAATTCACCAAAGTTTTGTGAAAAAAGAAAACAGTTAAGACACACTTTTCTAATCGTTTTTACATTAGTCTAGCATCGAACTTTTGCAGTACGGTGTTAAAAGTGCTGATTCATTTGCAGATAATTTGAGAGAGGCTTGTAAATATAGCTATTTTCGTCTATTTTTATCCAAAAAATCAGATCAAAGCGGGAGTTTAAAAAAGACATCATATATGCAAGTTAAACATATTTCTTTACATCATTTTAAAGGTACTTAAGTTGTCTTTTTAATGCATTCAGCTTCCTAACTTGAAGATAATAGGGTATAATATTAAATATTGTACCTTATGTATTCTACGGATCATTTTGAACAACCTACAAACCCCTTCAGGGAATGTGACACCAATTGCTATACATGACTTAAAATGTATAGATATGGTCTTTTAAATATATTTAGGTCATGTCTCTATCTTGGGGATGAATATTCTTCAACCTTGTACCTCAAGTCTTCTCGAAGAAACGATGTTTTGAGCATCTGAATAGTCAACAGACCCTTTTCCAAGTGACACCACTTGCTATACATCATTTTTAAGGTTTTGATAAATTCGTTTAAGTATATGAGAAACGCACTTTTATACATTTTAAACACCCACCAAAGACCCTCTTTTAGGAAATGTGACACCACTTGCTATATATGATTTTATCGATACTTTTATTGTCTTTTAACTGCATTTAGGCCCACCTTCCTATCTTAGGGAGGAATAGGGTATACTATCTATAGTTTTACCTTCAGACTACTAGGAGAATGCCGTTTGAAGCATTTTGAACAACCCACAGTCCTTATTCCATGAAATGTGACACCACTTGCTATATATCATTTCAAAGGTATTTTTATTGTACCTTTAGTGGATTTTGGCACAACTTCCTATCTTGAGGATAAATAGGGTATAATATTCAATATGGTACCTTAAGTCTTCTAAGGGAAAAGGCGTTCGAAACATTTTGAACAACCTTCAGAACCTCTTTCTGGGAATGTGGAACCAATTACTATATGTCATTTCAAAGATATTTAAATTGCTATTTCAATACATTTAGGTCCATGTTCCTATCTTGAGGATGAATTTGTTATAATATGCAACTTTGTACCTTAAGTTTTCTAGGAGAAATGCCGTTCGTAGCATTTTGAACAGCCCACAAACCCTCTTTCAGGGAATGTGACGTCACTTGCTATATATCGTTTTTAAGGTATTTCTGTTGCCTTTCAAATGTATTGAGGCTCTTAGGGATATATTTTGCATATGATTCAATCTTTTACCTTAAGCCTTCTTGAAGAAACGCCGTTTTGAATATTTTGAACAGCCGAAAGACCCTCTCTCAGGGAATGTGACACCGCTTGCTTTATATCTGTTCAAAGATACATGTGCTTTTTAATTCATTTAAGCTCAACTTCCTATCTTGAGGATGAATGTGTCTATTTAGTATACCAGTTCTAAGACAAGTGGTTCTGAAGTTAATGCGTGGAACATATTTTTAATGTTCAGGTCCCCTTGACCTTGACCTTTTACCTACTGATCCCGCAATCGATAGGGCTTACCAACTAATTAAGATCAATGTTTCTATAAAGTTCTGAAGATTCCGGTCATATGGTTCTCCAGGTATTGATGGGAATTAATTTTCTAAGTCCGCGACATGCATATGATACCTTGAGCTTTGGTCTATTAGCCCCGTGATCAACAGGGTTAAACACTGACAAAGGTCAATATTGCCTATGAAGTTTGAATGTTCAAGGCCAAATGGTTCTCAAGTTATTGGTCGGTAAACTTTTTATAAGTTAATGCCCCCTGTGGCATTGACCTTTACCCCGAGAGAACATCTACTAACCAAGTCAATATTGCAATAAAGTTTCAAGGTTCTAGATCAAATCCTTCTGAAGCCGTTCCAATGTTCATAGTTCATTTTGTTCGTAATAACGAGATCTGTTCACGATATTACGAGATAATTGTGCGACCTTTTCTTGTAATAAGGAGATATGTTCTGGTATCGTGAGATGTTTATCTAGTAATTACAATGTGTTTTCTCGTAATTACAAGATGGCTATCTCGTTATTATAAAATCTGTTCTTGTAAATACGAGATAATAGATTGGATAAATATTTTTCATTTGACTCGATTCGCTTTCGTATAAAGCAGTCTTGATCTCAACTGGATTTTTGACAAAAGTTGATTTTTCTTAAATTTTACGGTCAAGGAAATACACATTTTGGCTGTTGTCGTAATTAAGTGATGTGTAACAGAAAGAAATTGCAAGGAAAATTCGTCGAAATCAAAGCTGCTTGGCAATTAAGTTTTATTATTTTTGAATGCCATGTTCTAAATTGTTGATTTGATTTCTGGACATGTTTTCGATTTTCTTATTATTCTACACAGTTCCATGTTCTGTGATGTAGTAAACTTTCCGTAAATAAAATTTCAGAGTTGCGCAAATTGCTGCAAGAAATTCCAGAAATATCGTTACATGTAATGTAAACTCTAGACTTTACTGTTTTAAACTTGGAAGCTTTAATTATTTCAGTTGAATATCAATGCAAAATGCTTTCACTTTTCAAGCTATATTTAAAACATATTCTGGCTTTTAATATAAACTTTTGCGGAATCATTTAAATTACCATAAGATTATAGACTATAGGATAGAGACTGACAATAAAAGTATCTGGATATCTAACAACAGAATTGGCATACAACTTTTGTTTTATTCGATCTAGAAATTGAACTACAAGTTAGTATATATTACCGTATTATGTTGTCTAGTACAATGATACTTATTAGTCTGGAAATTCAACGTTTGACCACATTGGAGACGGAATCAAGTGTTTCAGATCAACCAGTTGATGTACGCAACGCACGATTTGCCAAAACATATGTAAAACGACCGATTTTACATGAGACAATGTAGACTAATACTGACTATGAATTCAAATGAAACACACATCAACATACAAAACACTTCAGGATATATCAACATATTATATACTGAGTACATCTAGAAACACAACACTTGGGTCTACAGTAAATATTATTTAAGCCGACGAGACCTTGCATTGGTAAATGCAAATGGTGGTTTTACACCTTATTAGACATTTGCGAATTAAGTCTACGTGGACTGTGAACACCTAAGACGATCGATTTTTCAATGGGATCGTCTCAGCATGATTATTTTAATTTATGTGTGGTAGGAAAACATTCCTATAATGAGTGTAAGGTCTGGTTTATTATTTAACCGAACAGGATAAAATTTGGATTTGTCTGTCTGTCCGTCTGTTCGCCAAAGAAATGTTTTGCTATACATATCGCAAAAAAGTATTTGATCTAGCGTCATAACACTTTCCTGAAATGTTCTTCAATATTATAAGTTGCGTATCTGCGTCAAAGTTGAAAAGATGAGCTAGTCTGATCGCAACGTATCCGTATTCCATAGTCGTCGTCGTCCGGCATGAAAAAAATCTAAACTGGTTCAGCTGGGATCAAAATGTAGGTCAGCAGGTAACAAAGTCATATGACCTTGACACCTAAGTGTGACCTTGACCTTAAAGCGAGCCACCTGATACAGGCGCTCTGCACGTTGTCTTGATATGGAGAACATTTGTCAAGTTTGTTTAAAATCCTTTAAGGGGTTCACGAGTTACAGAGCGGAGTCGACAAGAAAGTGTTAACGGACAGACTGCCAGATGAACACCTGTGGTATAACAAAATACGTCCCCTCGGGCGTATAATAACATCAAAGGAATGGAAACGCAAGCTATTACGTTTTCCACAGTTTTCACAATGATTTACCTACTGACCTACATTTTGATCCCAGCTGACCCAGTTTCGATTTTTTCATGTCGGACGACGACGATGGAATACGGATACTTTGCGATCAGACTAGCTCATCTTTTCAACTTTGACGCAGATGCACAACTTATAATATTAAAGAACATTTCAGGAAAGTGTTATGACGCTAGATCAAATACTTTTTGCGATATGTATAACAGAACATTTCTCTTGTGAACAGACGGACAGAAAGACAAATCCAAATCGTATCCTGTTCGGTGACATAATAAGCCAGACCTTACCATCATTATAGGATTGTTTTCCTACCAAACATAAATTAAAATTATCATGTTGAGACGTTCCCCGTGAAAAATCAATCGCCTTAGGTGTTCACAGTCCACGTAGACTTAATTCGCAAATGTCTAGTAGCTGTGTGCTTGTTCAAACGTGAATTTGGACCCTTGGTATAATTCAAATGTACATGTACAAGGAAATTATAACGGAAAATATGAAAAAATCGAGGGTAAAAACGTTGCGTCTCTAGATGAACTGAGCTTTTGAATAAAACTGGTATCTGCAAGTGAATGTACCAAAGTGGTCTAAAGTTGGTAAGTAACTGTATTTAAAAGATGTCATCTTTCGAACTCATTTAGCTGCTGACTTTGTGACGCTGTCCTCGGTAGAATTTTTTACTGTTGATGCTTAGCAAATTTGCAGAAGAAATTGTGTTTAATGTCTAAGCTTGATTAATATAAAAAAGAAGTAATACATGCTGATTAAGGTTTTTACTTTTTGATATAGTGTCACCAGTCCTCTTGCTATTTTTACGTAAGTATTAGAATTCTGACCGCTGATTAAATACACGTTTTTGCTTTTTCAATTCCTTTGCTGATGGAATCTTACTGATCTTACCTTTCCAGGTATCTGCGCGGTATTAACTATATAGATTACAGGAAACGCATCCACACGCCTTTAATGCGCACCTGTATTACATAACCACAACCGCAATTCATTTCTTAATTGAACAATAATCCCGTAAAACTAATATGACTTGGTATCGTGATATAAATCATGATGTATGTTAAAACTTATTATACATGTATAACATTTTTTCTAATTGTAGATACATTTGAACGGAAAAGGGCGAACAAGATCTTGATCCAGATCCGCAGATCCAAGTTGATCAGACGCGTTAAGTATTAAGTGTGTGCTTGTGTCGGCACATACTAGCATGTGTACAATTAACTTTGTTCTTTAAAAATAGATAAATAGTAACCTCTCATTTTTAACTCCAAATCGCTATCCACTTTGGCCACCATCTTCAAAAGAACATGTTTTTCACATGTCATTAAACACAAATCATAAGTCGCAGGAGAAAGGGATCTCCGTGGCCGAGTGGTTAAGGTTGCTAACTTTGAATCACTTGCGCTATGCCGATATTAGTTCGAACCTTTGCTTGAGGTGTAGAAATATTTCAGGTGAAGAAGCCATCCGTCTGTGGTTCTACCTAGGTGATCGCCCGTGATTTACATAACGTTTAGAGGGACACCTGGCGTCCTTATCCGCTATTCAAAGCTGGGAAGTCGCCATATGATCTATAATTGTGACGGCGTGACGCTAAATCCTACAAATAAATTAAATTAACATTTTATGTCATAATTGGAAAATCGTTGATTTATATAACAAAAGATACGTGTAAGTTTCCGTACTTGTATAACGCCGTTAACCTTAATCAATATATAGAATATTGTTTACATAATCTTATTTCAATTACTGCGTAAAATTCACCGAACGAATTACTGAACAATTAACTTCCTCTTTCTGTTTTGGTTTTGATAATATAAAATGGTAAGTTATTATTTTTACTGCAAAGTAATATTGTACTACTTCAGCAGCTCTTTTTACTTACGCTTGTTATACATCAAAATGTAAATCCTGTGCATGGAACTAGTCTAATTAATATATACAAATGTACGGCAAAAATAAACACCGTGTAAATGATATTATGTTCAAGGGGTACGCTCGGTTTACAGACTTGTGTTCAATATGGGATATCAGCACATGTATATTCTACTAAGCTAATGGAAACATTGTAAAGATACAAGTTCTGTACCACACAATCAGATTCATAAAATAAATCCTACTTACTGAATTTAAATACAACTATCATGCATTTTTCTTCATTAGCTATTTACATATATGGCCATACTGAAACGCATAGGTTGATCAGTAGAGTAAATTTTATCTAGTATGTTTTTTAAATATTTAGATTTCAAAGATAAATAATTTTTTTTTTCAGTGGAGTACATAAAAAAGATGTCTATTTACGGTTACTTTATTATTCCCTCTCGAAGACGGACAAATGACATGGCCTACAATACCGATTAAATAGACTAGTATAAATGGACATTTTTTTGAAAAATACTGTCATTAATACGCCATTTGTAGCTGCTTCAAAACCGAATAGATAATTTGAAAAACGTAATTTGATTGTTGTAGTTTAGTCTAATTGTGAACAAATTCAACGAAGGGTCGATCATTTTACTTCCTCTTCAGCTTTATTCTCTATGGACAGCGGCATTTGAAAATGGTAGGTTTTTTTCGCTGTTATATGACTTGTGGTGAAAAAGTTCAAGATTTTAATATAAACTCGAAAACGATTTCTTACCGGATATATTTGCATTTATTTTTAAATAATAAATTCGCAAAATCAACGAATCTTGTACTCCTATTTATAATTTCAATTTAGATCTGCACTCATATTTTATACATTTAGAAATAACGTATCATAAACCCACGATTAGCAAAACATATGTAAAACGACAAACTTTACATATCACATTGTTGCCGTAATTCCGACAATGAATTCAAATGAAACACACTACAACACACAATAAGATACAATAAACAGGATTTATTCGCTTTTAAACAACATATTATTTTACTTTTTTGTATAGTGGCACCTGTTTTCGTTTGTACATAATTATTTAGAATTCTGACCGCTGATTTAAACACGAATTTGATTTTTCCATTCCTTTGCTATGCCATTTTATTTGTTTATCCACACACCTGACATGGGCCCATTATATGATTTATTTCTTAATTAACAACAGTCCTGGAAAACTAATATATTGACTGGATTTTATTGATCATGATCTATTTTGAAACTTATAATATAACATTTTTGTAAATACTTTTGAACGGAAAAGGGTAAACAATAACTTGATCCAGATTCACATGTCGGCACATATCGGCATCTGTTACAGTTATCTCTCGACTGAAAAGTAGATAAATAGTAATATGTCCTTTTTAAGTCCCAATGAATCACCATCGGCGTTGGCAATCACCTTCAAAAGAACACTTTTTCACATGCCAGTGGTCACAAAAATCATAAGTTACAAGACAAAGGGGCCTCCGTGGCCGAGTGGTTAAGGTCGCGCCTTGCCACTATGAATTCGAACCCACGCTTGAGGTGTAGAATTATTTCATATGAGAAAGTCATCCAGCTGGCTTATGGAAGGTCGGTGACCGTCCGTGCCTTAAATAATCTTTGTAGGGGCGCTAGGGTTTTCCTCCATCATGAAAACTTGGAAAGACGTATAATTATGTCGGTGTGACATTAAACCTGACAAATTAATTAAGGGGGAATAGCACTTTGTAATTTTTTAACAACCCGCATATGATTTTGATACCATAGTAAAGTAGAAGTTACCTTCGGCATGAATACGTAAATGCTTTTTTGGTTATACGTGAAACGTTTTAGCTGAGGCGCCGAAACATTACCATGCACGTCTGTTTTGGCGCCACGTTAAAAAGCGATAGAATTTCGGTTTATCTTCTCTAATTTGTTTGTTTTTCAAGTTACAGCAATGAAACTTACATCTTTATATGTGTTATATAAAGGTCTACGTTGCTATACATTATTTGTCAATAATGGAAAAAATGAAGAAAAACGACATTCTCATTTTTTTAGTGTTTTTTTTTAAATGGGACACTCGTCTAATTATTGGAAAAATGGCTCGAATTTTTTTACTAAGATTTTATATGTTCAAGATAAACTTATGTTTGATAGAATATTAAAAAATTAAGCACTTTTACCATCTACGTCTTCACTGTTTGTTTGTTTTTGCATTATGACATAAAGCTTTAAAAGCATTTAGAATATTTTTTACTGAAATCATCGTTATATAAGTGGAATAAATAACTGAACAAACGTGACAAATGTCTTGTATATGCCAACTGTTGTTTTTAGAATGAATTAGAAATGGCTGTAAACTGAAATGAAAACACACAGTATCTGCATGAACTCATTTTCATAGTAATTGGGAAACGTGTGTTTTGCATTTGATTAAAAATTCGATATACGTTGATTGCGATCCGATATTGTCACACGTACGTGCAGTAAACTTCTGTATATATTAAAAAAACACTTGCTTAAATTTTACAAATAAATTCCATCATTTTGCTCGCTACACATAGCTACAAGTATAACTTATTAGATATATGTTTTACAAGTATATTTTAAGCGTGTACAACGAAATTGAATAAGCTATCATATAATCGGAAGTTTACAGAAATATGAAATATGAAATTTAGAAATTAAATGTAACTAGTACGTATGCACTTACAACAATACTGAAACGTATACAGTGCTTTAGGGTATAGCGGATTTTAGGGTATAGAGGATAGGTTGATAAATTTTGTATTTAGACTTGAAATATTGTATACATTTTATATCGTTCTTTTACTGGCATGCAGATAGACATTCTGACATATATTTTAAATGTTTGCTTGTTGTTTTATTTTTCATATGTCAGCAAATGAAAATCGACACTATCCTCTACTGACTAAATCAGTGTGTATGTAAAAAAAATGCCAGTGAATGAAAAGTTTTTGATAGAAATTTAAAAAGCTGAATGTTTTTGAAAAGGGAATAAATTATTATTTTGATTTATATTAAAAACAAATCTTGGGAAGTTTGTTTAGATGTGGATTTTAACCTAGTAACGGAAAAAATGACCAAAGCTATCATGTACACCCTAAACCAGCACATATGTAAACAATGACATGGAGAGAAAAAACACATGAATTTCTATTAAAAGCTAAATGTTTTGTAAACTACTAAATTTCATTTCTTTGAATTGGAATGCAGGAAAAACAGTGAAATATTAGTTAGCTATCCGCTATACCCTAAAGCACTGTACTAAAATGGTACTTTCTAAAGTACATTTTCATTTCATACTTTCTTAAAATATGATGACAATGAGTTTATTATATTTGTTAGTTACTCTAGCACTTTTTATGACCTTCTCATATAATATTGCGCGTATGCCCTGATCACGGTCACAACAATGTGCCAATTTAAGCATTTCTTCCTGTTGGAAAAAAAAGTTGCAAATAATAATTTGAACTTGAATGTTGACACATTTTTAATGTCTTTATTCTTTATAGAAAAATCCCTGTCTATAAACAAGATCGAACAGCAACATGATAGTGTGTTAGTATTTTTAGGATACCAGCACTGTATACATGTAATACGATAATATGTTTAGGACATGCATTTATTTTATCTCGAGCCCACGACATCTTATCTCGTGCGTTCGACATCTTATCTCGTGCGCGCGACATTTAATCTCGTGCTCATGACATCTTATCTTTTCCCTTAAATATTGCACAATCGGGTACATGGGGTCTCCTCTATCATCAAAAGCTGAAAAGTCGCTAAATGACCAAAATTGTGTCGGTGTGACGTTATACAACAACATCCGTCTGTTTAATTTTTGTTGTCGCACATTGGGAAAATAGTATATGCTTGTCTCAATGAGATGATTTTTTGTGAGCGCAGCCTTTGCCTTACCCCCTCAGCCAAGTGTGACATTTACCTTTTATAATGTAATTTCAAAAAAAGGGGGCTAGGCTATTGTTTTAAAAAGACTGAATTATTCAATGTCTTGGAAAGTATAATATATTCATTCAAAATTAGTTAAAGGCTTTCACCGGAAACTCTGACCTTTTTAGTGCGATCAATTCGTAACAGAAAATGCCAAAATACTTCAGAAAATGGGAAAAGCACCAAAATTGGCACAGCTATTTATTAAAGCATTAAAAACATTTTTTTCATGGGACCCATTTGATATCTGTCAAGATGGCCGATATGGCGGCCATTTTCCAAAATGGCCGCCAAAACTCAATATTTACCTTAGAAGATTCTAATGAAAGGTCATTATTTTTACATTCATCCCCAAAATGCACTAAATATAAATGTATATAATAAAATAAATCCTAAATTTGCATCAAATGCAAAAATAACAATTCAGATGATGATAGTTTCTTTATGTTTCCATGGTAACGGCAAAAAACTTACCTTTAAAACTTAGTTTAATATTATCATTGTGTAGTTTTCATATTTTAAAAGAATATTTTGTTTTACTATATGTAATTTATATTATTTCACTTGAATTCCCTCCACAGCAGCATATTGAAATATTGTTGTTATTCCCTTAACAGTATTTAGCCAGATGGGGCTTATGGCAACCCTGTATGCATGTCAATACGTCAACCATGCAGATTGGGATACTGCAATAACTTTGAAACTACAGCAGAATTTTTCATGATTAGTGGTACATGGATAGATGGCAATGCAGAGAATGCAATGTCATTTAAATTTGTTCCTATGGCAACAAATGTTGTTGCTATGGCAACAAATAGTGCACGAATATGACACAAAGTGTCATCCGGCATTTCTTCAAAACAAGGAGAGATTGTTTCTTGAGAAATTTTACATAGACAGAGGGACAAATTGAAAACATGCTTGTTATCTTATTTTCTCCTTTTGTATATCATTTTGTCCGTCTGTATGTCCGTCTATCATTTGCAAATGGCGGATTCTTCAATAACTTCAAAATTGCAAATTCTAAAGACTTCTTTATGAAACCTTGTTTATAGATGGTAGGTAATATGGAGAATGTGAAGGTCAATTAACTTAGTTTCTATATAAAATTGTAGTTTCTATGACACCAAGTGCGACAACTACCCCTTTCAGTTTGGGACTTCGAAATGCAAGAATAGATTACAGCGACGGGCTAGTAGGATCAAATGAAACAATGTTCCTTATTATGCACCAGCAGTCACAATGTCTGCGTAATAAATTGCTAACTGTGTAACAAAGAAGAGTAAGGCTGAAAATATAAAAGTTGCTTTCATGGACAACACTTAGTAACTATTCTGTGAAATATATTACTCTGAACAGTGAGCTAAAATCTGAAATAAGGTACATGTCAGATACTCTTGTCAGTACACACAAGCACGAGATTGTCGACAACTTTAGTTAACTTGCATAAGGCATTGCAGAGCATTTCAGCACGATTGACAAATTATGTCTTCCTCGACAGCCTTTATCGAGGTTGCAAATGCACTTGAGGAGCTATTGGTACGAGACTCGGGTACTTGAGGCAAAAACTATTGGAAAGGTTCCAATATATCAAAGATCTCTCTGGTCAGCCTTATTTATCTTGACTTGGAATTTTAGGAAAGTGATGGAACACCCGACCCCCATATGTGCCCGACCTAATGGGCAACCTTTTTTAGTATGTTCAAGAGGTGTAGCAGACGATGCAGGAATGCACATTATAGCCCTAATCTATATGTGAACAGATGGTTGATCAAGCTACTTGATATGTTTTGCTGTAAAGAAGAGTATCGAAAGCCTCCATTTATACCCCAGAAATATAATACAAACAGTTTGTTTGTAGGAAGATGTAGAAAATGCATTTAAAAGCTTGATTCACCAGTAAACGAGAGCTGTACTGGGTAGTTTTGTTTGACAAGACAGTGATATTCTTACATTGGACTGCTTAACTGGAAGTACAAATGGTAAATAGATAATATTTGTCGTCTTAAAACTAGTAATTTAAATTGGTATTAAAATTGTGTTTCGAATGTACCTGTGCTCATTAGAAAAACCCTCAAGTACTCACATTTAATTTAATTTTAATTTCAGTACAATGTCCAGAAATAGATACTAGAGCACATTTTTTTTGTAGAAATGATAGATTCTGCTCTTTTTATACCCCCGTTACACTCAGCCACGTTCCCACTACGTCGTAAAAACGTAGGACACAGTAAGAACTTGTACAATGTAGAAGAAATACAGTAGACTCTGATAAGAACATGATAATTATGGTCTCCATCAGTGTAGAGAACGCGGTCGAATTTTGGATATGTTCAAAACAAATGTAGTGAGGACGCGGTCTAATCAGGAAGCAGGAAGAACTTAATAAGGACGTAGTAATGATGTAACTAAAACCTAGTAGGACATAGTACAAGCGTGGTGCGGACGGGAAAGACTGCATGGCGTGCTCACTGCGCTGTCACTGGGTTAACATTGCGTTCTTGCTACGTAAATGGAGTTTTCACTACAACTTATCTACAATCGTGTGCTATGACTATGCTACATGCATGCCACGTTGTAGTATACCGCATTAGGTTATTAATACGTTCGTTCAGTTCTTAACACATCTGTGTCACGTTTGCAGCAGGTTCTCACCATGATTGGTTCAGATTCTGAAAATTGAGTATGAATACTGGATCCAATTCCCAATCACTTCGTTTTCAATCAGCAATGGGTATCGAACATCATCAGGAATTGCCACATAATCATGGACTCAGCTGCACTGGCAGCTTGTAGTGGACTTTTGGACCTCCGTATATCCTTCACACTGCTTTTGCTTATTCCACCGCAATCTCCCTATAAGACTGCTCTTTTTTCTTCGTTGGGGCGTTGGAGTGGGGTGGGGGGGGTCGTCGTTAATTGCAATTTATGGTTGTTGAGTGTAGATGCGGACACAATATAACTTGCAGAAGGAATGAAAAAAAGAGGCGCATGGCGTAGTATTTATAAGTAGCCGACGAACAGTGAAAAGGTGATAAGCATACGGTTAAAGCATGGTAAGCGAGAGGTGCAATCTGACTGATCGTACTAAGAATGTAGTAAGAACACACTGGACGTGAAGAAGCGTGTGGTAAGAAAATTAGTGTGAACGTGTTAGACGCCGTGAGAACCTGACAAGGATGTTAAAAGCGCGCAGTATGAACTTTAGAACTGCACATTTTTCGAGTTCGATCCCCATCCCCACCGTGTCAAAATTTTCAGGAAGCAGTATGATCTTCATGGTCTTTGCCTGAGAGTGATCAGGACATTAGTGACTGTATGTTATATGCTTATGACATTAAACTATAAAACTATTGTTATGGCACAATGTGCTACAATTTGACAAAAACAGAATATTACAGGAACATGCAAATGTAAATTTGATTACGCTGATCAACTGGCATATAAATGCATTATGACTTTTCTTCTGCTTAATAGCACATTTTATCCAAGGGAGACAACTATTTTCAGTTTTGTTGGAAGAGCGGTATTTTTGTTAATATAATATGTTTGAATTTATTCAGGCAGGTGGTTTTAGCGTATTATACTGATGACTGTAAGTGTCAATAGAAATTTTATATATAATATTATGTATTTTTGAAAATATATACATATATGGCGGCCATCTTGGATTTTTCGGCCATATTGGATTTTTTCGGAGTGGGTCTCATGCTCATTTTTTGTATTTTGCCCTAAAGTAGTTATGTACAAAGTTTCATGCTTTTCCCATTTTCTGAAGTATTTTTACACCATTTTACTGTACTATTTAAAATTGTTGAAATATAAAACTGACAAGTTAGCGTAGCTCTGGGCAGGTTAAGACATAACATCAGGAAAACTACATCTTAATTTGATAACCAACAGTCTGGCCGGTGCATATAAAAGGTCTATGTACTAGACATTCAAGGAGGCGAGGCGAGGCGGCAGAGCCACCAACCGTGGTTCTGCCAACGTAAGTCAAAAATACAACTATGCCTCCTTAGGTTAATTTCCAAATATGTTATGTGGATTTCATAAAAGACAACTTCAGGATATACACAATTAGTTTCTTAACATTTTATAGTAGCTAAATATTATTTGAAAGATGGACACTGAGACAATAAAATTACTTGTATAAAAAGACTTTCTTTAAATACATGAAATTAAATAAACTTCAGAAACGAGCTATTGTGTCTTCAATTTTATATATGTGTGTGAAAGTTCTACCACAGGTTTTACAAGTCTGGTAACACTGGTGCCATATGGCTTTTAGAGGCCATTACGCTACACTTTACACAGATAGAGGTTCTATGCTTGCTCGCGAGAACCGATCTCACTGAGTAAAGCATAAAGTATTTTCCAAATGTACGGCGAAGTTATGATCTGGACAAAAATTAGCCGGACAAAAATTAGCCGGACGGGCATGCTTCCCTGTATCTATATGACATGAAAAAATTTGTTATCTAAAAGTTACACATCGTGTCACTGTTAGACTCACTGATGGATAGAAGGATGGGGTGGGGCTGGAGGTCAGGAGAGTGGGGATAGAGTAGTAACACTTCGTTGTGGACTTACAAATATACTAGTAACATAACTATTTATTACTTTAACCACCTTTTATGGCTGATCACTACCAAATAGAATGTAAGCCTCCGCTGGTCTATCACAAGTAGTCCAAATATAAATAGTACTAATCTTTTTTCCTTTCCTAGTGCATTTTCTCGACAGCAACGTGCTTACTTTTACCCTACCGTGTTTCAGTATGTATCACTTTGCATTCTATTGAAATCGGCATGTTCCTGTCGCATGCTCGGTAAAAATGGCGGCGTAAGAATTTAATGTCTCGAAAAGAGAAATTGAAAGAAGCGAAAAGTAGTAAATTCAGCGGGTTGTATTTACCGAACTGTAGTTTTCTTATATAAAAGTTAACACCCCCTTTTCTTTTTTGTTTTTGCAAAGTAGCGATCTAGTTCTTTATGGGAATATAAGTCTCTGAAAATCTGATATGCTAGAAAATGTCGAAAAACCGTTATGAAGTAAGTGGATTTTATATGAAATAAAGAAGAGCTGGATTTAGTGGTGTTCAGCCTTATCCCAAATTCAATTAATACAATCCTGTTATTCCGGAAGGAGAAAAGACGACGTTTTTTTGGTTGTTGTTGTTGTTTTGTTTTTTTTTTAGTGGGTAGAGGGGGTGATGTTCGGCGGGGCAACGTTGGTCGGGGCGATGTTCGGCGGGGTGACATTCGTCGGGCCGACGTTCGGCGGTGCGCCATAATAATGTTTTTCGTTGTGTTGCCGCGACAGAACGAAATAACAAAATGGCACAAATCAGCAACCATAGCCAGCTGCTAATTTTTTAAATATATTTTTAGCAATTACATGTACTTCCATTTCTATCTTTTTGGAGCGGGTTTCAGTTATAGAAAGAAAATAAACTGTAGTATATAGCCTATGGAAGGCCGGTGCGCCATGCTAATTTTAAAATGCTAAAATGTCGTGCACTAGAGATAATATGTCTTGCACGTCGTGCGCTCTAGAAAAGATGTCGTGTGCACGAAATAAGATGTCAAGCGCAGGAGATAAGATGTTATGCGCTCGAGATAAGATGTCGTGCACACGAGATAAGTTGTCGAGCGCACGAGATAAGATGTCGTGTGCACGAAATAAGATGTCGTGATCACGAAATAAGATGTCATGCGCACGAGATAATTTAATCTTTAAAAAAAAATAAATGCATGTCCTAAACATACTTCCGTAGTATTAACATGTGCTGATCACAAATGTACGCCTACGTCTGACTTTTATAGATCAATGTAATAAAAAGCGTGACCTAAAACTGAACGAATCAAAACTGCGACATCCCTGATGCTCTACAAAATTAAGCTCAAACCCTTACTAGCAGAGGTAAACGTACATGTATAAAATCTAAACCTCTATATACTAACACCTATCACTGCAAAGTGCTCTAATTTTAAATGAAAACAAGTATTGTCAAAAGAAAGAAGATATTTACCTCCTGCGGAAAAATCTTACTGTAAGACATTGTCTTTACCACTACACTTGAATGAATCTGTTATATCACCACTTCGTGTGACCTCATTGCAATCATGAGATTCTTCTTTAACATTCTTCAGCTATTAGAATTTTCAAACACTTTCCTTTTCGTAAAAAAAGAACGAAGAAATTGGTATATTTATAAATGACCTTGATTGTCTCATGACGGCACAAGATCTGTAAACATATTTTAATTATAAAACAATTAAGAATTGAGAAAATACACTTACATTTATACGGCAATATTAAGTGCATACATTCTTTTTTAAGTATAGAATATTCTTACGAAACCTTACCCGCGATGTTTTTAAGCGCGCACTTTGACGTCACTATTTTTTCGTCGGATATGGTACGAAAATCAGTGATTTAAAAGAATACTAGATGGTAAAATTTCAAAATATTTTGAAGTTTCATCATAAATAATTTAATCTTGAATATATAAAATTTTGGCAAAAAATTTCCACCCGATTTTTCGTTAATTAAACGAGTGTGCGATTTTTGCAAAAAGAAAAACCCTAAAAAATTGAGAATTTTGTTTTTCTTCATTTTTTCCATCATTTTGAAAATAACAGTGACGAATTTGTCTAGCGACGTAGACCTTTATATAATACATATAAAGATATAAGTTTCAGTGATGTAAATTGAAAAACAAACAAATGAGAGAAAATAAACCGATTTTTATCGCTTTTTTAACGTGGCGCGAAAACAGACGTGCATGGTAATGTTTGCGACGTCACAGTTAAGGAGGTAGGTTACCTTCATATTTGTATGTGCGCATGTCCAACCGGAAGCTAACGTGACGATTTACGACGACGTTTACGACAAACTAAATGTGTTTGTATATTCATTCTTCTGAAAACAAATCATGAACCTGTCTTCGATCTGATGCTTTATGGTTTAATAATTCAGAAATAATGAATAAATTGCCGCAGAAACGTGTCAAAACAATGTTGCCTTAAAATGACGTCACTGACGTCATGACGTTACGTGTCAGTTACCGCGCAAAATTAATAGTTTTTGTCTTGAAAGTACGTAATTCTGTGCATTTTTTTATATTTTAACTATTTTCAAATACCCATTATTTGCTGAAATATTTTTATGAGTCTTTTGCGCTGAATAAAAATCAATATTTTGCTTCTTTTATGTAGTTATATTGAAATGTTATGCGGAATGTAAGAAAATGGATGATGGTAACCAATGTTATTTGGTATATAGTTGGGTGAAAAGTTACTTGTTACGGCCATTTTCAAATAAAAATCTAGCAGTTTGATTTGTAATACCTATTTTTCAGGTTCCGTTGATAATTTGTTACTAACATCTAAAATTGTTCAAATTTCGGTAGAAAAATGTGGTTTCTTGAATTGAATTGATGTTACCATGGAAACGAAGCCCGTGACCTATGTATCTAAATGTAAAATTCAAAAGCTTTGACACTGGTCTATTTAAAAAACACAGCTTCGGCTTTTTATTTTCATTTCAACAATATCCATGAGAATAATAGCAGCATGCTGAACGACTTTTCCATGAAAAATGCCAGACGAGGGGTACTGCTGTAAGTATTCTAAGCTGTGAAATTTGTTTGAATAAATGCAAATAACACGAAAATATAACTTACGTTAGAAATAATATGTTTTATAGCTGCATTAACTAGAAAGATAATCTTATTCAATATTTTTTATAAGAAACTACGACAAAAAGCAAGATATAAGCTATTTTAAACATCTCTGTTGCCATGGTTACTTTAAACTTTATGAAAAATAGGGTACCATGTAAAGTGCTTGGTATTTTGCTAATAATATTACCCAAATATGCCATGTTGGTCATTAACAGAATGGCACTGAAGCCGTCGAAAACCCCTATTTTTATACATAGTTGTTTAAAAATGAGAGAAAATGCGTTACCATGGAAACACGAGCCCCGCGACATATACATTTTAAGCTTTTATTAGAAAGATAACGTGCATACTAGTAAAATTATCAATTATGCAGACTTCTACGGATATCAATGAAACTAAATTACACTGAAAAGTGTTAAATATCCGTATTTTCCTTCTTCTTTCAATATGAAATACCTTTGGAGGGTCATGCTCTTCAAACCTGGATAAAAATTGAACTTGAAGGGACAGAGACAAACGAAATTGAGATTATAGCAGTTAAAACTTCATATTACACGAAATACAAAAATGTGCTGCGGTTCAACTAATTTGAATTTACCCTTGTAACAAGGTAACCTACCTCCTTAAGAAGATTCACTTACAACCAAGAAAACAGTTACGGTAAATCAAAATCATACGCGGGTTGTTAAAAAATTACGAAGTGCTACTTACCCTTAAATCTGACATTCAATGTCTTAATTTAAAAAAAACCTTGACTTATATTACAAAAAATAATGGTATGCTTCCGAACTTGTGCAACGCCGTGAACCTAAATCATTACATAGAATATTGTTTCAGAAATGTATATCTAAATAACTGCGTAAAATTAATCGAACAATTCACTTCCTTTTTCTGTTTTAAATAGTTTCGTTGGTAAACACACAATCTAATGTGCAAGTCTACCCTCAGTGATTATATAATGGTGAGTTGTAATAATAATAATAATAATAGTAATAGGAATAATATTAATAATGAAGAAAACTTTAAATGAAAATAGTGATGCTTCAATTTTGAAAAATGTTGCGTAATTGTTCTGACATCTTTATGTTTTATAAACTTAAGTAACATTGGAATGGCCATTGGGTGCGGTAGGTCGGATGTTCGATCTCTGACCGCGTCATACCAAAGACATGAAAAATGGTAGTGGTAGCTTCCTTGCAGTACTTAAAGGTCTGTACCATTGGGTAAATGAGCCCAGGTAAGTATCTGTCAATAGATACCTACGTTGTCGTACAAGAGAGTTGTGGCTCATGTTGTCTATTGAGTATCTGCGAATTAAATAAAGCTTACCAACTATCTCACCCAAATGAGAGGGTCACTAGTATTTTGAATTATCTCATCGTTATCAAAGAAGGACAAGCTGGTTCGCAAAGAAATTGCTATTTTCGAGTGACACTTTTATTCGCTCGCGATCTTTGTCTGTCCGTTTAGGTGTGTGCGCGTGTGCGTGCGTGCGTGTGTGTGACACCCAGCAGAGTAAATGAAGTAGATATTTTTAATGCAGGACAACGACCAAGAACGCTCTTTGTAAATTAGCAGTGTTCGCATAAATAGGCTGTTCTGTAATAACCAAATCTGGAATTCTGATATTACTGCATGATATATTCAATCAATTCTAACATTGATGTAGTCTGGAACCATATCGTCTATCCAAGTAATATTACGATCCCAAAGTGGGATGGGCAGGTAATCATGACTAAAACTTAATATGTAATTGTAGTTGTAATTTAATTGTACATCTTACCTAATTTTGAATTTTAGACAGACACCAGTTCTGAACCTAATCTACATGTAGATACACACTCTTGTTTACGCATAACTCTCTCACATTAAGAAAAAGGTGTTTTCTATGTAGTTGCATTGGCAACATGTATAGTGAATGAAAGTGTAAGATTGATAGCACTTATCCATCGATGATAAAGAAACTGCCATGTAGCTCCAAAACTTATCAACAATATTATCCAGAGAAATCATGCACATTTCATGCACATACAACTCCTACGTCTCTGAAGCACGGGTTCAATTACTTTATGTCTGTGACAGTTGTTATATTAATTGATAGAATAGGCATCAATTTATTTGAATTTAAAATAAATTACAATTTACTCGTCTCAGCCTTCGAACATATCGCTCTCGGTTCTGTAGCTTTTGCTATATATATAAAATATATACTAATATACAGTATAGTATCTTTGATATCGATGATACCATTAGCCTTATTCCTTTTGTGTGCTTGAATTGCAATTAGGTGCATAATACATTTCATTGGTATATATGTCGTACTAGTTGATAAAAGCATTCACATCTACGACAATATGATACGTTGAACATATTACAAATGGGCTTTGATAAGTATATATCAATTACAAACAGAAATGTATCAAAGAAATAAATGTTGTTTTTTCAGGCATCTAAACCACTACTTGATGCGTCAATAGACTTTGGGACCACCTACTCAGGATGGGCCTGCTCATTTCTGCATGAATTTGAATCCGACGCAACAAAGGCATTAGTGAAACACTGGCACTCCGGTTCAGGAACTTTGACAACCGAAAAGACTCCGACCGTTGTGTTAGTGAAACCAGACGGGAAAACACTTGAGGCGTTTGGCTACGAGGCTGAAAATAGATACAGGGAACTCACAGATGAGGGTGAATATGAGGAGTACTACTACTTCAGAAGATTCAAAATGACGCTTCACAAAGCGTTAGGAGAAGTATTAAACTTTTTACAAGCGTTTGTGAGACAGGCTAACAAAATATTTTTCTATAACACAAACTTAGTACTCAATAAAAGTTAGCAATACATTTAGGCTGCATGTAGGTCTAATGCAAAAACAAGGTATATGCACAGTCTGTTCTGAAATTCAAAAATGTGCATTGGTCAATTTCACAAACAGCCATATGAGAATATAATGCAAATATTATACATGTTTGTACTTTATTATTTATGCATCTTCGTTAATAGAATCTTCATAGAGGAATCATGCTTAAAGATGAAATGGGAAAATCACTTCTTGCACTGGACGTATTCGCGATGGCTATCGAGTACTTGGTAAAGGACATGTATGAAACTGGAAAAGATAGAATAACAGGACATATCAAGAAGTCATAAGTGCACTGGGTACTTACAGTGCCTGCTATTTGGACTGATCCTGCCAAACAATTCATGAGAGAAGCCGCTGAAAAGGTAAAATGTTAAATACACCATAATTGTGTTCTTCTCAATAGGGAGGATGTTGAAATAGTTTCAGTATACTTAAAATCTCATACCCTTTAGAACATGCAGACATAATATTACCTTAAAGATATTTAGATTTTTATTTATAAATGTAGTTCCTTTACTAGGTCCTAGGGATTATATCAGTGTGATATGTTTTTCTTATTTATTAGGCTGGTATTCCCTCGGACAAACTGAGCATATCGTTAGAGCCAGAGGCCGCATCTTTATTCTGCCGTTACCTTTCCGTGGAGAAAACGGTGAACAAGTGTGACGTGTCGATAGCAGCATTTCCTGCAAAAACAAGATACATGATATTAGATGCTGGAGGTATCTGTAATTTAACTCTTATCCGATCTCAAATTTACGATATGAAGTTGGTGATATGAAAATACATGTATATAAATCATTTTGAAGAACGAACTCTTTTTAGTCTTTCTGCAATATTCAATGAGTCTTCGGGTGGGTTTTTAAAAGACGTTTGCTCTATAGTTCTATTATTTACAAGTATGTGTTTTTCCACTGACTTTGGAATATTTCGTTAGAAATTGTTTTCGAAAGGTGACACAAGGATGTACTTTCAAATATGCTACCGGTATATCGTATATGTTCGTCCTAAGCTTAAATGCTGAAAACTGAAATAAAAATGAGTAAATTAAAATCAGCAGCGTATTGTATTCATGTGTATAGACTGTTATTTTATAACGTCGGCAGAGGTGCTACGATATATTATGTATTTTGTTTTGAACCTAACATTTTAGGAGGAACTATTGATATTACTGTCCACGAAGTCGAGGACTCGAGAAAGGTCAAAGAGGTCAAGGCTGCAAGTGGAGGAGGGTGGGGTGGTATTCTTGTTGATAAAGCATTTGAACACCTTGTCGAAGATATCGTTGGGAAAGATATTTACAAGAAATTTAAAGAAAACGAAACTGAAGATTGGTTAGATTTATGGAGAGATTTTGAGGTTAAGAAAAGAACTGTTCGTCCAGAAAAAGATGCTAGAATTGTTATGAAATTTCCACTTTCTTTGGTTAAGTTGATTGAGAAGAAACATGGTCAAGCATTCGAAGATTATATTGATTGCTCTGACTATGCAGATATACTTACAGTGACAGGTGACAAGCTGAAGTTTCAGGCGAGTGTGTTTAAAACACTGTTTGATACATCAGTTAACAAAACCATTCAACATATAGAACATCTGTTACGAGATGAGACAGCTCGGATGATAAACGTAATTTTGATGGTCGGTGGTTTCTCAGAGTCCCCAATGTTACAGAAGGCGGTTCGGTCCGCCTTCCCGGGGATCAAGGTTGTCATACCTGTCGATGCTACAACGTCAGTAATGAGAGGAGCTCTAATATTTGGACACAGTCCCAAGTCAATTACAGAGCGAGTTCTGAAAAACACCTATGGATTGAAAGCAAGCCTTAATTTCAAAGAGGGTGTACATCCAGAGGAACGACGAACATCTTCCGATATTGGCGACCAGTGTTTCGGTGTGTTCAGTAAACATGTTGAAAGGAATCAGATTGTTAAAGTAGGGGAAGCACAAAGTGAGCGTAAATACAGAGCTGCGCATGCCTGGCAAACCGAATTACCATTTAAGCTGTATGCGTCTGATCTTCAGAACCCGAAGTTTGTTGACGAAGGATGTACCTATGTTGGTACAATGACTGTAGAACTGACCGATCACGATGGAGATTTGGAGAGATGGGTCTGGGTGTCTTTAACATTCAGCGGAACTGAGATCGAGGTACAAGCTAGAGATGAGAAATCTGGAAAAAGGACCAAAGCAACCCTTAATTTTCTCGGATAAAACCAATAATAAATCACATTGAATATTATCCATGATCCCAAAGGACGGGAAATAAAACACTGAGACTTGCATTGATAAGAACTGGAGAATACAAAACTATATTTTTGATCATTGTGTCTATCGGCTAGTTTCTGTAAGTGCTTTAGTTTTCCGATTTCGTTACCCAGAAATTAGGCAAAGGTTCGTCCACTTCAGCCATAAATACATTCCTTCCGGGATTGTTTAAGACCGGATGTCGCTTTCTACCGTATGTCATACAAAAATTATACTCATTTGAGTAAACCTTGTTTATGAAAAATGCCGAATTCTCACTCTTTGAAAATATTATTGGCTACACACGAGTTTTTAGTAGATTGTTTAAAAAAAAACTGACTTTCAGACATTAGGGGTTTCCTTATGTTACTGCTCTAAATCAATTAAAGGCTCACTGTAACAATTTATTCCAAACTTTGACGATTTCTACCAACACTTAGGGGTTAAAATACCCCACCCACCCGAGTTACATTTTCACCAGTTTTGATAACTCATAAAATTATCAAAGTTAAGGTATTTTTAATAAGACGTCATGAAATAATTGTTTTTATATATTTTCATGAGAAAAGATGATACTTTGCAATCAGTTTAGGTTATAGTTAACGTGCATACAATTGTAATACATATAAATCACATGCCGTTTCTCAGTCAGTCGAACCTATTTGTGTTTCATTCACAAAGGTTTGAGGTACCAATAGTCTTCTTCTATTTTAGATGTCAAAGTAAGCTTACTTGTATAATGTTGACTTTATTTGATAAAGATACTTTAAAATGTAACATACATAACAGCTGTCACTCAAATATTCCACATTGAAAAATTAGCAACATTGAAAACACTCCAACAATTGCATTTGTAAGCTGTTAATTTGAATAAACCATGATTGAACATGCACGCATGGCCATTATAATTTTGTTGGACTTAACCCTGTTACTATTCTCAATTATAAGATGTCGACAAACTACAGTGGAACAATGATACCTCTTTCAGCATCACTGTAAAATAGCATAGATTAGCTTTATGTCTTCTGCTTCAAACATATTGATATTAAACAGTAGAATTGGTTACAGTGTGTGCGCAGTCTGAATATTTTGACTTTCACTCAAAAGAAATGTTTAACATGAGATATCTCAGAATCAAATATACGTTACCTAAGTTTTAACGGTCACCTTTTCAGTTTCATATTTCGTGTATTAATATTCCAGACGAATGCATAAAACATGTTTACCGGCATTGCAAAGCACCTACTCAGTCAGTTTTACAGCATTACATAGATGAAATGAAACATGCATTATGAAACACACGTTACCAAGATTACACAGAACATTAAGTAACATTAAAGCTAGGATAGGTTGTGGGTTTCGATGGACTGTTGTGGTTTCAAGATAGATTTTATTTACATTTTCGATGCTTTTGTGGTTGATATTTTTGGAAGGTCAGGTATGCATTATGTGCTCAAACTTGTTGATGTAATTCCAGATGTAATTAAACATTTTACATTTTGAACTTATAGAACATCATACATATTCCGTACAACATGGGTAGTGAAACAAATGTCACTTTTGGTAAAACATGTTTCTTAAAATAGTTGTTTCTTTGACTATAGTGATTTTCAAATATCACTTATACTGTGGGACGGAATTACTGAAGTACGCAATCATATTACATTTCCTTAATGAACTCATTGTTTATATTGTGGTTGTCAATTCTGAGTTCTTACTAAAATTCAATATTCTACTTTAAAACTATCAAGAAATACAAACAAACTAGTTCATTCAAAAGATGATGTATTTCAACTGTTACATATAGATTACATCGGTATGAAACTGTGTTTAAAACATTAAGTCTAGTCACTGCCTTTATCTAAATTCGGTAACGTATGTTTCAGAATTACACAAGAGGACACATTATAACACCAAGGTACACCATATGAAAGAAATATACTCTACAATTTTATGTGAGATGTTGCGAGAAGTCACATTTTCGTATCAGTATCAGAATAAGTTCATCATACATGCATAAATGCATATGTACATGTACATACTTACAGAGTCTGCATCATTTGTTTGGAACACGCAAGTGGTGCATTGATGTCTTATTTGTAAAAACACTTTAGTTAAGTGCTTTATTCCGTAGTAATGTCATTACGCTACAAGCTAAAATGGATTGAAACAAACGTTACTTTAAATATCACTTACAACAATACCAATTAGTATTACTCATACGACCAAACAACAAACTGATACGATTCCAAGACTTGCTCAGTTTATAGCTGTGAAGCTCTGTACACCTGTTCATAATGTCAAGCAAATGCATGACTATAGATGTATTCATGATAGTTTGGTAATATTTCAGGGGCATACGCATTGAAAGGTTATTGTTCAAGGATATTGAAGGGATTTGGATTTGTGATATATCTGAAATTTTCTATTTTAAACAAAACAGATAAAATGTTCAAGCTCCACCAAAATTACATCAATATATATGTATCATCAACTGCTTTGATAGGTTTGGAACTGTATATGCTTATTACCGTTTGTGTAATCAGATAGGGCTTTATCTTTTAAAAAGAGGCCGTAAATACTTACTGAATTGTGACAGAAAAACGCAATTTGCATTTAAACATAAACTTTATCAATCCTTTCAAATGTTTAAAAAAAACATAACTGTTTGTACAATGATCTTTTTCACTTAACTTTTAAAAGAAAGTGACAATTTCATTATATGTTTGATTCTCCATTATCGTTTTTTACTAGGATAAACTGTATATGTAACATCTATCAGGCAGCCATTCTGATACAAATTAATATAACATTGTAGCTACATTCAAAATGCTTTGAATGAAAATAGAGAGTAACATGATTAGTTTTATAAGAAATAAAAGCAGCATTTAAATTATATCAATGTAACGTCTTTTGCTGTATACTGAATACATTTTGAAAATGGCGCCATCGCGATTAAAACAAGAGAAGTAGCTAATATTGGTAACCTAGTTTCCAACTAAAATTATTTTTAAAAAATCAGATGACTTCTATTACAGCAATGATAACTTAGATCTTATCCATATGTATGCTTGAAAACTTATTTCTGGCGGCCAGTTCAAAAATGACAGGACAGTATCGTTATAAGATTTATCCGAATAAACAAACTTCAATCCCTTTTTGTTTTATAATACTGAATATTTGAACAGTAGTAGCACATCAATATTTGTACATGTAACCGATTTCAGGTGGTCAATTTGTGAATGGTTCAATCCTCTAACATGTTTAAATCAGTTTCAGGTGATTTCAGCTTTGACATTTGAAGAGCTATACTTCTTTCATATGTACATGTTTGATCAGGTATTTTGAAATTTGGAAAATGGTGGCCGTCTTAATTTGAAAAGTCTGTGTAACTAAATAACCTATTTTGTTGGTAGTTTAATAAACTTAAATTGTGGGTGATTTAATTACTACGTACATAATGACTACTAAAAAGACCTAAGCTAGCAAAGAAGAGAATTAAAACCATCAAAATATGAAAACTTTGGTGGCATTAACTCATATGTATAATAATTTCGGATTAATTTGAAATAGCTGTCATCTTGAATAAAGACTTATATAGCTGTATCTGCTTCCTTCTTGATGTTCCCGATAGGGAACTTCCTTGAATATTTTGCGGTCGTATCAGTTTTTGCAATACTTTCAACATTTCTACTCCACTAGCAAAGAATATGAATATCAGTATGCAAATCGCCCAGAAATGAAATACGAACCATAGGTTTGGCCAGCTGAAATTAGATGCAAAGTTTTCTGATTTTTCAGTCAATTATTCATTCATTTTCTTTTCTTTATTGTAAACATGAGGGTTCCGTTCATTTTTTAAGGATTGGAAGTTCTTAAGATTTTCCGTGTAAGTAAATGTACTAATGTGGTGGGTGGGATATATAAACCTCTACATTTTACATTTTATTCTGCACATGGATATGATACATAGTGTAGCATTTTTGACAACAAATGTAAATTATTGATTATATTTCAGGCATTAAAAGATAAGATTTTTTATAGGAAATGTCAGAAATTTCTTTTTTCACAATCCAAATCAGCGTGATAACTGTGCAATACTTAATTGCATGCATTAGGCACCAACGTTTTTAAAATCGTTATTAAATTTTACTGACATGTTGCTAAGACCGACATCAAACCTTAAAAGTTTCCTGAATTATAGTATCATGGTATACCTCAACCTTTGTCTGATTTCTGGGTTACGACTTTCAAATGTTTTGGCCTTTTAAGTAATTTAAAGTAATTTTATAAAACTTCATAAAAATGAAACGTTACTGCAAACGCCTAGGCCAGAAACATGACTGCATAAATAATCATTTTCTAAAAGATTAAAGTAAATAATGTATATGTATTTCGAGTAACGTATGTATAATCTAAGGATACGTTTGGTAGAAATTGAACTGTCATAGACAAATGGAACGTTAAAGTATACCTGTTGTATATAGCTTTTATAGATTTTATAGATTCCTAGCATTTACACAAATAGAAATGTTGCATTCTACTTCTGCGGTGCTTTACAATATACGACATATACACTGCCAGAGAATTATATGTGGGATGAAGAGTGAAACGAATTTATTTTACCGACTACATTTTATTTGAATATAGGTTGTTGGTAGTTTGTTTTATTTTCTTCTTCATGTTTTGTGAGATTAAGCTATTTGATTAATCGAGCCGAGACTTGGTCTCAGCATTTATACCAGGTCAGACAGTAGATAACTTTATTATTGAACGAAACATACATACAATGCATTATGTAAGTATGAGTAAGTATTGTCTTAGTAAGATTGTTTCCCATTCAATAATCATAATTACGAGGCAAAAGTAAAGTTGATTTTGACATTTTTTTCGCCGTATTAAAAACATTGAATTTGAAAAATCGCAACGCTAATAATTCTGTCTCGATTTACTGTAAAAAAATCATTTGTCTTGCGAACAACCCTGTGTAATCTCTTCCTAAATAACTTGAATCTGTAAAACATCATTGGAAAGCACTTATTACACCAAACGGGAAGTTACTACTCAACGTTACACATGTAAAGTAGTCCAAAATGTAGTTCCATGCCGTTGATGAAATCTGGTATATTGGCTCATATAAGGATTTGGTAGTTATATTTTTGGTTTAGTGTTAGTGCTTATTGTATAGAGAAAAGAACTAGACAATTTTCATTGTAAATTTCTAGGTTTTAGTTTTATTCATTTAGAAAATGTTTACATACGCTTATTGCTAAACGGTAATTTTATAGGAGCATTTTCAGATTAAAGAACAGATTATTTTCTTATATGTAACATAATATCTCCAATTTTTTGTTTTCATTTTTGGTAAGAAGACATGTTATACTAAATGACTATATTTAGATATTATATCATTGAAATTCTCTATTATACTGAAATGAGGTCTCAATATTTCAATAAAGAAGGAACTGAATTGGCAAAGTGTATGCAGGAAAACAATTTACTAACGGCAACATTAACTCTTGTAAAAACCTCATATTGATCTTACAGCAATATATGGAAAATATACTGTCTTCATCTGCGCCGTTGACCAACAGAATAGCCAGTAACTAGTAGGAGGTAAGATGCTCTAATACAAATGTGTACTTAAACACGAGTATATCTGTGTATAGGTTTGTGTGTAGGTGTAAAGTTTGAGCTTGCGGAAAGCTTTACAATTCTCAAAACGCAATCACATATACAGCACAAAGCCATATAGAAGCCAAATATGTACCATTATGTTATCCATGTTTTTGCGGCAAAGTCTGAGCAAATAAATACGAGGACAAACATCCAACAGGTAAAGGCACATTCAAAGAACGCTGCTCATTCAGCACTCCACATGGAAATATTGACACCATTGTAATCTTCAGTAATTTCCTCACTCTGGAAGAGTGTACTCGCGATTTGGCATGTGCAAATGTATACTCGTGCATAGCACAAACGAGTGCAATAATTACACAGAAATAAAAATATAGGCACAAACAAATATCAAGAAAGAACACAGTAAATCCGCGCCTTCGACGGCCAGTGGCAAAAACACCCCGGGGACCAGTTTCCCCTACCATGTTCATATATTGCAAGACAGTGATAAACCTATTCCCGCCAGGTTAATCCGTTGCAAACGTAGATACCGCTAAAACCTAAGACATGAAACTGAACTCGTAAATTTAGTATGTCTAAGATATTTTCACAGGTATTGGTCCTCGATTTGTCAGGTGTACAGATACTTTAATTGAAGCGCGCTGAGAACAGTTTGGAGAAAATTGCTCAGTTTTTGATTCCCTGTATTCCCTTAGCAAAATGCTCATGTCACAGATTTCATCATTGAAAATCATTGGGACACATACCCTCGGCATTCAGAAAAGAATTGTTGGCTTTGGACAAGTAGGAATTTTGTGCTGCATCTCACTTATATGAACAGAACATGTACACACAAGCTCGACAGGATACTATTCAGCCAAAGAACAAGAAGGAAGTACTGAAGACAATGAGAGCAGTGCAGGTAATAGAGATTCAAACCAAGCCGAACAGTATGAAATGAATTGTCACAAGAAAAATATTTCAGCCCCTACCGGGAATCGAATCCGAGATTTCTCGAACCTAAGGCGGACAGCTCATATAGCATGGCAGTATAGGTGCATCCTTATACTATACCCTACTACACTAACAAGCTATATTATACCAGTTTATTTAGTTCAGCCCATTTCTTTCTCGTTTAGGGCAAAGCCATTATTTTATCTGGGGACCATACATCGCCTTTCATGGAATTGCACTCTGTGCATTATTGAAGATTCCATGTGCACCGCCGTATGAGTACATGTGTGGATGTCTCTAAATTATATCCTAGTACTAACAGGTGTAAATGTTGAGTTCTGCTCAACCCGGGGCTAGAGGGCGTGGACGGTAGCTAGCGTTCCCACTCTCGTCCGCGAACATGCTCAATTCAACCGAGCCTGCAACATTTTCGTTTGTGTCGCGTTGGACGGCCTGTGGCTTCCACGTTTTTATTTCATAACATTAAATTACTCTGTAGTACTGAATATTTAATTATATATTAAAATAAAATGAAAGAGGGAGGCCGCTGATATTGAAAATAAATTTACCTACAGTGTTGACAAGTATATAACACTAAAATCTATTTTATTTTAATTTAGATATATAAAATATCCAGATAAAAGGTGAATGTGTGTGGTATATTATAGTATAAGGTACACTCGTACAGCCTTGCTGTATGAGCTTGTTTTTAGTGACATGGTAGAGTGTCGGCCTTAGGTGCGAAAGGTCCTGCGTTCGCTCCATGGTCAGAAACGAATAAAAAATCTCTGTTAAGGTAGTAATAAGCAAACCAGCTCTCATACCTGACTTCATCTCAGTGTTGTTATATTTTCTGGTCCTTCGGGATCATTGATTTCAACTCATTTAGATTCGAAGATTGAATACTGCTTAAGCCGGTGCTAGGGGGCGTGGGCGGTGTTGCTTTTTCCATTACTGTCCATGAACAGACTAAATCAAACCGAGTCTGCAATTTTCACTATTTGCCTTGTTCTCGGTGCTTCCGAGGGATCTACTTTCCAGATTTTATTTGCACATTTTTTGAATAATACAATTAACTAATGAATTGTTCCAGACAGATTAAAACAAGTTCATGTTACGCCAGTTTTTATGAAGAGTGATTTATTATTAAAGTCAAATTATAGACCAGTCAGCATGTTGCCTGTGCACTAAAAAGTTATATCTCTATAACTTAACAATTCCTTCCAATTCAGTTTTGACACATTTCTTTGTGCTTTCAGGTTCTTTGCCAGACGACTCTTTTGAAACTTCCTGAAGACTGGTAAACAGCTCTTGACTCTAATGAATATGCTGCCGCCATTTTGATAGACCCATCAAAAGCATTTGACTGCCTGCTTCATTACATTTTCGTTAGTAAACTTGAATGTCTAGTTATCTTTCAGATATGAAACAACAGATTAAAACTAGTAACATTGTAAGTACTTGGGCTGAAACAGATAAGAGAGTGCCTCAAGGTTCTATTCTTGGGACCAAATTTTGATGAACTCCTTACAACTTTACAAACAGAAAGTGATACTTTAATTGACAGGTTCGGATTCAACTGTATAAACATGCAGGCCAACCCGGATAAGTTCCAGGCAATAGCTGTTGGTAAAAAACTCGAAAACGATTCTTTTTAAAATCAGCAGTTCCGCTATTGAATGCGAAGATGTTGTGAAATCACTGGGTGTTGAAATTGACTTTAGTTTAAATTTTGACTCAATAACAATATTTGTAAAAAGGCTGCTCAACAAATAAATATTTCAAATTTTAATTTTTGTCCATTGTCTTGGCATTTCTGTTCAGTCAGTAATACTTAAAAAAAAGAACCAAAAACGTGCTTTGAGATCTGTACATGATTATGATAGCTCTTATAAAAACCTACTGCTTAAGGCCAAATTACCATCCGTACACTTAAGAAGAACTAGAATAATAGCCATTATATGATAGAAACTTTTTAAATTTTTGAATGAAATGGCCCCTACTGCGCTGTCAGATTAAGTAGTGAAAAAAGATACCAGATATAACTTTAGATATTCTTATATTCTATAGGTCTCTCATGTTAAGACAACAACATATGGTAAGAACTCATTGCGTTATGCAGCACCGGTTCTGTGGAAGTTCGTTTTAATTGTTGTATATTAGTAGTCAGTTCATTCTTGCTGACTCAAAATAAAACGTATTGCATTGTCAGTTTGTTACATTAGCGCCCAACGTAAATAACTTACGAGCAGATATGAATGGACAATTTAAGTTTGAACGTCCTACAGAGGTTCAAACCCGGGGACGATTTCTGAATTAGATGGGATGTTTATAGTAGGGTACAGTATAAGTTAGTCCAACTCATGACGTAATTATCACATTCATTCCATTTCAATCTGTGGTGTGAAAGGTCCCGGGTTTGATTCCCGGTCAGGACTGAAGTATTTTCTGTTCATGACATATGTACCTAGTTTGTATTAAATTATGTACTTGAGACGTGTTGCACATTTCATTAGCCCCTCTCATGAACAGACTTAGACTGAGTCTGCTATAATTCTTCTATTCTTCTTCCTTGCATTTTTCATTGCTTCCGAAGATTTTTTCACATATTTTATTGGACGCATTAACATGTACATGGTTAGTACATGTTACCGCAACGAAAACGTTACGGTATCTGACGGAATATATTCCTTTATCGCTATTCTCACGCAGTAAAAAAAAATATTTTAACGCCAACTTGTCACTTCCGGAAAGAAAAAAAGAATGAATTGGTATAATTTAAGAATTTTCCCTGTTTTTCTTCTTTTCATAAGCAAGGTTCTTACAGAAATAGTTGAATCAGAAACAGGAGATGTGTTCAAAATTGAAGGTCGGGTTGAAGTGGTTTCAACAACGGAAAAGGACTGGATAGCAAATACCCAAGTTGTGGTCGACGGAGGGGACTATGTTGCTCATTTGAGGTGAGAGCTAAGGCTGAACAAAGCAATAAAGCTTTTAACGATGTTTGATAAAATCTGTATCAGTACCCATAATCGACCAGTCAAGGCTGAGTCCAAATAATAAATTTACAGCCTATATAGGACGAATTCCAGACAGTTCCCCCCCAAGACTATTCCCCCTCTGACAATTCCCCCCCTGACGATTCCCCCCAAACTGGGGGGGGGGGGGGAATTGTCACCTTATTTAATTTATATTATTTTTTCTTTATACTGATGTAAAAATATCTTTTTTTTTACTATTTTGTTCTAAGGTGACCTTTTTATTATTCTACATGAAAAAATTATTATTCTTTGACCTGGTAACTAACAGTTCATTGGATAATTATATTTATATCCTTTATTCTATTAACTACATATTTTGTAGTTAGACATTGTGAAAATATTCTTAGGACGGGCGTCGGAAGGTGTTTGATATTGGGGCCGCAAAAGGTGGGGTAGGTACTGGAGGGAGATACCTCCCACCCATAATGGGGGTACGGGGAGGCTCCCTGAAAAATTTTTGTTCTGGTACATTTTAGGGGTATTGACTCCAGTATTTTCTTACCATTTACATAATGTTACAAAATTAAGAAATGATTTAAAAAGTTTTTCATGATGAAAACATGTGAAATCAGAGAATACGTACCTCATCATAGTGAAGCCAAGCACTGAACATTGAATGAGCACTGTTCAGGATTTTTTATTCCAAAAGTGCATTTTGCAAATTTGAAATTTGAAATTTAGTGGTTGGTTAGGAGTATCCATTATGAGTATTATAAAAGATATGACGTAAGTTAAACTTCACTTCTTATTTTGTTTGAAATATCAATTTTTGAGTAAAAATAATTTATGCAATTAATTCCTTACATATTAGCGGTGTGATAAATCTTAATACTTAATTACCTCTTCCATAAAAAAAACATGACAATTAATTTTCTACATTAATTCCTTTAGATCTTAGCGGCAGGGTATATTATGTGGCATCATTTTTAAGTGTATTGACTCTATATTGTGTTGCTTCTTTAATAAACTTAGCTATCTTAAGAAGCAGCTTAGCATTTTTCGAAGACATTGAATTATTATTATTTTTCTGAATAGTGGGCCATTGTGTATTACCAAGGTTCTTCTTTCTAATATCTGTATATTGAGTGTAGGACAAAATCCCCTGCAGATTTTTTTGCACTTATTAAAGAACAAAATTCAGCCAAAAGACTCAAAAAGAGATTTATGTTAACTGTGCCATTGGTTAACTGTATCCATTATTTTAACTAATGTAGATATTTTCAGGACACAAATATCGCATAAAATATGAGAACGCCAGAAAATATTGCCAAAGATTAATGAGTGCCAGGTCAGTACTTACGGACAATTATAACTCACAGGACCACTGCATCTGCTTTATTTGATTTTATTTATATGTAGAATATGATAAATACTTCCATCTTATAGAAGGATTATTTACACATGAAACAGGAAATAGTACTTGTATAAAATAAATCTCAAACCTTTTTGGAATATTTTATTCCAGAAAAAAACCTTAAAATGTATAATAATTAAGGGATACATACAAACAAATCATTGTTCCTTTGACTTCGCAATTCGATTGAAAGGTGCTGATTACCAGAATCGCGTAATAACATTATTGCAATAAACAAATTTAATCAAAATGGTAACCAGTCAATCTTTCACACCTCTTGATTGAATTACCAGCTGTAAAACAGTAATCAAAGCTGACATTGATCAATCAATTATGATATTGTTGTTGTTACATTTTAATTGTGTTCTATGTGTTAGGATTATGATATTTATAAACAATATAACAATTTGTCCATGTATAATGACAATTATCAGTATTACTAACTTTGTGTGATACTTTTGATGAAGCACTTGATGGAAATTGTGATAAACCAAAATTAGATAATGCCAATCAACTTCTTCTTGTAAGAAATTTATCAAAACCTGTATTGTAAGGGTATAGTACTTTTTATCCAGAGAAAATACTATTACTCCATGCTTTCTGGAATGAAAGCAAACCAACACATGTAACATCCTTAATAAATTTCATGGTGAATTCCAAGGACGTTTCAACTTGTAAAATTGTATTGATATTTCATCATTTTTTTAATTCATGTTTGCAGCTTCGTTTTTTATCAAGTTTTTCATATTAATGTTTAAAGTGGTATTATTGGCTTTTATTAACATAACTGTAATCTTTTTAGTTTTCCCCAATTAATATGATTAAGATAGTTTTATTGTCCAACATCGGGAAACTCGGAAAACATGAAAGAACATTATGGTTACTTAAAGATTATCTCTCATGTAATTAGATATTTGATTCAATTTTTATTCTAGTATAGTAATATATAAACTACTTACATAAAAACAGAAAGAATGTAAAATAATTATGTATATAAAACACTAATGAAAATGCTATAAACTAGCTAGCTATTATCCAAAGTAGTACAACTTCAAATAGAAATAAGCATTATTTTGACGATCAGACAACCTTATCAAATGTAAATATTTCTTACTTCTTTTTATATATGTCGTAGCATAAAGGTTAATTCTCTATAGATAAATACAAAAATTAACTTAATTGCTTTAAGTGTATTTAAGTTCTAAGCACTTTTATGATTTCCACGTTCCCAAAAATGCCACATTTTCACATAGAAAAATATACTATTTTGACGATCAGATTACCTTACTAAATGTAAATATTTTCTTCTTTTTTTTACATACATCTTTGCATAGAGGTTCCATTATAGGTACCGTTAACAAATAAATAAATTGCTTTAAAAATAATTAAGTTCTCAGCCATGTGCGGGATGTCGATCCTGCGCTAATAGAAAATCTGGAAATTACTCTGATAATATGCATATCTGCCATAAACCATGCTAACTTTTACATTGTTTAACAATTACAGACTGATATTGCAAATCTTGGTTTTAAAAATGTGTCATAAATTTATTTCAAAATCATTAAATTCCTGGGAGTCGGTCACCTGGTTTCAATACCTGCAATGTGATACAATATGCAATAAAACTCAAACATGCGTGAAGGTGTGATTTCCTTCGGATAGCCACATCGTCCTCTCTATTCTTTTTATAACTAAAGTATTTTACTTCATTCGATCACACGCAGTCATTTTATACCGAATATAGAACATAAAGGAGACTTACGTACATAACAGACTGAATTGCCACACACTTACCACATTTCACCATATCGCTTTTCTTATCATCATATTGAAAAAGCGCAATTCTTTTTACCGACTTGAGCATATCTCTTGACACGGCCAAGATTAAAAATAAAACAAAAAAAGCAGAATTAAAAGACGAACTTACAGATCTTTTATACTTATATAATTGTTTAATGTTTTATAGTGAGATAAATAGAATGAATAACTAATAAAATTCCTCAAAATGTGAACGAAATTTTACATTTTGTAGGTGTGCAAGATGTGTGTCCTGCGCTAATAGAAGTCTGAAAATTACTCCAATAACTTGAATATCTTTTATAAAGCATTTTAACTTTTACTTCGTTTTTCGATTACAATGATCTAAAAATGTAGCAGGGTTAGATGCTTACTTTTTTTCTAACAATCCTGGCGGGATTCCTCCTTACAAATTCAGCTGTCCCTCCCTGATTTCAGGAATCCCTCCCATTTTCAGTGAACAATCGATAAAATCACTGGCTTTTTAATGGCTGGTTCCGTAACGCCATCGATAAATTTCCACATGACTTTTTGACAGGTAAACAAATAATCGCGAAAATACAGGACAACCGAAAGCGAGGCTACATGGTAAAACCCCGTACCCGGACCGTACCGTACATGTTAGATTGGTACCCGCTGTCTCTTCTGTGATTTCACACTATATATTTTATAGGACGCGGAACCAGTCTACGTACATGTATGTATTCGAGAGTAAACATCCGGACTGTGGTTAGAACAGATGTCTACTTCGAAAATCGTTTCAAAGCAAGGTTTTTCTGTCATTTTGGTATTTTTGATAAGTTTTTTAGCTATATTGAACTGAAAACTTACTGTCCTGACGGGACAGCCAGCTTCCAAGTTCAGGAGGCCCTCCGCTAAAATAGGTGTCCTCGGGATCGCGGGACTGCGTTAAGATCGAACCCTGTGTAGCTTTTGAAAATCTGAATATAATGTTTCATCCGTAGCCTGCGCGGGATGTTGTTCCTGTGCTAATAGCAATTTCTGAACTGACGTTGATCTTTCAAACATATTTCAGTTCTAAAAGATACTATTTATGTAACTTCATAAAAATATTTTCGGAGTAGAAAAAAAAAATAGAAAGAAGCGTGATTTCCGTCATAACGAGAAAAACCCTATAGTTTTAGTCTGTAATCGTAAATCAAAGTAAAAGTTAATATGATTTATAAAAGATATTCAAGTTATCAGAGTAATTTCCAGATTTATTATTAGCGCAGACACACATCTTGCGCAGATAAAAAATGTAATATTTCGTTCTCGTTATGACAGAAATCACTCTTTTTCTATTCATTTTTCTACAGTATTCATTTAAAAGTTACATAAATAGTATGTTTTATGAATGAAATATATCTGAAATACAGTGTAATTTCAAACTTTGCTATTAGCGCAGGACCGACCTGCCTCACAAGTTACAGGTGTAACATTATAGATCCATTTTGATTTGTAAAAAAACCCTATAGTTTTAATCTGTAATCGTAAATCAAAGTAAAAGTTAATATGATTTATAAAAGATATTCAAGTTATCAGAGTAATTTCCAGATTTATTATTAGCGCAGACACACATCTTGCGCAGATAAAAAATGTAATATTTCGTTCTCGTTATGACAGAAATCACTCCTTTTCTATTCATTTTTCTACAGTATTCATTTGAAAGTTACATAAATAGTATGTTTTATGAATGAAATATATCTGAAATACAGTGTAATTTCAAACTTTGCTATTAGCGCAGGACCGACCTGCCACACAAGTTACAGGTGTAACATTATAGATCCATTTTGATTTGTAAAAAAAACCTATAGTTTTAGTCTGTAATCAAAGGCCTACTCTGTATTCAATCGATTTTGTACTATAAAATAATAATAATAATAATATAGATAAGATCTGTAAGAATTTTCTTTTAATTCTGTGACTTTTTTATTTCATCTTTTATCTTAGACATGTTGAGAGATATGCTCCCGTTGGTAGAAAGAATATTATTGGGAAATTTCAAGATATTTCAATATAATAAAAACGATATTTTGCTAAGTGTGTGCTCGGGTGAAGTAGAAAATTTTAAAAATAGCCTAAAACACACCAGGGGACGACGTGTGCAAGCTGGAGGAAATCACACCTTCACGCATGTTTGGGTTTTATTGCATCTTGTATAAGATTGGAGGTATTGAAACCTGGTGACCAACTGCCGTGAATTTACTGATGTAGAAACAAATTTATGACACCTAATTTAAGTACCGAGATATTCAGCATTTGACATCTATATTTATTAATAAATTGACCAACTGCATGATTTATCAAACACGAAATGCAAATTTCTGATATATAAAGTTACATTTGTTATTTGCGCTGCACATTTGGTAAATCGGGCAGGTTAAATTTATCCTGCGCAACGATTGGTAAATCGTTGCGCATATAACCAACGTACAAAAATTTGTTATATGCGCTGCGCGTTTGGTAAATAGCGCAGATTGGTTATTTGCGCTCAACATCACTACATTCTTTCTCTTTATGATTTTGACGTGCAAAATGTCTACGTCACTGGAAGGGATTCGACGGTAATGGAAGATAGATGGAAGATAGTCCAAATAATTGGTCATGACATAGGGCGTTTCGTGACAGCGTGATTACTTGAGTCATTTCCAAACTTATTCTGTATATTTCTGTTTGGACAGCCCCAATAAAATCAGTTCGGAACGTTTTCTGGTACATCATTACTACATGTACAATGTATTTATAATGATTACATCTCTGCTAATGAATAAAGCCTTAGATTTAAGAAAGTGGCAAGTGGTCCGGTAACCACACCTCTAGACCTGGAGTCAGGCTAGATGTCCCGTAATCAACTTGAATGCTGAGAATTTTATTTACAAAGAGCTAGGAGACTATACTTTCTTTAAAGACGGGAGATGATTTCAAAAATTTGTTTTCATAGTTTTCTTATTGTTTTAAATACATGGTAAGTCACAGGAAACAGAAGTATTTATAAAAAAAAAAACACAATCGCAAATCCGACAAATAATTAACAGCAATTATTTGTACGCCATATTCTGAAGCTTTTATTGTTTTTCTTGTTTTTTCTTCTCGGGACTGATTAATTAAAATAATAAACTTATTTTTTTCTTTCGTATTTAAGACATAGGCTGTGCTCATGAATTGTTGACTTTGTTTTACTGTTTGAGTAAATAGACAACGGTAAGACCGGAGTCTAACAATATGCATGTACTATTTAATATGAACTGTATTACCAGTATATAAGGTAATTGCTGGTAAAAGTTATAATTAGTTATCATAATGTTACCTAATTTACGTTTATTTTTGTACATATTTTATGTATAATTAGCTCTCACTCGTGTTTGATGCATGCTGCCAGGTGGGCATGGTCACTTTTCTTCTCTGAATCAATAATAGCTAGAGCCTTGATATTTGGCATGTAAAATCAGATAAATTTGTAATGTCTACCATAATTGTTCAAATTATTGCCCTAGGATCAAAAGTGTGTGTGACATGTATGACATGTATATAATATTTGAAATAATGCACGGAGGGGCACCTGGGGTCTTCCTCCACCATAAATTTGATTAAAGCTGGAAAGTCGTCATATGACCTATCATATGTTGGTGTGACGTTAAATCCAACCAAAAAAGAGAAGAAAAAAAATGCATATGATATAGTCTAACATAAAAGAAACCTAACTATAATACTTGTAAACACACTTGAAGCCTTGTACACAGGTTAGCGCTTTAGTGTCATTGACCCTCTTGTTTATTGTTTTGGCATTTTTGAAATTGTTTAGAAACAGAAATTCATATTTTAATGTTCATAATATGACCAAACTTCAGTATGAAAGAAAAACAATTTTTTAGCCAAAATCTGGAGGTCATTGCCTTTAAGTGTAATGCTAACAATTATAGTTCTTGATGTAACAATCTCATGTCTGATGTTTTACATACTAACTTTTTAGTGTTACCCTTAAGAAACATTTTTAGACCCAAGTTATTATAATTTGAAATATAAGAAAATGTATGTTTTTCCTGGAATAACATACCAGTTAATGTTTATTGTAATATAGTTACAATGTATTCAGTATAAATTCATATGTTTTTATTATTTTTCAGAGGTGACGGAAGTTTTGTGCTGAATGGTCTCCCGTCAGGTACCTATGTCGTAGAAGTTCTAAACCCTACATATCTCTTTGAAGCCACAAGAGTGGATATTACTTCCAAAGGAAAGATGCGGGCAAGGAGAGTAAACTATTTACAACCATCTGTAGTCAAAACGATGCATTATCCATTGGAATTTAGAGACAGAAGGAAGGCAAATTATTTCCAGAAGAGAGAGCAGTGGAAAATAACAGATTTTCTGATGAATCCAATGGTAAGATAAAGAGTTTTGTTACAGATTTCTATCACGCGATTTCAATGAAAATGAGATTGGGTCTCTGTGGCCAAACAGTTAAGGTTGCTGACTTCGGATCAGTTGTCCCTCACTGCTGTTGGTTCAGAATCTCACTTATGCTGAAGAAGTCTTTGATACTCAGCGTCACTGAAAAGTTACCACCCTAATGGCCCTTATATTTTAAAACTCGCATTGGACTGTGTTAAAAGCATAACACCACTACATTTTTGACGCAACTGAGACGTCACTGGTGTAAAGATTTGTCAAATTCGATTAACTCCATTTGAGGCACGGGCTGCACGTGCAAAATGACTTTTTCCAGCAATGTCGAAATTCAAAATTCTATCGCAAATCATTCATCACACTTGAAAGTTAGTCGACAGACTAAAAGGAATACGTTAAAAAAAACAGAATATCCTTGCTAAGAATGCCACATTCAAGGCACAATCAATGCCATTAGGCCATTGGCATGGTTGACGCCTAACTTCCATGTCGTGAAATTGCACGTCGTATGTGGTGTTCACACCTGACAGTCATGAAATGGGTTAGGAGACATAATCAGACAGGGTCTATGGGTAATAGACAGTGCACAGGCCATGAAAAAGTGACGTCGATATTGTATAAAAAAGTAAAGACGTATATATTAAGTGGTAACTTTTCAATGACGCCGAGTATATAAAAGAAGCTTTCCAGCTGGAAAGTAAATGTTTGACCTAACATTTTGATAATTTGATGGTAAACCAAACAAAAACAAAACCAAATGATAAAAAAGAAGAAAATTATGTTGTGTGCTGTATAAAATGTTAGTAACTTTGGGATTTTGAACAGCTTTTTGTTGCATGTGAAGTAGAGTATGGACTAAGATTAAATTTGTGTAGCTGAGACACACACAATTTTGTCTAAAGTTATCTAACAAATAACTTACACTAAATGAGCTCACAGTCAGCGCTTTATTTGCAATTTCTGTCAGTATTAAGGCTTCTGTCATATACAGTATTACCATGGAAAAAGTTGATAAGAGTATACTTACTAAATTTTCCCCTTTATGTTCTTAGCTTGCCAAGTTAGGTACCCTATTCTCAAAAAGAAATGTATATTGAACTTTTAAGAACTATACATGAATACTTACTATGATATTGGTACCCTGTTCTCAAAAAGAAATGTATATTGAACTTTTAAGAACTATACATGAATACTTACTATGATATGATATAAGTTGCATGTACAATGTATTGCAGGTATTGACAATGGTATTACCGTTGGTGTTGATAATGATTTTACCCAAAATGATGAATGCTGCGGATCCAGAAGCACAAAAGGTATGATTAGATTTAAATTTATATAAGGATTGACTTGTGAACCTTGATTCTACTTTTGGGTCATTTTAGTTGAACATATTTACTGACCTACTTCTAGCCAACAGATTACCGGCTGACCAAGTAAAACCTCTTCTGTTCATGAAGAGTTAAGTTTAGCTTTCCTTCTCTTAGGCAGTTGACAGCTTCTGATTTCAACAAAGTTCACAAAGTAACATTCATTGTACATGACATGTATTTAAATTATATATTAGTAAATTTACACATCTGAGGATACTGGCAGCACTAAAAACTATTTCTTATGTATGTTTCATTATAGGTGTCTCTTAATGTATAGCAAATTATGAGAACCTTTGAATGTGCCGCCCCGATAGCCTAGTGGTAGAGCGTCCGCTTCGGGTGTGGGCGGTTGTGGGTTTGATCCAGGGTCACGTCATACCAAAGACCTGCTTGGCGCTTAACACTAAAAGGGAAACTGGCCTCTTCTCTCATACCCTCGTGGCGATGGATTTCATCAGGAATGAGGTGTCAAGAGTGGTTAATATAAGTTGTAGAACTTCCTTCAAAATCAACCTAAAATGAATTTCGTATAAACTAATGTTAGAAAACCTGGGTGGGGTTTATTCATACATTGCAAGGGATTTGTTTCTCTGTCTGTCGTGCACCTTTTAGCAGTGTAGTTTCTTCTAAATAACTTAAGATTTTTTTTTACTTATTTTTTCATCTTCAAATTTAAACATATTGCTTATAGGTTGACCACTATTGATTTTGTTGAGTTTATTTGGTCAAACATCAAATTGACTTTTAAAACAAACAATTTTTCCTCTCAGTGTCTTGAGAAGGCCTTGACCTACGATTCTCAAAATTGGCTTATTGACATATTGCTTCTGGGCAGTGTATGACCTCCTCTGATTTTGAATACACCGAGTCAAAAGTGAAGATCCTTGGCTGTTGGTACAAAAAGCACATTCAGATGGACCTGCTTGATTTTGAGTTTTGTAAGTCAAAGGTCCTGGCCATAGTCATGCTAAGAGGGCAGTCATTACCTCTATATCTGCTGAATCCCTTAATAGCAACCCTGATAAGCCCTTAAGGGTTTTATTCAACACAGATTCAGAGCTGTCTTCTGGCACATAATACTATGCACAGCTTTTTAATGACACCAAGAAAAGTTGTTTTTTTTAGCTCACCTGTCACAAAGTGACAAGGTGAGCTTTTGTGATCGCGTGGCGTCCGTCGTCCGTCCGTCCGTGCGTGCGTGCGTTCGTGCGTAAACTTTTGCTTGTGACCACTCTAGAGGTCACATTTTTCATGGGATCTTTATGAAAGTTGGTCAGAATGTTCATCTTGATGATATCTAGGTCAAGTTCGAAACTGGGTCACGTGCGGTCAAAAACTAGGTCAGTAGGTCTAAAAATAGAAAAACCTTGTGACCTCTCTAGAGGCCATATTTTTCATGAGATCTTCATGAAAATTGGTCAGAATGTTCACCTTGATGATATCTAGGTCAAGTTCGAAACTGGGTCACGTGGGGTCAAAAACTAGGTCAGTAGGTCTAAAAATAGAAAAACCTTGTGACCTCTCTAGAGGCCATATTTCTCAATGGATCTTCATGAAAATTAGTCAGAATGTTCACCTTGATGATATCTAGGTCAAGTTCGAAACTGGGTCACGTGCGGTCAAAAACTAGGTCAGTAGGTCTAAAAATAGAAAAACCTTGTGACCTCTCTAGAGGCCATATTTCTCAATGGATTTTCATGAAAATTGGTCAGAATGTTCACCTTGATGATATCTAGGTCAAGTTCGAAACTGGGTCATGTGGGGTCAAAAACTAGGTCAGTAGGTCTAAAAATAGAAAAACCTTGTGACCTCTCTAGAGGCCATATTTCTCAATGGATCTTCATGAAAATTAGTCAGAATGTTCACCTTGATCATATCTAGGTCAGATTCAGAAGTGGGTCAGGTGCCTTCAAAAACTAGGTCATTAGGTCAAATAATAGAAAAACCTTGTGACCTCTCTAGAGGTCATATTTTTCAATGGATCTTCATGAAAATTGGTCAGAATTTTTTATCTTGATGATATCTAGGTCACATGTGCTCAAAAACTAGGTCACTGTGTCAAATAATAGAAATAACGACGTCGTACTCAGTTCAACACTGGGTCATGTGGGGATAGGTGAGCGATTCAGGACCATCATGGTCCTCTTGTTTAAAGATAATTGAGCCGTGCCATGAGAAAACCAACACAGTGGCTTTGCGACCAGCATGGATCCAGACCAGCCTGCGCATCCATGCAGTTTGGTCAGGATCCATGTTGTTTGCTAACAGTTTCTCTAATTCCAATAGGCTTTGAAAGCAAACAGCATGGATCCTGACCAGACTGCGCGGATGCGCAGGCTGGTCTGGATCCATGATGGTCGCAAAGCCATGTTGGTTTTCTCATGACGTGGCTCATATCAAATTTTAATATAGATTATCATCATTTCAACATTTACAGTGTATTCAGTTATGTAAATGGTCAGGTAACATAGCATGATTTCTTTATCTAGACTAACTTGTGTGCCAAGTACATGTACATGTAAAAGATACATTTCCCACATGAGTCAGAGGTGGAAAGCAAATGACTTGGGAGGCCTTTGGTTATCTACTGTCAAATTGTCACAAAGTACTGGGTACATTCGGCTGGGATCAGGATTGAACTCTAGGCTGTCTAAATGGAAATCTTGTCTACTGGCTGAACATAAAGATACATGTTCTATTTTAAATAATTTGTTTTGACTGAGAAACATATGTGATATATTTTAATTCCTGTGATAATTGTAAAGAAGTAGAGGCCTCCCATGGTTCCCTTGTTGAACAGTGATATGATGAAATTCTGATATGTGGGAATGTTAATTCAAGGGAAATAATTCATTTTCAGTTTGAAATTGCATGCAGATTACACATTCCTTGAATGACTTACTATTTTAGAATTTTGCATGTAAATTGTCTCTCAGTTTATCAGATTAAATTGCATTGTCTCAACTCTTTCTTCCAATTATTTCAGGAGATGCAGTCTCAGATGAAAGCTTTAAATGATAAGTCCAGTTTACCTGATATGTCGGAAATGTTGGCTGGCTGGCTTGGGGGTGGGAGCTCATCAAAATCAGGTTCCAAACAGAAACAGAGAAGATAGCAGTGCAATATTTTATGTGTGTTTTTAATGTGAAGTCCATTCTGTGTAATTGTGTTGTTTTTATATCAGTGTTCAATTCCTTTTGAATAATAAGAGTGTGGTTTTGATGGAGTTTTGGCTTGTGTTTGAAAATTAGTTTTAGACCTTGATATAATTGATATCAAGTCAAATAGAAACAAATATTATGAATTCTAATTCAGTGTTGTTTTATGAACATGAGAAAAAAAAGATACAGGTCTAATTTTTTTTAACATTTAGACATTTCAATAAAAGAATGTCCATTCACCTTAAACATTGTTTTCTGTAGGCTTTAAAAGTTAAGATTTTGTTTCATTTTTCAATCTGTTGATGAACTTGATGTTACATTTTATAAAATCTTTGAATTATTCCAAGTTTGAATTATATTTTGAATATGAAATTATGAAGTTGAAGTTACTGCAAAAACAAATTATGTAAAGGATGTTGGTTTAAACATATGTTATTCATCTATATACAGCTACATGAAACAAATATTGTACACAACAAAAATAAGTAGGATTAAGCTGAAAGCAAAGGTTGTTGAAAATGGAAATAAATGATTTTGTAGCTTGGTCACACTGGCTCAGAATTGTGTGGAGTCACTTTCAGTGCAAAATTAATTAATTAGATTTTTACCTGATGTTATAGATAAAATAGTCACGTTCTAAGAGTAAGCTAAGTTCATGAAATCTTAGCAAATGGCTCAGTTGGCGGATGGCAGTGCGAGCCAGTGTGTAGCCAAAGAAATTGTTTCTGCAAAATAATAGAATGAAAATGAGTAAAGCTTTTTAATATTCACTTGCATTTTTGTATATTATGTCATATTGTGATATTTAAGCAGAGAGTCTTATGTGAGAATATATGCATTTTTTGGAAGATGATATTTACTTTGTCAAGCAAATGCAGCATGTATGCAGACTCGGGTCAAATTGTTTTGAGATTGATACAAGATTCGCTATAGCTTATACATCAAGCAATTAACCTAGAGGATCATTGAGCAAGGTACCACTACATTAAGAAGTTGTTTGGTTCAAACAAAGTGGGGTCAAATGGCCTTTCAGATGATACCAGCATGTAATTCAATTGTTGCTTTAATAGTGACCATTTTTCTGGCACTAATTCTTTCCAATTCTTTTGATATTTTTACTCACTTATCAGATGATTGTATATATTGTAAAATGTATTATTATTTTGTTTCCTTTGAAGTCAGAAGAACATTTGAACAGTACTTGATTAAGATGAAATTCAGTTCTAGGGTAAAGCTTTTAAAGTATGTGCAAAGTTGTAAATTGTAATGTTTTTACTATTTAGATAAATGAAGGAATTTTTTAATTACTTCAATTTATAAACTTAATTGAAGTTAAAGAAGGTCTTTTTCTTGCTCAATTTGCTAGTTTCCTGATTTCATTCGATGGGAAGGTAGGGAATAAGGTGAGTTCTTAATATTGAATAAGAGTAGTTTCCCTTGCATTGATAGTCTGTAAGTTATTTTTACATCTGTTGAACATGTTTTAAATGTCACAGTGAAAAAAAAAAAGAAAAGAAATTCATATAATAAAAAATATTCCAAAATTGTTAGCAATGTTATACATTTTTTTACCAGCCAGGCTTTATGCTGCTATTGATATTTTAATGTGATAAAGCAAGACCTATAAGTTATATGCTATAGGGACTATTTTGTCAGACTTAAAAATATGGAATCTTAAAGAAACTGTTCCGTGGTATAAAATTTTACAAGTATTTAAATGTTTATAAAACTGAGCTTGGTGGCCAGTATGCCAATGCGGCCTTGCTGCTGGTCAGTTTGAACTCTTTCTAGGAGTACAAGGCATATTTGCCATACATTGTTCATGGCAAACTTAAAATTGGCAGCTTTTTTTGTAGGAATATCTGTAAAAATCTTATGTCAATACATTTGTACCACTAGTTACTTTCAGAGTACTCACTTCTTATGGGTTTTTGAGAGAAATTATTTGTCATCTAAAAATTAAAAACGTATGGGTTAGTCCGTTTAAAGCTAGAAAGTCTTTGTTTAAATGTTTTACATGACTTTAAAACAAACAAAAACAATATGCATTGAAATTTTTCAACAATCTTAGGACTTGTTTATCGGAAAAGCTATTAAAATTATTTTATTTGTATAATTTTTGCTGTCCAATGGCTAACTTCAAAATTTCTGTTCTGTATGGTTTATTTATATCACAAAGCCTATTATTTTGTCATTTTTCTTCAGTCATATATAGATTTCACCAGTTTATCAAGTTGTTTAAAACATCCGGGAATAAGCCGTTCATCCTCCAGTTTTACCTGATAATTAAAATGTTGATACAGAACAAGTACAGGTTGATTTCGTTCATGTATTTTATGGAGACAGTGGTTTAATGTTGACTGTTGGAAGTCAGATTCAGTGACCATCCTTTTTACGACGGCTTGTAAATGATTTAAAAGCAGTCCCTATTAAAATGTTGGAAACAAGTTCAGACTGAAAGAAAGAAAATTTTGCCCAAACCAGCAGCCAGAATTAATTAACTGATCTACATTGAAGGTCATATAATTTAATGGAAAACAGCAACTTAATCTACATTTTACATTGACCTGCAAATACTTGTTAACACACTACAATCTGGCACTTAATCAATAGTTATTTGGACTGCCCTTCATCAACATCGAAAGTGAAAAGGATATATGTGAAACGTTCTTGTTTTTATACGCCCGTTTGAAAAACGGGACGTATTATGGGAACGCCCCTGGCGGGCGGGCGGTGTCCACAGACCTTGTCCTGAGCATATCTTCTACATGCATGGAGGGATTTTGATGAAACTTGGCACAGTTGTTCACCATCATGAGACGGAGTGTCATGCGCAAGAACCAGGTCCCTAGATCTAAAGTCAAGGTCACACTTAGAGGTCAAAGGTCAATTTCAAGAATGACTTTGTCCGGAGCATATCTTCATGCATGGAGGGATTTTGATGAAAGTTGGCACAATTGTTCATCATCATGAGACGGAGTGTCATGCGCAAAAACCAGGTCCCTAGGTCTAAGGTCAAGGTCACACTTAGAGGCCAAAGGATACAAGAATGAAAAATACAAGAATGACTTTGTCCGGAGCATATCTTCTTCATGCATGGAAGGATTTTGATGTAGCTTGGCACAGTTGTTCACCATAATGAGAGGGAGTGTCATGCGCAAGAACCAGGTCCCTAGGTCTAAGGTCAAGGTCACACTTAGAGGTCAAAGGATACAAGAATGAAAACTTTGTCCCGAGCATTTCTTCATGCATTGAGGGATTTTGATACAACTTGGCACAAATGTTCACAAGCATGAGGCGGAGTGTCATGCGCAAGAACCAGGTCCCTTGGTCTAAGGTCAAGGTCACACTTAGAGGCCAAAGGTCAGATACAAGAATGACTTTATCCGGAGCATTTCTACTTCATGCATGGAGGGATTTTAATGTAACTTTGCACAATTGTACACCATCATGAGACGGAGTGTCATGCACTGGTCCCTTCTTTTGAATTACTTCCCTTTGCTGTTACTATAAATAGCTTATATTGTAAGTTTTTCATTACAAGTCGTAGGGAAAAATCGAGACCACTTTTCTGTCGTACATGCATGTTACATCCAACTCTGAGGTGTATTTTGGGCTATCTCTACCTGGTAAGGATTTTTGTGTGGACTTGTAATTTTTTTTATTTTTTTTTTTTTCTCTTTAAAGATTAACTTCCCTTAGTTGTTACTATAAATAACTTACATTGTAACTTTTTAGCTCACCTGTCACAAAGTGACAAGGTGAGCTTTTGTGATCGTGTGGCGTCCGTCGTCCGTGCGTCCGTGCGTGCGTGCGTGTGTGCGTGCGTGCGTAAACTTTTGCTTGTGACCACTCTAGAGGTCACATATTTCATGGGATCTTTATGAAAGTTGGTCAGAATGTTCATCTTGATGATATCTAGGTCAAGTTCGAAACTGGGTCATGTGCAGTCAAAAACTAGGTCAGTAGATCTAAAAATAGAAAAACCTTGTGACCTCTCTAGAGGCCATATTTTTCATGAGATCTTCATGAAATTGGTCAGAATGTTCATCTTGATGATATCTAGGTCAAGTTCGAAACTGGTCATGTGGGGTCAAAAACTAGGTCAGTAGATCTAAAAATAGAAAAACCTTGTGACCTCTCTAGAGGCCATATTTTTCATGAGATCTTCATGAAAATTGGTCAGAATGTTCATCTTGATGATATCTAGGTCAAGTTCGAAACTGGGTCACGTGGGGTCAAAAACTAGGTCAGTAGGTCTAAAAATAGAAAAACCTTGTGACCTCTCTAGAGGCCATATTTCTCAATGGATCTTCATGAAAATTGGTCAGAATGTTCACCCTGATGATATCTAGGTCAAGTTTGAAACTGGGTCACGTGGGGTCAAAAACTAGGTCAGTAGATCTAAAAATAGAAAAACCTTGTGACCTCTCTAGAGGTCATATTTTTCATGAGATCTTCATGAAAATTGGTCAGAATGTTCACCTTGGTAATATCTAGGTCGAGTTCGTAACTGGGTCACGTGGGGTCAAAAACTAGGTCAGTAGGTCTAAAAATAGAAAAACCTTGTGACCTCTCTAGAGGCCATATTTCTCAATGGATCTTCATGAAAATTGGTCAGAATGTTCACCTTGATGATTTCTAGGTCAAGTTCGAAACTGGGTCACATGGGGTCAAAAACTAGGTCAGTGGTTCTAAAAATAGAAAAACCTTGTGACCTCTCTAGAGGCCATATTTTTCATGAGATCTTCATGAAAATTGGTCAGAATGTTCACCTTCATGATATCTAGGTCAGGTTCGAAACTGGGTCACGTGGGGTCAAAAACTAGGTCATTAGGTCTAAAAATAGAAAAACCTTGTGACCTCTCTAGAGGCCATATTTCTCAATGGATCTTCATGAAAATTGGTCAGAATGTTCATCTTGATGATATCTGGGTCAAGTTTGAAACTGGGTCACGTGCGGTCAAAAACTAGGTCAGTAGGTCTGAAAATAGAAAAACTTTGTGACCTCTCTAGAGGCCATATTTTTCATGGGATCTTTATGAAAATTAGTCAGAATGTTCACCTCGATGATATCTAGGTCAGGTTCGAAACTTGGTCACGTGCGGTCAATAACTAGGTCAGTAGATCTAAAAATAGAAAGATGTTGTGACCTCTCTAGAGGCCATACTTTTCAAGAGATCTTCATGAAAATTGGTCAAAATGTTCATCTTGATGATATCTAGGTCAAGTTCAAAACTGGGTCACGTGGGGTTTCAAAAACTAGGTCATAGGTCTAAAAATAGAAAAACCTTGTGATGTCTCTAGAGGCCATATTTCTCAATGGATCTTCATGAAAATTGGTGAGAATGTTCAGCTTGATGATATCTAGGTCAAATTCATAACTGGGTCATGTGCGGTCAAAAACTAGGTCAGTAGGTCGAAAAATAGAAAAACCTTGTGACCTCTCTAGAGGCCATATTTTTCACGAGATCTTCATGAAAATTGGTGAAAATGTTCACCTTGATGATATCTAGGTCAAGTTTAAAGGTGGGTCAAGTGCCTTCAAAAACTAGGTCATTAGGTCAAATAATAGAAAAACCTTGTGACCTCTCTAGAGGTCATATTTTTCAACGGATCTTCATGAAAATTGGTTAGAATTTTTTATCTTGATGATATCTAGGTCACATGTGCTCAAAAACTAGGTCACTTTGTCAAATAGTAGAAATAACAATGTCATACTCAGTTCAACACTGGGTCATGTGGGGATATGTGAGCGATTCAGGACCATCATGGTCCTCTTGTTTATAATTGACCGTAGGGAAAAACCAAGACCACTTTTCTGTGGTACAACATTGATGTTACTTTCAAATTTTGGGTGTATTTTAAGGTATCTCTACCTGGTAAGGGTTTTTTTTGTGGACTTAGAAAAATAAAAGAATTACAATAATTTCTAAAAAAAAAAAAAACATTGTAAACAACTAGAAAATTAAAATTCCATTTGCAAATACAGGTGCTAGTGTAAAGAAATTTGCTGTGACGGGCGTATATTGTGACATTCTGGCACTCTTGTTTCCTTCTAGTAAACGGATCCTGACAAACTGGTACATTATCAATTTTGTAGGCGAGATGGACTTTTTCTGTAATTTCCTGGCTTATAGTTTGCTACACCAATCCCAATTACGGCTTTTTTTAAAGACTGTGATATGAATTATACATTACTTTAAAGGTATGTAGTTGGATCCTTTAAAAGTTTTAAAATAGCTTTAATAATGTCAATTAATGAACTTCCCTGTTTAAGAAAGTTTCATAGCGGTTGAATTTTTAGCTTACGATGTCTGTTACGTGTGCGTCCGTCCAGTCTTCCGTCATCAACAATTGTGTTTTAACGACATCTCCTCCAACCACTGAATGAATTTGAATGAAACTTGGCTTGGGTGGTCCTCCACCAAAGTTATTAAACGGCTCTGCTTTGTTGCACATAGGGACCACAAGACCTAAAAATAGAATAATCTTCAAACGGCATCTCGGATCTCCTCCATTACCGCTGGTCTGATTTTTTAAAAATAATTTCACACAAAAGGTCCTTATATCACCCTCTACCAGGTTTGTTAAAATTATTCCGATTCATCATAAAACATGGCTGCCAGGTGTGGTCACTTTTCCCTATAAAAAAAAATTAAAAATCTTGTGTGAAACTGCTGGTCCTGTTTTAATATAATCTTATACAAATGGTCCTTGTGTGATCCTCTACCAAGATTGTTCATATTATTCCTATTCGTCAAAAAAAAAAACTTGGCTGCCAGAGGGCGTGGTCACTTTTCCCTGTATTTGTATAGTAGAAATTTAGAAAATTTTCTTGTATGGAACTGCTAACCTGATTTCAAAATAATTTCACACAAATTGTCCCTGTGTGACCTTCTACAAAGAGTGTTCAAATTTTTCTGATTTGTCAATAAAACATTGCCACTAGAGGGCGTGGTGACTTTCATCTAGAGTATAGTTATATCTTTAAACAACATCTCCACCAAAACCACAGAATGGATTTTGATGAAACTTTACACAAATGATTTCTGGGTAGCTCTCTTTCAAAGTTGTTCAAATGGTACCGGTTCATTGAACATTTGGGTCACTTTGGTTAAAGATAGGTTTTCAGCTATCAGACTTTAAAATTCTTTATATCCGAAGCCACAATAGCTAAAGCATTGATATTTGGTATGTGAAATAAGGATTTGACTCTCTGCCATAATTAATCAAATTATTGCCCTTGGGTCATAAATGGCCACGTCCCTGTGTGTGACATGTACTTACAGGCTTATATATAGAAACTCTGATGAATATCTTCTCTGAATCCATAATAGCTAGAGCCTTGATATATGGCTTGTGATACCAGGGTTTAGTGTCTACCCTAACTGTTCAAATTATTGCCATAGGTTTAAAAATGTGTGTGACATGTATATAATATAAGCTAACATAGCAGAAACCTAACTCTGTACTTGCACCATTACGTTATACAAACACACTTGAAGCCTTGTACAAGGTGGGCGCTTTAGGGTCAATGCCCCTCTTGTTTAAATTTGGTGTCTGGAATTAAAAAATATGTAAATGAAATTACCCTACTAAAATCATGTTTGATAATAAATTAAATACTAAACAAGATATTTGGACTGTTAAAATAACCCCTAACTCGGTATGAAGTACATTTCAAGAATCCTTAATTTAGCTGATAACCGAAAAGCGGGTAGCATCGACTGGAGGAGCAACTTAACTTTCTTACAGTTTAACGCTGATATTCGGGCCTGGGTAGATAATTCTGCGAGACATCCATCCAGCTGGCTGATTTTATCGAAGAGACCGTCCGTGTTTGAAATAACGGCCACAGGGGCACCAATGGTCTTCCACCATATCCATTCGCCATTTTAACAGATTTCCTTTTGTAAGTACAAATGTTCCAAACTTTGATGATATAACAAAAAAGTATTAGTATACTTCTTCGATCTGTGTCCCTGAACACCTAAATACTGCATAATTATATGTAAATTTAGTAACATCGACATTTGTAATTATAATTTAGTGATTTTATATTCTGTACTCGATAGCATAGTTTATTATACGTTAGCGATAAATAATTCTTGAGAAATTGAAATTGAATTCATTAAAGTTAAAAGCTAGTAAAGGATGGGCCAGTCTAAATACATGTATATGTATACAGCTGTTTATCATTTAGTGCTCTTCATTCTCATTCATCAGATGTTCGACATGGTACCCGAGACGAACCGGGGGACCATGGTAGAGCTCTGGTATACGAGAATGAGTGCTCTCATGAAGTCTAAATTTCGGACACGGGTCTTTACAGAACTAGTTTGATAAACACAGGTTGCAAAGTCCTAAACCACGCCGTTTGTACGATCTTGCCTATTCAGCTTTTATAACCGTAAGATGCAAATAACAATGTCTGTGAAAATAACCTCTTAATTTTATGCTTTTAAGATTATTGGGTACCCTTCGTCGCTGTCCACAATCAACTCGATTTACATTTCGAACTTTGTCTTAAGTTCTCGGTACGTTTGATTATGTGTCAAAGATTATGCTCTGTGACGTTGAACTCGTCTTTGAGAACAGTGGAGTCCAGGTATCAAGCGATGAAGGGCCACTATGGCCCTTTTACTGAATATTAATGTCAGTATTCAAAGAAGTGAAATAATTTCTTTTTAAATGTAACAATTTTATTGAAAGCAATAGCAATGTAAGAGATTTACAAAACTGGTGTAATAATAATAATAGTATACATTACAAATATCAACAAAATATGTATAACTTATTTACAAATAACTATGAAAGAAAATTATCAGCCATGTAATAAATGATATCCTACATTTTACATTACATCTTATTGTTATAATACTTATTTACACCGAGTCAGTTATACATGTATATTGTGTGAACAACCAGTGATGTTGTTTATAAGAATCTTGTTGATTATTGCTTACAAAATGCATCCCCACCTACTTCAGATCATTTCTGACTGCGTGAAAATGACTCATTTAGCATTAATTAGACATTCTTTGACTCCGCGGTAATAAGTGAACGGGTTGCTCAAAACCACGTTTAACTCATCATTGCGATTTCGAGCGATAGGTGTGACTATATGCATATCTTGAAACCTTTACCCAGCTAAATTTCTAAAATAGACTGGTCTGTCATTCAAATTGGGCATTTCTATTATTTGAAAGGGTGTTCACTGACTGAAAAGCGAACAGTGCAGACCATGATCAGCCTGCACTGGTCGCAATGGCAGAATCATTTTCCACAAGCAGGCTAAAGGTTAACTGAGTGTGTGAAGAAATGATTGAATATTAACTAATTTTGAAGGACAACCATTAACGATGAAGTGTTTCTGCTTTATATAATACCTAACCAACCGTGGCATATACAAATTAAGTTTCACTTTAATGCTATTTAAGTATGTTCAAACAACTTTTTTGTGTAATAAAACCCAAACTTGATGACTGATAATGTTTTGTAATTGGAAACTGACTGCAGAAACACCGACTTTTAAACAGTGCAAAACTTAAATGAAATGTAGTATTTTTTATAAGTGGTATAACTTGATGTCTATTTTTACGATATATTTTTTTCTAAATCGTGTATAATTTTTGGTATTTTTACCTGGGTATTCCCCCAGATGTAAATCAGAGAGTTGTTACTTAGCGCTGTGGCACAGCGAGGCAATGGTTCAAATCATAACAAAAATATTTGCGGAAAATTGCTCTGTCCACATCAACCCCATGCGAAAAAGTCATTTCTACCATAGTGATTAATATATATATAACAAATCGTTAACAAACACAATGTAAACTGATGTTAAAAAAGAATAACAAAGCACAGTCAAATTATTTATACCTATTTTTAAAATGAAATTTTACAGTTTGTCTAACGCAGTAGTCAAATACAGTTACACATTAGGCAAGACATACAGTCTAGACCTTGTAAAATTATTCTAATGTTTATTTATTGACAATTACGAAATTAAAATACAAATCGAGACGTATGCATGTAAAATAATTTTACTATTAGTACTGAACATTGGTTTAGCGGTATTATTCATACTGTTAATGTTTATGGCTACAAAATATCAAATTGTATACAAAAATAATACAAATCAGTTGAACAACTTTTAACATTTTAAACTTACAAAATTAGTTTTCATTACGAATTGCTACAATCTCATAAAACTGGTGATTAGATTCTTAGTATTAACATTTTTTATATTGAAAATATGATTTTACTTTAATCGATGTTTTAACATTTGAACTTTTAGGGAACTAATCATATATTTTGAAAATTGTTGTGAGAATATGCAAAATGCATTGCATCGGTTTATTAAAGCGGTCTATATTTGTCATGCGCCAGGTAAAATGAAGACATTTCCTATTATTATAATACATTATGATGTATGTCAGACTTGACACAAGAATTCATCTCCAAGTAAAAACTAATGAATGGTCCTCGTATATGAACAATATTGTCATACATTAATTTTGTTTCTCTGGCATGCCTCACAAAATAGTGCAAATTTTATAGTAAGTTCAATCCGAGCACATATTTACATCTACATACTTTGAACAGTACATGTTCTCTTCATTATGTATTCATTCATACTATAGCCAGCATGAATTATATATCAGACCGATATTGGACCGATGTGGTTTTCGATACTGGCCCGATATTTTCGATACTGGCCCGATATCAGTTTTTGCAATATTGACGTTATACCGGTGGAATATTGTTTCCGGAACAGCGGTTAGAGGTTGATGTCCAAGATTAAAAGTCACTGTATCTTAGTTTTTAGATTTGCAATAGCGGCTATTGTTTTGAAATTCTGCTGCACATTTGATCATGTCGTATACATGAAACAAGTGCATAGAATATACTTGGCATTATGATAATACAGTCAAACCTGTATTAAACAGTCAGTAAAGGGTGTACTGCAATATGACTGCTGGAGTCGAGTGGCTGCTTAAGACAGGGGGAAACAAGAACAAAATATAAATTCGGGAAGTAAGCAGTCTGGTTGCTTAAGGCGAGTGACTGCTTAATAGAGGTGGCCACAAAGGCAGGTTCAACTGTATTATGAATAATGATAAAACCGTTCTTTATAGAATACGCATTTTCATGTAATTTTAAGGATAGGTATTGAAATACATCGTGCACATTACCTGAGTCAAACTTTGTCATAAATACGCCTATATACATGTACTAATGTGCATCCGCACTGCATTTAACATTTAAACTTTGCATGGGCGACAAATATGAATTATTTATACTGTACACTTTAAGAAGAATGAATATTGCGACCCTTGTATATTATAACTGCTATAAATGTAAATATACATAATTACTCTTTCTACATCTACTTTTTGGCACTTTTCGTATAATCTAAGCACTACGTCATAAAATTTTAACATGCTGCATAATTATATAATAACAAGTTCTGGATCAACATAACACTATATACATCCGCACACGTAATTGTCAAAGAATTTGGCAACCTATTTCTGTAGGTGTTTGCTTCTAGTTCATACTTTACTTGGGCATCCGACGTGTGTCATCTAAACGGCGGATAGAAACAACAACAATTTCTTAGAGAACAGGTGATCCAGTTTAAAACATGCAAAGAACCTTCGCGTTTAACTATATACAATATTTTGTTTATCACGGTTAAGCCAGATAGTTTTGTTATAGTGCTAATGAACACATCAAGCAACCCTCTGTCAAATACTACAGAAAGTTATATTTATAAAAGAATATATAGACGTCCGCATCTCGCGTCCTTGCCTATCAATGGTTAGCCTGTTGATTAAAAGAAACTCTTTCCGCCGAAATTAAAGCGCAGAAAATTTTTCAAGGTTAATCCAACGTGAGAATTGTGGCACGCAACTGGCACTATTTTCACAAAAGGGTATCCCCGCTTGCCTAATAGAGCAAGTCCATTCCAGACGAAAAGGGATTCGTGGTTTTCCCTAACCTCGTTTTCACTTCAATATCTTCAGTATCACCTTCTCCGTCTGCTGCCCCTAGAATTTTTGTGAAAAGTTCAAGCGTTTCTTTGCTGTCTAATACAGTCTCGTTTGGTCCCGCCCTATATCCACCACGTGACCCGGTCGCTGGTTCTTCCATGACCTTGTAATAAAGTTGTCTGCGTCGTTCCGTTGCAAGAAGGTCAACCTCAATTGTTCGTGTCACAATAGCTTGATTTTTGCGCCAGACGTTGAATTCTAAATCAATAGGCGTTATTCTTTCTGCTGTGACCTTGACCGTAATGAAAGCTTTACCTTCTTTCAGCATAAGATCAACTTTCTCACCAACAGTTTCGAAATTGTTTGTACCCGCAATATTTCTAAGGTATTCGCCATCGGCCTGAAGAAATCTTGGGTCACCGTAGATGTCTTCATGGTCGTGCTTTACGTCGATCGTTTGTCGGATATGTTTGGAATCTATCGTTGAAAGCCGACTCATCAAAAGCTCATACAAACTTTGACGTGGTTTCTCAGGCTCACGTTTAACTGAAAATAGAAAACAGTATTAGATCTACAGTTATCCAATCTGTAAAAAATCTTTGTCACAGTATTTTTATATCTAGAAAGACGGTAACAAGCGACCAACCTGTGTCCTCTGTCATATTCATTGCTCCCAGCTAACATTTATGACTATGTCAATTTGAACAAATTTAACATCTTTTGGGTACTTATACGCCATGGATCATAAATAATGGTACGATCATTGTTTGAAGAGCACTTACTGATTTTTGAACAAATGGATACATTCTATTTAAATCATGTCCGAAGTTGTTTGAAATCAATGTGTGTCACGTAAAAAGGGGACAGTCCGCATCTGACGCCGAGATAATTGAGAAAAAAATCGCTTAAATTAAATGTCACCGTTTGTTGCTGAATAAATATCAAATACATATTGAGATATTGATCGCTGGCTTGAAAATGCCGTCTGGCATGCAAGAAAAAAAGTTCCTAAAACGCATAGAATTGCTTTGAAATTTATTTCCATTGAAATTACTTACTAGAGAAAGTATTTTTAAATTAAAACACTAACGTGAATCTGGATGCGAACAACTATAATGATAAGTTAAAACCAAACATCAATGTATGTTTTAATACGGGTGCAAATACACATTTTCGGTATACAGGGACGTGGCCAGACAAGAATATAGATGCATGCTCGGCCTGTTTATGGTTCCACAGAGCAGAAAGACAAGAGAAAATGACATTTTCCAGGTTGCGTGTGTGAGTTTTTTCGGCATTTTAAGGGCCAAAATACACACAAAAACGTATACAGTGCCTGCGTATGGCTATACACATTTTTGACAATATCATTTTGGTTGCAACAGCAACAAGCAACATTTTAAATTTTGCAAGATTCAGTTATAGTGACTGATATAGTGGACTTCCTTGACAGTAAATGTTAATGATAACATGATACAAAAACGTATGTGTCAGAAAATTATAGTATTGCATTATAACTGCAATTCAAACGAAAAATAACGTTTCTCATTAATATACATGTACATGTTCCAGTAAATTGATGAGAGAACATCATTTTGGTTGTTGCAAAAGCCACGGTAATCTGAGTTTATTAACTGCAAAGTATATGTATACGTGAGTTAACAAAGATATGTGGAAATTTCAAATGACTTTACCATTAACTTAATAAATGTCTGTTTTGTCTTACAATAACAAGTATGATGCAAGGACGAATCTATGGTTTGCATGTTTATTATTTTGAATGGGAGTGTTTTGGAAAGAAACACGCAATCTAGGGTGCATCTGTTTTCTGTTTTAGCCTAATTGATTAATACGAATCTTATCCATTGATGTTGTGCTTTACAACAGGTGATAGTCAAAGCTATTTACCATGATCGAACTATTGCAAACAAATAAGAATGTTAAAATCCGATCTGATATTTTGTTTGATGAAAACGATAAAAATGTAAATTGTCTTCTTTCTTACTATAGCCGATGGCCAGGCTGATTTACATACATGATTGACTACCACAACGATGTTTTCAGACATGTATTTATCTCAATTTGGGTTACTTGTAAGTGTGCTGGTAATGTTGCTAACAGGTTAGGCGTGAATTAATGATCAGTCTGACATGACCAATATGTTATCGAACGGCGAAATGTCAACAAGAAATATTGACAGGTCACAAACAATTTGTTTTGTTCTAAAGAAAAGTAGAAATGTTTCCTATAGTCACGTGTTCAATTTCGAATGTTTTCTGTTAAACATATTTTTACTTTAAGGCGTTTGTGTTTAATCTGTGTGTAGAGAATATAACATGTTCCACCAGCACTTAGGAGTCAGGACCTTTCCCCTCTAAACTTTCAGCATTTTAAAACAGTCTGAGCACAAGTCTCGAATATAATCTTGTTTTTACAGCTTGATACTTGTCCACAATCCGTATCGAGATGCTTAACAGACACTTCTTTTGTTTTTTCTGGGGTTTAATTAATATCACACCGACAAAGCGATTACTTCAGGCACGAGCGGGTGCCTGGATAGAATCACTGACCTTCCATTAGCTAGCTGGATGGCTTTTTCACATGAAATAATTCTACTATGAAAGCGAAGTTTTGAACCCACATCGGTTAGGGTAAGCGATTCGTATTATGCAACCTTAACAACTTCGGACTTTGGCAGGGCATGGAGATCAGGCCCCAGGTGTCTGTAAAATGCTTCGAAAAATCAAAAACGACAGGCAATATGGTTTTGCATGAATAACAGGCCCCATTAACAAATACAATAAAAATATATTATCTTTTTTCTCTATATATATTTCCAGCTTAAGGGCAGTACAAATACTAGCTTAAACAAACCAAGCGTACATCGTGTATTGTCACATTTTTCATATCAGATATAGAAAAAAATTAAACAAAGAATGATAATTGTACGCTATTTCAAGAAGATACGAGATAACTCGTTTCTGTTTCAGTATAAATTTGTTCGCATGCTATTAACTTGAATAATTTGATCACCCTCGCGTAAAAAATCTATGTATGACAATGATTTTGTGGTACAATGAGTGGGGACATCGAAAATGTACATTTTCCTTGGTGTGAGCACGCATGTTTTACTCTTTTTTTTTTCATATGCACGTGGAAGCTAGCGACCGCAGACCTTAATAATAACCCCTTACGCATGCGCATGCAAAAGACAATTGTGTATTCTGTGCTACCTGTATACAATAAATTGTTTATCATGGCACTTTTCCCCTCTCTAAAGACTTATCTGAATTTGAGCAAACCATGATATTGTTTGACCGCCGACAGACTATATATGGTTGTTATTTATTACTAGAAAATACATGTATGTATTTACACCTGAGGTACACCGTATATGACACAGCTATATCAACATTACACTGTTGCCCCGCCAGTTTGCCTTAAGTGAAGTAAATGTACGACATAAACTTTACAATTATCCTAATAAATTATGCATGCAGAAAACAGAAAACTTATCTATAAATCTGAAATATTTGTGCGGAAAGTAAGAAACTGTCATATACAATACACAGCATTTTGTCTTCATTTTTATCTTTCACTTCTTTAGTCGGAATTACTTAAGCATGATTTATTTTACATCCAGTATGCATGTAAATGCATCTATTACACGCTTTAATGAAATACCAACTTAATTTTCTTCACTATGTCAACTGAATTTTTGAAAATATGAAGTATATTGTAGGTGTATTAAATGAAATTTTGAGACTACGATGTCTAATGTGGAGACAAAATTATACAAGAAACTAGAAATATGTCCATTAGACACAGATGCCCCCCACTACATGACAAAGGACACAGATCAACTTTGGAAAAACAATATGTTGTTATTCAAAAAAAAAATGCAAAAATAACCATACTGTATACTCAGTTCCAAAAGGAAGTGTGCACTTTTTTAAGTTTAAATATTTCAAAAAATTCCCCGACGTTTTTGTTTCATTTTTTCATACACTAACTCTCAGGTATAACTCAAAATCTAAAATGCACACCAATTTGTTCACGAACTGATTTAAATTTTGGTACCAAACATTATAAGTTTTCATGAAAATAACCGAGAAAAAATAACAGAAAACTAAGTGCACACTTTCTTTTGGAACTGAGTGTATATAATGTACATATAAATATATGTGCTTTCTTGAGATTTTTAGATACCTGTCCATCACCGCATACATTAAAATGACAATTTTTTCCTAGGTCAGGAGCCATAACTCCTACAATACTGAATGAATCCGGACGAGAAACCCCAGGTGCACAACTGCACATGCTGACCAACATTCCTGTAAACTTTGGTGACTCTAGGTCAAATACTTTCGGAGCTACGCGCGACACAACATTAAAATGACCAATTTTTAACTAAGTCAGGGGCCATAACTCCTACATGACTGAATGAAACCGGACTCGAAACCCCAGGTGTACAACTGCACATGCTGACCAACATTCCTGTAAACTTTGGTGACTCTAGGTCAAAAACTTTTGGAGCTACGCGCGACACAAAATTAAAATGACCAATTTTTACTAAGTCAGGGGCCATAACTCATACACGACTGAATGAATCCGGACGCGAAACCCCAGGTGCACAACTACACATGCTGACTAACATTCCTGTGTAGTTTTGTGACTCTACGTCAAATATTTTTGGAGCTAGGCTCGACACAACACTAAAATAACCAATTTTTACAAAGTCAGGGGCCATAACTCCTACATGACTGAATGAATCCGGACGCGAATCCTCAGGTGCACAACTGCACATGCTGACCAACATTCCTGTAAAGTTTTGTGACTACGTCAAATACTTTTGGAGCTAGGCGCGACACAACATTCTCAGAAGGACGGACAAGGGCAAATCTATGTGCACCCCCCACCCCCCGCCCCCTCCCCCAAAGTGGGGACATAAAAAGGGTGTTAAGTACTTATTCCCTTTATACACTTAAACACTAAAATTCTGACAGTTCAGACATGTGAGCATAGCGCTTAAGGTCTGATGGCCTATCATTAAGGGTAGGGCCTTTCTCTGCGTGGCACTGAACTTTCAGCAATTTCAAACAGTTTTTTTTTTCTCTTTAAAATATTTACCAGTGCCTATACAATGAAGCCGAATGTATTTTTTTTTTCGGAACAATATTTTTTTTCGATTCATGGGTCTTACAGTTGTTTAACCTTATTCAAAACTTAGCAAGAGCCTTTGTACAGGTATGAACTACAAAACTGTACCATAGACTTTCAGAGCAGGAAAAAATATCCCCTCCCCGTTTCCCCCCCCCCCCCCCCCCCCCCCCCCCCCACACACACACAAAAGCTTTCCAGGCGGGATAATTTAGGATGAGGAGAGATTTTAACAGAAATATTTAGGAGAAACACGAAGATATATTTACAATAAAGAGTTACGTTATTAATGTCAAGCTAATACGGTGTCCCGATAGAGCCATCGCCGCGTAAAATTACACCCAAAGCATGAAAGCACGAAACTAAGATGTTGAAAAGTCGAAACAACGATGATAAAAACTCGAAACTGCGATGGTGAAAACTCGAAACAACGAAACTACGATGACGAAAACACGATAAATGTGCTTTTATCATCTATAGCATCATTATTGGCCAAACAAATGTGCCGAATGCCTATAGAATGAATGGTCAAATAGATCTATGTAATACTTTAATCTGCTCGGGGAAATATGAATTAATTTCTCTCTCAAAGAATGTAAGGCTGCATTTACATTTTAGGGAACATTCGCCGAACTATAACTTTATCCCTGTCAATTAATCGACTGGTTTAAAAAGAAACCGGAGTGTAATCTAGCTGATAGACTAATATTGATACATGCATGTTGAATAAAAGCAGCCGAGAGTGGATATTGCTTTGTCTTGTTTTATTTTTAATAAGTTTCTTGAATGTTATTTCTGCTTAAATATAATTAAATGCTCAAAACCACGAGGTTGAAAAGTCGAAACAACGACGATGAAAAGTCGAAACCAAGATGTTGAAAAGTCGAAACAACGATGGTGAAGTCGAAACCAGGATGATGAAAAGTTGAAACAACGATGATGAAAAGTCGAAACTACGATGATAAAAAGTCGAAACAACGATGGTGAAAAGTCGAAACAACTATGATGAAAAGTCGAAACAACGATTATGAAAAATCAAAATCACGATGGTGAAAAGTCGAAACAACGATGATGAGAAGTCGAAAGTACGACGGTTAAAACTTTCGGGTTTTCACCATCGTTGTTTCGACTTTTCAACGTCGTGGTTTCGTTGTTTCGTCATTTCATCATCGTAGTTTCGTGCTTTGGTTGTAATTTTACGCGGGGATGGCCCTAACAGGACACCATAAGCTGACGATGTGTATTATTAACACTGATTTGATTTGGGGACTTGCAAAGTTTGTATAAATATACATAGAAATGCCAAGTCAACAAAAGTTTTGTCATTTCCTCTTCCGTTTTTACATGTGTAAAAATAGCATTAACACTGCGTAATATTTAATGTATACGTCAACTATAATACTAGAATTCGCTTAAGAATGTGGACCCGTAACTACATTCGGCAATTTCCACCCTACCATGACGTTTTCTCCGAATGCAACTTCTGCACTCTCCGGCTGGTTGCTCGTATGAACTTAACTGGAGCCGGAGAATACCGAAACAGCACGAGGAGTATACGTCCAACGAAAATTACCGAACATTGCCGAAAGTCATTATGGGTCCATCCAAGCCGGTGCAAGCGTGTGTGACTGGGTATTGCACATTCCATTTCCTCTCATTCAAATGGAGTCTGCTATAATCCTGCTTGGTCGCGTTCTATGCTTCCAAAGGATCTTTTAAATTTTATTATTTCAAATGTTTTCTACAGTATATAAAATAGAACGTGACGTCAAAATACCAGAAATACTTAAACTTTTGTCAACAGGTATGGTATGCACAATAGTACGTTTTTTTTTTCACCATTGCAATATATGCTTTGGTTATCTAATATCATGTGATTGAAAATGATTTAACAGTTTTTCCCTTTCTTTCTTTTCAACTATTTTTTTTTTCTCACCGTGGGCAGATATATAATTTAGATTACTTTCAACTGCATTCAGCCGCGAGTTCATCATTTTAATTTAAGTACTTTTAAGTATATATCTTAAAAGAAACCGTACGTATCTGTCTGCAGTGAAGTAAATTGATAAGATTTCAAGCGAGACAAATTGTTTGTGTTTGTGAAGTCCTGGGTCGTCATCCCTGCGTGAATTTTCAAATGTCAGTGCTAACTAATCCAGTATTATTAGAGTTAAGTTATATGAATTATAGCTTTTTTCAAGGCCAAAACGTATATATGTTTCCTGTTGCATCGGGTGTTATTTTCTGTGACAATAAGATCAATAAAATATTGTGATAAATACAAGTAAGTGAATGCAAAATTAAATGTAGCAGTAGGATTTTTTTCTTTTTTTTAACTACATGCTAATCATGTGACCACACGGAAATTAAAAACAAATGTATACATGTATATAAAGAAATGTAAATACAGAACATCTTTTGCACCAACTTCAGGCCGCCAACTTCAGAGAAATGAAATAAGTAATAGAAATCCAGACTGTGACAGCTAATATATTTAAATATGTGACAGTTTTTTAAGTAATTTTTTGGCCCTTGTCATTTATGAATATTCAACCTTCGATTTCTTTTTAATTGTTCGCATGTCTTTTTCTTTTTCTTTTTTTGTAATTCTTAGGTAACTTCTTCATTATTATTTAGAAATTTACATTAACATCAATCCATAACAAAGAGAGAGCCACTTCTGAACAACTTTTTATGCACGATCCGGTCATATTTTGCAATTTTAGGGAAACCCTATTAATTACTACTAAATACATAAAACAACAAGAGCTGTCCGTAAGTGCTTGACACTGAATTAGAGCTTTGCCAGTAAAACTTTATATAAATTTAATAAAAAATTTCATGTCAAAAAGGGACATAAATCTGTCAAAATTCAAACCAGGGTTATGGAAATTGTTTCTGCTTTTGTAGACTTTGATAGTAAACAAATATTTTAAGTTTCAAGCAAATAGCTTTAACCAACAGCGACGGCGACGGCGACGGCGACGCCGGGACGAGTGCAATAGCTCTACTTTATCTTCGAAAAGTCGACCTAAATATCGTAGAAAATGAAGAAATCTATATTCCTTGAAAAGAAATATGTGCTAAAGATGTTCAAAACAATATACCTATAAAAACGAAAGATTCTTTTTAAAGTTAAAGAAAACTAGTTCCTTGTCTATGTATCAAACAAAAAGTATGTGGGTTTTTGTTTGTTTTGCCAACGCAGATTTATCAGTTATATTGCACATACCGTGCAGCTATCTTTTACACAATTTATCACCGCCCCTGCACGATCGACAGCATTTATATTGTGAATTACGAAATAAAATGCATGTATTTTAACATTGTTCTTATGTTGCGATCACGTTCTATGTAAATATTCCATACCTTGAATAAAACTGTTGCTGGGCGTTGGCGCCCCCACAGCAAGCTAAAGAACATTCTAGTGTTAATTTCGAGTTTATATTAACCTTTTAAAAAGCACTTGAACATTTTAATAAGCTTCTTTATAAAAGTGAATCTATAATAACACTCCTTCATAAGTTAGGAGCACTTACATAGTTACTGAGTGTGCAAATAATGTTTTACTGCCTATTTTCAATTTATTCCGATTTACCTCATAGGGACTCGGTGATAACTAGCATTACTGAGTTCTTTCCCTTTAGAAAAAAACGATACTTTTAACCTGAGCATTGACTGTGCAGACAAACCACGTATCTTGACATAATGGCACTACAAGCACCGGTTACGAGTCCGACACCCCGTGTGGACGTCTCCGCGCATGTCTGCATAGCTAATATTATACCCAGTATATATTTCACCTTATTCATACTTTTATTAAAACTGCAAGGACAAATAGGGTCTTTCTTATAAATTATTTGTAGATGTGCATAAATTATAACATTTCAACAAATCATACACTTAAATGTGCATACCTGTGATGTTAAGATTTTTTTTCAGTCCCCATGCGAAACAATTTACCTTCTTTGGTAAGAAATTGATAAAGTGATACTGCATTTAAATTGCTTTAATGATGTAGCGCCTACGTATTTATAACTGGATCTCCTCGAGTAAACATGAAATAATCTCATGTGCATGTTTTAAGGTGTTTTATGGTTGATGGTGTGTGTTCAAAATATAAACACCTTACACACGCAATTATAACAACCTACTTTGACCTTCGCTTTTCCGCCCTATCAAATCAAATTTTACGACAGAGATATTATTTAATATACACCCTAAAATTAACAAGCCCAGAACAGTTAGAAATCTTATACAGTCAAACCTGTCCATCAAGACCACAGATGGCAGAGACAAAAAAAGGTATTTTGACAGGTGTTCTGCACTGGCAGAAGGTCTTTATTCACAAGTTAAAATACTCTGTACATGTAAAAATAGGAAACAAAACCAACGGTCTTTTGAGCCAGGATGTCTCTTTTCAGATGTGGTCTTTAGCACGGGTTTGCCTGTATCTATAGATTTTGTTCTATTCAGATCTAAATATTTACTGCACCATTCAAATTGAAAGAAATAATGCCACCAATGGTATCGGCAGTGACGACAGCGACGATGATGATGATAGTTGTTATGCTGATCAAACTATATGTCAACTTTCAAAAGTCTTGACATGTTAAAGAAGTATAAGAAAGTTATACGAAATAGTTTCAAGTGTCAAAAGTCAAACACGTAAGACCTGTATATACTAGTGCATTACTTAACAGATTACAAGGTGTTTTTGCGGATTAGGAACAGTGGAGCCTTAGTCCGTAATACAATACACCAAAATAAATTGTTTGCTTTAAATGAGACCATAAAATAAAAATCTCAGCGATTTGGGTATAATAAACTTGAGAATGTTATAAACTGGCTTTTTCATTATTGTTAACCCTATGTCAAGGTTTATATAAGATAGAGCATCATAAAACTGCATTGTTATGCTTAATTAACTTTTATGCGCTTTAATTTAAGTCAATGAAAACGCAGATAAAGTGTAATACCAAAGATATGTAGTATAACATCCGGTAATAGGCGGAATCATACTGTTGTCAGATTTTGTAAAATGATGTTGAACTTTGAATTTGTTTATTCTACGGTCATATTTTATTAATTGCTCGGACATTGGTCTTGCATTTAGAATTATCTTCTTATATATTTAAAATGTGTTGAGTCATACTACATGATGATACACTCACCTGTTTTTGACTTCGTGAACCTGTCGACGGTTTCGAATGAGATATCCTGGTTCAAATCTCTCTGCATCCTCTCTTGCCGCCGGGCGTTTTCGATCCTCTCCCGTTCCAGCCGCTTGTACAGATCCTCGTCACTCTTGTAGAGCGGATTATCTTTATACATATTAAAATTCCCATCAAACATGTTAATATTGTCATCAAATTCAACGTCAGCATTATCTAACGTGTTCTTAATGAGGTAACTTCCTCTTACGACTCTCATGTTCGACTCCGACTGCTCAAGCTCTGATTTCATTTGGTCGTAAGAGTAACTGCTTTGCTCATACACCTCTGGCTTTGGTTCCTGGACTTGTATCTGGGATTTGTACTTCTGGTCTGAATTCTTCCCTAACTCGATACGTTTTTCACTTCTGAACTGAGTGTGTGGCTGAATGTTGGAGGTGTTCTTTATAAAGTACTGAGTTTCCGTCGTCGCCGGCCTCATTCTGTATTCGACGTTTTCTGCGGAGAATTTATAGTCTATTTCATCAAATCTCATATGTGTTTCTTGCTCCTCCTCTTGACGTTCAGTTGCTTTGGAGGCGATTATCTTATATTTCTTCTTTTCGACTGGTTTTGGTGATGGCACTTTTTCAGGGGTCGTGATGGTTGCTACAGTCTTGTAAATCGGCCTTTCTATGGGTTCTTCCGGTTTCGGAGCTTCTATTCTAGCCATTACACCTTCATCTTTGTGTTTTGGTGTAACGTCGACTTTAACGAGAGAGTATTGCGGTATGTCCGAATGTACGACCATTGGAGGAATGAACATAGGTTGAGGTGCTGGATAATCTATGGCCTCACCTTCAATTGTGTATCTCTCTATCGTCTTCACCGTGGAGTTATCAACGTTCTGTGCAGACACTGCAGACACACTGTTAGTGTCGTCTGCACATACCCCTTGCGTCACCTGAGAATATCGCTGGGACATACCCCCGTCGTAGACCCATGGAGCACCACCTGACATCTGATATGAAGATTCATACCTGTCCTTTGTTGTTGCAGATTTCAATTTCGGCAGTGTATCACCGGGTTCCTCGACCATGTATGATGTATTGAAAGAATCTTTAGAATATTCCTTCCGTGTTCCCGAGTCTCTTCTCCGCGGTATTTCGTACTCATATGTTCTCTCAGACCATTCTTCTTCATTTTCCGTCAATTCTTTTACATCACTATCTCCATACATTGCCGTTAAAATCTCTTGTGCTGTAGACTGCTTAATCCCGCTGTCGCCGACGGAATTTATCTTAGATATTCTATCAAATGTCGGGCTATTTCCCGTGTCACTAACGCTCTCGGATGTGTTCCGAGAACTAAAATAGGCACTTTCCTGTGTTTCACTCGTTACATCCTCAACATAGAACAATTCTCCTTTTGAGTCTTGGACCAAATAAATCTTACTGTTTTCAAGATCGTCAACATTTAGCACCGGGTAGTCGGGTTCGGGTTCCGGAGAGCCCCGACCTGAGGAACTATTTTCTTCCTCATCCAATTTTCTGGTCATAGTTGTAATTACTAAGTTTCCACCATTTTTCAGTTTCGTGATACTTTGTGTAATTCCAGGTAAAATTTCCTCAGCATTAGAAGTCTCCATCTTACTAATACTGTTGGCAATTTTCGGCAACACTGCTGCTAATTCTTCTTCAGAAACATTATTTCCGTTGCTGTCTTGCAGAAGAACCGACTGTACTGACTCCCCGTGGGCCTTCATCATCTGGCCTGCCGTTCGGTCCCCGGGGAGGATCGAACTCGAATGATATTTCTGCACAACTCTATTCTCTGGCATCTCGGCACTATGTTCGGCACTCTGAATTACAGTCATATTGCTAGACCGGCTTGACATACCCTTTATGTCCGGTAAATTAATCCTTTTCTTCACCCTGTGTAAAGTCACGGGCAACTTATCGCTATTATCAAAATCCGAATACGGCCAAATTCTTAATTTTCCTTTCTCGTCCTCCAATACATGTTGGAAACCCGGGGTCTGAAGCACAACTGATGCTCGGCTGATATGCGTTTCTCCGTCCTCTGGCGATTTTTTAGTCTCATTATTTACCGCCTTGTCATCAGTGACCACATCCCCTGAAGACATTGGATGCGAATTAATGTTTTGTGTCGTCACTGAAGCCGAGATACTATTAATCCCAGGTATATTCGTTTCAACACAGTTTATTTTATGGCTAGTTGACGCAGAGTCATTATTCATGTCCACATTTTCTCGTTTTGTTTCATTTGCAGATAACTCCGACGGAATGTGTACACCCTGAACTGTATAATGGTCATCATTTTTCACAGCCACTGTATTAGCGTCCACTCCCAAATTGTTGTTATTAATTTCTCCCCTATTCTCCTGTCCGCATTTATTGTTTAAACTTTTACACTCTAAATACATAGGTAATTCTGTAAATTTCACGTCGTAATTGCCATTACCGTAATGAGAACTCGTCTTAAAGTTGCATTCTTGTTTATCACTTTTCGCTTCGTCTCCTCCATGCTGCAATTTTACATTGACAAAATTATTTTCACTCAGTGGTGTATTTTGATGCGCTTGATTTCTTTCACCACCAATAATCGCCTTCAAGTTGAATTTGATACCACCACGCTGGGCTAAACTTGAAAACGGGGTCTTTACGGCGTAACAGGTATGGTTAAAATCATTGGGATTAGAGCTGTGGTCGTCTGAATGAATTGATGAATTATCAATCGGAAAATCAGTACAAGAAGGGTCACAGGTCACCGGTGAGAGGCTTAAATCCTTGTCAGGGGCTCCTTCTTCTTCAGTGTAAAATTTTGACACCTGTTGAATATTTGTACGGCTATTTTCATTGTTTATAAGTAAAGATGATATCGGGCTACCTGTCATATTTAAACCATTTGAAACGCGAGACATATCGTTATCAGCCGCGCTTGTCAAGCCTGGAGGATTTATCTCCCTTTGATAAACAGTTTCATTTTTTGAACGCAGACGACAGTAAGGACCGTAAAGTCGTCTGCTTAGTGAAGACGGATATCGTATTTTAAACCGCGGATCTTCATCATAGTCATAAACATGTCTTTTTCTTGGCACACAGTCACTGATAATTTTCATATTACCTTCTCTTGCCAATGTTTCAGCCGAAATGTTTTCTACAAAATCAAATTCGCCTTTTTCACTGATGGCTGTTTTATTAATCCCTTCGCTTATGCTTAAACGTGCATCATATTTCGGTGTCATATTTTGCTTTTCTGATTTCTCGTTTTTCTCTATTATTTGCACCTTTAACTCTGAATTATCTGAAGAAATTTCTTTCTCGTTTTGTTCTATAACTGGTCTGTTACTTAAATGTGTACGGCTTTGCGTTTTCGACTTTGGCTCTGTGTTTATTCTGGAAATTATATCATACATATAGCCAGAGGGATTTCTTGGTGCTTCATTGCTTCTCTGTGATTTGTCTGTTACCTCTCCTGGTTTTCTCCCTTTTAGAGATTTCCACGGTATGTTCCATAGAATACCGGACATATCTATGTGAGAATGTTGAGAACTGGAAACTTTGCTGTGTTCATGTTTTAACTTTTCTGAAACACTATCTTCGCGTTTATTTTCCCGATCTCCTTCATGTCTATCGTCTGTATGCTCGATTATGGCTCTAGACACGGATGAATTTGCTCTAAGATCACCTTTATTTCTGATCTGACATTTCTCGTAATTTCTTTCTGATGATGCTTCATTTTCATGTTCATCCAACATTCTTCTGTCGCTAGAAACTTCAATAACAGCATCTTCAATTATTATTTCATCTGGAGGTCTTACAAATTCATTCTTGGTAGAATTTATGTCAGTGTCCTCATTAGTTCTTGTATCACTTTTCGGATAACTATTGTTATTTCCTGGGTCACTAATGTGGTAGACGTGGCCCGGAAGGAAGTATCTGTCATGGAATTCTTCATCCTCACTTTGGTTTGAGTCTGTATCACCGTCAATGTTTTCTTCGATTTCCTTTTGTTCATCCGGATTTTCCTTTTTAACAGTTTTGCTGCCATTATCAAGCGCTTTATGGGCAATACGTAAATCACTCTTTCCACTCTTTGCTAAGTTGCCCTGTTCGCCGTGTTCCAGCGTATATATTTCAGCTGAAGTTTCTAATTTTGGCACAAACTCTGTCGTCCCACTGCATTCATCGCTTTCGTCATCTTCAAGAATTGTTGCTTCACCTTTAGAATCATTATTATAAACTTCAATGTTATCTTCTCTTTTCCTCAATTGATTCTCATACATTTTCAATTCAGCGTCACTACCTGTATCGGAATCTTCAAAACTATCTTCATTAACTGACAAATATAAGTTTTCAATATCGCTGAGTTCATCTTCAGACATCCTGTCCTCATTTTCAACTTCTGGTAGATGTTCAAATGATTCAACTCTCTGTAAAGGTGTCACTTCAAAACCAAGGCTTTCTCCTTTGAGCTGGTCGTTTTCGTCAGTCGACTGAGGTGCGGCATTGTTTTCATATATAACAATATTTTCATTTGGTGTAAAGACCTTTGGAGTTTGGGGTCTTTCTGTTCTATCACGACGTTTACATTTTACCTTGTTAATGACAACATCGCTTTTGTGTTCCATAACACTTTTGTCAAATAGTTCAGATAGTTCATGTACGTAGCCATGTTTTATTTTAGACCCAACAGAATCCCTTCGAGTTAAATGAGAAATTTTGATTTTCAACGTGTCAGATCTATGACTTGTTTGCAACGATAGTTTTGACTTTTTTAAACCATCTTCAAAATGTTCCTCCGGTTTAAGATCAGGCGTGTGGCTACGATAAATTTCATGTGTTTCCACAAAATTTGATGGCATATTGGAAATAGCATTTGTTGTTACATTCTCTGCCTCCTTACGAAAGTTTTGTACGTTTTCTTCTCCATTTATAGATTTATCATGTGACAATGTTTGTTTCAATTTACCATATATGCCTGTTTGTTGGCCAGACTGTTCTTTTTCACATTTCACATCTGATGAATTAGAAATTTCAACGTGTTGAAAAGAATTTTCAAATTCATCAAGATCGGTTGTCGTTCCTTGACCATATGAAGCCGAACTTTTCCTCGCATTTTCAGTCAAACTTTCTGGTAGCTCAGGTTCACTTCTTGGAGTTTCAATCGAATCACATTTTGATCGAACTTCTTCAAGTAATTCATCATCCATTTCTGCGTAATAGCGCCCAAATATTCGTGGAGATTTTCTCAAGTCGACTCTGTTTGACGCTTCAATTCTAGAATCCAGAATTGACAAATCTAATGGACTTTGTATTGTTATTTGACTAAATTGTTCTTCCTTATTTGCCACATTATCCTGTGGGGTTGTTGACTTTTGGTATTCTTCTGTCATGTTGTCTGTTTTGGGCATTCGAACACCATTGTCGTCAGAATCACCGGACGTATACTGGGAAACTTTAATTCCAGAGCCATAACTGGACATATTTGCATCTTGTGCATCTTCGTCGGACGTAAGTGAAGACGACTCTGTATCCTCTGGAAACATACCACCAGATTTCAATATTGCAGATCTCGGTGTTAATAGCTCTGTTACAAGAACTCCATCCTTGTCATCAGTACTCGAGTCATCAATTTTACTGTTTTCGTTGCTTTCGACTGGCCTAGCTTTAAATAATTCAAAATCACTTTCCTTGTTGTCTTCCTTATCATTTTCACTATCAGAATCACTGTATTCATCTTCAGCGTCTTCATAATTTTCGGTAGTATCGGATTCGTCATCACTGGTAGACTGCGTGTGCTTTTGTGGAACTGGTATAGGATTTCTGCATCTCTTATTCAGGCTACTGTTAACTGAAACCATTCCTTCATCCGTAAGTGACTTTTGACTTGCAACTTTATTTTCTTCACTTTGGTTTATATCTGCAAGCTCTGCACTAAAGCCGCGGAAGCTGTCGTCAAGACTACTTTCCAACGATACCGTATCAGCGTTAACATCGTTTTCATTCATCAAGTCTGTGACATCAGGTTTAATTTCACCTAGCTCTTGCTCTTCATTTTCAATCATATTATAGTTTCTACCGGTGTGCATTTTAAGCAATTTCAGCTCGTTTTCTACTTTATTTATCTCTTCCTCAAGCACAGATAATTCTAAAGTTTGTACTGATTCATCTGTATTATGCATGAATTCGTTTGACTCGTCATTATTTTCCGGATCTGTATTATTCTTATCTACATAATCGTCATTAAGGTTATATAAGTTTTTCTCGGGCGAACTACATTCTTTAACGACAACATTTGAAGCGTCTCCAAAATTATCTCTCGGTGAGTCCTCATCTATTGTTGTGTCTGTATCTGAAGTATTTTCATCTTCAATGGTAGAATCTGAATCATAGTTTTCAGGTTCTTCATAAATTGCAACGTCTGGTTGTTTCCATCCTGTAATATGGGTACCAAATTGTGTCAAGTTCACGTAAGTGGTTGAAACTGGTGGAGTACTTAGTCCATTATCAGAGCAATCCCATTCTACACTTCCTGTAGGGCTTAATAAATCGTCTCCACTCTCCCATCCGTATCCTTCCGGTACTACAAGGGCTCTTTTGGCTTGTACTGTTTGATATATTGGAACAGTTTGCTCATTCCCCAAGTCCCATTCATTTGATTTAACACAAAGGCTGCTAAGATCGATTTCTTGTTTAGATCCTCTGATCGGGCCTGGAGACATTCTGAACACACTGAAAGGGTCTGGAGATGAACAAGAAATTCCGCTGTATCCCGAATACCCAGACATATTGGACGGTGTTGGAGATGGAGCTTCTACTACAGGCGATAATATAAACCCATATCTGTCCCGGCGGCCAGCAAACCGTTCAATGTAAGTTTCCTGTGACTCACTACCCGCATCCAGAGACTGTAAAATGAAATCAAATTCAGCTTCCATATCATCTGTCATTTCCATTGGTAATAATGGACGATTACCATCACCGCTCATTTTGAATACTGTATGAGTTTGAACATTATAAAATCCATCAAAATTAGTTTCCCTTTCATCCGATTCCCGGTCCGAAAGATCCCCAGCTCCAGAGCTACTTTCATCACTTGCCATACCGACCCCATATGGATTTTCATTACAAAGTTCACTTGTGTCGTCACTGTCTACGTCATCTCTTTCAATGGCACTATCTTCATGTTTTTGACTTTCATATTCTCTGAGTTCAACCGATTCTCCCATTTCGTTTAAAACATTTTCTTTTAAGATTAGCTGTGGAGGACTAGTCGCAGGTAATGGTGGAGGAAAGTCTGCAAAGTTAATGTTTGGTGGATCACTGTCGGGCAATGGAGGTGGAATGTCAAGGTCATCTATTGCATATAAAGTCTCCTGACTTGATCCTACTGAACTTGACACCGACGCTAACGGTATCAAGTCAGGAAGACCTTGACCAGTTTTATGTTTATCACCTGCTTTCTTTGCTTCTCTTTCATTAATTTCTTGTAACTGATGAGCAATTTCCTGTATTTTTAAACGTTTATCTGCGATTATTTTGTCGTCATCTGTTTTGTTTCTAAACCGTTTCCATTCTGCATCTCTTCCCTCTGGAGATATTCGTTCACCTTCTGCCACATCGAATCCATGATCCCAAAGAAGATTAGCACGAGGGGACGTTACAGCAGACGACTCTTCACTGGTTAATGACCGAGGTGTTCCAATATCACTTGCTCCAGAACGAGGAGTTCCAAATGAGTTTCCAGATCCCGTTTCCTGTTCAGAATCCGAAGAGGAAAAATCGTTATCCATCTGTCTGCAACGTATTTTATCTATGATGTCAAGCCGTATTTTCTCGGATTGTTCCATAGCTTTAAAACCAGTCTTTTCAGCTGAAAAAGAAATAAACTTTGTAGAATAAAACATCCTCCTCTTCCAGGTAAACTTATTGTCTTTTAGTAAAGTTCGTGTAGTGATTTTATTTTATCTATTTTGTGTTTTTCAAATCTTTTTGGCAATTTTGTATTGAAACAAAGTTGGTGAAAATGTGCCATTTTGTTGAAAAAAAAAATATTTATTTTGGCATTGTTATATGTCTTGGTAAGCTAAATTCAGAAGGTTATCTTTTACAACATTTGTATTTGAATATTTCTATTTGGAAGGAAACATAAAGTTCCCACATTTTGTTTACGAACTTTATTCTTTCAACATTGAAATGTGTTTCTTATCCTGGAAGAGCAATAAATTAATCAGGCACGGCGATAAAACTGTGTCAAGCCAAAACAAGGCCTTTAAAACTATGTCGATTAAGGTAGTTCTGCACGTCTGATAAACCGGAAGCGATGGCGTAACGTCATTTATCGGGAAAACGTAGAATAAATCATGGATTCGACGTACGGAAATGAAAATCATTTTACGAATTAATCGAAACTTGCGAGTACATTTATTACAATTGCATTGTTGCTATATTTCTAAAGTCAAACTATGATATTAAAACATATGACGTACATGTTAAAATATTCAAACTAATGTCTTAAAATTAGCGTGAAATGTCTAGATCTTTTTAATCATGGTCAAATATCTCGAAAATAAGCACACGGACCTATACATTTTATTTCACCAAATTATAGGTCATGTGTTTATTTACAACGGTGAGAAGTTTCATCAAAATCTACATTGTAGAAAAAATTCTATTCGCGAATACGTTATGAAAGTTATGATTTTCCTATAGACTCCCATTATGAAAAATTGTGTGAGGTCCATATTTTTCAAATCAGTCTAGCAAAAAATCAAGCATACGATCCTATCTTTTTTATTTGCTGAATTTTCTAGGTGTATTCTGAAGTTTTGAAATATCAGAGTTTAATCAAATTCTACATTGTAGAACAAATTTCGATCCAAACGTGCAGAACTACCTTAAGAAAAGTGACACTAAAATAGTCGGATTTGAAAACAAAAGGAATTCAGAAAAAGAAAATCGTATAATGATTTTTAGTCAAGCGTACAATCAGATAGAATGACACTTTGTCAATTGCTTTTGAACAGTCGCGTTATAATAGCAGCATGCCGATTTAACACAAAAGAGACATCTGCAATCAAAAGCATGTTTTTGTTAGAATTGAATTACATTGGTGTAATTTCGTATTGAATTTATCAATACTGATTAATATTGTTTATTATTACTCAAACAAAAACCTATTGAATAAAATAATAAAATGCGAGGCTTTGTCGAGCATTTTGTCATTTTTGTTTGAATTTAATAAATTCAATATAGAAAGACAAACTGTGTCAAAAATCTTCATTCACAAAGTCAGTTCGACAAGTACCTTCCATAACATCTAACCAAAAATACGTACTAGTAATCGTTTTATTTCACTTCTACGACTTGAAACATATAATAGAATTTAAAATGACTCTCCGTTAAGTTACAGTGGATCCGGAGACGTCAAAATGATGTCTGAATTTCATATCGGGTGCTTGACGTCATTTTAATGTGTGTCGTTGAGTTAATTTCGTTTATTTGCGTCAGTATCGTCAGTTCTGTTCAGGCTATTGAACAAATTAATAATATTTAATTAACATGTGTACATATATGTATTTAACAAAAAGTAATTAGCTAAATTTGCATCGAGAAATATGCACTCTTTTTCTATAGGAATGGTCGCAAAATATGTATCATTATTATTTGAAAATGGATCGTTTTGTTAATGTATAGGCTTTGATATATTTCTAAATGTTCTAAAATAGAATACTGGAAACCTGATTGCTGAACATCCGAAAAAGACCTAAAATGCCAGGGGCGTACCTGGATGATTTTAACTGTACTCCAGATAAACACCATAGATGTGAACCAAGCAGGGATGTTGCAAGTGTAGGGTAGGTGAAGGAGGGGGTCTCCATCACCCGGCGGTTGGGGGTTACGGGGCCTCTCCCTTAATTATTGTTTTAAAAAATAGCCGGCAAGAGATGCGTTCTCTTGCTTGATTTTTGTGTTAATATATTTTGTTTGTCACTTTTATAAAACATATTAGAAATATAATAATTTAAAAATGATAGCTTGTTTATTGGCAAGAATCGTGACATTGCCTGTTTAAATGCACGCTAGTCAAACAACGCTAACATGAAAATCAATTACTTGAACGCCCCGGATATTTTGAGGAATAAAAACTCTAGATCTAATTCGGCAATTCTTTTTCCCTCAGCACGACAGGAGCCTGTATTAATTTTGTTTAATAATATTAATTAAGATTTTAAAAGTCACTAGCTTTTTCTCGAAAGCTATCATCATCAAAGAACAATGAATTGTACCACTTGAATCTTCTTGAGGCTTAGAACGTTGAAGAATTAGTGTCCTGTGAATTGCTCTATTCAACATACTCTAGATTTTCGTACATTCGGCACAGAAAGTTTAAACCAACAGTAATATTATGCATATAATTATGTTTCACAGAAACATCGAATCATATTGTACTTCGAGATCTAATGTATATTTTGTTGGGTAAAGCAGGAATATTGTGTATCTAACACTGAGTCAGTACTTAGCTAAAACTGCTATACAATACATGTAAACAGTTCACATATTACGTGCACAGACATTGAAAAAGTGTACACAACATCTAATAATTGCTTTGCTATTTTCGGTTTCCAGATTCGGATATAGATTTGTAGTTACGGCAACGATTAATAAAGTCCTCACATTAACGTTAAGAGTGTTATGCTCAACATAACCATTTTCTTATTCGAGACCACTAATGACTCGTGCATTTTTGTTCTCCCCATACATATCCGTTTTACTAATGTTTTTCTGCATGCCATTTGATAAATAGCAGAGTCTGGCGGTGGTTTCTTTTTGCGAGTACATCAAGGACATCAAGGACATGCCCAAATTGTGTAAACCAAGGTTCGAAGGACATAGTTTTAAATAGACAAATTGAAAATATATAGAGCAATCAGCCGTTGTCATATAGATACCGACATGCATAACAGGCTCACTAGTACACAGCGTCATTTTTGAGCGAGCATCGCAACTAGGGGTATGTGGCAAAATGTTTCGCCTGAAGTGGTCCTTACGAAGGCAAAATTTTTGGTTCTTGTGAGACACATCTGCGTGTAAAATCTACAGATAACGTCAGCTAATCGGATGTCATATATATACAAATTAGTAAATCAACATTATATCACGTGGTTATAACTTTGTAGAGAATGTTTTCACTGTCAGAGGTTTGTTCGCTATTGCGCTTACGCACCAGTCTAGCATAAAACTGCTGTTCATGTCATTTTTCGGGGGTACTTTAACAGGAGAGTGCACGTGTCTTAACATAGAGAGTCTCGCGCTCACGTGCTGTTGTATTACACTTGGCAAAAGATAAAGGTATCATGGCCCCAAAACGGATTCATCAAGTCAGAGGAAATGACGTCAGCGTTATTAACCCTTTCGCTGCCACACTATAAATTCAAAATTGCCAACGACGTTCACGACGTCATCTAAATATAACCGTCACTTTTCGAACGTTGACGTTTGTAATATTAGCGCGACGTTTCGTTAATTGAGTAGTAATTGGGAGTTTGTAAATATGTAAAAGAAGGCGCGTTTCTTTTAGATATTATAGTTTACTGAACTTTTTATCATTCTTTTAAGATACAAGTGCTTGATTCTCATTTAAAACATATGGTCAGAGTTAGTTTATACTTATTTTATTATAGCTCGATTGTGATGAAAGGTTCAAGCTTATCTGAACCACTTTTGACTCCGCTTCCTTGAAAAACCAGTACTAACACTCCCCTTTATACAATCAGAGTTGAAAATAGCCAATATAAAATTTACATTATTATTGAAACATGTGAGGTTTACTTGATAGCAGTGATGTATATGTCGCCAGATATACAAACATACGTAACAATAAACAGGGAAGGGAATTTTTGCATTCCACATTTCGAGCAAATTTATTTTTAAAAACGTTTATTTATTCCTCATGTTTAGTAAAACGTCTTGATTTAATAATATGAAAAACGGATGAATACGGATGAACGGAAGCTATACTCCGCATAATCAGTGATGTTTTCTTCATTGCTGTAAACATCCAGTTTATGTATGTACATAGCTATTGGTTGATACATAATGATAAAATTCTATGCCAGAACTGCTGATACAGGAACGGACGGCAGTGTCATTGACGCAACCGCAACATTGCCATAAAATTACGGTGTGAACCGCGAGTGAAAAGGAATTCGGTGCCCTAACATATGTAAAAACGTAAACAAATACGCTTGCAAAAGTAGTATGTTATCATGATTAGTTTTGGATTATAATGTGAAATTTAAAACATATATTTAAGGGACTCTTACTAAAGTAAAAATTGTGGCTTTACGTATGAAGGTTGCATCATTCATTTTATTTAAAAGTATGATTCAAATACATTCAAAAATAGAATCAGTTTATCTATACATGTATCATAAAATTTGTTATGCTACAAAGCACAAAACAAAGGCAAAAGTACACATGTTGGGCGAATAAGTTCTCGTAAATAAAACATTTATTTTGGCCCTACCAAACGAAAGATATATTTTTTTCTATTGCAACTTTGCATATGTAGTTAACTAGGATTACCTAAAACGGGAAAGAGAAATTATAAATACTGCAATACCCTGCATTGCATACTAGTACTCTAAACACTGTAATGATAAATACTGCAATACCCTGCATTGCATATTAGTACTCTAAACACTGTAATGATAAATACTGCAATACCCTGCATTGCATACTAGTTAGTACTCTAAGCACTGTAATCAACTTCGCGTCAATTAAACTTAATTCGGTACTGTTATGATAAAAAGACGCTAAATTTGATTTTGCAGTCCGTGCCCGTGTTTACTGGCTCATATTAAACTTTTATGGAAATTGTCTCCTTAATAATTTCTTCGGCGTGCCGTATTAAGCACGATTTTATGACCTCGTATGACCTTATGCCGCCTGAATAATGTACCAATCGGATTGTTTGGTAAGGTATTCTCGGTATTTTCAGCCATAATGAAAGATTTTGTAAGAGTGGCGCTGATTGGAGGAAAGGCTGAAAATGCTTCACTCTGAGTCATGTGTGACACTGAGTGAAATGACAACGCGTTCGTCATCTATAACCTCTATAAGTACAGCACCATCGGGTTGTATGCGTACCACTTGAACCGGTGTGCGTAACCAAATATGCATCTGCTCATCCGGACATATTTCTGTTTTGTTAAGTTTTCTTGTTAAGTTATTTCTGTTTTGTTAAGTTTCCTTTCCTTAAGTTTTGTTTTTACAAAAAGGTTTTTTGTTTTATACAGTCATCAACTCTTACCCTGCATTACAGCAACAATTTCTAACCAGTGCAAATCATTACTAACCTGCAACAACATGTCCGATACTGTTAAATTTTAAATTAATCTTTCCGGTGAAAACAGTACTGTACACATTCTGAATGATAGACAAATTTGATAATAAGCTGAAGTAGGGTAAGGGTTCATGTTGCTTCCAACAATTCCAGAAATAAAGTATAGAACGTATTTCAATATTGTTTGCTTACTGTTACCATCTTTTAAGCACCAAAGGCTCAAAGTGAGCCTTTGTGATTGTTTGGTGTCCGTCGTGTGTCCCTCCACAATTTCTAAACACAGTCTTCTTCAGAACTGCTGTCCTAATTTATACAAAACTTCACAGAGACCCCTTTCAACATTGCCAAAAGATTTAAAATACAGGTTTCTGCCCATATATAACTTATGCTTCAGTTACATCACGCCGACCATCTTTTTTAAAGATATTTCTTGTTTCTGAATAAGATCGGGACCATGAAAGTGAATAGATTAATGATGTTGTTGATTCGCGCTCAAGTAAATATCCAGACGGTGACAGTGTGTTTCTGTGGTACGAAATAGTAAACCTCGACGTATCTGTGGTAGTGAGCTTTTTTCCCCACAAACTGTGCACGAGAACAATGTTCAGCGCCGTCATTCGACCCTACGCCTCTGGCAAACAATGACTTATCCCCGTTTCTCTGCCTTTCAAACATTCCCTCACCCCGTCCACATCACCCATGTATTTATTATATTTGGTTACGATCTTGTGTTTCTGGTTACTACTTAGACTGGCTCCCGTCCCTAGGTTTGTTCTTATTTACATATATCAGCTTTCTTCATTTAGAGGGAAGTAACTCAAGAATGTTGTTTCTACATTGATATTTTTATTGCCCCCGGCTCCAAACATAGGTGTATGGTTCAGCCATCAGATAGAATTGTGCTATTTTAGAGTCTTCAAATGTCTAATAAAATGTGTCCTGCATTAATTGAAAAAATAGCCATGCAGCCAGGAGCCAGGCTAGTTATTACTGGGAAAGTATTCTACAACTTAGGCCTATATACCGTAGCGGAGAATGCTGGATCTGTCCGTAGCGGAGGATGCTGGGATTTATTCATTGAGGTCCACACCACCCATGTATTTATTATATTTGGTAACAATCTTATGTTTCTGGTTATTATCTAAGCTGGCAGCGTGGAAAGTACTCAACGTTTTTATTCTTTTTTTTAAATCTATTTTCCTTGAATGTCATGCAAAGAACGGCGCCATTTCTCTCTTAAATTTTGATCCTTTATTGTAGCTGTAGGCTTTTGATTGCATTTGGCATCATGTATTTGACGTAATGCTCCGGTCAAAATTATTTCCAAAAACCAAGAGTCTAATCTATAGCGGATGTGAAAAAAAACTGTCAAAATACACATAATAAAAACTGTTAAACAAGGTGTCTTTTTCAACGGGTTACAAAATGTAGATATTTCAAAACGTTTTGGATTATGGTGCGGGTAAACACATTTCTAAACCACTAAGTACTCTGTCTATCTCGTTTTCGCCAGTACTGTTCATCCTGGGCTTATTGATCAGTCCCATGTACCGCGGAAAATAAATACTTTCGGTTCATTTATTATTAGTTTTCTCTAACAGTAAACTTTGAATAGTGCCTCGGTGCTGGAGCCTCGGTATGTGTACGAATGAACTGTGCCACGTACTAGTATAGACTGTATGCTATCACAAGCGTCCAAAAGCTTATTTTATTAGACAATATACATTTTAAAACCTCCTGCCCTATATATGTGTCGTTTTTTTAATCATTGCGCAAACTAACAACCAAATTTATCAAAATTTGATATATATTTTGATACACAACGAGTAATTGTGTGTGTGTTGGAAATGATTTCTTATTTTTATGTGGTGTTAGAAAATTATTGAAATATTTTGTTTGCCTACATTTCAAAGTTTATTTCCCCATCATTTATACTCTAATCATGATTGAAATGTAACTTTAATGTAGTGGTCGGCGGAACTCAAACAGAAACTATACGTAAGAACTCATTTATTATCTGCTAAAACTGCCATTCCTTATTCAACGAGAGTTTTTTCGATGTTTCGAAGTTCGATATTTATAAGTTAAAGAAGAGCGAATTTCGGGGAATGAGAAGTTGTTAATAACCGATATTTCGATATGCTATTACCTATTTTGCTGTATACTGCCTCTCACCCCTCCCCATATTGTCAGAGACCGTACGCGCTGTTAATAGGGTGCAGGCTGAACTTTGGAAACATTAACGTGGAATTAATGGTTCAGGTGGTACCGTATAAACATACATATTTTTATGTCAACTTAATATCAATTTGTTACTTGTTCGACTTTGTCACAATTTTTATCATCATGTTAATTGTGAACATGAACGTCAAATAAACGTAGGCTTGGCATAACGTTCTGGCATATGTTTTGGGCCACTCTCATCAGCAGCATTGATGTTACTATTATTAACCTAATTTTACTGGATGGAAAAAATATGAAATAACTAACATACAAGTAAAATGCTTTAAGACAGCAAATGAAACGTTCACACATGTGTTATACAATTGTAGGGTAGAAAACATACCATAGTTATACAAACTTCACCGTCTATGTTCAATGAAGGCACAAATCCCATTCAGAACTAAGGACAATTAAATTGTTTCGTACAATATATATCATACAAATTACATACGTTAACCATTATGCATTTCACTCAAGACAGTATAAACAAGGGCTCAATGTGCCAAAAATTCATACTGAAGAATTGGGCAAAAATCGACTCTATTATCTTTCCTTGTTTATTGAGATCAACGCTATACCTTGTTGTCTCCCTTCGACCGTCTAGCTAAATATCGATCACTATCGGATATTTTTTAGATCGTTATGGTTCGGCTATCTCCGCTTATCGTATCACGGGAGGTGCCGAACATAAAAAACAAGGATTATAGATTAGAGATCTCCTGTAAAAACGTAGTGGGAAGGGTGATTTATTTTACACCAACTTTAAGTACCGGTAAAACAACAACAGCAAATATAGTCATCAATTTGGTTTAATTCTGTTTTTCAATAATGTAAAATACGGAACGGAAAAAAGAAGACACTGCGTTATTTATTCTTTTATTTTGCGTAGTCAAAGAGCTATAAAAAAGTGTTTTATACTTCTTTGGCATAGTATATGAAAATATGATCAACACTATATTATCTTCTTTATATTTTACAGAAACTGAGACATGAAAACAAATATAAATACACAAAATCATGTATATTAGGCGAGCATAACATACATGTACATGAAACTACTATTATCTTAAAAAATAGAAAACAGGATGATATTTTTTAAAAGTGCTTACAAACTTGACAATTTCATTTTCAGTTATTATAAATAGATGTGAAATGCGTTTTTTATTATTATTATTAATCATATTTAACTTGTTAAAATTAATTTTGCTATGTAATGAACATTTGAAAAACATATTGTCACACTGATGAAAAATGAACAGAAAAACAAACTAGCAAACATACTTGACAATGTAAAAGGTATCTTTTTATGACACCAGAGCCTGTTAATTGGAAGTGTGACCTATTTGCCCCCCTATTTGCCCCCGAGCCAGTCATTTGTGTAATAAAGTATGTGCGAATTATGACTTCTCAAGGTTTCTCAAAAGGGACTGACTGACTGATTTAATAAATATCAGATTTTTAAAATAAAAAGTGGAAAACCTAAGAATAAAACAAGCACACCATAGAAAAAAGTCTTTTAGAAAAGATTTAGGATAAAGTGACACTAATGTAGCGTAAAGGTTATTCATAATAACTATCACGAATATTTTTACTATATGAACAGGGGATTACAGATTTTTCATTTCTTTTAGCGCGTGCTATACCTTCTTAAGATTAGCTGTGCGTACATTCAGTTCAATTCAATTTCGATTTATTGCATAAATACAATGCCTACAGCAAATGAAAGCATTATATAATATGGAGCAGAGAAAGTACATAATAATTTTCAGGAGAGACAATAAACCAAAGAGCTATAAAAAAAATAAAAAATGTATTTTATACATAATAAATTAATAAACGACAATTTTTCACAATGTTGTCACAAAACATCTGTACTATAATATTTTCACTCTTAGGTGTATATCTATACTTTAATATCGAACAATTAACCGGTATTCAGGAAAAAATACTGTTAATCAAATACAAGTAAATACTCAATCACTGTCCCATTATCTTATGTATCTAACAACATTTGTACTTGAAAATGAAACAATATATTTATTGTGTATTTAAGTCTCGTTCATTAAACATGTTACAATTTTCAAAATGCTCTTACGCAGTCACCGAGAAGATTATTATCTGTGTAATAAAAAGACATGATCGTCCCTTATCCCCTAATAAAAAGGTGTTGATAAGCAATAAACTTGCAAAAAGCTGTTAATTGGTAATAAACAACTATCGAAAAGCGCTTTAATATGGCTGTTTCAGGGGCTCCGAAAACAATTTACTCAAATGTTGCATTATAAAAATTCTTTATAACATATTTATGGTTAAAACTTAAACTAAGGGGCATATATAAGTATAATTAAACGAATCTTTAATAACGAGACAGTGGTTTAGAAAGAAATATATATAGTTGCAACGTGCATCATGTCTTTTTTTTTATTATTTATTAACATGATACGTCAGCATCTTTCTCACAGTAACATTTGTTTTGCGGTAAGCTTGTAATTCCCAAAAACTGTTTCGCCTTAATATAACTGAAATTATTCCCGCACTATTATTATCACTTAATACTATGTTGTAACAATAATATTTTCTGTATCATCGGCAGCTAAACTTCGGGCGGGTTCGTGCGTTTCCGCACGCGTCCGGAAATACCACGGACACGGCAAATAAAGAAATAATACAAAAATCACCAACTTTTAAACGTCTAGGGAAGCAAGAAGACATTAAAATAATTTCAAAATAAAAACATATATAAAAAGTTTATTGTCTGTAGAATACTTCAATAGGATAATAAATATTCTCAATATATGAATAAAGTGGCTAGAGGGAAAAGAATAAGATACGTATCACAGGTTTTTGCTTATTTTATTCAGTAACTATATGCCGTAAACAGAGACTGATAGTGATGTTTTTTAATCGCCAAGGGAAGCATTAATTCTTCATTTTAGATAAATAATTTTTATATCTTTGTAAAGAGAAAAGAATGACGAACACTTCAATAGGATAATAAATATTGTGTGTTCATTCTAATTAAAACAATATTTGTTCAAACTTTCTTTCCTTCTTTGTTTCTATTGGAAAATATCAACCAGATAAAAGTCGACATCGCACTGCCAGGTGATTTCAAGGGGGATAATTTTACCGATAAGACGGCAAATTTTACCTAATTGTTGATCATGTCGTTTTCACGCAATTTTTATAGGTATACAGTATCAGATAAAACTACATACACAAGTTCAATTATCAACGTAATTGAATATTTACGGCGCGAAATTTCACGTAGTCGACGTCACGGCGGAAATGACGTCAATAAATGTGCAAAATAACAACTATTTAAATTTCATCAAATCTTCTTTTTAGCAATAAAATACTGAAATAAACGTTCCACGTCGATCCAAAATTGAGCGGGTTTCGGGCCACAAATGTGGCCCTCTGGCAATTTTAGAACATTAGTCGGGCCACAAAAGTGGCCCTCTGGCAGTCTTAGGGTTAACAACGTAAATAACGCTGATATTCCCTCTCATTTCACAGAAATTTAATGACGTTGATAGAAATATATATTTATTTATTTGTTTTATGTGTTTTATTCTAGAATACCTTGTTCGTTTCGTGCCATAACATCTTCAGAATCCCTCAGGATACTAGTACCTTGGCACCTCACCCTCCCGGGCTCGGGCACCAACCAATCCCTCAGGATTCTGCAGGTGATATAACACGAAAAACAACAACAAAAAAACATGCTTTATTCTTACTTTATAGGGGTACTGCAATGAAGATACATATGCTACACGTTCTTTTTTCGGACCATGGTTTTCATTTTAGAATATTCACCCCTCCCTAACAACCCTTATCTCTTGCCTTACCTTATCCCCGTGTTTATATATTTCATATTACCAAAATGCACTTGTTGATGCATATTTTGAGGCGATCCGTCTAATGTCTTTCTATATGTGGCGGGCCTGGCTGTGTTTACTGTGTTTTGCTTTCAGGAATTCTTACCTTACTTTTTTAATATATACACGACAATTACAAAAACAAATACAGTTACTATTTAAAAACGAATTTTATAGATCTCATTCAAATTGATTTTGTTCAAATGAAAATCTCAAATGGCGACTTTCCCCTCAGGCTTTACCTTTTATCACTTTTTCGCATTTTAGGCTCACTTTCCCCTCATCGATGTGGGTTCGAGCCTCACTCGGGGCGTTGAATTCATCATGTGAGGAAGACATCTAGCTGGCTTACGGAAGGTCGGTGGTTCTACCCAGGTGCCCGCTCGTGATGAAATAATGCACGGAGGGGCACCTGGGGTCTTCCTCCACCATCAAAGCTGGAAAGTCGTTGCCATATGACCTATAATTGTGTCGGAGCGACGTTAATCCCAACAGAATAAATAAATAAATAAAGCTCATTTCATTTTCCAGGTTCCGAATCTGAACTGGACGTACATGGCGTAAATAATATAGATCTTGTGTTCATTAGCAAAATACATACTTTATCTTATATAAAAAACATACAATTTTATATTTCACGTCTTTTAATGGTCTTACCCAAATTATTCCAATGTTGTGGTGGTTTTACAAAAGTGGAAAAATATATTTAATATTTTTCACTCTAATACTAATTATTTAAATAGTTCACTGAAAAACATGAAATAAATTTGATAACTTACCTCATTATTACTTATAAATATATCACCACATTTTTTTCAGACTTGTAAAACCATTTAATTATTCACATCCATTAAACAATGCTATATATCAAACACAAACAAATTTGGCATTTCGTAAACTTTACAGTGCCTTTATCTACACTTTTTACTTTCCGCAAACAAACTATTGTTTATACGGGTGGTGAAGACATTGAAATTTATAGACGCATAAAGTATTATTGTTTCAAGTACAAGGTATCTCTTTCAAGCTATTTTTTGAATTTTGGAACAGAAAAGTAAGATCCGCCCTTCGTAGAAATATTATCTATAACGTTATATACAAAAACAGACACTTTAACATTTCGAATCACAGTAAACATTAATCTTTAGTTTCCATAATTGTGATTGTGAAACTACTCTATAGGCATAGCAGGACCAGACCCGTAAATTCTACCTAATAAAGGAGAACTTCTATGATAAATTGAATTTTTGTATAAATAATTACGCTTTTAACCGTGTGGTTCGGTAATTGTAGCAGTGTTCGTCATTAACCAGAATTTGCAATATTATATACATGTATATCTGTCCTTACGCTTTTGATTTTGTAGAGGAAAACTCGTCCAATTCTTTATTTCAATAATGTAAAGACAAAGGTATTGTGTCGGTAATAATTTAACAGATAACCTTAACAAGTACAGGTAGTCCGGATAAAAGATACCGACACTTAAAGTTTTATGATAATTACTTTTGTCTTTGCCTATCAGACGGTCAATCCCTAACTTACAGATAGAAAACTTTTACTTTCCTATATGGGCGGATTGCTGTTATGTTAATGGAAAGTCTTGATGCTGTTCAGTTTGATTTGCCCGGCTATGCTTTGGTCACATCACTGCTTTTGTGGTGGTGGCGTGGGCGCCGCCGTGTAAATGATAGTCAACAATAAGGATAACTTCAAACTAAACATTTTAATGTACAATTTCACGTTTTATACTGTTTTAGTGTCTCATAAGTCAGTAATGGCTGGATGTAAAACTGCTTTAACATGATTGTTTTATACATTATGTAAAAAAATGCTATGAATGTTTTACATGCGACACTTTAATAAAATATAAAATTGTATGTTGTAAGTTGTTGTATACAGTCTTGATTCCACAGTTAGAAATAATACAAAAATGTCGCTGTAAACCAGTTCTCACGCAGGATGGTTAAAACACTGCATTAAGGAAAATCACGGCTCAAGTTGTTTACTTTGATGTGTTTCAGATAATAAGCTTTAGTTGATAAATTTGAAAAATGTGAATTTTATCGCCTTGAATATTTCCACGGAGTGGAACATTTCAAACTAAGAATATTTACTTTACGAAGGAATGGTGATTTTAAGTGATATGGCATTTGACCACTTAACCCTTATCATGATGGGCCTTTGCGATCAATGTAGATCATGATCAGCCTGCACATATCCGTGAAGTTTGATCATGGTACTGTCCAAACTAAATGATGGACAAGTTCATTACAGAAATTTAGCAGGGTAAGAGATAACCATGATTCTGTCGAAATTATAGTAAAAATAATTTAAACTTAAAGCAGCATGCCTCCAGATTTGGCTAAAAAATAATCTTTCTTTTAAATTGAAGTTTGGTCATATTATGAACATTAGAATATGATTTTTTGTTTCTAAAATATTTTAAAAGTTCCAAATCAAGAAAAAAATATGACCGCATTGGGAATCGAACCCCGGACCACCGCGGCAATAAAGACATTACCAGTAGCGCTATAGCTGAAGTAGTGAATATTGTCTGCAAACTATAGATATTTATAATCGAGACAGTTTATCTGGAGTAAAAGCGATTTTCATCGTAAAAAGTAGTAAAAACAGCAAATTCTCATGACATTGTGTTTCCGTAACATAAAGTTTGTTAGTAATTAAGTTTTAAAGCCTTCTTGAGAAATATAGCATTTACTAGTATTTCAAGATATCTAAATAAATATACTTCTTGTTGTCGAACGATCTGGAGGCATGCTGCTTTAAACATCGATACCAAATATAGAACATAATTCTTTAATTCAAATATTCAAAGAAGCACAACAACAAAGTTCCGGTTCAGTTTCACAATTTTAATCTTATGTTCTTTCCGTAAAATAACTTTTTCTTAAACCGGAGGAAAAGAGCAACAATCAACCAAAGGTGTTTGATATTTATCTAATTTTATATGAATTATGATTATCAAAGCGCGAATCGTTAGTTGGAAGGCCGTACGCGCCATAATGTTAGTTGGTCTATAACCATAAAACAGACAAACATTTCACCCATCTTTACTTATCGCCCAACTCCAGAATATACTCGCGATTTAATTAAAATACTGTACAGTACATGCACAGCCGTAAGGTATAACTATTTACATCTAAATCGGACCGAAAGTATCTCTGTGTAGACGGTTTAAAAACTGATAAAGCAAAGTTTAGCATTTAGAATGTGTTGGTGTTTTCTAAAACAGCCTTCCAGCGTAGACTTTTCTTGGTGGTTTATAGGTCATTTAAGAACTTAAGGCTAGTAATTCCTTTTCAGAATGGGTCTGGCTATGCGTTACAACTTTCAGAAGGTTGTTAATTTTATACAGAACATACAGTACGGTTCATCTATATGGTCACCTCATCCAAATAAAGATATAAATTATCTGGAGGTGCCTTAGACTTGCTAAAGAAAATTGTGGTGTTGCTCCTCTCAAAAGTGAAGGTCAAACATTTGTACATCCGATAGCTAAAGCCAATATACTCAATCGGCAATTTTAATCATTTTTCTCTCGGCCTCAGCCCTATAGCCTCGCTCAGTCATGCAAACAGTTGCTAACTCCTGCAAATCAGCCAGCCATACCCAAGGTCAACATATCCCAGGACGGGATGGAAAAGCTACTTACAAACCTAGATCCAAGCAAAGTCTCTGGCCCAGATGAACTGTCACCTAGGTTATTAAAAGAATTGTACTTAGAAATAGCCTCCTTACTCATATATTCCAAATCGCCCTTAAAACTGACATTGTCCCCAATGACTGGAAGCATGCAGTCATTGCCCCTGCGTATAAAAAAGGTCCAAAGTGTAAACCCTCTAATTATCGCCCCATATCCCTAACATGTATCGCCTTAAAGTTAATGGAACATATCCTGGTCTCCAACATTGTGTCCTTCTATGACCGGTTTAATATCCTTAGCCCTTATCAATTGGTTTCAGGTCAAATCATAGCTGTGAAACTCAGCTAATAAGTTTTTTAAAGAAGTCAGTGACAACTTAGAACTAGGTCAACAAACAGATATCAAAGCCATGGATTTCAGCAAAGTTTTTGATAAGGTAGATCATCATAAACTAGTCCATAAGATACAAAGATTAGTTGTCAACCCACAGGTCATTTTTTTAGGTCAAGTCCTTCCTTCAGGGTCGCACCCAGCAGGTTGTCGTCGAACGTCACAATTCAGACAATCTCCCCGTCCTCTTTGATGTCCCACAAGGCTAGGTCCTCGGACCTTGCCTTTTCCTTTCCTATATTAATGATCTGCCTGAGCATGTTAAGGGCAAAGTGAGGCTGTTCGCATATGATACGACTGTCTATGTTACGGTCAAATCCAACAGTGATGCCCAAGCTCTACAGAAAGACCTTTTAAGCCTCGAAACCTTGAAGTCTGATTGGTCCATGGAATTGTGAATTCCTCAGAATTAGTCGCAAAGAAACCCTGTAATCTTCCCTTATAAGCTGCATGACATTTAGTTAAAATCGGCTGATTCAGCCAAATATCAAGGTGTTACCATCAGCAAAGACCTGTCATATCAGCAACATAACATCCAAAGCAAAACATTCCCTAAGATTCCTCAAACGAAATGCCAAAACCCCAAATAAAAGAGTCAAAGAGGCTGCATATAAAACTTATGTTAGACCCTAGTTAGAGTACTGTTCCACCATATGGCATCCATGGCAAAAATACTTAACCCTCAAAACAGAGCAAGTGCAAAGATCTGCAGCAAGATGTGTTTATAATGACTACATTTACACGAGCAGAGTTTTCAAAATGTTAAATAAACTAAACTGGCAAACCCTAAAACAACGCCATAAGTTCAGTGCAGTTGCAATATTGTATAAGATCCAACAACACATTGTTTTTGTTGACCACAGTCACCTTAGAAGAACTAGATACCTGAACTATTTGATACCATATTCAAAGACACACTATCATGCAAACTTTTTCCTAGAAGTATACGTCTGTGGAACAGTCTCCGTGTCTTTGCAAGCTAGTCCCAGCTTAAATATATTTGCTGGGCAGCTGCCACCCTTCTCAGTTCTAACTCACCTTCCTGCTTTTACTTTTAACCTGGCCTGTAAAATGGTTCTTTTACTTTATCTTTGTGATGCACATAATTTCTGTGTTTTTTACTATTTTAACAGCTATCCCTGACAACGCGTCTGCTAATCATAATCGTTAACGATTGCTAAGCAGTAGAACATAGCCATGCACAACGACACGATTACTTTACTTAGCTTAGAGCAGAGAAGAAAGAACCAGGATTTGTGTGACTCACAAATTAACTTAAAATTATTTACGCTAAGCCAGAATGTCCAAACTAGAGGGCATGATCAGAAACTTGAATAGAAATGTACAAGAACTGATGTAAGGAAATATTTTTTTTTTTTTTTTTTTTGCAAATCGTGTTGTTGACCAACACCCAAAGCATAGTCTCAGCGCCGTCCTTGAGCAGTTTCAAGAAGAAATTGAGATCCACACCAGATGGCGAAGTGGATAATCCGAAAGTAAAGTACCGGTATGCAATACTTAATAGGTTTTACAATATAATAAGTTTTATTTTGAGTCGGCAAGAAGACAACATTACAAAACATAAGCCCTGAAGAGCTTTTGAATCGACTATACAACAATTAAAACAAATTCAACAGGGTAATAAAAGAGCTACAAGAGAAAAATCTGTTAAGCACTAAATATCAAATAGAACTGGTTGAACATGTGCAATACTACAAGTCTTAAAATCTGTGTTGAAGCTGTTGATCTAGACACTGCTGCCTAAAAACTGCCATAAGAAAGGAAAATAAGATCTGCAATAAAAAAAAACACACAAAACAGTATGCTTAAGAAATGGTGATAAAACATATTCCCCAAATCAGATTCGGAAAGAACTGATCAGCAAATTCCTCACAGTAGCAAAAGACCAAACAACATAAAATAAAGCATGTCACATATATTAGAAGGCTCGAAACAATTATCACTATCTATGTTTAGAATAATACTAGGAAAAGATTTACTTTTGTTACTATATCCAAGTGATTTTAAGTCTGAACATAATTTTTTAGGATCATTTTTATTTTCTTCAAGTTTATAAGGCATGTACTCAGACTTGGCCTTTTTTGTCTTGGAGTTATGTATTGTTTTTAGTGTGTGTGTGTTTTTTTTTTCGGCGACGCCGTCTAAATTCGTTTTCGTTACCTATGCCACGTGACTTCAGTTTGCAAATCAAACTACTTGATAACGCATTATAGGTAATTTATCAAAATGAAAGATTTATGCAACACTCTGCCTGAATGGACGAGAGTGTCAATTTCTTTCACTCTGTTGATTGTGCTACGCTGAGTGAAATGTAGACAAAGCGTTTATCCTAAACGACGCTGTTCACAGTTTTAAAGCTAACTTTGGCTCAGTATATTTAGCAAAAATATTCATATATCTCAAAATGATAAGTAAGTTTAATAAATATGATAAAAACCTGTTAAAATACCAACATATATCAAATTAAAGAAAGAGCTGAATATGGTCTGCGTATCACATGAATAAGGGTGTGATAAGAGTCTTTTATGTAGAGAAGTGCTTTTTAAAAGATTTTCCTTGTTACAATTGTCGTCTGTATATGAAAAGGTTTCTTGCTTTTGTGACTTATTCAGATTGAATATTAAAATGAGTACGTGTTTGCTTTGATATATTTGTTATAAATTATTTAACTGATTTATTATATATGAATATTTTTCTTTAGTATTGTGTGCAAATATTGAACTCAGTTGAAATCTGTTTTATTATATATATGCTATATAATGACTGAATCTCATTACACTGAAATGAAGGTACGCTGCATACAGTTTATCTATGTGATATGACTACGGTCAAACTTTGCTTATGAAACAGAAATATTGAAATAATTACAATTGTATGTTTTGCTTGACTTTCACTTTTTTATAGGTGTGACGTCATTGTCCAAAGATTCATGAATAGCGAATATGCATTTGTTAAAGCGGGATCTGTCGGCCTGTTTTAGAAATAAATAAAAATAATAAATAAAAAAATCCTTTCATTTATTTTTTCTCATGTATTCTAATCAAACTTGATTTGTAGCATCTTTATTAGGCCCGCAGCCAACTTTGTTCAGCTGGGACATTTAACCCCTTTTAGGGGCTGCTAGAGCTAAAACTAGAAATGCCTTTATACAGCGTCTCATGAACAGCTTGGTGGATCTTTGTCATACTTGGTCTGGAGCATCATTATAAGGTCCTCTTCCAAATTTATTTATATAGGAACTTGGGCCCTATTAGGGACCACTATAGCTAAAAGTAGATATGCCTTTCTTCGCATTAACCACTAAAATTTAATGGATTTTTATCAAACTCGATGTGTAACAATATCGTAAGGTCTCCTGCTATTTTGTTACAAATAGGGATAGGGACCAATTTAGCTAAAAATATAAACATGTTTAATGACCTCTTCTCATAAATCGCTTCATGAATCTTCATCAAACTACTGCTGTAATTATTCGTCTAAGGATAAACGAAACAAAATTGCAACCCTACGAAACCTTTGCGAAAAATTAAAAGAGAATCATTTAAATTGTTAAAGTGCGGTGTTTAGTTTTGCAATTTGAAAAATGTTAGATGAAAGATGAATATTAAATGAAAAATTCATAAACTTCTTTCCTTATTACAATTCGCCGACCATCATTTTTAAAGATATTTCTTGTTGTACCTAAGTAAGTGTTTGTATAATACGAAAAGCCGTGAAGCTGCCGCAAACCAAGATCAATATGTTACGAATTCAGTGATTGGTTGCAGGAACAAGTGACCGGTGACGTAAGCTGCGCAATGCGGAAATATTGGAAGTTTTCCGATTGCAGTTATTCTTTTGTTTGTCTGTTATTAAAATGGGGGTGTACAGCAATACGAATATAACTATAAAACTTAAGCCTGAGCGATAAACTGACAACTTCTCAATTTTGACGTTTATATTGTTATTAAAACAAGTTATGGAAGTAGCTCTGCAAGGTATATTAAACCATTTTTTTTTCAATACACCACCGTTTGTATATCAGTGTTTAACTTTCAGCCTGGTAACTATAGAACCATTTAACCCATAGTCTTCAGACTTCATAGGTCTTATTGAGCAGAGAACCCCTATTGTTTTTGCGGTCACTGGGTCGAAGTCACAGGGGCCTAGTACTAGTTAAAGGAAATTGGTTTCCTCCCAAGAACACTTTGCGCTAGAGTCTTAATATTTCATATGGAGGTTTGACACCAGTAGTTCAAAACCCAAAACGCTAAGAATTGTTCAATACCCTTGCCGCTAAAGTTAAGACTGGTTTTCATATGGGAACAGCAGTAGAAAATCGCAATCATGTTTTGCATACAGAATCTTATGTAATGACCCCTACTCCCACTTTTCCAGTTATGAAGACTGTGCCAAAACCAGCCAAGCCTTAATTTCCTTTAAAATTAAAAGGAAACTTTATTTTCCCTATATTTCTGTAATAACAATATTTGATATACATCTATTTCTGTTTGCATTTTTTATGGAAGACTATACTAAAGGAACCAGCGTAGGAGCCATCTGGTCTAGTTGCGAAATGGCTGCCAGGTATTTGAACACTAATTTTTCACTTGACATGGCAACACAGGTCTAAATTGAGGCTAGTTTCTGTTTAAATTTCATTGTGGATGTATTTTTGACATATTGGTAGGAAAAATGGGAGAGCAGGTTGTATTTGGTGAAGTCAAGCTTAATTTTAGTATGAGTAGTACTTCCAGGTCACAGCACTGTGATTTTGATGTCAGTTTACAGTAAGCAAATGTGACCAGAGAAATCTCTCTTAGAAGATACATGACCCCTACTTTTCTCATCATTTTATATCAGTTTTATCATAACTCTTTAAAAATGAGGTAAGGATTTGTTCTCTGAAATGGGTCTAGCTATGTTTGGTAGCTCTTTGAAAAAGGTCAGTTTTATATAGAATATTTAGGGAAAACTATTTAGGCTATTGTACTATATTTACTACTGTACAACCTGTAGCAGGCACGCCGGAGACCAACTACACAATTGCCACCTAGCGGGAATTTCTCCAAAACCGGTGTACATGTTCGACCTTTCCCTTTTTGCCGGCATTGCCACATGGTAGCGACCTTGTTACACATACTTGTAGGATTCTCCAAAATGGCTGACGATAAGAGAAAAGAACGTACCTTCATCATGGTGAAGCCAGACGGAGTCCAGAGAGGACTCGTCGGCGAAATAATGAAGCGATTTGAAGCCAGAGGATACAAGCTTGTCGGCTGTAAAATGTGCCAGGTATAAAGACGCCATTTGTATGAGTTGATGAATTATATATTTTTCACATGTGACGGGTTTGTTGCACGTGAATGTGACCTTGGTAATCCTCAAGAATTTTCTTCTATCATCACTGGTTTGTTTAGCTAAAAATATTCAGCTCAGAGACATGTTTATTTTAAAATGTTTCTGATTAATTTTTCTTTCGATCTGGTGAACACAAGTTATACACACAAGTTTCAAATTGGTACAGTGCTTTAGGGTATAGCGGATTTTAGGATATAGATTGATAAATTTTATATTTAGACTTGAATGATTCAGGGTTCTCGGAAATGCGGAAATCGGCGTCCCTGTAGACATAATTGGTCCCGGTATACGCTAGTCCAAATGATTGAACTCGAGAGTTGAATATCGTTATATTATTTTGACTTGTCGATATCCGCCTCCGAGTACAAACCAGAAAAGGTAAAGAATGTGGTAGCACTGTCCTCTTCTTTGCGTAAGTAACACCCAATGGAATCCGTTGGACGGCAATTATGTTATAATAATGCAACGGATAAAAAAAAGAAATACATACATAGAAAGCCTGTAATTTTTCCTTTTCAATGATGTATATATTACCGAGATTTCTTGAGAAAAATTCAAACTATGGCAGTTAAAAAAATGCCAAGGTTTAACACGAGTGTACTACATATTGGAAAATTCATAACTTTATCATGACATCACAGTATATTAGGGGTTCTAACTGACCAATCAGAGAGCTGCATTTTAGAGTACCTGCCAGTTTCCACTTGGGTATAACAAAGTATATTTCCAATGAACATATAGTGACATTATAAATAAATATCACACTATTTTAGAAATCAAATCAAGATTTTTCACTGCACATGCCCCAGATGATGCTACAAACAACAAAACTTTGAAGTTTCAATGAAATATTATATTGATTTAATACCTTTATTTTAGTTAAAAGTTTGAGATTTTACACAGGGAGTCTATGATAAAGTCCGAGTAAAATGTAATCAATACCCAAGTGAAATAAGTATCATTCCACAATGTTTTGGACATGTTAAAATTATGAATGGCCGATCACCGGTAAACACATTACTACACGAAGCGTTTTCATTGGTCACGTCTCCGACCGCCATTACATGAAGACGATTGAAACGTTAGAGGTTTAAATTTTTTACAACAGAAATTCTTGATAAATATGTCCTGTTTTTATGTTTTTTATTTACTATTTATGATTTAAAACAACAGGTAAGCAGTTAGGGCTAAAGAAAAATCGTGACTACTGATAAATCGTAATTTCAATTGACCACAGTTTCCACCACAGTTTTAATTGTTTCTGGTTGAGACCTCTAGGTAGTCAACGTAAAATATCAAAATGTAAAATCGGTCTGCCCGAGGTCTCATTATTTAGACTAGGTATACGCATGTTTATTGCAGCTTGGGAGTCCCCGGACGCACGTTTCTGCAGTGAGACGCAATGAAAATTAATTGATTTATCATTACATATAAACCTGTGAATACACAAGGTTTGACTCGAGAGCAAAATATGTGGGCGGAGTCACTCGCTTGTCACCGATAGCCACGTATAGCCAATCAGCGTTGCCCATTTACAGTACACGGAGAGATAAGCTGCATATTATAATTAACTAGAATGTATACATGTGATTGTCGGCGTGATTGCATAGGTGACAATTGCTAATTGTTAAGGACGGATTACGTAGTGTTTGGAGTAACTCCGATTGTTTTCTCACATACTGTTACCAGGCAGTTTTAAAGAACTTTTTTAGAAGAAGTGATAATTAGGAATGAATGTCCGCGTAATTTTAAGATTCTGTCGATGCCAGTCTTAGTAACGTGATTATTTTTCTGCAAAATCGATGATGTTACTGAAGAAGCATAATAAGTTTATTAATATGTTGATCATAGACATACTGTGCATTCTTAATGTATTTTAGGCTGAATGTTTTAACTTTAATAAGTATTAAAATAAAAGCAGTAATTGTTCATGTATTTTCTTTTCTCTGTATGTTTATATACGTTTCCATTTTGAAATAAAAAGGTAAAGATAAAATTATCACCAGGAATTTTGTCTAACTTGATATTTTTACAAGGGGAATTTTGTCCACCTTGATAATTTCACAGGGGGATTTTGTCCAGGAAGATCAGAAACAGCAGGGATGGGGGCGGAGAGGTGGGAGGGGGCGGTGTTGTGCAGCGGTGATTTTGTCCTACATTAATTTTTGACTACATTTTACCTTTACCTTTTCATCGCACCTTAACAATATTTGGGTGAAGAATTGTGATTACAAAATGTCTGTCGGTCTACACTTAATTTGACAGTACAATAGAGGCCTGTGTTTTGATGAAACATTTAAGTCTGTCCGTCAGTCTAGTCAGTAGTTGGGACGGCAACTTTTTCAGCTTTGGGAGTCCCAGGACTGCAACTTGAAATTGCTAGTGAGAACCCTGATTATTGTATAAATTTTAATATCATTCTTTTACTGGCATGCAAACAGATATTCTGACATACACTTTAAATATTTGCTTGATGTGTTATTTTTCATGTCATCAAATGTAAAATAAAGCTAACCCCTATACACTAAACTGGTGTATATGTAAAAGGCAGTGGCTATGATTACGGTACCGTAATCCTAGCCTCTGGTTCTAGGATTACGGAAGTTCCGTATTCCTAGACGACCCTATGAGGATAGGCTAGGATTACGGAAGTATTTTAAGAGGCATAAAGTTTATGTTAGGCTAAATAAAAAAATATGTATGTTTCCGGTGACCCGACCGACCCTTATTTTAGCCCCCGACCCTAAACTTTTTTTCGGACGAAAATTTGCGGGTACGAAAAAAAACATATGCTCTCATTTAGGAACATCGGATCAATGTACACACAAATCACCGAGCTGTTTGAACAAGTCCACCCGCCGACAGGCAGTTTCTTGTGAAGGATCTTCCAGTTCTATATTCACATTCATCGTAGATTCTACATTGACGAGTTAAATTCTGGATAGGACGAGTGGACTCCGCTGTATACTCGACCGATCGGGCGAGTGGTTTTTACGCCGTAACTTTACCAAAGTCAGAAATTATATCACGAAAAAATACCTGGATTGACTGGAATTAACCCGCAAATAGTAAAGATATCAAAACATCATGTCGGTAATTTTCCATTCCACGAGCACATGCGACCTGTCGTTATATCTAATGCATCGCCGTTACTTTTGTTTATCGACACGTACACAGAAAACGCGCGTAGTGCATTTATTTTTTAATATAATCGCTTCAAATTTTCAACACAGCTTGAGAAGTAATACAGTTTGAATTTTATAATAATTTTAATAAGACATCGACAAAAATGTAGGCAAAATTCTATAAAATAAGGTCAAATTTTCATAGAATCACTTGTAAAATTTCAAACAGCGCAATCTTAATTACTTATTTCTTTCTTTAAGTAAATAAGTGATACATAATATGGTCATAAAATTCAGACTTTTGACCAGAAAGTATAAAAAACAGAATTAAAAAGTCTTAAATAATGAAAAAGCGGCAGCAATTAAATACATGGAGTAAAACGATTTTTCGCAAACAGATTTCTGTTAGCGCGGCAGAATACTAGTAGGTTATGTGACTTCGTGAATGTAAATAGAAATGTGGCTTTAGAATAAAGCAGTATGATGTTGCGGTTTTTAATTAAGTTTTAAATGAATCTTTGTACAAGTATTATTTTTGACAAACACTTTGTAACATATTCTTCTCTATAAACAATAATGTAAGTTCTTTGAGGGCAAACAGGTCACAGAGGTAGGATATCCAGTATAATCGTTTGACACATTTACCTGTCAGTTCATTCGTGATACTGTACATTCGCTTTTAAAAAATAAAAGAAGAAACTTTTTTCTTGATTTCTCCTCAACAATTTAAAGAAGCGAGGCGGTACGATCAAACAGTGATGTTTCACATGGCGCGAAAACATGACGTAATGCCATGACAATCTCGGGCAACTATACCGTGCTTTGATCTCCATTTCAGATGTCATGATACCGGCACACTTCTTTTAGCTCTTTGGAGGGTGTTAATTAATGATGAAAACAAGTCCAATTACTTAGCTTATAAACAGAATAATTTCCGATAATTGTTTTTTCTTTTGCTTTCCCAACGGGTGTGTGGATGATGGTATTTATGTCCATATTTTGGGGACACTTCTCAAAATAATTATTTTCGGGAAATAAGTCTTGAGAAAATGAAAATAACTAAATATTTTATGCTGTCCTAACACTTCAGGAAAATACGGTAGGGAATAGACTTTAATTATTATTAATATCGCTGCAGTTGTTTTGGAGAGCAACTGGCTGGTGCTGCTGACAAAAATAGAGGAAAGAAAAATAAAAATGTCTGCTGTAAAAAGGAAATTTAAGAACAAACATGCCACCTGAAAAAGGAAATGTAGTGTACAAGAGAACAGTATTTGTCTACTGCATTACATTTAAAATTTACTTATTGTACATGTATAATACTCCTTTCATAAAAGTGACAATATTAAACATGTCAATTATAAGGGCAAGTGACTGTTGACAGTTCACTAAGGGCGAGTAGATTTTAGTGGTTACTAGTCCTGCAGGGCGAGTGTGAAAAAAAAAATACAACCCTGCTTTAAACTTGACATAAAAAATCATGATTTTAAGATAAGGCTTGAACCAACGGAAAACCAAAGGTGCATCTGGCGAAATATTCTGACGGCATGTACTTAATAATTTGACTAAAAGTCAAAGGGTATATAAAAAGCTATGTATTTAAAGTGTATAGCATCTACCATCTAGTACAGACATATATGTATGCTGCTTTCTCCTTGATTTAAGCCTCTTAAATCTTATAGGGTTGTGCATATTTTTGTAAACCTGTTCAATTGAATAATTTTTGTTTTTTTGTTACAAAAATATTTGCATTTAACAATGGGCAATAAGAATTACAATGTTACCATCTTTTAAATGTATTTTTTGCACAAGACTGAAGGAGGTCAAACTCAACATCATTTTAAAGCTTTCTCATCGATTCGAGCCCTTTATTTGGAAGGTCATTAAGTGTTAATGTTTGCATATTCTATTTCCATAAAGCAAATATCTATCAAGATTGACTTCTTGTTCACTCCTTACAACAGTTGAAATATGCTCAGGATGCTTTTAATCTGAAATTTGGGCTCACAATATTACCCACTATGTAATTTCCTTTTGAAAAAAGCAATTTTTGATTCAAAATATTAAAACAGGTATTTACTCAATTTTTCAGTGGTTTCATGACTAATATTTTTCAAGGCATTTTAAAATGTTAATGACACAAATTTCTGATGGAAGAACATGCTACATGAGCATGAATTTTACTAAAACACAAGGGCTCGAATCGATGAGAAAGCTCGAATTGACGAGAAACAGGCATATTGATAAGACAATGGGCAAAAGCAAAGACAAGGGAATTCTACTGTGAAGTTGCGTATTCTGCTCTATCCTCAAAAAAAAGATAAAATCGACCTACCTAGCCTATTTTTTTCTGGCATGTCACAGGAAACATACATTTTTTTTTTTGCCTCAAATTACCTCCCTTTATTTCAAATTAAAATTGGTATATCTCCGTAACTAATGAAGATACTGATCTGAAATTTCATTTATAAATGTCAACAGATTTATTTGGCAGATCCTTCTTTTGTTCACTAACAATAATTTTTTTTTAATTACTTCCCTTTTACGTTACTATAAATAGCTTATTTTTAGTAACATTTTTATTATTGGCCGTAGGGAAAAACTGAGACCACTTTTCTGTGGTACAACATGGATGGTACCTCCAATTTTTAGGTGTATTTTGACATATCTATACCTTGTAAGAATTTTTTTTTTCTCTTTGGTTAAATTTCTTCCCTTTGTTGTTCCTGTCTTTTGTTGGACTTAGATATTTTTTCTGAGGACCTTCTTGTCCTCAAGTGCAATGATAACAGGTGAGCGATATAGGGCCATCATGGCCCTCTTGTTTGATACAAACTTCCAAAATACCTTCAACAACAATAAATCTTGGATTCCATGACAAATCTCATCCAATTGTTACGTAGGTTCCAGAGTTATTTTATATCTGATTACCTCCCCTGATTGTAATCAAAATGGATTTATATCAGTAAGTACTTATAGGACTTATTTGAAATTTCATTATTGTTATTAGTTGGACTGAGACAATCAGGGTAGATAACTATGAACTGATTTTATGTCAAATTACCTCCCTTTATTTCAAATTAAAATGGGTATATCTCCATACCTAATGAAGATACTGATCTGAAATTTCATTTATGTCAACAAATTTATTTTTCTGTGGACCTTTTTGTCCTCAAGTGCAATGATAACAGGTGAGCGATATAGGGCCGTCATGGCCCTCTTGTTCTGTATTGTTCGAGATGTTGCAGTTCTCAGGGTGGGATAAATACCGGTTAGTCGGACCGTATCCGAATTAAGAATTGGCGGATCACGTCAAAATTTTCCGTCATGTCCATCGACCGACGACTTTCTGGATTTCTTAAATAGGGCTAGTGAAGTCTGCTGCTGATTTTATTTGTTTGTTTTGGGTTTAACGCCATCAACAGCATTTCTGTCTGCTGCTGAACGAGTAACAATTTTAAGTCAGTTTGTTCCCTAAAGTTAGCAATTGTGCCTGTTTAGGCCTTTGTAGGGTGAAGTGGTACACATAGTATGTTATTCAAAATTCCCTCTTTTGGCTAAAACGACGTGAAAATTCTTCACCTGAGGGCTGTGGACCACTTCCCCCAAAGTAGAGTGAGGGCATTGTGAATAAGTCTTAACAATTTGCTTTCACCTTTTCTTTCAGCCAGGAGCAGAACATCTGAAGGAACACTATGTGGATCTTAAGTCTAAGCCATTCTTTCCAGGTCTTATTGAATACATGACCAGTGGTCCAGTTGTGGCAATGGTATGTATGCAAGCTATATCATAAAATCTGCAGTAAGCATGTCAGTGAACCATGCTCATACATGTCTAGTATGAAACGAAACTGAAAATTTTAAAAACAAACAGTCTAGCCAGAACATCATAACTAAGTTTGAATAAATTTAGGAGAATGGAAGTTACCAAGAATTTATTTAAGCTTATATTTTATAGACTCTGGCATCAGTACCAGCTTGTAAAATATGCTATGGTCTATATTAAATATATAGCAAATATCGAGACTGAAAATGGGAACGAACTCTGCTTCTAGCAGAAAATATTTTGCAAAAAAATGACCTTTCAGAAATAACAAAGAAATTCTCCACCATTTTCGAGTTCACTGCACTTCAATCAGTGAACAGCTTACTTTTTGATTGTACAGAACTTTACATAGAATGCCCAAATTTGACATATTTGTGACATTGTTTTTGTTTTCCATGAAGGCCTGGGAAGGCACGGATGCTGTAAAGCAGGGTCGTAAAATGCTGGGTGAAACTAAACCATTGGAGTCACAACCAGGTACCATCCGTGGGGATTTCTGTATAGACGTCGGCAGGTAAGGTCATGTTGTAAAAGAACAAACACTTGACTGAACTACAAGGGAAGATAATTGCAAATGAAATTGTACTGAAAATCACCAAACCTCACATAATGTTGTCTCCCACAACACAGTGGTGTGGGTGACATATTGATTTACTCCTGTCTGTCTGTGTGCGTATCTGTCGGTCTGTCTGTCACAAAGCTTGTCCGCACTCTTTAAGTCGAACATTTCTCATCTGATCTTCACCAGACTTGAACAAAATGTGTTTGCCAATAATAAGTGCTCGGTCAACTTCAATAACTAGCCAGATCTGCCCAGGCACTTTGGAATTATGGCCCTTGAATTACCAAAAAAAGCACTCAGATTTCTTGCGCACTTTTGCCCTCAAAAGGACCCATATACTACTTAAAAGTAGTATAGGGGTCCTTTTGAGGGCAAAAATGCGCATGCATAAATGACCTAAGTAAACTGTATATAAAGACTGACTTACTATTTAGATGATTAGGCAGTTGTGGGAGACATGTATGTGCTTTTCTCAAAAGGAGCTCTAGTTATAATATATAATTCAAGAAGTATTTTAACATGAATCACCAAACCATACATAATGATTAATTAGCACTTAACATTTGCTCACATATATACTAGTATTATCCTTCTTGACCCAGTATAAGCAGAGTTTTTCAGCATGATTTGGTACATGTAGATAATACGGATATTTAACTGTAAGTAACATATTGATGGATCTTCATGAAATTTTACAAAGTTGTAGATCATTATAGGACAGTAATGCATGCTAAGTTTTGGCAAGATCACTTCATTTACCAGAGTTATTGCCCGTTAATACTTTTAATGTACATAAATTCCTAAACAAAGAAATCTATTTAATATGGATCTTTCTGAAATTTAATACAAATATAGATCAATATAGGTAAGGGTGTAAGGATATACGGAAATTCACTGTATATCGATACATTAGTCTATCAATACGCATATTGTATCATAGTCCTGTTTCACAATACAGTCGGTGAGTGAAAAGTAGAATCATTGACCAGAGCTCCAGATAAGGTTTTGTGCAATTTGTAACAGTACTACCTGATGTTTTGTGAAATTAATAACAGTAACTGTATTACGAAATTAATAACGGTATTATCTGATGTCTTGTGAAATTAGGAACGGTACTACCTAATATTTTGTGAAATTAGTAAAGGTGCTACCAGATATTTTGTGAAAATAGTAACGGTACTGCCAGATAACAGACAAAAACTAGTAACAAGGAAATTTGTTTAGGTTTTGTAGCAGCAACCACAAGCTCCTCAACAATCGGATGACTTATGTCTTTTTCCATGTTTATTTCTTTTGCCGATGAAGAAACGTATGTAAGCAGTATGTTCTTTTGAATTTCTATTTCTTTTTTCGTCATGCCTCTTGCAGGTGGTAAACCAGTCTATTGTTTTTCGCTAATTAAATAAAGTACCGGAAAGATATATTGGGTGACAGACCACCAAATGTGCAACTAGGTGCGTACATGCAATACGGCCGGATCTTCTTTGGGAATTTGTAATACTGTTTACATGTCGTACTGATACAACCACATCATAAAATAAATTCATACTGATACCTCCAAATTTTAAAATAAATTCGTACTGATAAACGGCCACATTTTAAAATCAATTCTTTTCGACCCCTAACAAATTTGTATGAATTTACGAAAATATGGCGCTTATCTGGAGCTCTCATTGACTGAATACTTTCATAAGATCAGTGTTAAAGATTGTAACTAAACAATTGTATCATTTATAACAGTTTATTCAACATGAAAGCAAAATTTCAAGTGATTTCCAAGTGTAGGAACATTGATTTTTAGCTCACCTGAGCACGAAGTGCTCAAAGGTGAGCTTTTGTGATCACCCTGTGTCCGTCGTTGGCGTCGGCGTCAACAATTTGACTGTTAACACTCAAGAGGTCACAAATTTGAGTCAATCTTAATGAAACTTGGTCAGAATGTTATCCTCAATGAAATCTTGGATGAGTTGGATATTGGGTCATCTTGGGTCAAAAACTAGGTCACCAGGTCAAATCAAAGGAACAGCTTGTTAACACTCTAGAGGTCACAGTTTTGGCCCAATCTTAATGAAACTTGGTCAGAATGTTATCCTCAATAAAATCTTGGACAAGTTTGATATTGGGTCATCAGGGGTTAAAAAACTAGGTCACCAGGTAAAACCAAAGGAAAAGCTTGTTAACACACTAGAGGATACATTTTTGGCCCAACCTTGATGAAACTTGGTCAGAATGTTACCCTCAATAAAATCTTGGACGAGTTTGATATTGGGTCTTCTGGGGACAAAAACTAGGTCACCAGGTCAAATCAAAGAAAACGTTTGTTAACACCCTAGAGGTCACAATTTGGGCCCAATTTTAATGAAACTTGGTCAGAATGTTACCCTCAGTAAAGTCTTGGACAAGTTTGATATTTGGTCATCTGGGGTCAAAAACTAGGTCACCTGGTCAAATCAAAGGAAAAATTTGATAACACTGTAGAGGCCACATTTATGACTGTATCTTCATGAAACTTGGTCAGAATGTTATTCTTGATGATCTCAAGGTCCAGTTTGAATCTGGGTCATGTAGGATCAAAAACTAGGTCACCAGGCCAAATCAAAGGAAAAGCTAGTTTACACTGTAGAGGCCACATTTATGACCATATCTTAATGAAACTTGGTCAGAATGTTAGTCTTGAGGCTATTTAGGTCAAGTTTTAATTTGGGTCAGGTGGGGTCAAAAACTAGGTCACAAGGTCAAATCAAAGGAAAAGCTTGTTAACACTCTAGAGGCCACATTTGTGACTGTATCTTTATGAAACTTAGTCAGAATGTTAATCTTGATAATCTTTATGTCAAGTTGAAACCTGGGTCATTTCAGGTCAAAAACTAGGTCACCAGGTCAAGTCAAAGGTAAAGCTTGTTAACACTGTAGAGGCCACATTTATGACTGTATCTTTATGAAACTTGGTCAAAATCAAAGTCTTGATATTTTCAAGGTCCAGTTTGAATCTGGGTTATGTAGGGTCAAAAACAAGGTCACCAGGTCAAATCAAAGGAAAAGCTAGTTTACACTGTAGAGGCAACATAAATTATGACCATATCGTAATGAAACTAGGTCAAAATGTTAAACTTGACGATCTATAGGTCAAATTCAAATCTGGGTCAGGTGGGGTCAAAAACTAGGTCCAATGTTGGGCGGTTAAAACCACCTCCGGTTTTAACCAGTTAAAACCGCCCCGGTCAGTACTCCTTGAAGTGGTCAATACTGGTCGATTGGTCAATACTGGTCATTTAGTCAATACTGACTGTTAAGATATTTTGCAGAGTTTATGAACAATTTAAAGAATGACTTTTAAGAGCATTTGGGGCTTGATGAAGGTGGTTGCATGCATTACATTTAGTTCAAGCAACCAAATCAATACTCCCAAATTAGTCAAAGTGATCAATTTGTCAGTACTGGTTGATACTGGTCATTAAACTGCTAATTTAACTGATCTTCATTTGTAGAAAGTATTTCATAAACTGTAGCAGTTAAGTGTTTGATTCACAAGTGTTAAATCTAATTATTTTTACTGGAATATAATTCAATGAAAATTGCTGTGAACAACTGGACCCTTTCATGGAAGTGGTTCAGTTGTGTTTTGATAGCAACTGTCACATTGCCTGATTGACACCCTGTCTTACAATATACAAAAGATTATATATTGCAGACCTGTCTATCTAGTCACTAGTTAGCAGTCATGATCAATAATTCTACTGTATTAATGAGGTGCTTGAATATGGTAATTTTATCTTAAAAAAAAAGTTATGAAATCAAAGTATTCAAATGACCAGTATTGACCACTATATTTGTTGATCAGGGATACTGTGAGGGAATACAATTTGAATTGACCAGTACTGTCCATTTCAATGAGTGTATTTTATAGTAATAATTTTTTTTTTTGATTAATTCAAAATAAAGGCTACTATAAGAAGATAAATTGAATTAGATAATTGATAACTTGAAGACAGCATTGAATAAACTAGTATTGACCACTGACCAGTCTGAGAATATTGTCCAGAACTGAGCCTGACCAGGACACACTGCCAAGGACCAAAACTGAATTGACCAGCATTGACCACTATACTTTTTAATAAACAAAATTCTATATTATTCAAATTGCATTATTATTTTTACATTACTTTTACAGTCTGTTCTAATCTGTTAATGAGCATTATGTAAAAGTGTTGAATTAACCAGTATTGACCACCCAAGAGTGACCAAAGTATTGAATCGACCAGTATTGACCGGTTTTAACCAGTATTGACCGCCGGCCCAGCCAATACTCGTATTGACCGGCTTTTTGCCAACATTGACTAGGTCACTAGGTCAAATCAAAGGAAAAGCTTGTTAACACTCTAGAGGCCACATTTATGACTATATCTTCATGAAACTTGGTCAGAATGGTAATCTTGATGATTTCAAGGTTCAGTTTGAATCTGGGTCATGTCGGGTCAAAAATAGGTCACAAGGTCAAATTGAAAGAAAAGCTAGTTTGCACTTTAGAGTCACATTTATGCCATATCTTAATGAAACTTGTCAGAATGTTAATCTTGATGGTCTTTAGGTCAATAGGTCAGGTGAGCGATACAGGGCCTTCATGACCCTCTTGTTTTTTCATTTTGTCACATGAATGCTTACTTATGGTACTCGAGTGTATCTCAAATGTACCGTATCGTTGCATCTGTATCATGATTATGTATTGTATTGCGAGACTAAGATATTGTTACACCCCTAAATAAAGGACAGAGGTGCTTATTTTCATCAGGTACTCTTCAATAACTGCAGAGTTACATACTTTTCCTTTTAATTGTTTTAAAATTCAGAAGTTCCCACAAACCTGGTGTAATCCTTTGATGAATCTTCATGAAATTTACTACAGACATTGATATATCTCTGTAAGGCAGAGATTTTCCTCTTGATTTTGTGTAAATAGGAACCAGCAAGCTGTTGTATGGTCCTTTTGTACATAAATTGTGTATTAATGTATCTTGAAATTAAGTATCTTTCAAAATACAGTAGACATCGTAGTTACGACCACCTCTATTAAGCGATTTTTAGCCCACCATCATCAGATGGTGGGCTATTCAAATCACTCTGCGTCCGTGGTCCGTCGTCCTTCCGTCCGTCCGTCCGTCCTTCCGTCCTTCCGTCCGTTAACAATTTCTCGTTATCGCATCTCCTCAGAAACTACCTGGGGGATTTTGACCAAACTTTGTCAGAATGATGTATTGGTACCCTAGTTGTGTCCCCCTGAAAATCAGACTGGTTCAACAATTTTTTAGTAAGTTATGGCCCTTTGTTTATTTCTATAATTTACATAGATTTATATAGGGAAAAACTTTGAAAATCTTCTTGTCCAAAACCACAGAGCCTAGGGCTTTGATATTTGGTATGAAGCATCATCTAGTGGTCCTCTACCAAGATGATTCAAAATATTTCCTTGGGGTCTAATATGGTCCCACCCCGGGGGTCACATGGTTTATATAGACTTATATAGGGAAAAACTTTGAAAAACCTCTTGTTCAAAACCACAGGGCCTAGGGCTTTGATATTTTGTATATGACATCATCTAGTGGTCTTCTACTAAGATTGTTCAAATTATCCCCCTAGGGTCAAATATGGCTCCGCCCCGGGGATCACATGGTTTACATAGACTTACATAGGGAAAAACGTTGAAAATCTTCTTGTCCAAACCACAAAGCCTAGGGTTTTGGCATTTGTAATGTAGCATCATCTAGTGGTTCTCTACCAAGTTTGTTCAAATTATCCCCCTAGGGTCAAATATGGCCCCGCCCTGGGGGGGTCACATGGTTCATATAGACTTATATAGGGAAAAGATTTTAAAATCTTCTTGTCAGTAACCTACAACATTCAAATTTGGACCACATGTATGGTTTTGAGTGGCAAGATGAACCTTGACATGAGTTGACCTTGATTTTGACCTAGTGACCTACTTTCACATTTCTGTAGCTACAGCCTTCAAATTTGGACCACTTGCATAGTTTTGTGCACTGAAAAAAACTTTGACCTTGACTTTGACCTAGTGACCTACTTTCACATTTTTGAAGGTACAGGCTTCAATTTTGGACCACATGCATAGTTTTGTGTTCTGAATTGGAATTTGACCTTGATTTTGACCTACTGACCTACTTTCACATTTCTCAAGCTACAGCCTTCAGATTTGGACCACATGCATAGTTTTGTGTACCGAAACAAACTTTGACCTTTACATTGACCTAGTGACCTACTTTCACATTTTTGAAGGTACAGGCTTCAAATTCGGAACACATGCATAGTTCTGTGTTCCGAAATAAAATTTGACCTTGATTTTGACCTTGTGACCTACTTCCACATTTTTGAAGGTACAGGCTTTAAATTTGGACCACATGCATAAATTTGTGTTCTGAAGTGTTATTTGACCTTGATTTTGACCTAGTGACCTACTTTCACATTTCGTCCTTGAAATTGATCTAGTGACCTACTTTCACATTTCTCAAGCTACAGCTTTCGAATTTGGACCACATGCAAAGTGTTGTGTACGGAAATGAAATTTGACCTTGAGCTAGTCAGTAAGTCTTGAAATTTGGAACACTCAAAAATGGCACATTGGTGGGCGCCAAGATCACTCTGTGATCTCTTGTTGTATTAAACGACTGGTCAAAATCCCTCCCGAACGTTTTCAGTACATAAATTCATTCCATTTAACGACTTTTTTATTAAACGACTAGCGACCACATTAATGTAGTCCCGACAGGTAAAATATTCGACAAAAGTATCTATTAAGCGAATGGGTACCAAAATTCTACCGGGCATTTCTGGGTAATTAGCGAGTATGTTTTGCACGTGACTGAATGCAATTAACCTTTGTATCAGTTGAACTGACAAACAGTCTAGCCATAATTTTCACGGTTGACTTGGAAAAGTGTTCACAATGTTAAAACAGATTTTTAAACCATACATGTATGTTCCTAATAGATACAGTTACATTAACAGTTAAAATAACTTTTCTTTTCATCTGACTGAAATTCATTAAGAGACCATTCCATTAAGAGACCACTTCTTAGCAGTCCCTTGGGTGGTCTCTTAATACAATGTTGACTGTATACTTAAAAGTCTCTCATTCACGAAACAACTTATTCGGCAGGGGATATAAATTCTATGAATTTGCTTGTTAATTTTGTAATGATTTGTTTTAGTACTTAGGATTGTGATGAAAAGCTTCAAGCTTACATGAACCATTTTCAAGTCCACTGATGTCATATGAGATGCGGCTGTAAGCCCATAGTGGCATTTGTATACACAACCTCTTGACCGAGTGGCTGACATCTGAACCACAAGACCACTCCCATTTTGACTTTCATCAATCAAGTGTCATTTTAGACAGCACAGTCACAACTTACTTTCTACTTTAGAACTTCTAATAGAAAAAAAATAAAGATAAATTTTTGTTCAAAGCTATCTTTTTATGTAAATAAAATAATGTGCTTCTATCTTTGAAAAATCAGCTAGATTTAAATCTTTTTATATTGGTATTACACAAACAAGTGAATTTTTTTCATATTTTCAGAAATATCTGTCATGGTTCTGATGGTGTAGAAAGTGCCAAGAAAGAGATAGCTCACTGGTTCAAGGAGGGTGAACTCATGTCCTGGACACCGTGCGAGTTCAACTGGGTTTATGAATAATGTTAAAATCTCACTTAGGACTTTCTAGCAATATTTATCTTGTAAAACAGCTGAGCTGTACGACCACAATGAAATTATGTCACAATTTTCATGACTTATTGATAATCACATCTTACATAATATTTTATATACGCAAATATGTTTGAAAAAGGAAGATTTAGAATCACAGACAATTGATGAAATTCTGTTACAATCATATTTCTACCTGGCAACAGAAAAGTGCTATTTTATACTGAAATTTATGTGCTATATATATGTCCTTCAGTTAAGTTACCCTAGTTCAAAAAATGTAGTATCATGACGGGTTGTTTTGTCTTCTGTTGCCACTTTTGACTTGAAGATCCCATTTTTTTGTTGATGTACTTGTGGAAAATAAAACTATAAATTCTCTAGTACATTATTCTTGCTCGAGTCACAGTCTTTACTTAATAGTTTAGTTTATACTAGTTCGTTTTAGCTCGATTGTGATGAAAGCTTCAAGCTTATTAGAACCACACTCGAGTCTGCTTCCTGGAAAAACCAGTACTGGTGGCATATGAGGAGTCATGGTCGTGACACCAGTGGGGCTCGAACCCACGACCCTTAGATTGAGCAGCCGACACAGTCTTTAACTGAACAGTCTATATACACCCTTTGAAAAAGTTATACATGTCTTCAAGTGACACCTGTCCATCAGTGAAACTTTCAATCTGCTGTCCCTCTGTTACACACTAGATAAAAACCAAACATGCAGTCAATTTACAATTTACTAAATGTTCCAACATGTCTGCTGCAAGACTTCTTCCGGGAATTCTTTTTCTTGGTATACATGTATATATATATATATATATATATATATACGAGTGAGAGGTCATCTTGCAAAGTTAAGTTTCAGTAAAAAAAACGCAGAAGTCCTAGGTTTTACATTTTGAGTTTGACTCAAATAAACCAGATATACAGTGTGTTTTTAGCTCACCTGAGCCAAAGGCTCATGATGAGCTCTTGTGACTGCTCAATGTCCGTCGTGTGTCCGTCAATATTTTCTTAAAAAAATCTTGAAAACCACTGGGCAGAATTACACCAAATTTCACGGGAATGATCCTTGGGTGGCCCCCTTTCAAAATTGTTCAAAGAATTGAATTCCATGCAGAACTGGTTGCCATGGCAACCAAAAGGAAAAACTTTAAAAATCTTCTTTTCCAAAACCGCAAGGCGTAAAGCCTGTGACATCATCTAATGGTCCTCTATGAAACTTGTTCAAATTATGCCTCTGGGTTGAAAAGAGGCCCCGCCCCAGGGGTCCCAAGTTTTACATAGACTTATATAGGAAAAAACTTTAAAAATCTTCTTGTCTGAAACCGCAAGACATAGGCCTTTGATATTTGGTATGTAGCATTGCCTTGTGGTCATCTACCAAGATTGTTCAAATTATTACCCTGGGTTGAAAAGAGGCCCTGTCCTGGGGGTCCCAAGTTTTACATAGACTTATATCCATAGGAAAAATCTTTAAAAATCTGAAACTGCAAGGCCTAGGCTTTTGATATTTGGTTTGTAGCATTGCCTAGTGGTCCTCTACAGATATTCTTCAAATTATGCTCCTGGGGTGAAAAGAGGCCCTGTCCTGGGGGTCCCAAGTTTTACATAGACTTTTATAGGAAATTTAAAAAAAAAAATCTTCTTGTCTAGAAGTGCAAGGACTAGGCCTTTGATATGTAGCATTGTGTAGTGGACCTCTAACAAGATTGTTCAAATTATGCTCCTGGGGTGAAAGGAGGCCTGACCCGGGTGTCACTTATATGAGTTATATAGGAAAAAATACTTCAAAAAAATTATCAAATCATATTTCCTAGATTGTTTAATTATAATTACCTGATGACCCCAAGTGATTAGGGGTCACCTAACTGTGACCTTGACCTACTGACCTACTTTCTTGATTTTTAAGATACAGCCTTGAAATTTGGGTGACATGTACAGTTTTGCTCACCGATCTTAAAACTGACTTTCGAACATAAATGTGACCTTCTGACCTACTTTCTTAATATTTTAGCATCAGTTTGATATTTGAAACATGTTCACACAACTGGGAAAAGATTTCAATACTTACTTACATTTGACTTTCTTACCTGATCTCTTACACTTGTCAATGTAGCTCACATTACTCAGGTGAGCGATCCAGGGTCATCATGACCCTCTTGTTATAGGTACTAGTTTATATTTGAGAAAGAAAAGTTACCTTTTATACTGGTATTGTCAAATCAGTGTCAGTTAAAGAGGGGTTAATCTGATCAGGCAAGTAGACAAGAAATGGATTTGTTCAAAACTTTTAAAAAGTAATAATTTTCATTTCTTTGTGCTCTCTTAGCACTTAATACATTTTCATTGGAGGTATTCCTGGTTGCGCAAGCAAGAACAGTTCTTTTAGCAGCATATATTTGATAAACTAAGGCATGATACAAATGTTAGACCTATTGTTTCATATTTGTCAAAAATTTGCATTGACAAATTTTGCAGAAATTCATTTGAAATGCAATTTTGTAAAATTGTTACCTCCCTTTTGACTAGAGATAAATTTAAAAGAAATGAATTCCTAAGTATGGTGGCATGTTTCTGCCACAAGATAGCTTGTTAGCTATTGCAATACTTAAAGAAAATTATCTTATACATTTGTAAAGCGAAGTTTTCTGAAAAGATGATCTCAGTGGTTGCAAGTTTTCCGGAAATGTTATGACAAGTTAAGTTATTATCTCGGTACATTTTGTGCAAGTGCCCACAACTGCCTTTTATTAGCCGACTATTCGAAGAATAGTCTAGCTATTCTACTCACCCTGGCGTCGGCGTCGGCGTCACACCTTGGTTAAGTTTTTGCATGCAAGTACATACAGCTATCATTTAAAGGCATATAGCTTTGAAACTTATTCTTTTTCTAGGTCAATTACCAACCTCACTGGGTCAAGTTCCATAACTCTAACATGTATTTTGAGCAAATTATGCCCCCTTTTGGACTTTTGAAATTTTGGTTAAAGTTTTACATGCAAGTTACTATCTCCAAAACTAATGCAGATATTGAATTGAAACTTCACATGTGTCTTCGGGGTTTTAAAACTAGTTGATAGCAGCAAGTCCCATAACTCTGACCTTCATTTTGGCCAAATTATGCCCCCTTTTGGACTTAGAAAATTCTGGTTAAAGTTTTGCGTGCAAGTACATACAGCTATTACTAAAAGGCATATAGCTTTGAATCTTATTTATTCCTTTTCTAGGTCAATTACCAGCCTCACTAGGTCAAGTTCCATAACTCTTAACATGTATTTTGAACAAATTATGCCCCCTTTTGGACTGAGAAAATTCTGCTTAAAGTTTACATGCAAGTTACTATCTCCAAAACTTATGCAGATATTGAATTGAAACTTCACATGTTTCTTCGGGGTTATAAAACTAGTTGATAGCATCAAGTCCCATAACTCTGATATGTATTTTGGTCAAATTATGTCCCCTTTCGAACTTAAAACTCTTTTGATATATATAACTAGATAGCTGTCTCAACACTAAGAAATTATCCTATTATTTCAAACTTTTCTGAAAGGTTTATCTTAATAGCCTAAAGTTCCCTGGAAATAATAAAAACATCTCTAGATAAAACAATCATTGGGATAATGTTTTCAGAAAAATACACAACTTTTCTAGATAGTTTGAAATACCATGATAGCTACCAAGTGTATTGCAGCAAATTTCAAGCATTAAGCAGAATTTTGTGCTAAAACATTTTCAGGAAATAATAAAATCTCTAGAAAGTATTATTATGTCTCCCCCAGGAGACATATTGTTTTTGCCCTGTCCGTCCGTACGTCACACTTCATTTCCGAGCAATAACTGGAGAACCATTTGACCTAGAACCTTCAAACTTCATAGGGTTGTAGGGCTGCTGTAGTAGAAGACCCCTATTGTTTTTGGGGTCACTCCGTCAAAGGTCAAGGTCACAGGGGCCTGAACATTGAAAACCATTTCCAATCAATAACTAGAGAACCACTTGACCCAGAATGTTGAAACTTCATAGGATGATTGGTCATGAAGAGTAGATGACCCCTATTGATTTTGGGGTCACTCCGTCAAAGGTCAAGGTCACAGGGGCCTGAACATTGAAAACCATTTCCGATCAATAACTAGAGAACCACTTGACCCAGAATGTTGAAACTTCATAAGGTGATTGGTCATGAAGAGTAGATGACCCCTATTGATTTTGGGGTCACTCCGTCAAAGGTCAAGGTCACAGGGGCCTGAACATGGAAAACCATTTCCGATCAATAACTAGAGAACCACTTGACCCAGAATGTTGAAACTTCATAGGTCGATTGTACATGCAAAGTAGATGACCCCTATCGATTTTGGGGTCACTTCATTAAAGGTCAAGGTCACAGGGGCCTGAACATTGAAAACAATTTCCGGTCAGTAACTTGAGAACCACTTGACCCAGAATGTTGATACGTAATAGGATGATTGCTCATGCAGAGTAGATGACCCCTAACGATTTTGGGTCACTCTGTGAAAGGTCAAGGTCACAGGGGCCTGAACATTGAAAACCATTTCCGGTCAGTAACTTGAGAACCACTTGACCCAGAATGTTGAAACTTAATAGGATGATTGGTCATGCAGAGTAGATGACCCCTAACAATTTTGAGGTCACTCTGTGAAAGGTGAAGGTCACAGGGGCCTGAACATTGAAAACCATTTCCGGTCAGTAACTTGAGAACCACCTGACCCAGAATGATGAAACTTCATAGGATGATTGGTCATGCAGAGTAGATGACCCCTAACGATTTTAGGGTCACTCCGTTAAAGGTCAAGGCCACAAAGGCCTGAACATGGAAAACCATTTCCAATCAATAAATTGAGAACCTCTCGACCCAGAATGTTGAAACTTCATAGGATGATTGTTCATGCAGAGTAAATGACCCCTATTGTTTTTGGGGTCACTCCGTTAAAGGTCAAGGTCACAGGGGCCTGAACATTGATAACCAGTTCCGATCAATTACTTGAGAACCACTTGACCCAGAATGTTGAAACTTCATAGGATGATTGAACATGCAGAGTAAGTGACCCCTATTGATTTTGGGGTCAGTCTATTAAAGGTCAAGGTCACAGTGGCCTGTTCATGTAAAATCATTTTTTGGAAATAACTTGAGAACCACTTTACCTACAATGTTGAAACTTAATAGGATGATTGGACATGCAGACTAGATGACCCCTATTTATTTTGAGGTCACTTGATCAAAGGTCAAGGTCACAGGAGCCTGAACAGTGACTTGAGAACCACTAGGCCAAGAGTGTTGAAATTTAGCGGGATGACTGGACATGCCAAGTAGATGATCCCTATTGCAGCCAACCATCAGTGTCTCTTTGACTTTCGCTCCTGACCCCTATTGACTTCTTGCCTATAGGACTTTGCATTGGGGGAGACATGCGCTTTTTTACAAAAGCATTTTCTAGTTATTTTATTGTTGAAGTGTTTCCAGAAAAATGCCTACATTTCTTGGAGTTTACAATATCGCATAGCTACCTAGCTATCTTTTGGCAGAAATATACCTTGGCTACTTTGCATTTTGTTCGTATTGTTGAAAAATTCTTCCGTTTGCAGACAATCTAGTTTCTGGTCAACACTTGTGTACTGTGGTCCATTCCATAGGATGATCATTGCCTGTAGTCAGATGGCCCCTATTTTTGGGGTGAAATTATGTGACCTGTCATGGTGAACTGGAGACCAGACGAGAGCTATAACAGGAGACAGCGTGCTCAACTATACCAGTGCTAGATAGTGAAATCAGGCACATCTGAATTATATCACTGGCGTCTTTAATGACTCCAGTTTGTTTGACAATAGTTTGTCTTTCGAAACTTACACAAAGTATAAAATGGACATAATTCATGGATTACTTCTGCAAGAGAAATGCAGCATTTGTCATATGATGTGGCTAATTATGTGAAACAACTATTTTAAGTTTGAACAAAATCCAGTAATAACTGAGATAGAAAAAAAGCATTAAAACTTAACCGTTTAAGTTAAAATATTGGCACCAGAGTTCACAATAAATATGAAAGTAGGACAAAAAGACCACCAATGTCAGTTTAAGGAAATACAAAAAAAATATCATTTGTTTCTCTGCACATGTTTTAACTTCAAGGGAATATTGCACAGGTATGATTGTAATGTTTTAGTAATATATTTCAAAATGTGTAGTCTTTTTATAAGACACTGAAAGGAAATTTGTGTTTATTTAGCACCTTTAAGTTTGAAAGAAATCCATTTAAAAAGCATGAATATTAAACTGACATTTTATTAAAGAAAAAAGGGACCATAATTCAAGAAATATTTGTGCAAGAGTACTTTACCTTATGTTGTATAATGAGGGAGAACTATTTTTAGTTTGATTCAAATTCACAATGTAATGATGGAAGTTTCAAATAAAAAGGGGGCATAATGCATGAAATATTTGCACGAGAGATATGATCCTTGTGTCGGGTGATGTAGAATAATTATTACGTTTAATTCAAATACTTATTGCAGAAATATAGTGAAAATGCACCAAATATACCCTAAAATTTTAAGTAAAAAAGGGGTATAACCCATGAAAAATTGGTATATGACATTTTGTCATATGATGTAAATGATGATGTGGAACAACTATTTTACATTTGAACAGAATCCATTTAGTTCTAACAAAGGTAGTGTGAAAGTGCACCAAAACCTTAACCTGAAATTCGAAGTTAATAGTGGGAATAATTCATGGAATATTCACCAGGTGCTAAAGTTATGGCCCTTGTGTCAGAAGATGCAAGCGATGATGAGGAATAACTGCTTCAATAAATTACAGAGATAACGTGAAAGTGCATCAAAACTTTTAACAAAGGTGTGGACACTGAAAGGATCCCATTGACGGATGGAGTACGATAGCTGTCCATATACTTCGTATGACTTTATCCTTGAATACCTATTCCTGTACTGAAATTAAAAAGATAGCTGATGGGGGGAAAACTTGCATGCTAACGTGTTTTGTAAGTAAATGACTTTGTGACAAGGATCATCAGGATGACTCCTTGGTGAGCAAATTAAGTTTGCTCTGATCAAGGACGATTTTACTAAGTACAAAAAGTTATTAAGACTGATATTTGACAGTTATTAAGGGCTCCAAGTCTTGTGGAATGATTTTCAAACACTGTCTACATCAGTTTTCCAGTTGTATTGACTGTCGGTATGGTATGGCAACATTTCAACTTCAGTGGATGCTCCTATTGGTGATGTACAGTGTACCAGTTTTAGTCGATTACACAAATAATGTACCGGTATTCCGCTATATTTCTATAATCTTAGGCATCCAAGAAGACCTATTCTGCTGTTTGTATAAACTTAGACATCCAGTAGGTTGGGAAACAAGTATTTTCAAACTAGCTGACTGGTGCTAGATCTATAATTATTTTGCTGCTAGAAGCAAGCTAAAGGTATTCGGTGCAGACCAAACCTGTATACCTGCGTATGAATGCAACTTGTGATACCCAACCCCAGACCCTGGCACCTAAGTAGAACCACAGACTTCCTGTAAGCAAACTGGAAAGTTTTATATCGTGAAAAAACTAAACCTTAAAGCAAGATGCGAGTCTCAAATGATTCTTTTCAGCCCAATTAACCATTCTGCCATTGTGACCCTTCACATCAGGCTTTGGCTGTACCAGCAAGAGGGTCAATTAGGTTATTCCTGTCGAGAGAAGCATCATCAGCGCCATGGCTTCCTGACGTAAAAATATATGATCTGTAGGTGGGAGACCTAAAACTACTTTTAAAACATATTCATTCAAAGATCTTCCATAGGGAAGTAGATATAATAATTCATTAAAAATCACTCTTAAAAGAGTGATTTTTAATGAATACTTTTAAAACAGTCGGCCATTTTTTGTTAGCTTCACTGGGCTTCCAGTTTTTTTTTGTCGGTTATATAACGTTACACTTTCCAAACCAGTTTTCTGCACAAACAACTGACACAGACGTTTGATTACACACCTTCTCTACTTTAAAATAATCACAGAGATCATAGAACACATCTGGAAATCAAACATGCAACCTCTGCATTCAGTCTTGTACTTGACAGAGTTTTGCCTAAAATGAGAAGCCTCTAGAAAGACTATGGCCTTGTTTTTTCCCTGTTAAACGATTTACGAAATGTGTTATGTCATACATTTGATACGCAGCCAGAATTTGTCATGTGCCATTTGCTAAGCATTTTTTTATTTCGTCAGCTTCACTTGTATACTGTGAAAATATTATATGTAGGAGCAGGGCCTCTTTTCACCCAAGGGTTATAATTTGAACATTTTGAAAGAGGACCACAAGGCAATGCTACATACCAAATATCAAAGGCCTAGGTCTTGTGGTTTTAGACAAAAAGATTTTTAAAGTTCTTTCCTATGTCCATGTAAAACTTGTGACCCATGGTGCGGGGCCTCTTTTCACCCCAGGGGCATAATTTGAACAATTTTCATAGAGGACCATTAGATGATGTCACATGCCAAATATCAAGGCACTTGGCCTTGCGGTTTGTGACAAGAAGATTTTTAAAGTTTTTCCTTTCGGTTGCCATGGCAACAAGAGTTCTGCATGGAATTCAATTCTTTGAACAATTTTGAAAGGGGACCACCCAAGGATCATTCCTGTGAAGTATGGTGTAATTCTGCCCAGTGGTTTTCAAGATTTATTTAGAAATTGTTGACGGACAGACGACGCACATTGAGCGGTCACAAAAGCTCACCATGAGCCTTTGGCTCAGGTGAGCTAAAAATTCAGCAAATAAAAAAGATAAGGTCGTTTTGCTAGACTGATTTGAAAACTTTGGCCCTCGCGCAAATTTTCAAAATGGGAGTCTATGGGAAAATCACAACTTCCGTAACATTTTCGCAAATAAATTTTTTTCTACAATGTAGATTTTAATGAAACTACTCACAGTTGTAAATAAACATGTGGTCTATAATGTGATGAAATAAAATATATAGGTCTGTGTGCTTATTTTTGAGACATTTGACCATGATTAAAGTGAAACAAACATTTCAAGCTAATTAAAGCCATTTTGAATTATTTAACATGTCAGATGTTTTAATATCATATTCTAACTTAAGAAAAATAGTAACAGTGTCATTGTAATAAATATAGTCACGGGTTGCCATTTATTCATAAAATGAATTTCATTTCTGTACACAGAATCCAGGCTTTCTTCCACGTTTTCCGGATAAAATGTTACGCCATCACTTCCAGTTTATCAAACGTGCAGAACTACCTTAAACAGGGGCTTAATTATGACAAAATAAGTTATGTAACTTGTCCTGTGTGGTCATCTGATGATGCAGAAGACATGTATGAAGTCTGAAAGCATTTGGTCTTGTGAAGGAACCTGCTTACATGCAAAACTTTTGTGACGCCTTATGGGTGATTACAGAAGTTCTATTATTTCAAACAGTTGAGCTTAAAAAGAAAAGTCAACAAGAGAGAAATTGCACTTTTTGTAATTCGGAACACTACAACAAGCAAACAAGATATACAAAATAAGAAAGACAAGCTTAAAGAAGTAATAAAAAGAGAAAATAAAATAATAAACATTATGTTTGTGATAATGGATATGCATTCAATTGTTTTGAAATAATGTAATAGTATTGTTCAAAATAGAGTTTTTAATGAAGTTCTAACCTTCCAGTATCATGAAAAAATTATACAAAACTAATGTCTATTATGTTAATAATGGAAAAATATATCAAAAGTGAACAATGAGTTAACATGTTTACAATGATTTTGTATTTATATTTATACAAGATGGCAGTCAATGAGAATTGCAAGGAACTGTCAGTTAGGTATGTAAAAATACCCACATTCTCGAAACTTAATATTCAACAAATTAACTGTAGAATAATATACTGTATCATTAGAAGAGCTACATGCTGAATTAAAACACAGCCCATTAGCTAAACCATAAATAACTTCTCCCATCTAATTAACTATCATATAAACTAAAGTGAGTGAACTTATTCTTAACTAAGAAAGGGAAACAGTTTTGACAAATGCCGCTGTCCATGCTATTCAATATGTTCCTATGCCATATCGCCATTTAATTATCCAGATGTTAAATCAGCTCATACCTATATAATTATGACTTTTTGTAACACCTTAAGAGTGACTACTATATTACATGTATAGAATATGTACTTTGAATGGAAACTGCAGCTCCATCACCTTGAAGTGAAGTAATAAAACTTGTTTTTATCACATTTGACATCTTGGTGGTGAAATAAAGCCATTACATAAATTTGATAATACACTAGTGTAATAAAGCCTTGACGTTGACATCGATTATCGATAGATGTTGGTTGCATTTACTTGGTCTATAATATTTAAAGAAAGAAGAAATTTTGATGTTTACAGCAGGAAAAGCTTACATGTGATAAATAGAATATTACATTTGTGTCTTTCCACATTTAATTTATTAAACTTGTTGAACAAAATTGATAAAATGCTCGGCGGGTCCTCACATTTTATTATTTTATACAACTCGTTTCATAAATTCAATATGAAAACACTCGTGTTACTGTAATATCCTCTATATAAATGCATCTAGTGAGTCATAGCAACAAGTGAATAATGCTGATATCTCTATCAGAAAGCTTTAACTATTACTGAATAAAACGGCCGGTTTCTCCAATGTTTACAAGCTGAACTTCAATAATTATTGACAAATATTTTATCAAACGAATGTATGTTTAATGTTATAACAAACAATACAAGTGTCAGGGTATTAATAGAATGAATTCTTACATTTTCCAAGTTCCATCTTGAGTGAGATCATCAAATGAACAGAGACAACAGTCCTATTGTCTTAAAATACAGATGGCCATGGAGGCTCTAGTCTGCTCACCAGAGTTTCATAGCTGGAACAGGCATAAATACACCAGGTTTCATACCTGTAGATTTTATACAGAAAAGTGACTAGTTTTCAGGAAGTTTTGGTCTACAGAAAATTCACAATTTTACACTGTAGAATCCAGCACTTCTGATTTATTCAAGAGCTAGTGTTACTGCAGCAATCTACCGGTATGTCACCATAGAACTTAAGCCTGATCTTGTGGCTAGATTCATTAAGTAAAAATTTAAGACGGTCACTCAAAAATTCAACCATTAATAATATGTTATCTTTATGAAATACAACCAAGTCATGAGCCATAACTGTTCTTTCTTGAGTAATACCAAATCTGACCACAAACATTTGGTATAAGTTTCATTAAGATTGCTATAGAAATGCAGTCTAAAGTGTGTAAACAGAGAAGGTGCTGACAAAGAACAGATGAATGGTAGTCATAACAGTTCCAACCTTGGGCACTTTATGCTCAGGTGGGCGTAAAAGATAAATAAATTGTTATTTCAAAAAGCTAAAAAATGTCAAAATGCTGATGAATGTGTTAAAATAATTTGGCTTTATGGCCAGCAGGCTAAAACAATGCGCCGTACATGCAGTAAAATAAAACAATAAGTACAAAAAAAAGAAGTATTCAAGAATAATGCAAAATCAAAAATATGTTTTCGAACAATGTTTATACTTATTAACTAATATACATGACAAGCAGGTAATCCTTAAGATCTGAAACTTGATACAAGGTAACTATTTTACAGCAGTAATAAGTACATGAACCTTGACTTGCTGAAAGAACATGCAAAATTTTATTAAAGGGGCATGCCTCTACATGTAAATCATCTCAATATTCAATTTTTTTTATATCTGATAGCAATTTATTGTGTAAATAATCCCTTGAATCGATGTCATTTAAGTTCAATAACTTTTATGAACCTTTTTGTTTTTACTTCATGAAAATAAATAAAAAAAGACCTAATGAAACAAAAAATCTAGAATGTGCCCCTTTAAAATGAATAAATGTTGATTAGGCATTTTTAAGGCAAGGAACCGTCAAAAATATTCAAATTAAATGAAAGAGAAATCTTCCTCATCAATGAAGCGTAGAAGTAAAAATGATTACATAATGAAGTGTTATCAGCTAGATCATGATGAGATATGTATTTATGTAAAGTCATAATCCTATATGGACTTCAGATATAATAATGTTATACACAATTTTGATCAAAAGGTGCATTTGAGCAGTTTATACTGCAATGCAAAATGTGTGAACAATTTTTATAAAATGATTCACTGAAGGTTATTCAATAAGTTAAAGCGGGATTATTAACTATATATAAATGGAGCTTTATCATGAAGTCTTTACATGTAAATTACCTTTAATATTTATAAATACATCACAAGCTTTTCCTCCCTTTTTGATCTATTATGTAATGCAATATCTTAACCTTTAGCCCACTAAATTTCTAAAATGGACCGGTCCATCATTCAATTCTGGCCATACCATTTATTATTCGAAGGGGTGTTCAATGAAAATTTACTGACTAGAACAGTGCAGAACATGATCAGCCTGCACGGATGTGCAGGCTGATCTTGGTCTGCACTGGTCGCAAAGGCAGTGACTTGCCGCCAGCAGGCTAAAGGTAATTTTTATACATCACAAGCATCTCCTCCCTTTTTGATATATCATGTAAAGCAATATCTTAATAAGCGTAATCATTTATCTATGTTTAAATGTATCAAAAATAAATCATGGAAACACTAAAAGTTAGGACAAAACAAGAGCTGTCTCCATAGGATGACACATGCCCCCGATGGCACTTTGAATGAATAGTTATGGCCGATGTTAGAGTTTAGGACCTTTGACCTACGGACCTGGGTCTTGCGCGCGACACGTCGTCTTACTGTGCCACACATTCATGCGTAGTTATTTTAAAATCCATGCATGAATGGCAAAGATATGGACCGCACATGCCCATCATTGCACTATCATGAAATATGACCTTAAAAGTCTAAGTGTGACCTTGACTTTTGAGCTAAGGACCTGGGTCTTGCGCGCGACACGTCCTCTTACTGTGGTACACATTCATGCCCAATAATTTTAAAATCCATGTATGAATGACAAAGATATGGACCGTACACGAAAATTGCGGACAGACCGACAGACGGTTCAAAAACTATATGCCTCCCTTCGGGGGCATAAAAATAAAATAAGTAGAACATATTGTTTGTATGAATTTTAAATTCATAAACTAGATACAAATATTAAGCAACTATAAGAACTAAATAATAATAAACAGAAATATGAAAATAAAATAAAACCATAAATTGGAACAGAAAACTTGTTTTTCCTATGTTTATAGGATGTCACATTAAACTGAAAATTTGTTAAGCAATGACCTTTATAGTGTATTACTAGTAATCTCTTTTCTTCTTAAGTTTTGATTTAAATTATTCCCACAACAAATGTCTTAAACAACCAAAATTTAATAATACAGTAAAAAAAAACATTGTCTTTTTACCTGTCCAATCAGTGGTCTGAGATTGTACTAATATTATGGCTATGTATTGTGCAAAATCTTTATACTTCATGGACATAAAATTTCTTACCTTTCGGCAAAAATAATGTCGGGTAATTAATTTGTGGATATCATATTCTAAAGAAAAAATTATTTTGTGCTTTGACAAAACTATAAAAATATTTCATTGACCAATAAATAACTAATGACCTTACACCAATTTGACATACACTTCTAACTACAGTGAAATATAACCACTACAGATCAAAATGACTGAAATACCCACAGTGTGCAAGTCTTTGGTATTTTGAGAAAACTGTTTCCATAGAACTGCAACTAGCACCACTTTTCTCATGAATTTCCTTTCTATCTTTTTTGCTCAGCAAAATCCCTTGTAAATTAGAAATCACCCAACAGAAGCATACAATTTTTTAAATAAATATCCTTTAAAATATCACATGTTATGATTTGATCCAAGTATCAGAAATATGGAAATACAAAATTATTGGCAAATATAATGTCTAAATTGGTAAACCTATTTCAAATGATGATGACGAAAATGTGCTTGTTACTTTTCTTTAAATGGCACAATCATGAAGCAAACATTATGTGTAAGTAATTAACCCTTACCCTGCTAAATTTCTCTAATGAACTTGTCCATCTTTCAATTTGGACAGTACCATTATCTGTTAAAAGGGGTGCTTACCAAAAAGATACTAACTGAATGGCAAACAGTGCAGATCATGATCAGACTACACAGATGTGCAGGCTGATCATGACCTACACTGGTCGCAAAGGCAGAATCAGTGGTGTTTAGCATGATAAGGGTTAAAGCAGTATTATTTGAGATTGTTGAATTCAGTTGGAATCACCCCCTAGTGTTATACTGTATACAGAATGTTTGTGTTAGCCTTGGGATTTTATACAACCTCATTCTTACAATGTCGTATTTAAAATGATCAACATGCTTTCAGCCCCTTTGTCTGCTATTAAAACGTAAACTTCTACAATTTAAGAGGACACCTCCCAAATTTAAACTGAAATTGTGTTCCAGTGTTAAAATTTTGTTTTGATTTTCACTGCAGAAACATACAGAAATATTTATATCTTGGGTGTATTTATTAATCCTTCTCAATTCTTGATCATGATTTTAATGTTTCGATACAAAACAGTAGTGAGAGATTCGTAAAAAAATAAATGGTATACAATTATTTATAAATTTGCTCACTACTTAGGAAATACATGAGAAATTTCTCACATAGTCACCCGATATCACTCTACAGACGCAACTGACTTTATCCTTGGTAATTTTCACATCTATAAGCCTTATTAAGCCATTTCATGATTAGCAGCCTTATTCATGGTATTAAGAACTCATGAAACTGGAGTGTTTTAGGATATGATGCAGATTAATATACAAGAACACTTTGTATTTTTGAGTGGCACTATTCATGAATATTAATGAAAATAAATTCACCAAAAAATCCCAATCAAGAAGTACTTAGGTCACAAAAATTTACATAATATATTCTAATGATCTAACCACAATATAAAACTTAGCACTGTCTAACTTCCAAACACTGAACATAAACATCAAACACTGTCCATACTATTGCCTAACAAAACAACATTAATTTTTCCATTCTATCCAGTGATATCCTGAATGTTACATTTCTCTTTGTACAAATACTACTAGTGACTTTAGTCAAATCTTTCATAACTGTGATTCTTTCAAAGCACTTTTCTCAAAATGAGCATCAATAGCATTTTGTAATACATGTATCTTTTGTTACTACTTTGCAAATACTCTTAAGGTACAAGTTTCATTCATTCATAAAAATTTCCTTCAAAAAAAAAAAAAAAAAAAAAAAAGCCCGACTGATGGTCAAATTCAGTTAAATAACAAAAACAAAAAAAAAAACCCATGTAGTTCCAGCAAGTTTTTTTTTTTTAAATGTTCATACTTTTGTAGAACTTACAAGTTATCATGTCAAATAACTAACAAATTATAGTACAACTATACTTAACAGCTGTTTAAGTGAAAAAAAATCACACTTCTTGCAACAACTTATAAAACTATAAAGAAAATCAAAAGCCACTAGACTTGCTCATCACAGAGTTCATCAGCAAGCTGTCATAACCTTCCTGCATCGAGACTGAATTGTAATGCTCCACCATACTTTCTGACACCGTGGTCACATGATCACCCGTGTGATTTGTGTTCTGATGAGTCATGTGACCATTGTTGAACAGCCAGCCATTCAGCTTGCATTTGTTCGACATTGGTTCTACAAGCAAAAATAAAAGTAGCCAGTGTTAGCAACGGAACAGCAAGACATTTCAAAAGCAATGCAGACAGGCTAAAGAAGGTTAAAAGCAATTTATTACACAGAATATGTGAATAAAACATAAACATTATATAAATATAAAAAAGTTTTTTAAAGATAAAACTGATAAATTTTCATTCCCACATACATCAACTAGCCTTTTACAGAAAATTCTGGAATCCAGCTGTAGGTTATAAATAACAACATAGTGGAATTCTGCAAAAATCAACATAATTTGAACTCTGTACATTTATAATATTAAAGTTGGGATGAAAATTTATCAATTTTTTCAGCAAATCCCAACAGGGTGAACACTTATCAGACTAAAGGTGTAAAAAGGGATAATCACTGGAAAGCCATGTTTGGCATACAGAAAATAAACAACTTCTGACTAGGCTCCCCGATGTATATTACAACAAACCACAATTCTCTAAACAAAATGTACATATAAAATTTGTAACATATGTGTGCCCTGCACTATATATAATGTGACATGAAGTTAATACATTTAACAGGCGGGTCTTTAAATCTCAGACATGAAAAGGGTTCAACACGGTTCTGATTAATCTCGCCAAGGTGACCCCTGTCTGCCATCCCTGCCTCATGACCCCATGAAGGGTCACACACCACTGTGAACCCTGATGAATTCTGGGGATTTTGAAAAGCTGAATTAAGGTGCTCATTGCTGCGTGGAGGGGCCATGTTTTCATTACAGTCCATACTGGGTGCTGCGTCAAAGCCATGTGCGAATGGAAGCTGGGCAAAGTCGTGTTGAACACTTTGGCGAAAGACAAAATCTGTGGATAAATATATCAAAGACAGAGCATAAGAAACCACAGTTATAATCAAATGTAAAGCATCAGTATCTTCATGTCTAGACAATATTTATTTGCTATTTGATTAAGTTAGGAATATTTCTTTTACACTAGGGAAACCAGGTAATTTCCAATGAATCAAATTCTAAATTAAATATCAGCTGAAAGCATTACATACAGAACTGTCTGTTGTGTTATTGATTGACATCCAGCCTGTCTGCTATTGAAACATGAATATTTTCCATTAAGATATCTTTCTAGGTGCAACTTTACTGGTTATAAGACTACTGCTAGGCTAGAGGACATATAAAGGACACTCAAATCACTTTCTAAGTGTATAAACAAGAACTGTCAGTGGACAGCACGCTCGACTATTCTCAGTGCTTGATAGTATAATATAAGCAATGAGTAAAACTTTAACATTACAATAAGCATATTCTAAGTCGAAAAGGGGCCATAATTAAGTCAAAATGCTTGATAGAGTTGCCTACTCCTTTTTACAGACTGGGGTCATGATGGTAAACAAGTATGCAAAATATGAAAGCAATACCTCAATGGACTTTGAAAATATTTGGGGTGGTACACAAACTTTAACATTTATTCTAAGTCGAAAAGGGGTCATAATTCAGTCAAAATGCTGGATAGAGTTGCCTCCTCCTTTTTACAGACTGGGGTCATGATGGTAAACAAGTATGCAAAATATGAAAGCAATATCTCAATGGACTTTGAAAATATTTGGGGTGGTACGCAAACTTTAACATTTGTGTGACGCCCACGCTCACGCTGCGCGAGTAGGATAGCTCCCCTATTCTTCGAATAGTCCAGCTAAAAATTATCTTCGTTATTTTTGTAATCTTAATTTAATTCCTCACCTAACTTGAACTATGCATCAGTTGCCTAGTCATGATATTTATATACAAGTCCAATAGGCCAGAACGATTGGGTTTCATTAATTGTAATGACTTAAACGGCACTGCAAATGAAGAGGATATTCCCAGCCGTACCCATCCTTCCCATGTCAGGCAAAAAAAATTATTTCCACTAATGGCTTAGAAATTGTAGGGTAAGTAAGTAGGTTAAACGTTTTTTTTTTTAACAAAGTATGGATTTATCTAACATTTAATAATTACTTTAAGTTATTTAACAACCATTATAACAATTACAATGAGGAAGTTATAAGGACCTTTTTTGTATTCATAGTAGAATAACTGAGTTTAAATTTTAGTCAGTCTTTTGTAAATATATCTGCGTTTTTTCCTGTGTGTTTCACAAGAACAATATAAATTTCACAATTCACAGAATATTTAGTCAGACCCTAATCTTAACATCTTTCTCTATTAAGTTTAACTTTATAAAATACCACATGGCACTATAAATGTCAATATGAAAATTTATCTACCCTGTCCGACAATAATTGTTATTGGACCAAAGCAAAGCTGAGTGTCAATTTAAACCTTAAATTGCTTTTTTTTCAGATTTTAATAATATCTTTGTGGGGTCAGACAGTTAAGCAGAAACAAACAACTTTTTTTCTTGTCCTAAAGGACAAACTGTCAAGTTACTTTGAATAAAAAAATATTGTTGGAAGACCAGTTTTATTGACCAAAAGATTATATCAATGATATCTGATTGCATATTTACACAATCAAAATTTTACATTTGACATTTATGTTGATTTGTTTGCTTTGATGTAACTTTTGTTTATCAAGAAATTCTTTAAACATCATCATCCATCAAAATGACCAGCCTGTTTGTTTACCAGCCTGTTTGTTTACCTGCATGTATTTTACCATACAGAATAAGAATGGGATCTGCATGTTTCAGTGAAAACCCATGTCATGTGTTCTAAAATACAATATGTATGTTAAGGTTTAGGAGTATATCACCAAAACACAGAAACATTCTATAAACGAACAACATCGTTACCAATATTTTAACTGACCATTACATGTTCTGCCGTACTGTCCCGTACTTAAAATATTCTGAAAAAGTTGTCCCCCTTTGAAAATGAATGCCATTTGTTAAAATATAAAAATAAACAATTGCTGAAAACTGTGTTCCACCTAGTTATGTGAAATTTCAACACTCGCACGCTATTTCAAATGCATCAAAACAAACATGATTGTGTAACAGTTCCTTGAAAATGGTGAGTTTTTAAAGGCATTTGACTGTCCGGAAGTGGGGCCCCTTTAGGCAGTCATTTTCTGGAATTCAATGTTTAAATCAGTATACTGACACTTGTTTTGTAGAGTAATATATACGCTATTATTACAAAAACTACAAAACATGTGTCAGTATACTGATATAAACATTGAATTCCGGAAAAGGACTGCCTAAAGGGGCCCCACTTCCAGTCAAACGCCTTTAAAAACTCACCATTTTCAAAGAACTGTTACACAAGTTTGTTTTGATGCATTTGCAATAGCGTACGAGTGTTGAAATTTCACATAACTAGGTGGAACACAGTTTTCAGCAATTGTTTATTTTTATTTCTTTACAAATGGCATTCATTTTCAAAGGGGAACAACTTTTTTAGAATATTTTAAGTACGGGACAGTACTGCAGAACATGTAATGGTCAGATAAAATATTGGTAACGATGTTGTTCGTTTATCAAAAATTTCTGTGTTTTGGTGGTATACTCCTAAACCTTAAAGTCTTGACTTTTAAAAAATGCTAAACTATCATTAAACTGTCTTTAGTATCTTAACCATAAAAAGATTTGCCTAAAAATTTGGTTAAAAATTATATATCTTGCAGCAGGGCATGGCCCGTCAAAATTTCCATACCATTTATCCATCCTTACTTGTGGTGTCTCCAGTAATTTAAATAAAATATTTCTTGATGATTCTATTTTAATAACATCTATCTTAGTCCTAGTTAACCTTACTTTTTTGTTTTGTGACTTTGAAAATAAAAGAAAACCTTTCATTGACAATTAATCACTCTGATTATTTTTTTGAAATGAAGTCTGGAAAACATACATGTATGAAATTTATGACATTGTCTCCATACATGAAATTAGATTGATGTTCTTTGTTTATGTGATACTGTTTAACAGATGACAATATCTTAGTAACTGATTAAAAGATGCACTTGGTTCATACATGTTTAATTCTGGAAAGGTTAGGTTGAAAGGGTATTATGTAAATTAAGTAAAATACGAAACTTGCAAACCCAAGCCTTTTAAGCATATCATTTGTTTCCATGACTATGATGAGAGAACTTAATGTACACTATTGAACACCTAAGCTGATTATCACATTCAACTCTCGAATGAAAAGCCAGTGTGCCTGAAATAAAGGTCAATGAAACTTGTCAGTGACAAAAATAGGTCCACAGATTTTTCATACAGAGAGAGTGTTATGTTGTTCTGCAATTAAATCTTCTTTCAAAAATGTAGTTATATTCTGGTCAGTCTTTTTATTTTGCAGTGTTTGATGCAGTTTTCAACAATCATTCTATTATGTGAATGTGTATTTATTTACATATGAATTTCGGCTGCCTTCATATATGCATGTACCAGTCCTATCAATAAAACATACACTGAATTTAAACACACTATGTTTGTCTTGTATTCCCTCAACCTCTTCTAAGGCCAACTTCTTTACTATTTTTCTAGAAATTTTCTCATTTGCCTCAAATGATTATTTCGTTAACTTCATGTTACAACTTTTCTTCAGTTTTGAATAAGTTATTCAGTTTACTTAAAATCAGTTCAGGATTTCTAACCTTCAAAAACTAACTGGCACAAAATGTCTTCAATTCATGAAGAATGCTTGTTGCCTTCCGAGACTTAAGGACGTATGCTAGAATTTGGTGCGAAAATTTTCCCAATAACAGAATTTCTTCAAACTTTGGATATTGAAGGACAATCATCTAAGAAACAAAAAAATGCAATAAAAATCATAGGTCACCGGATTCGAAAAAGAGTTATCTGCCCTTGAAAACGTCATTTTTGGGGGAAATGCCGTTTTCAAGGGCAGATAACTCTTTTTCGATACCGGTGACCTATGTTTTTTATTGCATTTTTTTGTTTCTTAGATGATTGTCCTTCAATATCCAAAGTTTGAAGAAATTCTGTTATTGGGAAAATTTTCGCCCATCTCATATACAGGGAATTCTAGCGTACGCCTTTAACTTTGATACTTAAAAAGCAGAATAAGTTATTTTTCACAAGTGCTGGGCTCAATAAAGAACCTATTCTTATCTGTCAATGACAAGACCATTAACCTACAAGTCATGTTTGATTTCTTTGACAGGCACGAAATTTGAGAACTATTTTTTTGTTATGTTGGTTTAAACTGATTTTTCACTGCATTTTGGTTTTAAAGTAACCAGTTATTAATCCTGGATTTCTTACCAATATTAACCTGTTCCCTGCAAATAACTGATAACTTCCTTACATGAATCTGCACTGGAGGGCAAATGACCTCAGACATTGTGGAGCCAGTCAGTAATCATGTAAACTATTGCCCTTTGCCAAAGATTAGGACAAGCAATCCCTTGTGCTGTACCCGTTAGGCGGGTTTTGTTCAGCTTCATGTTACATCAACAGTCCAGATCATATGGGGATTTCCTGCTTCAATGATGGAGGATTTTGTTTTTGTTTGGTTTAACGTTGCACCGACACAAATATAGGTCATATGGAACTTTCAGCTTTAATGGTGGAGGAAGACCCCAGGTGCCACTTGGTGCATAATTTCATCACGGGCAGGCACCTGGGTAGAACCACCGACCTTCCGTAAGCCAGTTGGATGGCTTCCTCACATTAAGAATTCAACACCCTGAGTGAGGCTCAAACCCACATTGGTGAGGGGCGAGTGATTCGAAGTCAGCGACATTGACAACTCTGCCATGGCGGCCCCTTCAATGATGGAGGAAGAATCCTGGTGCACCTCCAGGCATTTAAGAACTAAAGGCACTGGCAGAACCTGGGTAGAACCACTGAGCTTCTGAAGGCCAGCTGAATGGCTGAACATGATGACCTGACCGGACTCAAAACCCACAAAAATCCAGAAAGCTACTCACTATTATATACATGGGGAAAAGGTCAATGATTTTGAGCTAGAGGGAAATGTTTTCTTGACAGTTCCAGGAGTATGCTTCCAAAACACTGGATGGCTTCCTCACATGAAGAACTCAACACCCCGAGTGAGGCTCTTTTTACTCACATTGGTGAGGGGCGAGTGATTCAAAGTCAGCGACATTGACAACTCTGCCATGGCGGCCCCTTCAATGATAGAGGAAGAATCCTGGTGCACCTCCAGGCATTTAAGAACTAAAGTAACTGGCAGAACCTGGGTAGAACCACTGAGCTTCTGAAGGCCAGCTGAATGGCTTTTGAGCTAGAGGGAAATGTTTTCTTGACAGTTCCAGGAAAATGCTTCAAAAACACTGGATGGCTTCCTCACATGAAGAATTCAACACCCCGAGTGAGGCTCGAACCCACATCGATGAGAGGCAAGTGATTTGAAGTCAGCAACCATAACCACTCAGCCCCCTAGTAAATGGAAGATTAAAGGTTCGATTCCCACTTGGACAGACTCCAATGTGACCAATAAGTGAGCTGCCACCTATTTAAAGAGTGTTTACCAACTGCACACTTTCCTGATGCCTTAAAGGATAGTATGTGTATAAGGCAAAGGTGGAAATTACAATGACTGGCCCTATATTTAACACTTTACCTTTTCACAGGATATTATCATATATGTAGGAAGGTGAATAACAAGATTAACTGATCAATGAAGTCCGATAAAGTTACATTCTAACCACCATGTGTAAATCATTCACAAATCCAGGGATGTGAAAACTTTCATATTTTTAAATCAGTTAAAGGCAAAAAATCAGTGCACATCAAATAACTGTCTAAACAAAATTTTTCTAAAATCTTCTATCAAATCACACCCCTGAATATGTTAGAAAATTGAACCAATTTAATATAAAATACAAGCATTCATAAATGTTACATGATGTTATTCTGGGATAAGTAAATCTCCTGTATCACTCCTTGATTAGCCATCACTAACCTGTGTCACTCTAGACCAGAGTTAGTGCCCTTGACTACTCTCAATGGAGACCAGAATGTTCTCGACTGAACGGTTCCGTAGAAATCGCAAGCACGGCAAAGTAACTACTCAGGATATTATTATTATCACCGGTTGCCTCCCTTTGATTGGACAACCCTGTCAGAAAGTTCATTAATTATCAACATACTTAATATGCTACAATTATACAATATGCAAAATCACATAAGTACATGTTAATTTGCATGCATCTATGTTTAATATCAACAAGAGGGTTATGATGATCCTGGATCGCTCACTGGAGTAATTGGGCCTACAGCCTCTAGTGTTAACAGGCTTTTCCTTTGATTTGCCCGGGTGACCTAGTTTTCCAACCCACATGACCCAGATTCGAACATGGCACAGAGGTCATCAAGATAAACATTCTGACTAAGTTTCATGAAGATAGGATCATAAATGTGGCCTCTAGAGTATCAACAAGGTTTTCATGCGATTTGAGCATGAGACCTAGTTTTTGACCCCACATGACTCAGGTTTGAGCTTGACCTAAGGATCATTAAGATAAACATTCTGATCAACTTTCATAAGGACAGGGTCATAAATGTGGCATCTAGAATGTTAACAATCGTTCCTTTAATTTGAGCGGGTGACCTAGTTTTTGAACCCACATGACCCAGTTTCAAATTTGGCCTTATGGGATCATCAAGATAAACATTCTGACCAAGTTTCATGAGTTCTCTTGTGTTTAACAAGCTTTTCCTTTGATTTGAGTGAGTGGCCTAGTTTTTGAATCCAAATCACTCAGATTCAAACTTGGCCTAGGAATCATCAAGATAAACTTTCTGACCAAGTTTTATGAAGATTGGGTCATAAATGTGGCCTCTAGAGTGTTAACAAGCTTTTGCTTTGATTTGAGTAGGTGACCTAGTTTTTGACCCCATATGACCCAGATTCGAACTTGACCTATAGGTGATCAAGACAAACATTCTGATTAGTTCTCATGAGTTTCAAACTATAATTGTGGACTGTAGAGTGTTAACAAGATTTTCCTTTGATCTGGCCTACTGACCTAGTTTTTGACCCCACATGACCCAGTTTCAAATCTGACCTAGAGATCATCAAGACAGACATTCTGACCAATTCTCATGAGTTTCAAATTTAAAATGTGGTCTCTTAGAGTGTTAACAAGATTTTCCTTTGATCTGGCCTACTGACCTAGTTTTTGACCCCACATGACCAAGTTTTGATCTTTGCCTAAAGATCATCAAGATAAACATTCTGGCCAAGTTTCATGAATATACAGTCACATATGTGGCATCTAGAGTGTTAACAAGCTTTTCATGTGATCTGAGCATGAGATCTAGGTTTTGACTCACATGACCCAGATTTGAGCTTGACCTAGGAATCATCAAGATAAACATTTGGATCAACTTTCATGAAGACAGGGTCATAAATGTGGCCTCTAGAATGTTAACATGTGTTCCTTTGATTTGAGCAGGTGACCTAGTTTTTGACCCCAAATAACCCAGTTTTAAACTTGGCCTATGGGATCATCAAGATAAACATTCTGACCGAGTTTCATGAAGATAGGGTCATAAATGTGGCCTCTATTCTAGTGTGTTAACAAGCTTTTCATGTGATTTGAGCGAGTAACCTAGTTTTTTAATCCACATCACCCAGATTCAAACTTGGCCTTGGAATCATCAAGATAAACATTTTGACCAAGTTTTATGAAGATAGGGTCATAAATGTGGCCTCTAGAGTGTTAACAAGCTTTTACTTTGATTTGTTTGACCCACATGACCAAGTTTCAATCTTGCCCTAGGAATCATCAAGATAAACATTCTGACCAAGTTTCATGAAGATAGGGTCATAAATGTGGTCTCTAGAGTGTTAACAAGCTTGCCCTTAGATCTGAGTGGGTGCCCTAGTTTTTGACCCACATGGCCCAGATTCGAACTTGACCTAGAGATCATCAAGACAAACATTTTCACCAATTCTCATGAGATTAAACTAAAACTGTGGACTGTAGTGTTAACAAGATTTTCCTTCAATCTGGCCTACTGGCCTAGTTTTTGACCCCACATGACTAAGTTTTGAACTCGGCCTAAAGATCATCAAGATAAACATTCTGGCCAAGTTTCATGAAGATTGGGTCAGAAATGTGGCCTCTAGAGTGTAACAAGCTTTTCCTTTGATTTGACCGGGTGACCTAGCTTTTGACCCCACATGACCAAGTTTCAAGCTTGACCTAGAGATCATCATGACAAACTTCTGACCAAGTTTCATAAGGATTAGGCCACAACTGTGACATTTAGTGTTATCAAGGACAACTGTGGCATTTAGAGTGTTATCAAGGCAAATGTTGGCGGAAGACACACAATGACCGGTCACAATAGTTCATCTTGAGCACTTTGTGCTCAGGTGAGCTAAAAATGTTTTCAGAAATTCTGTATATAGAAATTCATATATATATTGCAAGGCAAATAAGACACTTTTGTAACACAATTATATGAGCGAAGGAGTTGCCCATAAAATCTTCACTCGCTTTAAAAACTGGTTCTTGTTTACAATTTACCTATCTTAAATGACAGACAACATTCTCGACTTCTGTCATTTTTTTTTACCCTTGGAACCATTCTAAGATTATATAAGAAGAAACAACACAGCAACTGATGTCCCCTGCCTAATGATGTACAGAGCAAATAATGTCTCCCGCCTAACTACATTTTGTGGCTTCTTGTTTGCCTATACAAAAGACTAAGCATAAATTTGGACCCGTCTTTTGGTAATGGGTTTGTACTGATGTTCTCATCCTAAGAAATACACTTGTATCTAAAATAGAGTTACAGGCTATATACAAGAGACCATGTGGACTTCCCCTCCTCCTCCACAATTTTTTTTAAAGCCCCTAAATGGATGGCAGTTTCACCTTTGATCTAAAGGCCTTGGTCTCTTACATGTTTCATTTTTAGGAACACTTGTGGTGAATAAAATCAAAATACCTTGACTGATGGGAATGACATGAACCAGAAACAAGGAGGAAGTAACATGGACCAGAAACAAGGAGGCAGTGACATGGACCAGAAACAGGAAGGCAGTGACATGGACTGAAAACAAGAAGGCAGTGACATGGACCAGAAACAAAGAGGCAGAGAAATGAACCAGCAACAAGGAGGCAGTGACCTGGACAAGAAGCAAGACTGCTGTGACATGGACCAGAGACAAAAAGCAGTGACATACTTCAGAATCAAGGAGGCAGTGACATGGACCAGAGACAAGGGGGCAGTGATATGGACCAGAGACAAGGGGGCAGTGACATGGACCAGCAACAAGGAGGCAGTGACCTGGACTAGAAGCAAGACTGCTGTGACATGGACCAGAGACAAAGAAACAGTGACATACTTCAGAATCAAGGAGGCAGTGACATGGACCAGAGACAAGGGGGCAGTGATATGGACCAGAGACAAGGGGGCAGTGACATGGACCAGCAACAAGGAGGCAGTGACCTGGACTAGAAGCAAGACTGCTGTGACATGGACCAGAGACATACTTCAGAATCAAGGAGGCAGTGACATGGAACAGAGACAAGGGGACAGTGAAATGGACCAGAGATAAGGGGCAGTGAGATGGACCAGAGACAAGGGGGCAGTGAAATGGACCAGAGACAAGGGGGCAGTGACATGGACCAGCAACAAGGACGCAGTGACCTGGACTAGAAGCAAGACTGCTGTGACATGGACCAGAGACATACTTCAGAATCAAGGAGGCAGTGACATGGAACAGAGACAAGGGGACAGTGAAATGGACCAGAGATAAGGGGCAGTGAGATGGACCAGAGACAAGGGGGCAGTAAAATGGACCAGAGACAAGGGGGCAGTGACATTGACCAGAGACAAGGGAGCAGTGACATGGATCAGAGACAAGGGGCAGTGACATGGACCAGAGACAAGGGGCAGTGAGATGGACCAGCAACAAGGAGGCAGTGACCTGGACTAGAAGTAAGACTGCTGTGACATGGACCAGAGACAAAGAAGCAGTGACATACTTCAGAATCAAGGAGGCAGTGACATGGACCAGAGACAAGGGGCAGTGATATGGACCAGCAACAAGGAGGCAGTGACCTGGACTAGAAGCAAAACTGCTGTGACATGGACCAGAGACAAAAAGCAGTGACATACTTCAGAATCAAGGAGGCATTGACATTGACCAGAGACAAGGGGGCAGTGACATGGACCAGAAGCAAGGAGGCAGAGAAATGAACCAGCAACAAGGAGGCAGTGACCTTGACAAGAAGCAAGACTGCTGTGACATGGACCAGAGACAAAGAAGCAGTGACATACTTCAGAATCAAGGAGGCAGTGACATGGACCAGAGACAAGGGGGAAGTGACACTGACCAGAGACAAGGGGGCAGTGACATAGAACAGAGACAAGGGGGCAGTGAGATGGACCAGAGACAAGGGGCAGTGAGATGGACCAGCAACAAGGAGGCAGTGACATGGACCAGAGACAAAGAAGCAGTGACATACTTCAGAATCAAGGAGGTCAGCAACAAGGAGGCAGTGACCTGGACAAGAAGCAAGACTGCTGTGACATGGACCAGAGACAAAGAAGCAGTGACATATTTCAGAATCAAGGAGGCAGTGACATGGACCAGAGACAAGGGGGTAGTGACACTGACCAGTAGAAAAACTGCAGTGACATGGACCAGAGACAAGGGGGCAGTGACATGGACCAGAGACAATGGGGTAGTGACATGGGCCAAATGGAAGGAGGCAGTGACATGGACTAGAAGCAAGGGGGCAGTGACATGGACCAGAAGCAAGGGGGCAGTTACATGGACCAGAGACAAGGGGGCAGTGACATGGACCAGAAGCAAGGAGGCAGTGACATGGACCAACAACAAGGTGGTGACATGGACCAACAACAAGGAGGTGGTGACATGGACCAACAGCAAGGAGGCTGTGACATGGACCTGAAACAAAAAGCAAGTTACATGGACTGGAAACAAGAAGGCGGTAACATGAACTGGAAACAAGGAGGCAGTGACATGGATCAGAAACTCGGTGGCAGTGACATAAAATGGAAAAACGGACCTTGTAAACATTTGACTTTCAAATGTGACCTTGGAGCTATAGGTTTCTTTCCCTTGACATGCAAGATGTTTGTGCCGGCCAAATTAGATTATCAGAATTTTGATGCCAAAAGGGTAATAATGTCGAACCATTTTTTGTTGACTCAGATGTAACCTTTAACTCCCAAAGTGTGACCTTGACCTGTGTGACACGGACACTGATCTTGCACTTCAAAATACAATCTCAATGAAGCAACCAGTTTTTCCAGGTAAGGAACATTACTCCATGCATGTAAAAGTAAAATGGCCTTGACAAGATATGACAGGACATTTACCACAAAATTGTAACCTTGGGCTTTGAGAACGGGACCTTTTGATAGGGACCTGGGTCTTCAATGCTTCATGCTTTTTCCTTGAAGCAAACATTTCTGCCAAAGAAAAAAAGATTTTATCGAGCATGTTGCAGTAACAGTCCTTAAAGAATCTGTTAGACTAGGCATGTCAATCAGACATGTTGATAACAATGTTAAGCTTGTCACAAGTCAGTCTGACATAACAAACCCTGATGGATGGCAGAACTATAGACAGGACAAGTACTGGACCATCACCCAATAAACATCTGACCTGTAAGGGTGACTCTTGACTCTGAGTTGCAGTCTAGGACTTGCACATAAGACACCAGCTTGTTTTGGAGATCATGGTGTCAAGTAACACTGTTATTCCTTGACTGGCAGCAGGTTTAATGACAGAACATAAACACATTCTCTATAAACCTTTGACCTCCAACTGTGACCTAGATTTTAAGAGCTTTAGGCCTTAATCTAGTATGTCACATGTCACCTGATTATTGTAAATACTTGTGCCAAATAATATTAAAATCCTCCGAAGAATAACAACTACTATACAGGAAGATTTACAGATGGGCGGATGTGTCACCTTTTTTTCCTCTAAAAAGGACAGGGCAATTACCTTGATCAAATAAGCCTGCATATTTGTTAAATTCTATCTAGAAATACTGAAGCTGTATGACTGAAGTTCTAGTTCTTTGGCAAGCATTATAGTAAAAAGATCCATTAAGCAGTGCTCTTGTAGTTATTACAGAGGAACGTGAAAATCACGCAGAACCCAGAGTAATTAAAAGTAAACGATGCAAAGAAGCTATTAAAATACCAGTTTTAGTGATGATAGAGAAAGTGGTTCGTGAGTTTTCTCTATTCTACCTGTAGATGACAATCTGTGCATAAGACAGCTTAGAAGTAAAAAAAGAGTTAATCAAGGGGTGACAGCAAAAGAGGTCTATCGGCTTCTTTGTTGAAAGGCTCTTACACTTCTTTCACTCTCAACCCTGGATCATTAAATTGAATCAACATTTCATGTGGTTTATCTATTTTAGACAGGACTAAAACCTGTGTCTCAGATTACCATTCTTTACAGTATATTTTCTCAGATTTTAATTTGTCCTCCACACAGAAAAAGACCACTTTCAAAATTCTTTAATCAAGTCTAAAAAATGTATTTTGTTCAAGTGCAAATCAATTGTGTAATATTTGCTGTGCAACACATTTCTGACAATCCTAAAGACTCTATGAAACTAAATATATATCTAAATTGTCAAGATTTTCGAAGACCAAAAAATATAAATAATTATGTATGCTATTAAGATATTTCCTCTTAAAAATATTTATTTCCACAGTCTTACCTCACTGTTCGGCTAAAAAATGTGTTTCCAGACTACATGTGACATGTTCTTACACGATGTAGGAAGACCCTTGCTTCATTAATAAACTCAACCACAAATTTACAACAAGTAACTGGCAACTTACGAAATTATTAAACGGGTCACTTTAAATTCAAATGGTCGAAATATTTATCTCTAACCAAAAGTTGCAAAAACATTTATATTACCATCTTGTCTTGCTCTTTTGTACGAGTCTTCATCAACATCCTCTCTCCCCCTCTTTCTACCAGCCAATGGGATGAGATTCTGCAACACACCATGATTCAGCAGGACATCTCCATTCTGTAATGCAGGGGAGACACCATTTGACATTGCTGATTGGCTGAACTCTTGTGACCCTTCCTCCATCTCCATATCACAGTCTTCTGATTGGTTGTTATTGAGCCCATTTTCTATATGGGTGTGATGGGGTGTGCCATTTATTGCAACATGGGGGTGAGAATGATATGTATTTGTGGAAATAAAGTTTTGACCACTTGACTGGCCTTCAGGAGATGTTCTACCATTATGAAATGAGCTGAACGATGAGTTTGTTCCAATATTTGCTGGGTTGGTGGCAGGTTGATTTTCCTTCTGTAATTGAGTTGCCCTCTCCAAATAACTTGCACATTCTGTGTAACCTGCAGCAGCCGCCACTTCACTCGGCAGACAGCCACTGTAATTCTTTAGCCTGTAATAGAATATTGCAAATTTATCAAAAGCTTTCAAAATATTTTGATGACAAAATACATCAATGACTTTTTTAAACCATCAGCAATGTGAAAATCAAGCAATTTAGCTGTTATTCTTTCGCTATTTAAATAAATTAAAGTAACCAGGCATTCACAGATTGAGACAAGAGCTGTCTATAACAGTGCCTTCAACTATCTGGAGCACTACCACCGAATACTAGCTTACAAAAAATTCTTTAGCAAACTTTCCTCCATTGTCCATTGAAAATTTGTTTTTTGTTTTGTGTAGATGGGTGAAACGTTGCACCAACACTATTATAGGTCATATTTCGACTTTCAAGCTTTCATACAGGTGCCCCTTGGTGCATTATTTTATTTCTGGCAGGTACCTTGGTAGAATCATCGACATTCTGTAAGCCTGCTGGATGGCTTCCTCACATGAGGAGTTCAACATGGTGTCACCCGAAACGATGCTCCAACCCACACTGGTGATAGGAAAGTTTTTAAAGTAATCAGAGTTCAGGGACATTAACCACTGAAAATGGGGCGTAATTTTGCCAAAATGTGGACATAAGTTATTCAACTCATGTAGCCCAAGATTTGTGGATAACCTCAAAACATTCATTCGAGTAGTTTCTGAGAAATATGCTTAGTTTTTAAACATATTTATTGCATGAATTCCTCAAATAACAATAGTACAGTAACCATTTTGCATGCAAAGGATATTGATGAAAGCACATTGTACTTATAAGGTCAATCTTCTATTATAAAATATACACCAAAAACATGGCTTAAATTTACAAAACAAAATAATATTTCTTGTGCAATACATCCAATTTTAGAAGAAAATATATATAAGAGATGTTTTTGAAAATTGTAGACACTTAACATTATATTTTTAACATATAAGGCTCTTTTATTTTATGCTAACTAATGAAATACTGTATTCTATCGGTTAGGAATATATCTCACCTCGAAGTGAGAAAATGTTCACATTTTCACTCGCGCTACGCGCTCATGAAAATATTTGAAATTTTCTCACTTCTCAGTGAGATATATTCCACATTCACTCAAAACAAACAAATATCCTCTATATATTTGACATTTAAATATACAAGCTAGAGTTAAATAACTTGCCCTGTTAAGGCATCCATGATTCAGAATACATGTTCAATTTCAAACAACCTTGGAAGATAAATATTCAAAATTTAATAAAGACTTTCTAGTTAATTCCTTAATTGGAAATGCAAACAAGCTACTGAGAAACAGAAATATTAAGCAGTAACTCTTGTTTCTGCCTAAAAAGGGAAATCAACAACTTGTATTACACTAACAGTATCTCTGAGCTATCCTCACGCCTTTTTAAAAGTTGGATCCATCACCTGAATAACATACACTAAGACTTCCTAAGATGACCCTCAGATGGATGAGAGTGTTAAAACAAGAGCTGTCACATGAGACAGCGCGCTCGACTATTTCGATGCTGGATAGTGAAACTGGGCACATATGAAGAAACTAGAGCTGTCACTGGAGTGTTTAATGACTCCAATTGTGGATGAAGATATTGCACAATAGTCTGAGTCTATGTCAAAAATATTAACTTAAGGTAATAAGAGAGGTAAAGATAAAATGTATCAAAACACTAAGTATATCCTAAGCAAAAAGGGGCATAATTCATAAATATTGGTGCAAGAATTATGCATCTTGTGTCATGGTGTGGGTGATGATGTTGAACAACTATTTTAAGTTTGAATCAAATCCATTCAGTAATAACAGAGACAGAGTGAAAGTGCATCAAAACTTTAACCTAAAATTCTAAGTAAAAAGGGGAATAATTCATGAAAATTGTGCCAGAGTTATGCATCTTGTGTCATATGATGTGGGTGATGATGCTGAACAACTGTAAGTTTGAATCAAATCCATTCAGTAATAACAGAGGTAGAGTGAAAGTGCACCAAAACTTTAACCTGAAATTCTAAGTAAAAAGGTGGGGGGGGGGGGGGGGGGGCCAATAATTCATGAAACAAGAGCTGTCTGATGACAGCGCGCTCGACTATTCGAAGAATTGATTGAAGAATGGGGTCAAAATATTTCCACAGATATTCAGACAAAAGAAATAAATAGATTAGACAAACAATGTTCCTGTATTTCTTTGATTTCGATAAGTCTTGCACTAAATGGCAATGTATGAACCAATTTCAAAGTCCAAAAAGGGCCATAATTCAGTCAAAATAGTTATGTACTCTTGCCTACAGATGGAAATCATAATGATAAACAAGTGTTCAAAGTTTAAAAGCCATATGTCTAATAGTTTTGACAAAACGTGGACTTGTATGAAAACAGAACCAATTTTGAAGTCCAGAAAGGGCCATAATTCAGCCAAAATAGATGACAGAGTTATGTACTCTTTCCCACGGATAGAGACTATTATACTAAACAAATGATAAAAGTTTCAAAGCCATATGTCAAACACTTTACAAAAAATATAAACTGTTACGGAAAACTTTACCAAGATTTCTAAGTCAAAAGGGGCCATAATTCAGCCAAAATCCTTGATGGAGTTATGTACTCTTGCCTATAACTGGATATGATGATGGTAAACAGGTGTTGAAAGTTTCAAAGCTTTATCTCAAAAGACTTTGTCAAAATGTGAACTGGTACGAAATATTAACCCAGATTTCTATGTCAAAAAGGGCCATAATTCAGCCAAAATCCTTGATGGAGTTATGTGCTCTTGCCTATAACTAGACATGGTGATGGTAAACAAGTGTTAAAAGTTTCAAAGCTTTATCTCAAAAGACTTTGTCAAAATATGAACTGGTACGAAAAACTTAACCAAGGTTTCTAAGTCGAAAGGGGCCATAATTCAGCCAAAATCCTTGATGGAGTTATGTACTCTTACCTATAACTGGCCATAGTGATGGTAAACAAGTGTTGAAAATTTCAAAGCTTTATCTTAAAAGACTTTGTCAAAATATGAACTGGTACGAAAAACTTAACCATGATTTCTAAGTCAAAAGGGGCCATAATTCAGCCAAAATCCTTGATGGAGTTATGTACTCTTGCATATAACTGGCCATGGTGATGGTAAATAAGTGTTGAAAGTTTCGAAGCTTTATCTCAAAAGACTTCGTCAAAATGTGGACTGGTACGAAAAACTTAACCAAGGTGTGACGCCGACGCCAAAGCCGTGGTGAGTAGGATAGCTCTACTTATTCTTCGAATAGTCGAGCTAAAAATAAGTTTCAAATCTATATGCCTTTTCAGAGCTCCAGATAAGATGCGTATTTGCGTAAATACGTTTTGAAATTTACAAAAAACGCATTTAAAATCAAACCTACGCGTACTGATACGCATTGAAAAAACGGGATACGTATTTTACTCGATTTAAGTGCGTAATCCAATTTTATCGTAAATCAAGCATATCCTTTTTGTAATCGAGTACAACAAACAAAATGGTGTCTCATAAAAGCAAACGCAAACGATATCGTAAAATAATGCCATTTTCTTCTTCAAGTGTATTAGTGTGTGACAGGAGATGACTCGGACAATGCCTATCGCTAAGCACGTGATCTATGATATATAATGGGTAACTGTTGAAAAAGCCGAAGCACACACATGTTGGTGTTTCTGAAAAAAACATTGACAGTCAAAGTATCACTGGCTGTTGATATATCGCAGTGGTCAGTAACTGAAATTAAGATGTAGTGTAAGATGTAATGTATGCAGTAAACTAAATGTTAAAACTATTTGAATGAAGGCTCAAAAATATTCAGGAAAACAGCATTAGTCGACAAAGGCACTTCAGCGGAGCACATGAATATCAGAAAATTATACAAACAGTTATTATTATTACCCTTTTAAATGATTTCGAATTCTGAAAAACCATTTAGAATTCTAAAATACCCTTTTGAAAAAACATCTAGGAGTAAAATACCATTTGAAAAAAAAAACTAGGGGGTAAAATACCCTTTAACCTAAAATCTTATCTGGAGCTCTGCCTTTTGGCAATAGCTGTATGTACTTGCATGCAAAACTTTAACCAGAATTTTCTAAGTCCAAAAGGGGGCATAATTTGGTCAAAATGAAGGTCAGAGTTATGGGACTTGCTGCTATCAACTAGTTTTATAACCCCGAAGACACATGTGAAGTTTCAATTCAATATCTGCATTAGGTTTGGAGATAGTAACTTGCATGTAAAACTTTAACCAGAATTTTCTAAGTCCATAAGGGGGCATAATTTGCTCAAAATACATGTTAGAGTTATGGAACTTGACCCAGTGAGGTTGGTAATTGACCTAGAAAAAGAATAAATAAGTTTCAAAGCTATATGCCTTTAAATGATAGCTGTATGTACTTGCATGCAAAAACTTAACCAAGGTGTGACGCCGACGCCAACACCAGGGTGAGTAGAATAGCTAGACTATTCTTTGAATAGTCGAGCTAAAAATGGTGCCAGAGTTATGCACCTTGTGTCAATGATGTGGGTGATGATGTTGAACAACTATTTTAAGTTTGAATCAAATCCATTCAGTAATAACAGAGATAGAGTGAAAGTGCATCAAAACTTTAACCTGAAAATCTAAGTGAAAAGGGGGGATAACTCATGAAATATTGGCGCCAGAGTTATGGCCCTTATGTCCGATGATGTGGATGATGTTGAGGAATAAGTATTTCAAGTTTGAATCAAATCCATCAGGTAATTACAGAGATAAGTTGAAAAAAGAAAAAGTGTAAAAAAAACTAACCAAGGTGGGGACGCAGAAAGACGCCAGGTCGAGTAGGATAGCTCTCCTTATACTTCGTATAGTCGAGCTAAAAATACCATTTTTCTCATCCACCAGAGGGTCAACTTAGTCCTGAAACAAGCTTCAACAGAACCACAGTAGACCTCTGGTGTGCAAGAACAGATTAAAACTCTAATCAGTAAAACAAAATGGCATGGTTATAATATCTAAGTTCCTTACTCGAGTTTAGCACCCTGAGATACCAGCAGGCTGACACACTCCATGCTGCCTGTTCTTGCTGCCTTGTGTATAGGGGTCTCACCCATGTAGTCCTGAAATATACACAATACACAAATATTTTACAACTTCAGAAAACTGCTCATTTGGTAGCCATTTAAAGTTCATTGCACATGCTTTTGCAATTTGAGGTATAAATTAAAGCTCTTATAAAACATTATTCAAGAAAAATGGACAGCAATAAAATATACAAAGAACAGCCAATTTTCTCAGTACAAAAGGGCTACATTGGCAAAATGCAAGAAAGTGCAAATTAATGGTTCCCTGCCTACTTAAGGCCACTATAGAGGATTGTTTTGGTTGTTTGTTTGTTTTGGGTTTAACGCCGTTTTTCAACAGTATTTCAGTCATGTAACGGCGGGCAGTTTACCTAACCAGTTTTCCTGGATTCTGTACCAGTACAAACCTGTTCTCCGCAAGTAACTGCCAACTTCCCCACGTGAATCAGAGGTGGAGGACTAATGATTTCAGACACAATGTCGTTTATCAAATAGTCACGGAGAACATACGCCCCGTCCGAGGATCGAACTCACGACCCTGCGATCCGTAGACCAACGCTCTACCTACTGAGCTAAGCGGGCGGGCTACTATAGAGGATTGTCTTTGGCATACATGCATTTTTTATTTCACAGGTGTTCAACAATTATAGTCCAATTCAAATGGTATTTCATCTGTCATAGAGTAAAAAATCTATATATGAAAATGCAAAATGATTTTGCTTTTGTTGTCAATAAAAGCTTTATCCCATTTCCATCTTTTTTATCAGCACAGAAAATATCTTAAGTTAAAAAGTTATAGACCATTCCATGAAATAATAGTAGTAATCATGCATGTGTTGTGTATACAATGTACATCTTAAATCTGGTAGTTCTGGAATTGCATTTCATTAGTACATTCCAATTAATGATTCAAACAAAAGGGCTTGTCAGTGCAAGAGGTAGACAGGGCTTGAAATAAAGGTACATTTTTATTTACCGTCACTTTGTGAAACAATTAACATGAGCTCTGTCGAGCTTTTGAGCAACCCTATTTTAAGAACAGTTAAAACTAATTAATTAATAGGAATAGGAAAATAGAGTATGTCCTCTTGTCTATTTCTTGGGCTGTAATCTCTTGTAATTTCTTGTAACTGTTTTCTTTTTCTAGGCCAATTACCAACCTCACTGGGTCAAGTCCCATAACTCTGACATGTATTTTGGCCATGTAATAGTAATCATGTTAAGACAGTGAAATTCTGTGGCATGTTACATTTTAAAAAACTAGCGTTTGGCTAAGGTGTATCATCTGTAGTGATCTTTACTCACCTTCTAACAATAAACAAGTGTAAAAACATTCAAAGCTGTAACAAACGTCACATACGTCTTATTGTTAACATTCTCCAACACCTAAACATGCAGAATCAACATGAACAAGTGGCTATATAATACAGTATTGCAAAGATCGTGAACAAGTTAAAATTAAGTTCAAGACTTCAAGTTATTAGTTAACCCAACTTAGATTAGTAATTATAAAGATAAGTAAGGTACACCAAGAAAGTTATGTAAAGTGAAATCACAACCATGTAAGACAAGTGTACGAAGAAAGCAAAATAACGTAAAACATGTGCATTTATCACAAATCCATCACTGAGTATAATCATATTCAAATATCACTGAATTTTCCATAATGACATGTAATTATACTTTGCAAGTCCATTATACTTTGCAAGTCACTTTATAACAATAACTTGTGCACATACTTATAAAGGCTGAAGGAAACTTTTTACAACATTTTGGCTTTAAATTACATTTTCATGTTTAACATATAAAATATCATTTAGCGATTCCTTCTTTTTAGGTATGCAGAGTTTCAATTATTACAGAAGCAGAAGGTGGAAGTGGCAAAGCAGAGGGATGGGGGACCTTTAATGTTGAACTTTACTTGCCACAGCAAAAGTAGTCAGACCCACACCACTATAACAGAGGAAAACCCTGCCCAATTCCCCACCCCTCCCTGTTAATGAAACTCAGGTGCATGGATGAGCACCTCAGTAGAACCACTGACCTATAATATTCATTAACCCTTACCCTGCTAAATTTCTATAATGAAATTGTCCATCTTTCAATTTGGAGAGTACCATTACCTGCTGAAAGGGGTGCTTACCAAAAAGATACTGACTGAATGGCGAACAGTGCAGACCATGATCAGACTGCACGGATGTGCAGGCTGATCTTGGTCTGCACTGGTTGCAAAGGCAGAATCACTTGCCGCCAGCATGCTTAGGGTTAAGGCTGAAATGAACAGAAATGAGGATGGCCTTGCAACTGAATTGAAGTCAGAAAGGAAATATTACACTGAATTTATTCTCAAATAATCATGCCTCACAATACAATCCAAGCTGCAGCAAAAAGAAATGGACCTATTACCTGTGCATTTAGATCACATTTTGATTGAGCCAGCCAGTAGAGACACTGTGGGTGACCTCCAAAAGCACTTAAATGTGCAGGGCTTTGAGAAAACCTGGAGGACACTACATCACACCCTTTCACTATTCCCTCCAAGGAATTAGTCAAGCGTCTCAAACAAGCCAGCTACAATGTAGAAAAGTGGTAGGTGTTTCAGTTGAATAAGCAATTATCTCCATAGAAAGGGAATATTTTTAGCTAAAAGCAGCACTTTGTGTCAAAGTAAAATATGCATGACCTTCAAACACTTCCAAACAGTTAATGGCATCAAGTTTTACATAGACTATAGCAATGTATTTTGTGAAAAGGATCAACTGATGACAATTTTTCATTTGCTTCACTGTTATTTCATTGCTCAAAATACTCTTAATTTTTACTAAACAGGCTTTAGTTAACTAACGTATTTTTTTTTGGGTAAATATTTAAGCAATGTAATGCTTTAAATTGGCAAACCATAATGCTGCAATCAGATTTTCAAATATTCCCTTTCAAGTGTTATTATCATAAGAAAACAAACAATACCTGTCTATTTATAGTGGCACCACAGTGGAGAAGCCATTTTAAACAGTGACAATAACCGCCATAAGCTGCTATATGAGATGGAGTCTGGTTTAATCGTTCTGTAGGTGCATCACAATTTCCACCTCTTTGCAGCAAAAGCGTCAAGCATTGTAACTGAATCACATTAATAATAATTTTGAATTATGACACTGACTCATTATAACAGCTCTTGTTTGTAAACAAAATAATTATAAGATTAAAAACAAAATATTTTCTAACATCATTCAAGGTTACTGCATGTCACGAAATAACAAATTTAGTAAGATTACTAATGCAAGTAACGAAGTAATCTAATGCCACACGCCATATTCTCCCCACTGAATAATTGTCACGTGACTACTTTCGGTTTACATTGGCTGAAAATTATTTGGGTCAAGGCCATTTACATTTTTTTTTAGAATTTATGGAAACTTTGTATTCTAAACTGAAACTCACATCAATCATGACTACAAAATTACCTTTCCAAAATATGCTGCCCAATGTACAGGTGACCAGCCGTAAAAATCGTCTTCTTCATACAAATCAAAATCGCCGGCAGACAACAAAGAGGCAAGTTGTTCAATATCACCGTCTCGGCACGCGCGGTGAACTGGGAAACTTCTCCTTAAATAGTCCTCGCTGGCAGGCGTCCAATTTCCATCATCGTGTGACATTTCTATTGTTTTATATGTCTACTTGAGCCTGTTCCTAAATTTGTTGTTTAAAATGTGTGATCAAACACATTTCAAATTTAATTTTTCAAAGTTCATCACCCCCGCCATTCACATGTATGTTTTGCTAATGCGGGCACCTGTTTTGTTTTGACGTCAGTCACATTAATTTTATAAGCGAAATATTAATTTGAATTTTTAAAAATAAATGGGGAAAAAACGTAAAAATTATACCAACAAGGATTTTGTATAAAGTTTATTTGTTTGAAATAAACCTGCCACTGTTCATTCCCACAAAATTCATCTGAATGCAATTTCAAAGAAAAAAGTACCCAATAAATTTTCGTCATAATTTTTCTATTTTATTGGAAATAAAATCAGCTGTCTGCAATTTTCGGCAATGTAAATTTGTAACTTGTGAACAGTCACCAGCTGTATTTGAAGGTTTTAAGTTTTACTCTCATTAAAGGATTAATGTATCATTTCATGTTTAATAAAAGATTAAGAGTTTAGCACTTTTTCCTATTTCCTTTAGTGAATATATATCCGGACATACAAATTCGGACTACAAAAAACATATGCACTTTTAAGCTACTTGTTCCTTGTCTGTCTTTTAGGACAAAAGCAATGATTAGAATATTCTTTCTGTTTATAAGGAAGGTTGAAACCTTGTTATAGCACTGAATTAAATTTTGCTAATGTAGTAAAATACCCAGGATCTAACCCCAGACCTCGTGATCTGTAGGCAGACACTCTTAACCACATCATTGAAGGGTTAGCTGAACAGCTATGGCTGTTGGAAGTGGCCTTTATACCTACAACCACTACACTCCTGTCCTCTAGCATTGAAGGACCTGGCATCAACTGAACCTCCTATCAGTTCCTAGCCTATAGCACGAGGCATCAATTGAACTCTACTATCAGTTTCTAGCCTTAGGCATCAACCGAACCTCCTATCAGTATCAGTTTCTACTTTCTAGCCTTAGGCATCAACTGTACCTCCTATCAGTATCAGTTTCTAGCCTGAGGCATTAACTAAACCTCCTATCAGTGTCAGTTTCTACTTTCCAGCCTGAGGCATCAACCGAACCTCCTATATTATAAAATATGTATAATTTATAATAAATGTAAATATGGTCGAAATTCTTGTACACACCAGTTTTTACTTTCTAAATAATCAATATAATAAATATAATTATGCTGTTAAAGTCTTGCTCTGTGTTGAAAATATTTATAGATTTATATAGGGGCCTACTTTCTAATGAAAAACTGTTTATTTCTCACATGTCACCAGACTTTTGGAGCGCATTGTATTTTGTTACAATTATTATAAATCATCTGTAATTTCCTGTTATAGCAGTGATGAGTCTTCCGCCACCAGTTGCTTGTGGATGTATTATTGGTATATTAGCAGTTCTCTACCACTACGACTTGCTGTTTACAACATTTACTATCTGTGTTCATCTTGCCGTGGGTACACTAGGAATATATCTAGGTGTATCATGGGCGCTGGTACGAGGGAAGCAGTACACTCCACCGGAACTACCCAAGGCGTTAAGGCATCCTCACATCAGTTTAGTTCTACAAAATATGATGGTAAGTCAGTGGCAGAAGGGTCGGCAAAATCAACTGTCCTGCTTGCCCAGCTTGGCTCAGAGCCCGTATGGACATGTAATTATTTCATCATATTTTACTCTATAACCATTATACAGACAAGTAGAAAGTAGCTCTTGGCAAAAACCTATAAGTAAGTCGAAGTCATATTGTCTTTGGATGCAGATTCATCCAAAGCTGAACAAAGTCTATATTTTGTGACAGTCTGGCTGCATGAACCAGGATGATTGAAAAACACTTCTTGGATTTTTTTGTAATCTTTGTCATGAGCAGGTAGCTTTATTGTCACAATGTTTTTCCTGTGGCATCCTTCCATTACCTCCATCATCTTTATTTAAATATATAAAGTGGGCCTAATGCAAGAATTAGCAAATCCTACAGTACCATACTTGATTGAAAAAAGATAATTACTTTATAAGAAAACCCCTGCTATATTCAGACTGCGGCATTGTCAGGCTCCTTGTATATTTTCTAGTTTTCTTCTAGTTTTAAATGCCATTTTGTATCATTTCTGTGTTGCCATTGAAGCATTTGAAATTACTGATTCTAAAGGAAATTTACTGCATTTCAATGTTGCCAATAGTAAAGATGCTAAATTTTCAGTAGAAGATTTATATTAGTTTCCTTTGCTTGGAACAGAAATTGATGACAAACAAATGCCATATGTGGCTTGAACAAATTGATAGTCACTGTGTAATATTACAGTTATACTGACCTGCTCTAGAAACATTTTTGTCTACAGGGTATAATTTATACATGTATATATTGAAAACAGAATTTCTAAAAGTTTGTGAAGGCTACAGCAATGCCAATAGACATGATATTGAGCCGTGCCGTGAGAAAACCAATGTAGTGGGTTTGCGACCAGCATGGATCCAGACCAGCCTGCGCATCTGCACAGTGGTCAGGATCCATGCTGTTCGCTAAAGGTTTCTCTAATTATAATAGGCTTTGAAAGCGAACAGCATGGATCCTGACCAGACTGCGCGGATGTGCAGGCTGGTCTGGATCCATGCTGGTTGCAAACCCACTATGTTGGTTTTCTTATGGCACGGCTCAATTATGTATCTGATACATGTTTTATTTTCACAGGAGGCTAGGTCAGAGTTTAAGCCAGGCCTGAATAAAGTGGTGATTTCACGCAACATGGATTTAGCCTTACAAGATATTATAAATTTGCTGCTGCGTGATTTTATACTGACATGGTACAAGGACCTATCAGTAGACCATGATTCCCTGCAAACATATTTACAGTAAGATATTACTAAGTCTTATTTTTCATACTTTAATTAAGATAGAATATAATTTATAACAGAATCATGTTTTAAGGAGGTAGGTTACCTTTATATTTGTATGTGCGCATGTCCAACCGGAAGCTAACGTGACGGTTTACGACGACGTTTACGACAAACTAAATGTGTTTGTATATTCATTCTTCTGAAAACAAATCATAGACCTGTCATCGATCTGACGCTTTATGGTTTAATAATGCAGAAATAATGAATAAATTGCCGCAGAAACGCTTCAAAACAATGTTGCCTTAAAATGACGTCATGATGTTACGTGTCAGTTACCGCGCAAAATTAATAGCTTTTATCTTGAAAGTACGTAATTCTGTGCATTTTCTTTATTCAAATTATTTTCAAGTTACTTATATACTAAAACTAAGATCTAAAATTGTTCAAATTTCAGTAGAAAATTGTGGTTTCTTGAATTGAATTGATGTTACCATGGAAACGAAGCCCGTGACCTATGTATCTAAATGTAAAATTCAATAGCGTTGACACTAGTCTATTTAGGAAACACAGCTTCGGCTTTTTTTTTTCATTTCAACAATATCCATGAGAATAATAGTAGCATGCTGAACGATTTTTCCATGAAAAATGCCAGACGATGGGTACTGCTGTAAGTATTCTAAGCTTAGAAATTTGTTTGAATAAATGCAGATAACACGAAAATATAACTTACGTTAGAAATAATATGTTTTAAAGCTACATCAACTAGAAAGATAATCTTATTCAATATTATTTTATAAGAAATTACGACAAAAAGCAAGATATAAGCCATTTTAAACATCTCTGTTGCCATGGTTACTTTAAACTTTAAGAAAAATAGGGTACCATGTATAGTGCTTGGTATTTTGCTAATAATATTACCCAAATATTCCATTTTGGTCATTAACAGAATGGCACTGAAGCTGTCGAAAACCCCTATTTTTATACATAGTTGTTTAAAAATGAGAGAAAATGCGTTACCATGGAAACACGAGCCCCGCGACATATACATTTTAAGCTTATATTAGAAAGCTAACGTGCATATTAGTAAAATTATAGATTATGCTGACTTCTACGGATATCAATGAAACTAAAATACACTGAAAAGTGTTAAATATCCGTATTTTCCTTCTTCTTTCAATATAAAATACCTTTGAAGGGTCATGTTCTTCAAACCTGGATAAAAATTGAACTTGAAGGGACAGAGACAAACGAAACTGATATTTTAGCAGTTAAAACTTCATATTACACGAAATACAAAAAGATGCTGCGGTTCAACTAATTTGAATTTACCCTTGTAACAAGGTAACCTACCTCCTTAAGGTATCTTAAAAATGAGCAAAGGTTATATGCCTGTGGAATAAATATTATATGTGGCATATAACCAGTTTAAAGTGTTTAAATATATTAAAACATGGACCTGCTATATTTCATATTGATTCTTATTTGTCTTTTTTGTGAACAAGTAGATGAAATAGTGAAGCACATGTATGATGCCAAATGTAGGTGGATGTAACTTGAGTGTATATCAAAATCCCATTGTTCAAAATCCCCTCCACTGAAAAATGACTGGGTGTTACAAACCCCTTCACACATTTGCAGGAGGTATCATAATCCCCTCTGCGATTAACATTATAGATATATAGATATCAGTGCTCCAAATTATTTTATGTTTGCTAAAGGCATTGTATTTTCGTGCTTTATGCAATAGACTTTTAAGTTGTATATAGTTGTATTTGAACTTGATGAAAGAAGTAAAAATCACAGAGGGGATTATGATACCCCCTGCAAAAGTATGAAGGGGATTTTGTAACACCCTGTCATTTTTCAGTGGAGGGGATTTTGATCAAGGGGATTTTGATTGTCTCCCAGATGTGACATCTACATTTAACAGTTAAAATGTTAAAATACAGGAGGTAGCAAGTCCCATTGTGAAATGGGTTTAGTGAGGGTTTTTTTTGTGTGCCTAATAATTGATTCAGAGTGTGTGAATTAAGAATAACACTGTTCTGTTATATCATCCAGTTCTAAAAATCTTTTATATAAAATAATAGACCAAAACAAAAAAAACGCTCTCTCAGTATAATTGAACTATATTTGTATACATAGACACAGCTTCAGATTTGTGGAAGCAACACAAAATGTTTTTGCATGGCATATTTGATTCCCTATTCTGAATTCTGTGAAGTAACTTTCATGCATTAGAGAATGTACCATGTTTTGCTGAAACAACACTGTTTTATGTCCCCGTGCTTTGGACATCTTAATTGATTGTATATAATTATTCAGTGTTATTACATGACACTTTAATATACAAGTCGCTGTTGAATATATTCAATCATTTTTTTTGAAATAGTTTTCTTTTGTTTATTAGGACAGATTTGTGGAAACTGATAGAGAACGTCAGTGACAGATTGACAAAAATAGACACTGTCCAGTTCATTACACAAGATGTTGTCAATAAACTCAAACAACACTTTCAAGACATTCGATTGGCAACAAAGAAGTATGTTATTTAGCTTAAATTTGTATTGAGTGGTTTGCTGATTAATTGTAAGAGCCTAGTCGAAACCATTGCCTTAGGCAATACTTTTATGTCTTCCAGAAAATTGAAGTACGATTAAGACAAGCTTGTTTTTATGCCCCCGAAGGGAGGCATATATTAGTTCGTTAGTTTGTTCGTTTGTCACAACGTTAACTTTTTGCATGAAGGCACTTTACTCGCGAACCACTGCACCCAGGACCTTCAAACTTCACATGCTGATAGTACTTATTGAGTACATGACCCCTATTGACTTTGGGGTCACCAGATCAAAGGTCAAGGCGCTGCGGGGGCATTTGTCACTATAAGTGACAGCTCTTGTTTGGTCTGGTTGTCTGTCAGGCTCTGAATCCATTACAAAATCCACTCTTCATCTTTATAACCCAAATTAAATGCCACAAATGCTAGCCATACTGAAACAACACAAAGAAAGCAACTTTCTATCATGTTTAAGGTCAAGGTTGCTCAATAAGATCAAAGGTCAAATAGAGATTATATTTATTTTGTTCACTCTGTATCTTTTAATTTCAAATAATTTACAACAAATGTTAACAGTAATAAGAAGATGAGCAAAAAGCAACTTACTTAAAACTTTCATGTTTCAAGGTCAGGGTCGCATATTTGGATCATGGGTCAAATAGGAATTATTTTCTGTCCACACTGTATCTTTTTATGTGGTGAAATTTTCATTTAGAGTTCTAAGTGGTTTGTCTTCCAACAAAACGTTTATTTGAATGCTTTATATAGTAAGTTAATACAAGTATTTGCTGCCTTTAAAACAACTTTGTTGAAAATCTTTATTTAATGATTTATTTATATGAAAAACATAACTTTTAATTGTACTTTTACTGATTTCAGAGGACCGTCAGATGAACCTATGAGGAAGTTTGTGTTACATCCCTGGCTACAATCTGAAGAGCAGGAATTAAACTTCCAGAGAAAAGTCAGCGAGGCCCTCTTGTTGGTGTTTCTGCCAAAATATTATTCCAAGTCTCCACCAATCAGACAACTACTGAGAGAAGTTGTAGCTAATACAGGTCTGCTTAGTTCTTAACCCTTACCCTGCTATATTTCTATAATGGACTGGTCCATCTTTCAATTTGGACAGTACCACTTATTACTCAAAGGGGTTTTCACTGAAAATTTACTGACTGAATAGCGAACAGTGCAGACCATGATCTGACTGCACGGATGTGCAGGCTGATCTTGGTCTGCACTGGTCGCAAAGGCAGAATCATCTGCCAACAGCAGGCTAAGGGTTAAGTTTATGTTTATATTCTGTGTTTGTTGGATTTTGAATCACATTGACACAACTTTAGGTCATATGGCAATTTCTTAAAGGTGCTGCAGAGCACCTGCCAGTGGATAGAACCATCAACTTTCTGTAAGCTAGCATGATGTCTTCATCACATGAAAGAATTTTACCCTATTAGTAAAGTTTTGAGCCAACAGTGATGGGTTGCAAGTGATTTGAAGTTAATGACCTTAACCACTCAGTCATGGAGATCCCTTATATATTGTTGAGAAGAATCTGAGGACTGAGTCCCAATTGTGAGAGTTTTTTTCTGGCTGAAAATTCCATCATACAGTCAAGCCTGTATAGAAAAGAAGAGCAAAAATGTGTGCTTTATTTGTAGACATATGAGCCGCGCCATGAGAAAACCAACATAGTGGCTTTGCGACCAGCATGGATCCAGACCAGACTGCGCAGTCTGGTCAGGATCCATGCTGTTAGCTAATGGTTTCTCTAATTCAGAAAGGCTTTGAAAGCGAACAGCATGGATCCTGGCCAGACTGCGCAAACCCACTGTGTTGTTTTTCCCATGGCACGGCTCATATGGTATTTTAGTTGCCTTCAGTTCAAAATGAGGGTTGTTGTCTTTGTCACAGATGATATTTATCATAAGTTTGACTTTACTGGGTGAAATTACAAAAAGTTATTGGTTTCTGCCGTCGAGTTTCATGCATTAAAATCAAGTTTTTATACTGTACTTATCATTTCATTTTAGTTTAACCTATTAAGAAACTGTTAAAGTTGGGTACTGTCATTACTATTTTTAGAACCAAGACTGAATACATTAACAATTTATAGCAAGTAAGTAAATAAATGATGTTATAATACAATGCATTTTGTTCGTTTCTGAAGAGAGAAAGTAATATTATATTACATACCTGTTAAAAAGCAGTGACCATTTTGTAAACAACCTAAGAATAGATATGTATAATTATATATATTTACATATGAAAGCACGTAACTGTTAAAAATGTAGAATTGCTTAGTTAAGACATACTATTAGGCTAAGCCAGAAATACTGCTGCTATTATATATGTTTACCTTCTGTTGTTAATGCTAACTATGGTTTTTCAGTTCTCAAGCCCTCCATAGATTTGATATGTGACCCAGATTATATCAACCTGCAGTTACTATCATATATTGAATATCGAGAGAAGCTCTCAGAAGACACCAGGAGAACCTATACATACGCTGCAACTTACGAAGATTTTGTTAAAATGATTGAGCAGTACGATGATATTGAACACTTGAAACAGTTAAGGTAAATATAAAAATCACGTCACAGTCAGAAAACATTCCTGGTAAAGTTGTGTCCATTCACCAAAACATTTTAGTAGTGATCAAGCAAGACTGTCAATCTAGAGGTTCTATCAAGATGTGGTGACCTTAAGCTCAAAGGTTAAGGTCACACTATGAGGTGAAAGATTTTACCTTATTTGATTTTATAGCAAATATGCTCTTTTTGAAGTATGAAATTATTCATCCTCCCATTTTCATTTCATGTATGGAAGTTGTCAGTAACTAACTTGTACGAAACAAACGTATAGTTGTGTGACATCTCTTGACTATTACCTAGAATAAACAATGGATCCCTTCTGTACTGTTACAGTGTAAACAGTAATTGTAGAATGACATGTAACAAAAACATGTGTTAAGTGGTTACCTGTCTTAAGCAGCCATTTTGGACTGTGGCGAACAAGGAAAGCAATGCTTTTTTTTGTAATCTTTCCATTATAAGAAAAAACCTCCCAAGGATATGTTTTAAAAATGTAAGATAGAATTTTGCAAGTTTCAGTATTGCAGAACATATCTTTAATATTGCACTTTAATAGTGGATATTTTTCTTCCTTTGACAGGTTTAACATAATGACTGAAATTATGCAGGCCACTACAATCAACAATTTGAAAAAGTCCAATTTTACAGGTAAAATATTTCATACATGTGTTCATCACTATATACATATGGTGACTGGTGATTAAAGGGTTGTCTGCTCAGTTAGGATGTCATGATAAAGAGCCCTACTAGACAATGAACATGCCTTCTAAGATATTATCTGTACTGGTTTTTCCAGGAAGCAGACTCGTTAGTGACTCAAATAAGCTTTAACTTTCACCACAGTCAAGCTAAAATAAATTAGTATAATTAAACTAAACTTTACATACTCATTTTATCTAAAACTATTCTTGCTTTATTGGCAGTATTTATGCAAAAACATTTAAGTGTCATATTTTTTATGTGTTCTGTGGCTTTACCATCTGGTTGAATGTTTTTTATTCTTTCTCCTAAAAAGGAGAAATAATTCAACAAGTTTTTATCAAGTCTTCTACTATTAATTTGAAGAGGGATTAAATTGGAGAAGGGGAAGCGAATGGTTTGACTAGTAATTTAATTTATCAAACCTCCAAAGGTCAGTTAATGTAGGTAAGCACAGTATTCAGCTAATGAAGTACACTATTTGTTACTAGATAATCCAGGGACCAGTAATAGCTGGGGACCAGTAAAAATTACTACATTTGACAGGCCAGTAAAAGATACTCATTTACTGAGATGCAATATTTTTGTTACTAGATAAGCCGGGGACCAGTAAAGGAGAAAGAAGACAAAGTACAGCAAAAGGAGAACTTCTGAAACAGAGGAATCTTAAAAGATACATCAATCAGGTTTACTAATTAATTAAATTTATTCTTTTAGTTGCATCTTTTCATGATATTTTATGGCTACTGTGTAATCTGATATTCAGGTGGCTACTTATTTGTAGATGATTTTGAGTGAAAGAGGAAATCGAATTCTTTGAACAGATGAAATTTACTTTTATTTTATCTTTAAATTTTGAAAATCTATGAAGTCAACCCATGAATAGCCATTTTTAGCTTGACTATATGAAATTTTCAAATAGTAAGCTATTGTAATCAATCTTCTGTCGGTGTCTGCATCCACGTCAAAAGGTTAAAGTTTTACATGTAAGCAGGTTTCTCAGAAACTACTAAGCCAAGTGCTTTCAAACTTCACACATATCTTTGGCATCATTAGATGACCTCCCAGGACAAGTAACATAACCCTAGCTTTTATTTGTCAAAATTATGCCCCTTTTTAAGTTAGAATTTCAGGTTACAATTTTGCATGTAAGCTGGTTTCTCAGAAACTACTGGGTACTTGGTCAAATGCTTTCAAAATACACACATATCTTTGGCATTACGAGATGACTTCTCAGGACCAGTTACATAACCCTAGCTTTTATTTTGTCAAAATCATGCCCCTTTTGAACATAGATTTGTGACAGTTTTGCTTGGAAGCATATTTCTCAGGAATTACTTGACCAAATGTTTTCAGATTCTCCACGCATCTTTGGCATTAAGAGATGACCTCACATAGCAAGTTTCATAACTCTGGCTTACATTTTAGCAAAATTATGCCCCTTTTTCTACTTAAAAAAACTTGCTAAAGCTTTTGTATGTAAGCTGGTATTAGGTAGAAGAGCTTCAAATAGTAAAGTACTGTCATCAGACAGCTGTTGTGAAATGTTATGCTACTGCAATTGATAAGGGGTTATTGACTGTCAGTAAATTATTCTAATTTATGACATGATTTTTATGTTGTGGTTTTATTTATCTGTTGTAATGTAAGTATGAAGCTAATTCAGTCTTTGCCAAGTCTTCTTCATTGGAAATCTAAAGCTGGTTTCCATTGAGGAAGTTTTGTCATTCTTCCTACTTGTAAGTGAGGAAGCTATTCCATCTCTTTATACTTGCATGTAACCTACAACTGGCAGGATATATTGCCAAGTTTGCTCATTAGGTAGAGAGCAGGACTAAGAATCAGTCTTGAGTTCTGTCCCTTAGCAACATGTTTGTTTTCTGCAATGATTTAACATAAGGCAGTGTGTCCAAAGTCTTTCTTTCTCCACTTTTGATCTTCTGATTCAAAACATCATCATGTGAGCAAGTTGTCATATTCTTGTGAAGAACAGAATCTTAGCACTTTTTAGACTATATGCTTATACATGATAACTGAAGTTGGAAAATAGTGCAGACAAACATAAACTGTCAAACATATCATTAAAATAGAACAATATTTCTAGTTGACAGTTGCTAAGGCTCGCTGTGAGAAAAGGATACATAAACTTGGTGGACCAGACTATAAATACTACACAGGGGAAACAGAGGAGGGGAGTAAACAGTCTTCAGCTTTACCTGGCCGTAAGGTACTTGTCTCTAATTTTTTTTGCCCTGACGTCACAAATTATATTGGTTTAGATGTTCATTATGTGGGAGGTTGTGCTTCAATTCCTGGCCAGGCATACAAAATCCTTGATAAAAATGTCTCAGGTAACTCTCTCATTTTGTGCTCAACGTTAAGAATATAGTTCTAGATGTAGTCCGTATGATGAAACTGGAAGGCGTATTTTGTTTGGTGTCTGTGGCGTAATATTCAATTGAGGCAGCACCATAAACACAGGATTTGTTTTCCACTGCTGGAAGTAGACATTGTCATTAAATGAAGGAAAAATGGGTACAAAAATGTTAAAATCTGAATACATACAACTGTTCAATAGTAAGGTTTTGAAGCTGTTTTTTGATGGATTGAAAAGTAAGAAAAGAAGAAAAGCTGGTTTAAAATTATATACATTTATGTGGGGGGCATATATAGTGTTGGTGCTTTCCATTCGTCTGTCCCCATACATCCATATGTACGTATGTCCCGAAATCTTGTGTGTCCAACTCCTCCCACACTATTGGCCTGATTTGCTTCATATTTTCACAGATGAACAAGCTTGATGTGCAGATGACTATAAAGGAAGGAACTGTTGCTGTGACATTTTTTACCACAGTTATGGCCCTTTGATAGTTTTGCTATATAGAATATAGAGAACAATCTTGTGTGTCCAACTCCTCAAAGGAAAGAATGGGTTCAAAGGTGAAGAACCTTGATATAAATTTGCATGTGGCGGAAGAATATCTGTCATGAAAACTGGTTCACAGAAATTAGAAAAATATATCTGCAGTTCTAATCAGTCATCTAAAAAATGGTTTGTAACATTAATGTTGATCAGCTTTTACATATTAGTAAAAAAGTAATGAGTTGATGGCTTTGTTAGTTAATGTCAATGAGGTAAAATTCATAACATTTTACTCTACAAGTGTTTTGGTCATTATTTTTCAGGTGATGTCATTTAGTGTAATAATGGATTCAGCAATTGCTAGAGGATATTTTGAAAATTTTCTGCAGAGAGAAAGCAATGAGTCATTGCTAGGGTGAGAAATAATTTACTGTAGAGTGATATTGTGGATCTTAGTCCCTTTGTCCGATGTCTATTGTTACCTTAATTGTAATGAAAGCTTTAAACCTTGTTTAGTTACTTTAATGTCTCAAAAACAAGAAAAGTGGGCATTTGAAGAGACATATTCAGCAACCAATATAAGGCTTGGTTCTATGACTTGAGGTGAATATTCAATACTTTATTGACTATATGTAGTCTACAGATGTTACAAAGTCTGAGGAAACATAGATTGTACAATGTTCAGTGATAACTCTGATTCTCTTACCATTTATATTATCCTTTCTGAACTTGACTGCAGTTTAGTGATGGTCACTAAGGGAGTCAGCAACTTCCTAAGGTAACAGGATCTGTGTCTTCACTTTAATATTTGAGCATTGCATACATTCATTAAATATCTTTAACTGCATTATTTGTAAAAATGGTGTAAATAATACAGTTTAAACTCAAACTCACTTATCTCAAAATTCCAGCTGTCTCATACATTTTCAAGCCCCATCCCAAAAACACGTGCACAGAATATCATTTAAGTTGAATTTCGGTTATCCCGAAGTAAAATGCTTGATTCCTTGGAATTCTAGATATGGAGTTTCAACTATATATGTTCAGGCAATCATATTAATTTTGTTGCCTTTCAGGTTTTGGAATGCTGTTGAAAAATTGAAGGATGCAGACAAGGTAAATATATATAGCAACAACAACGTTACTGTTCTTTCTTATCCACCTTTTCCTACAATGGCTTTTCCTTGATTTCCCTTTAAATATATGATAATACAATTAAACTTTTACATCTTTCTAAAGAACTTCAAGGGTAGTCAAAGGATCTTTTTGAGTTTTTAAGATATCTTGATTAGTTTTCAATCTTTTATCAAAAAACAATGATTTCGATGGGATATTTCCATAATTGTAAATTTTAGCCATTGTGGGCCATAAAATTTGAAAACTTAAATTTTGATTCCATATCTCACTAGACCCATATGAAACGTTCTGAATATCTTACTTAGAATGAAAAATATCCATACTGACTATGTATCAGTAGCTGGAAAATACTAGCTTCAAGACAAGTGTAATAATTGCTTCATTTGAACAATTCTCATTCAGTAGTTTGATTTGGATTATTCAGATGTTTGGTTTTCATGTCTTACAGTAATCATCAAGGACTAGTGAATAATTTCAACCCAGCTGTATAATTTGACTGAATCAACTTTGTAATTCTGCTGTTAAAGTGTTTTCCCTTAATTTTGACAGTATTTTGTTTAAAGATAGTGTGTAATGTTGTATTTTTAACAGGTTTGGTTTAAAAAGTAATTACATATTTAAAAGATATTCCACTGTATTTTGTCTTTAGAGAACATGCCTGTTAACAATTTTTAAATACTATGTATTTTCATTGCACAATTACCTTTTAGCGTAACATGACTTAATAATATATTTATTTTACAACACTAGAAACAGCATCACCATCTGGGTGCAGACATCTACCAGAGGTATATCTCTAGCACAACAAGTGTTGTCAAGGTGGATAAATCACTTGCCAAGAAAATGGAGACTTTTATGCTGGGTGACTCTGTAAGATACTTTTTAATTCCGTAAAATAGATTTGTTCAGAAGATTGATTCATGGGTTGTCAGTTTGCCTAACAGGTTTTAATTGATTTTTTACCAGTATTAACATTTAGCCTGCTGGCGGCGTTATTCTGCCGTTGCGACCAGTGCAAACCAAGATCAGCCTGCACATCCATGCAGTCTGGTCATGGTCTGCACTGTTCGCTATTCAGTCAATAAATTTTCAGTAAACACCCCTTCAAATAATAAATGGTTCTGCCCAAATTGAATGACGGTCCAGTCCATTATAGAAATTTAGAAGGGTAAAGGTTAATCTGCTTTCTATCTAAGTAACTCCCCGGCATGAGCCATGTATGGAAGACATATGGCTGAACACGCACAGTTTCCAGTCAGTCATCACAGAGAAAATACACCTCGTGTGGTATTTGAACCTACAGTCTTGTGCTGTGCCTATACAGGTAACTGTGCAGGTTCTTTCACATTGAATGGACAACCACTGACTTATTCTAGGGTAGCTAGGTGATAATTACCAGTTTTAATGTTAAAACACACTGAAATTTTAGTCAAGGTAGTATGACCATGCTTTCATGCTTGTGTATTAATAGGAGCGGAAAAATGTGCAGCCCGATACAGGACTCGAACCTGCGACCTTCTGCTTGCAAGTCAGATGCTCTACCAACTGAGCTAATCAGACAATCGATATCATAGACTAATTATATACATTATATACACACTGCTACACTTGCATTCTAGATTGTTTCTTTCACTTTTTGTCAGCCTGATCGAGAGTAAATGTACTCAACAATTCGGACAAAACATATGTTCCAAAGTTGAGAAGTTGCAAATAAGAAAGCCATTGTTGGACAGCCAAGTTGCTTTGGACAGTTTTCAGTATTGATATAAGGGAGAAAGTAAATGAATATTTTTCATATTATTAGACGTTGTAATGCTAAATATTGTAGGGACCAGATGCGTTCTTTGAAGCACAGCAGCAAGTATACAAAGTACTAGAGAGGCAGCATTATCCTTCATTCCTTGTCAGTGACCTCTACCATAAATATGTGACTTTAACTGAAGAGCAAGGAGGGGAGACAACTGGTTCTGCAGGAAAAGGTAATACATCCTCCAGCTGTCAGAGGGGCCTGCTTTTGACATATTTGACTATATGTCTCAGATTTCTATTCAGATCATTAAGGACTTTTTAGGAGGACTTTTTAACCATTAATTAACCATAATCTTGCTGGAAACGATTGATTCTGCCTTTGCAGGCTGATCATGATCTGCACTGTTCGCTATTCAGTCAGTATCTTTTTGGCAAGCACCCCTTTTAACAATTAATGGTACTGCCCAAATTGAAAGATGGACAAGTTCATTACAGAAATTTAGCAGGGTAAGGGTTAATTTTTCTAAATAAATTACCAACGTCACTGGGTAAAGTACCATAACTCTGACATGTATTTTGGGCAAATTATGCCCCCTTTTGGACTTAGAAAATCCTGGTTAAAGTTTTACATGCAAGTTACTATCTCCAAAACTAATGCAGATATTGAATTGAAACTTAATATCTGTCTTCGGGGTTATAAAACTAGTTGATAGCATCAAGTCCCATAACTCTGACCTTCATTTTAGCCAAATTATGCCCCCTTTGGACTTAGAAAATCCTGGTTAAAGTTTTGCGTGCAAGTACATACAGCTATTACTTAAAGGCATATAGATTTGAAACTTATTTTTTCATTTTCTAGATCAATTACCAACCTCACTGGGTCAAGTCCCATAACTCTGACATGTATTTTTGGCAAATTATGCCCCCTTTTGGACTTAAAAAATTCTGGTTAAAGTTTTACATGCAAGTTACTATCTCCAAAACTAATGCAGATATTGAATTGAAACTTCACATGTGCCTTCGGGGTTATAAAACTAGTTGATAGCATCAAGTCCCATAACTCTGATATGCATTTTGGTCAAATTATGTCCCCTTTTGAACTTAAAACTCTTTTGATATTTAACATTTTGGGTAATATTTTCCTGCTTCTGGGACAATATTTCAAATAGTTGAGCTTGGCTGTCTTATGGACAGCTCTTGTTTTGTTTTTTTCAAAAGAAAATGTAGGGTCCTGTTTTATATGTTTTCTGTGAAATTATTGATATTTGTGAGAGCTTATCCCTTATCATGCTGGACATGATTGATTCTGCCTTTGCAACCAGCGCAGATCATGATCAGCCTGCACATCCGTGTTCGCCATTCAGTCAGTATCTTTTTGGTATGCACCCCTTTTAACAGTTAATGGTACTGTCCAAATTGAAAGATGGACAAGTTCATTATAAAAGTTTAGCAGGGTAAGGGTTAATTTTTGTTGTTATGAAGGTTGCTTTAATCCATGAAATTAAATGCCAACAAACAAATAGAACTCTCATTCATATAATCTTCAAAAGGTGAAATCCACTTAATATACCCACACAAAGGAGCCATTTTGGTCAAACCACAAAATTTCATACCCGAGAAATTACATTTTTACACAATAATTGGATCAAAAATTAAGACATGACTATTGTGGTGTTTAAAGATATCCAATATGAATCTTTCGCTAAAATAGTTTACTTTTATATACTATCCTTAAAGGCACTGGCCTCCAGATCGTTCGAAAATAAAAAAAAAAAGATTTTTTTAGATATCTGGAAATTAATGCTGTATTTCTTAAGAATGCTTTGAAACTTAATAACTGACAGACCATATGTTACGAAAACACATGAGAATTAGTTGTTTTTACTACTTTTTACGATGAAAATCGAAAAGCGTTTGTAACGCTATACGTGAGGTAAATTGCTTCAATTATAAATATCTATATTTAACGCACTTTGTACAGCGGTATTGGTAACGACAACGGAAAACTTCTTTATTGCCGCGGCAATCCGGGCTCAATTCCCGACGCGGTCATCTTTTTCTTGATTTGGCATATTACAAATAGTTTAGAAACAAAAACTCATATTCTATTGTTCATAATATGACCAAACTTCAATTTGAAAGAAAGATAATTTTTTAGCCAAAATCTGGAGGTCAGTGCCTTTAAAGTAGAAACCCCTCAGCAATTGAATTTAACTTGACTAAATATATAAACTACATGTAACTGTGTTTGTAGAGCTACATTCACATTTGAATGTCATGATTAACAGTCATTTGTTAAAAAACTTTTTTTCTCAGTTTTATTGGTAGTACACACATTTATACTAGGCCTAAAATAAAATATTGTTTGTTTCCCCATCCCCTACCTACCCAGTGAAAATGGGCCCTACCCAAAAGATTTTATTGCCAAAACCAAACAAAAAATATTTTTTTAACTTTTGGCAATTGTTTAAAGAATAAGTATGAAATCAATCTTATGATCTTTTTAAAGAATACTGCATAACTGATATTTATATATGTATGTCAGATTGTTGGTATTTTTTGAAGTTTTTCTTCTACAATTTTTTGTGTGGATCAATAGTGACGAATTTAAAAAAAAAAAAAAAATATTCTGCCTACCTACCTACCCGAACTTCGTCAGCTAGGGTCGGGATGGGGAAACAAAGAATATTTTAAGTTCGGCCCTATACTTAGCTATACATGTATTTGGTGTGCTGTTTTAAACATAACACAGAAGACTGTTTATACTCACAAAATGTTAATTTTATGTTTACTTTGATACAATGATGTAAGTGTTCATACTTTCAAATATGACTTAGGGTCTAATATATCTTTAACCTGTGTATTGATGATACATTCGTTATGTTGTATTCAGATGAGCTATTCTTCGAGCCAAAGGAAGGTTGGTCGGATGAAGAAGATAAAATGTTCTCGCAGCAGGCATACGAAGCTGAGAAGAAACTTCAACAGCTGAACACAAAAATCCTCAACAAAACACAAGCTCTTGAAGCTCTCAGGAACTCTGGCAAACCTGATCCAAAGGTTAGTCTTTGTCACACATTGTGAAATCATTAATATTTATGGGGTACTAAGCTTTAGCTCGACTTTTCAAAGAAAAAGTAGAGCTATTGCACTCGCCCCATTGTCGGCGTCACCATCGCCTGTTGGTTAAAAGTGCTCAAGGTGAGGTATTGTGACTGGTCATTGTGACATGTGCGTCGTCCGTTGTCCGTCAACATTTGCCTTGTGAACACTCTAGAGGCCACAATTGTGACCCAATCTTTATGAAACTTGGTCAGAATGTTTGTCTTGATGATCTCTAGGTCAAGTTTGAAACTGGGTATTGTGGGGTCAAAAACTAGGTCAGTAGGCCAGATCATAGGAAAAGCTTGTGAACACTCTAGAGGCCACAGTTGTGACTCAATCTTTATGAAGCTTGGATAGAATGTTTGTCTTGATGATCTCTAGGTCAAAATTGAGTCTGGGTCATGTGGGTTCAAAAACTAGGTCACCCGGTCAAATCAAAGGAAAAGCTTGTGAACACTCTAGAGGCCACAGTTGTGACTCAATCTTTATGAAACTTGGTCAGAATGTTTGTCTTGATCTCTAGGTCAAATTTGAAACTGGGTCATGTGGGGTCAGAAACTAGGTCATCCCATAAAATCAAAGGAAAAGTTTGATAACACTCCAAAGGCCACGTTTATGACCCTATCTTCATGAAACTAGGCACTAGGCCAGATCGAAGGAAAATCTTGTTAACACTCTAGAGTCCACAGTTTAAGTTTGAAACTCATGAGAATTGGTCAGAATGTTTGTCTTGATGACCTCTAGGTCAAGTTTTAATCTGGGTCATGTTGGATCAAAAACTAGGTCATACCATCAAATCAAAGGAAAAGTTTGATAACACTCCAAAGGCCACGTTTATGACCCTATCTTCATGAAACTTGGTCAAAATGATGATCTTAAGCCCAATTTCGAATCTTGATCATCTGGGGTCAAAAACTAGGTCACCTGTTAAAATAAAAGAAAAACCTTGAGCATGCAATAGGGGCTGCATTTTTCATTTGATGTGCATGAAACTTGGTCAGAATGTTTGTCTGCATGAAATCTCGGATGAATTTTTATCTGGGTCATGTGGGGTCAAAAACAAGGTCACCAGGTCAAATCAAAGAATAAGCTTGTTTACACCCTAGGGGGGCACATTTTTGATTCTATCTTCATAAAACTTGGTCAGAATGTTTATCATGAAGTCTTGGAGTATTTGAAATCTGGGTCATGAAGGAAAATTTTGTATACACTCTAGAGGCCACTTTTTTGCCCCAATCTTCCTAAAACTTTGTCAGAATGTTTTTCATGAAATTTTTGACATGTTCGAATCTGGGTCATCTGGACTAAAAAAACTAGGTCACTAGGTCAAATCAAAGAAAATGCTTGTTTACACTCAAGAGGCCACGTTTTTTGGTCCAATCTTAATGAAAATTGGTCAGAATATTTGTCTCCATGAAATCACTAGGTAAAACATGTTAACACTGTTATGTTGTGTTACTCAGGTGAGCGACCTAGGGCCATCCTGGCCCTCTTGTTTAGTTAAAGTTTTATAAAGTTTTTACTTCTAATTCAGAGTCAAGCACTGAAAAAAGTCGAGCGTGCTGTCTTACGGACAGCTCTTGTTGTTAATCTTGTGGTTGCATCAGTCCATAAAATATTTAATCCTAACAAAAAATCCAGATTATTGTATTTTTAACATTATAATCCATGAATCCATGTCCAAGTGAAATATCCACTTTTGATGAAACAACAAATTTTGATGCCCACAAAATTTAGAGATATCACAGTCATATGAAATCAATGAGTATGACTGGCATCAGTTATTGACCTCATCAAAATAACCTACAGAGCGTGCAACCAAGGTCACTAGGTCCAAGGTCAAGGTCACACTTGTAGGACTAATACCATGACTTTGTGTCTGCTCCATATCGTCTTAACATCTTGAAAAGATTTTCATTAACCTAGCATCAATTGTTTACCTGACTAATATGACATGCAGAGCACATGACCTGGGTCACTACATCCAAAGTCAAGGTCACACTTAGAGGTCAAAAATAAAATCTGTTTTGTCAACCTATTTTAAAATTACAGTTGACAAATTTATGTCAAATCAGGGCCCACGCTGTCGTTCGCCACCCGAGCCATTTGGCGAATCTGCGATGAAAGTGGCGAAGAAAAATCGCGAGTGGCGAAAATGAAAAAATGTTCGTAATTTGGACCGCCATTTTGTTTCAGACGTTCTAATTATGTTAAAAAAAACAGTTGACTGGTTCCGATAATTTTACCTTATAAAATTAACTTATTTCAGGATAGTACTACCCAGTCTGTGTTTACTTTACATATAACAATGTGTAATAAACATCTTGACACGCGAGAAGATGCAATTTGCAATCAATTAGCAACCGATTATCGGGTTAAAATAATCTTTTTGTTTTATTGTCATTACGACAGATTAAATGATTGATGCATTTAATTTCCATGGATCAAATAATTAATAAATAAATCGGCAAAATAATGAATGGTTTGATGAATTTTTTAACCTTGTGGCCACCGTCAGACAGTATCTTAGTCACAGGCACAGGTCCAGTGTATTTTTTGTTTAATATAAAAATCCTTTTTTTCACACAAATATACTTTTTATATGTTAGTCAAATGAAAAAAAAGATGCAGACAAAAAATCCGGTCACAGTATCATACACGACACTGTGACCGGATTTTTGTCATCATTTTTTTTTCATTTGACTAACATATAGAAAGCATATTTCTGTGAAAAAAGGTGTTTTTTTTATATTAATCAAAATAAAAAATACATTGGACCCGTGTCTGTGATCTTAGTAAGTAATTAGTAAAGGTGTTTGCCAAGTTTTTTGAATGTCTTTAAAAGTTAGGAATGGATTTGAAATGTAATCCTGTATCAGGGTAGATTTCTCGAAAGCACAGAGCACCAAAAACACAGCCCCCGGGCCATGCATTTACATAGTAGGCCCACAACAAAAAGAAGCTGTAATGGAAAAATATTTCAGACAGGTTGCTTCAAACATCCAACAACATTTTAAAATACAAAACTTGCTTTAGAGGTATACCCACTTTCATTCAAAAGTCCCCCTATATAGCTAGAATATCACCATTTGCTTATGGGAAGTAACAAAAATTTTCAATGCGCCGCGGGAAGGGAAACCTCTCCAGCACCCTCCCTACCGTTGGCTCCAACTTTTTTCAGACCAGTGTGGGCCCTGCAAATACCATATAGATAAATGAAGAAACTGCAAGCAGAACATGTTTGATGGATTAATTATTTTGTTACCATTGAACTTACATTATGTATAGGGAGAGAGTTTCTAAAAAAGCTTATAGCTTCCTACTCAATCCTCTATGTTTGTATATTTGTAAAACTGTAACAATTGTAACTATATATTCAATAAATACTGTTTAAACAAATACGCTCATAGTGTGGGAGTGATTAATACATGTTGTATATTAATTGTTTCACAAACAAGATAAAATAAATGAGTATAAATTAAATATATATATATAGATGCAGAAAGTTCAGGAGGAGATGGATAGTGAACTAGCTGCAATGCAAGAAGAGAAAAGAAGATTAGATTCACATATAATGAGAACTGAACAGTGGTGTGAAAATGTCGGCAAGTGGACAGCACATATATATGAAGCTGATGTAAGTAGAATGAAGACATGTGTTGCATTTTCAGACACCTGTATGTTCAAGGGCTTGTAGGATATTTTCAGATGTGTATGGTGTTTTTTCAGACAAGGTAATTTAAGTATATTATATGGAACTGTTACGTTGCAGTATTTCCATACTACTATTAAAGATAATTTCAAATTTTTAATTCACCTGAACCTGGCTGAGCAATTGAAATAGATAGATGGTCCAGTGTCTATCATCGTTCATTTTACTGTTAATAAATATGCTTCTTTATGATACCTAGGTTAAGTTCCTACCAGGATCATCTTGGATCAACAACCTGGCCGCTTAGTGAGAACAAAGTAAATCTTTGTTAATACTTCTATTTTTTCTACCTGATCTGGATGAATCTTGGTCAGAATGTTTGTTGTTATATGGTATGTTAAGGTAAAATTTGAAAATGGGTTATATGGGTCCAAAATACTTACTTGTTGGTTAAAAGATAGAAAAACCTTATTATCACTCTAGAGGCCACATTTTATTCCTGACCTTTAGGAAATCTGGTCAGAGAGTTGTTGATATGAAATGAGTGGCAGTTGCAAAACTGGGTCACCTTTGCTTAATATCTTGGCCACTTGGTCAGATTATAGTAAAACATTATTAACACCCTACAAGTCTTATTTTATCTCCATGAAACATTTTCATGTCCACTTTGTTCCATACTAAACAGAATTATTACCTGTTATAATGCATTGTGCCATGCCATATATTTAAGGCCAAATAGTCAAGGTCAGACATGAGTGACTAGGGGCCATCATGTTTTTAGCTCACCTGTCACAAAGTGACAAGGTGAGCTTTTGTGATCGCGCGGTAGCCGTCGTCCGTCCATGCGTCCGTAAACTTTTGCTTGTGACCACTCTAGAGGTCACATTTTTCATAGGATCTTTATGAAAGTTGGTCAGAGTGTTCATCTTGATGATATCTAGGTCAATTTCGAAACTGGGTCACGTGCCTTCAAAAACTAGGTCAGTAGGTCTAAAAATAGAATAACCTTGTGACCTCTCTAGAGGCCATATATTTCATAAGATCTTCATGAAACTTGGTCAGAATGTTCACCTTGATGATATCTAGGTCAAGTTCGAAACTGGGTAACGTGCCTTCAAAAACTAGGTCAGTAGGTCTAAAAATAGAAAAACCTTGTGACCTCTCTAGAGGCCATAATTTTCATGGGATCTGTATGAAAGTTGGTCTGAATGTTCATCATGATGATATCTAGGTCAAGTTCGAAACTGGGTCATGTGCGGTCAAAAACTAGGTCAGTAGGTCTAAAAATAGAAAAACCTTGTGACCTCTCTAGAGGCCATATATTTCATGAGATCTTCATGAAAATTAGTCAGAATGTTCACCTTGATGATATCTAGGTCAAGTTTGAAAGTGGGTCACCTGCCATCAAAAACTAGGTCAGTAGGTCAAATAATAGAAAAACCTTGTGACCTCTCTAAAGGCCATATTTTTCATGGGATCTGTATGAAAATTGGTCTGAATGTTCATCTTGATGATATCTAGGTCAAGTTCGAAACAGGGTCATGTGCGGTCAAAAACTAGGTCATTAGGTCTAAAAATAGAAAAACCTTGTGACCTCTCTAGAGACCATACTTATGAATGGATCTCCATAAAAATTGATCAGAATGTTCACCTTGATGATATCTAGGTCAAGTTTGAAACTGGGTCATGTGCCGTAAAAAACTAGGTCAGTAGGTCAAATAATAAAAAAAACCTTGTGACCTCTCTAGAGGCCATACTTTTCATGGGATCTGTATGAAAGTTGGTCTGAATGTTCATCTTGATGGTATCTAGGTCAAGTTTGAAACTGGGTCAACTGCGGTCAAAAACTAGGTCAGTAGGTCTAAAATTATTAAAATCTTTTGACCTCTCTAGAGACCATATTTTTCAATGGTTCTTCATGAAAATTGGTCAGAATTTTTATCTTGATAATATCTAGGTCAAGTTCAAAACTGGGTCACATGAGCTCAAAAACTAGGTCACTATGTCAAATAATAGAAAAAACGACGTCATACTCAAAACTGGGTCATGTGGGAAGAGGTGAGCGATTCAGGACCATCATGGTCCTCTTGTTTTTTGTAATTTATCAGTTTTGTATGATATTTTCAGATTTGTATTTCCTTTCCAGATTTTTATGGAAGGAGATAAGAAGGTGCCATTATTTGTTCTAGTCATTCATCTGTCAGGAAGTTCTTCCCAAAACCTACAGAATAGCACCCAGGGCTGGGTTGTCAACAGAAAACTACAGGATTTTTATGCTGTACATGAAAAACTTGTGCAGGTAAGTTTTTTTGCTTCCTAGAATACCTTATGGTTCACAGAAAATTTATGGAGTCTTTTCATAATGAAAATAACTAACTGATAAGCACTTTTAACTGTTTTATGTTTTATTAAAAAAAATAGAGAATTTTTTTTTTCAAAGTCTGTTTTCACCTTGTCAGTAACCTGCTTTTATATTATTACCTAAAGAAGTACATGTAGCAGCAAGATAATGTACATGTAGGTGAAGAGATGTATGTATAGCTTTTTACACATTGCATCATTATACATGTACCTGTTAGACTTCCGTAAAAATGATTGGAATTTGAATGTGTATAGATTGCTGGATCATGGTTGAAAAATAAAGAGCTGCCGAAAGTAGGAAGGTTTACAACAGTAGATGCCAAATTTTTGAAAGATGCCAAAGCACAACTAAATGACTACCTCAAGGTATGTAACTGATATTGTATTTTAAGTACTGTTTAACCCTTACCCTGCTAAATTTCTAAAATGGACTGGTCCATCATTCAATTTGGGCAGTACCACTTATTATTCAAAGGAGTGTTAACTGAAAATTTACTGACTGAATAGCGAACAGTGCAGACCATGATCAGCCTGCACGGATGTTCAGGCTGATCTTGGTCTGCACTGGTCGCAAAGGCAAAAACACTTGCCGCCAGCAGGCTAAGAGTTAAGAAATAATTTATAGCAAAAGAGTGTTTTAACACTATTTATGCACGATGGGCGGTTATACGTCAGGCGTAATAATTTCACGGGGGCACAGCTCTTGTACACAAAATAGGTAAGATTACTGACTTTGAATCACTGTGAGGTATTTGTGTATAGTTTAGAATTAAGTAAATATTTTGTAAAGATGGTAACAGTCTGTAAGAAACACACATGAAATGGTTTAATATACTTCAAAGTAGTTGGGGATGTGGGTGGGGGAAAGTAGGATAATAGTGTAGCATCTCTGCTAAAACCACAATTTTATGACAACAAAATTAATCTGTCAGTCTATTTCCACCATCTCTATGAATGGAAAATGCAGTTAACCAACAGTTAAGCTGCTCGTTTTCATTTAGGAAAACAAAAGCCGTCTTAGATTGTACAGTTATTTTTTGATGTATTAGTAACAGTCTACAAAATATTAAATGATTTCACAGCACTTAGAAACAGTTTGTTTCCGTGATGTTGAATGGCATATTACATACATATGAGGTTTTCTATAACTAGGCTATAATGAAGGACGAGCGTCTATCAGACAGCCAGGCCCTGTATGGGTTTTTGACTCCAACACCAGAATACTTCCAGCAACCTGGGCAGGATAAGAAGAGCGGATTTTTTCTTAAAAATATTTTCAAAAGGTATGTAGCAGATTTCATTTTATCAGCTGCATGAATGTGTGTAGGGTAAGTATAAATCAGGGCATCTGATGAATAGTCAGATATAGGGTAAAGAGCACTTGCAAACACAGACCACCTGGCTCTTCAGACAACTCATTTAATTTCATCTGTAATAATGGGCAATGTATTTTAATTTGTCATTGAAAACTATCTGCATATGAAGGTCACCTATAGGCCGTTTCATATAAGGTCTTTTAATACACATTTGATTGTATGTTGTATTATAGCTAGCTATCTTACAGGACAGTTTATAATGTAAATATTAATTAAAGCCAATGTAACTTATTTTTAAAGATATTTTAAAATTTTGCACATCTTTTTATTGTACTCCATGTTTTTATTTGTTTGTGTTTCCCTTTGGGTTTTTTTAGGTAGAAAGAAACTCTTTAAACTCTCCTCACTTTCCTTGCAGTTGCATGTTGTCTTTCTGCTTGCTAGTTGTAGACACAAAGCTCTGTATGCAAACATTTTGAAATTTTTAAAATACAGTGAAACACCGCTCGCTCGAGGTTGCAAGGGGATGAGCAAAATGCTCGAGTTATCCATGGTTTCGAGCGACCCAACATTGAGCAACATACGAAGAAAAATTGAAGTTTGTTTTACCAATTGTCATCCAGACCATTTGCAGAGGAAACGGTGATGCGTAATAATAACACACTCGTGACATTTTCAAAAAACGTATTACAAATGTTATTTATGATAGATCGTAATTGGCACATGTGAAGAAACAGCTTAGACATTTTTTTTTTATTTGAAATACTGTTATCGAATTCACGATTTTCTTCTCCAAATTAAGATCTCATAATTATCGTCTCAATTTTATGAAAAGGCTATCTTATTTCCTTTATTTGCATGCCAACAACTGTTGATTAAAATATTAAGATCTCATAATTATCTTCTCGATCCCGCAGAAAAAAAATAGTATTTAATAACAATTTTGATCAATAAATTTTTTCTTCCACCTTTCACCAATACACGGCCTGTAAACACTGGCTCGTCCTCTTTGAGGAGATGAGTTGATAAAAGAGCCAATGATACTTCCGAGGAGGCGCTAATGACCGGAACTTTATGCAGAATGTAAACAAAGAGGAAGGGTGAGTAGATTGTTTCCTTTCTCAGATAAATGTAAGGCCCTATTTCAAAAAATAGCCAATGTAGTTCCATTCAGAAATGATTATACTTTTTATATATGCAGGCCATTTTGCAAGGTAAATGCATTCCTTGACGTGAGAACTTTTGAAAGTTGGAAAATGGGGCAAGTTCGAACCAAACGTGGAGATTTACACATATATTTTGTCCCAATTTACACATATAAGAGTAAACATACATTGTACCAAGTTTTCCCATAATGGTATGTTAAATCTGTATTATTTATGTGTTTTAACGGCGGATTTTACCCCTCTATGCTCAATTTTGGCTAAGAGGAGGAGCCAAAGCCTTGGAGGAGGCGCAAATGTCCAGAGTCGGAGCCACTGACCAGTTCATTTCCTGAGTGATGAACACTCGTATAAAGCGTTTTCGTTCTCGCAATGTAATATCTATTTCGTTTTAATGTTTATAATTTGATGCTTGAAAATGTATTATACTGCCCAAATGCACATAATCTACCTAAAATAACAAGAGCTGTCCATAAGACAGCCCACTCGACTTTTCTCAGTACTTGACTCTGAATTAGAGCTTTGCCAGTAAAACTTTATAAAACTTAAAACTCTAAGTTAAAAAGGGGATAACTCTGTCAAAATTCAATCAGAGTTATAGAGATTGTTTCTCCTGGTGTAGACTTTGATAGTAAATAACTGTTTTACGTTTCAAGTCAATAGCTTTGATAGTAACAGAAATATTTGACTTTATAAAAAAAATAACCAACGGCGACGCCAACTCCGACTCCGACGCCGACACCGGTGCGAGTGCAATAGCTCTACTTTTTCTTCCAAAAATCGAGCTAAATATATGTGTATGTATCAGCGCAACGGCTAAAAAGTTTAATGTTTAATGGTCAATTTTATTTTAAAAGTTTGAAAGGAATCGCAAAGAAAGGATGCTCAGTTCTGTATGATATTATTACTTTTGTTCTTTCCAGATGGGTCTGTTTAAAGGCAAACGTAGGATAGGGTTATCATTGACAACCAAAAAGAATGATGTAACATACAAATTTAAAAGAAAAGAAAATAAAGCACAGCAAAATACATCAAATTTAGATGAACAGTTTAGAAATGTAACCATGAGCACCCCAAATAAAATGAAGCGCAAGAGAACGATTGTCACCAGCAATAAAGTGAGCACATTCAGATCTCATTTGCACAAAAATTGTATTATCACCAATCGTTCGCTTGTACAATACACACCAGGACCGAAAATGGTAATACTTCTTGCGGAAATGATGGCGATGTATTCTGCAAACCATTAATCAGCTTAGTATATGTGTAAATTAAACAAAACAGTTGTGCTATTTGACATTTGGTTTTATACTTGCTACTAAGTAAAATGTTTTATTAAACTTTCAACCGCTATTTCTGGGTGCATACATGGCGCTAAATACAACGTTCACGTGACGTAAACACAATATTGTTTTGACGATTTAAGCATTGCTAGTCATGTTAGAATGTACACTTTATTTATAAAACTCCCTCGATATTTTTGCTAATTTGTTTTTTTTTATCTTTTCAGTATATTTATGTCTTTTCTCACCCATTTAGAAACAAATTTTTAAGAGTTATTTGAAAGCATAAATAAAATCGAGTAAGGCAGTGATACTATATAATGTAAATATAAGAAATGATATTTTTTCAAATCAATGAATCGCGCTAGCTGGAAATTAAGTATCAACATACATGTTTCCTTACAAACGTTATTTAAGTAAAATTAGAAAACTGTATTTATAATTCTGTAACTGTAAGTTCAGTAACGGTCAATACCCATTCTTACTACGTAGCATTAATTAAAAACAAATCTGACATCAAATATTGCTTCAACAGATGGCACCCTCCCAGTACTAAATAATAACTAATTAATATGACTTTGACTCAGAACGACTACTGACAAACGGACAAGGATAAGACAAAAGCTGTATGATGCATGCGGTTCGACAGGGGAATAAATATCTAACGTTTTCAGTTTCTTTGTTATCGTTAGAACATCTGGGAGAGGTATTTTGAGTGTTAGCATTTTCATATACGTATATGTAATCGAATTAAGCAACTTACAAGTAAACAATTATATTTATTTAGCATTTGTAAGTACCTAGTGAAACACATATTGCAATTGCATTTCAAGACTACCACAAAGTTAACACTAACTATTAAAAATCCAAAATGCGTTGAACATGAAAACCGTTGTGCATTAGGAAATGTCCCTTTCACAGAAAATATCATAATTATACAACTTATAACGCCATGATAGCCCATCATTAGACAAGTGCAAAAGAAAAGAGAAGTGCAAATATCTCGTAATACATTCTAAGGAAATGAATAGGATGTTGTTAGAACATCATTCATCAGCTGTTTGTAACAATCCAAGGAAAGCATGATAAAGCTCTGGTATGTGAGAATTGATGACACATTAAAAAATCTCCATTTCAAAGTGCTTTGGCTCCCACTCCGGTTCTTAGCGCCTCCTCTGCGGCGGTGGCTCCTCCACATGGTGATTAATGCACATGTACGAGATAAACACGCTAGTAAACCACGTACGTCATGCAGTAGTAAGATATGCTTTTCAGCAAGGTTGATGCAGGGACTATAAAATCTTAAATTTGTGTAAATTAGGGTGAAATATATGGAAAAATGTCTACATTTGGTTTGGACTTACTGTATTTTCCAACTTTCAAAAGTTCTCACGTCAAGGAATGCATTTACCTTGCAAAATGGCCTGCATATATAAAAAGTATAATCATTTCTGAATGGAACTACATTGGCTATTTTTTGAAATAGGGCCTTACATTTATCTGAGAAAGGAAACAATCAACTCACCCTTTTTCTTTGTTTACATTCTGCATGAAGTTCCGGTCATTAGCGCCTCCTCGGAAGTATCATTGGCTCTTTTTTCAACTCATCTCCTCAAAGAGGACGAGCCAGTGTTTACAGGCCGTGCAATAATTAATCTCATTATCAGATCAAATATACCGACAAACTAACATTTAAGATAGTTGGGGAGTAGACCATGCAATTCTCACGGCGTGCGAAAATTTTAAATTAACCAATACATTCTGACCGCCGAAGGTGTGAAAAATTTTGACACCTCTGCTCGTGTTCGCCATAAGCAACAAAGAATAAATTAATACACAGGGACCAGGTGTCATGCTCGAGCGATCGAGTTATCGATGCTCGACCCAGCCATGGTAATTTCACATAGAAAATAGAAGGAAATCGGCCGGGACCACATTAATTGCTCGAGCGAGCCCGGGTGCTCGAGTCATCGATGCTCGAGCGAGCGGTGTTTCACTGTACATTAATTTTGTATATTTTGTGTCATTTTCTGCAGTAACTTGATGTTTGTTTAATATGTTATCTATGCATGTTTTATTTGTCTTTTGCATGAATAATAAAAATGTATAGATAAAACAATAGCTTTTGATTTTGTCACTTGCTTTTAGAATAATTTTCAAGTGGAACCTCTCCAGATCAAAACCCATGATTAACAGAACTACTAGAAAATCTGAAACTCAGGATAAATATAAAGCCTAGAAAAACAGAAGCTCCGGATGAATGAATTCCAACCTACACTGCACAGTCTTCTTCCTGAAATTTCCTCATTTCTACACTTTTTCTTTGATAAAGAATACTCTGGTATAAATCTCTAATACAGATACACAAGTTTGAATGAACTAGGTGCTGTGATGTATTGGACGTTGTAGCTAAAGCGAAGTACGACTTAACCCTTACCCTGCTAAACTTCTATGATGAGCTTCCATCTTCCAAGTTGGACAGTACCATTAACTGTTAAAAGGGATGCAAAACGATACTGGCTGAATAGCGAACAGTGCAGATCATGATCAGACTGCATGGATGTGCAGGCTGATCATGATCTACACTGGTCGCAAAGGCAGAATCAATTGTGTCCAGCATGATAAGGGTAAACATGCTTTAGCAGCCACCTGAATTAGGCAGTCACTTGCCTTTAGTAGGCAGCCAGTTTAACTTCCCCAATTCACATCTGATTCTGGTTTCCACTTGCCTGAAGTAGCCACCCTTACCTGACTGCTAAGCATAGGTTTAACTGTATCACCATTTTATCTGCCTGCTATTTCTGTCAGCCATTTTTAGCTCATCTGATTTTTAAAAAAAAAAAATGATGAGTTATTGTCATCACTTGGTTGGCATCGACCTTGCCTGGTTAAGTTTTATGTTTAGGTCAGCTTTTCTCCTAAACTATCAAAGCTGTTACTTTAAAATTTGCAACACTTGTACACCATCATTAGCTGACTCTGTACAGCAAAAAACATAACTCCGTCCTGCTTTTTGCAAGAACTATGGCCCCTTTTGGACTTAGAAAATCAGATTCCTTGGTTAAGTTTTGTGTTTAAGTCAGCTTTTCTCCTAAACTATCAAAGCTATTGCTTTAAAACTTGCAACACTTGTTCACCATCAAAAGCTGACTCTGTACAACAAGAAACATAACTCCATCCTGCTTTTTGCAAGAATTATGGCCCCTTTTGGACTTAGAAAATATCAGATTTCTTGATTAAGTTTTGCGTTTAGGTCAACTTTTCTCTTTACGGTCATAGCTATTGCTTTAAAACTTGGAGCAGTTATTTGCCATTAAAAGTTGACACTGCACAACAAGTACCACAACTTTGCATTGCTTTTTGCAAATTATGGCCCCTTTTGGACTTAGAAAATCATGGGTAGGTCAATATTTCTATTATAGAGATAAAAAAATCAGATGAGCGTCTGCACCCGCAAGGCCGTGCTCTTGTTACCTTCAGGACCAAGTTGCTCGAAAAAGTACCCCACTAGACTAGATGCCCAATTGATACTTATTATGAATCTACCCTCCATATATTGATGAAAATCCCCTGAATTAATAAACAAAAAGATTGTGGTTTTTCGAACAAAGTGACTATACTGTCTGGTTTTTTTTTTCGAAAAAGTTAACCGTGTGTATTTTCTGGATTCAAAATTTACCAGTTAGACAGCTTATGCAGCGGAAAAAAGGTCTAAGCAACTGGCCAGGTTTTTACATTGTAGTTCAGCTTTAATGGATCATTGATAATTTATTAGATCTAAAAACTTCTGACCAGTTTTCTGCGCTGATCACAAGTTGATGACTGAATGACTTTAGGCCTTGCAGAAGTATTTAAGAAATAATATATCTCATTTAGTGATTTGTCGCTGAATAAATCATTGGAGTTCAGATGTGAAGGAATTATATCATAAGGGCGCAGCCCGAGTGATATAATAATACGCATCTGAACGACAAACAATGATTTTATTCAAAAGCAAATCACTAAATGAGATATATTATTTCGATTCTAACACGTTACCAAGGACTTTAAAGTACATCCTTGACGGCATTCATTAAATACTTGCCAGTTTTCAATCGGTTTCTTTTCCAGCGCGCCGCTATGCCATTAGACGATATGACGTAATAATTGTGATGTCAGAACAGTGAATTGTTGTATAATACTTCACTGTTTTCAGCCTTCTTTGTTTAATAGGAAAATGAATTGGATCGTGTTAGAATAAATGATAGATGTAAGGCACACAGTCAGTTTGATTTACAAGAACAAAAATTGTAATGACAAAATTTTAACCCGACTGTTTACTTTTGGTTACGAGAAAAGCAGAACCAATGTAAGATATTAGAGCCTCCATGCCAGAGCGGCCACTTACTTCAAACCACTTGCACTTTACAGCTTTGGGTTTAAAATATCAACAAGAGGGCAAAGATGGCCCTAGGTCGCTCACCTGATAAACACACCATAACAGTGTTTGACATAGTGATTTCATGGAAACAAATATTCTGACCAATTTTCATTAAGATTGGATCAAAAATGTGGTCTCTTAAGTGTAAACAAGCATTTTCTTCAATTTGACCTAGTGACCTAGTTTTTGATGTTTGTTTGTTGTTTTGGGTTTAACGCCATTTTCAACAGTATTTCAGTCATGTAACGGCGGGCAGTTAACCTAACCAGTGTTCCTGGATTCTGTACCAGTACAAACCTGTTCTCCGCAAGTAACTGCCAACTTCCCCACATGAATTATCAGAGGTGGAGGACTAATGATTTCAGACACAATGTCGTTTATCAAATAGTCACGGAGAACATACGCCCCGCCGAGGATCGAACTCGCGACCCCGCGATCCGTAGACCAACGCTCTTACCTACTGAGCTAAGCGGGCGGGCTCAGTTTTGAGCTTAGATGACTATATTCGAATTTGACATAGATTTGATCAAGGCAATCATTCTGACTAAATTTCATCAACCTCGATTAAAAAATACAGCCTGTATTGCATACAAAACGTTTTTCTTTGATTTGACTTAGTGACCTAGTTTTTGACCCCAGATGGCCCATTTTCAAAATTGGTCTAGATTTCATCAAGATTATCATTCTGACAAAATTTCATGAAGATCAGTTAAAAAATACAGCCTCTATCGCATACATAAGGGTTTTCTTTGATTTGACCTAGTGACCTACTTTTAAACCCCAGATAACCCATTTTCAAACTCGGCCTAGATTTCATCAAGGTAATTATTCTGACCAAAATTCATGAAGATAAATTGAAAAATACAGCTTCTATCGCATACACAAGGTTTTTCCTTGATTTGACCTAGTGACCTAGTTTTTGACCCCGATTGACCCGTTTTCGAACTTGACCTAGATTTCATCAAGATTCATTCTGACAAAATTTCATGAAGATCAATTGAAAAATACAGCCTCTATCGCATACACAAGGTTTTTCCTTGATTTGACCTGGTGACCTAGTTTTTGATCCCAGATGACCCATTTTCGAACTCGGCCTAGATTTCATCAAGGTAATTATTCTGACCAAAATTCATGAAGATAAAATGAAAAATACAGCTTCTATCGCATACACAAGGTTTTTCCTTGATTTGACCTAGTGACCTAGTTTTTGACCCCAGGTGACCCATTTTCGAACTTGGCCTAGATTTCATCAAGGTAATCATTCTGACAAAATTTCATGAAGATCAATTGAAAAATACAGCCTCTATCGCATACACAAGGTTTTTCCTTGATTTGACCTAGTGACCTAGTTTTTGACCCCAGATGACCCATTTTCGAACTCTTCCTAGATTTCATCAAGGTAATCATTCTGACAAAAATTCATGGAGATCATTTGAAAAATACAGCCTCTATCGCATACACAAGCTAAATGTTGACGGACGACAGACGACGGACATCGAGCGATCAGAAAAGTGAGCTAAAAAGTAGAATTCTTTCTAATGAAGGAAGAATCCAACTGGCTTACAGAAGGTCTGTTATTCTATCCAGGTGTCCACCAGTGCCTGAAAAATTGTGTGGGATCTTCTTCCAACACCACCTCATGTACAGTTGGAAAGTATGGCTTAAAAACAACCCATAATTTAAGTCTGAAACAGAATTTATGAGGCAAAAGAAATAACAGATAACTGATTATTAATACTTATTATGTCCCCCCCCGCCCCTTTCAAAGAAGGTGTATATTTTTAGCTCACCAGAGCACAAAGTGCTCAAGGTGAGCTTTTCTGATCGCCCCGTGTCCGTCGTCAACAATTTGACTGTTAACACTCTAGAGGTCACAATTTTGGCCCAATCTTAATGAAACTTGGTCAGAATGTTACCCTCAATAAAATCTTGGACGAGTTCAATATTGGGTCATCTGGGGTCAAAAACTAGGTCACCAGGTCAAATCAAAGGAAAAGCTTGTTAACACACTAGAGGCCACATTTATGACTATCTTCGTGAAACTTGGTCAAAATGTTTATCTTGATGACCTCTAGGCCAAGTTCTAACCTGGGTAATGTTGGGTCAGAAACTAGGTCACCCAGTCAAATCAAAGGAAAAGCTTGTTAACACTCTAGAGGCCACTTTTATGACCCTATCATCGTGAAACTTGGTCAGAATGTTTATCTTGATGGTCTTTAGGCCAAGTTTGTGAATCTGTGTCATGTGGGGTCAAAAACTAGGTCACTAGGCCAGATCAAAGGAAAATCTTGTTCTAATTCTAGTGACCGCATTTTAAGTTTGAAACTCATGAGAATTTGTCAGAATATTTGTCTTGATGATTTCTAGTTCAGGTTTGAATCTGGGTCATGTGGGGTCAAAAACTAGGTCACTAAGTCAAATTACAGGACAAGCTTGTTAACACTCTAGAGCCCACATTTATGACCCTATCTTCATGAATCTTGGTCAGAATGTTTATCTTGATGACCTCTAGGCCAAGTTCGAATCTGGGTCATGTGGGATCATGGGGGTGGGGAGGGGAGTGCATTTTGTGTTCTATGAGCTCTGTTTTCTGATAACAATGGATTGCTCAACCCAGTATCACTGGTATCAATGACTAGCTTTACCGAGATATTAAGGGCATATAATATACAGTCTAACTCCATTTACTCGAACTCCTAGGGACTGACAAAATTTGTTCGAGTTATCGGTAGTTTGAGTCATTGCACAATATTCACTATGCAGGGATTTTGCTGGGACCTGATGACGAGTTTGAGTGCAGGATGGTCCGAGTTCGAGCGAACGAAGTTTGACTGTATCGCAGTTTTTGATAAATTAAGGGTGAAATGCTTGGCCTTTTAGTCTGATACGGCCCATAATTGAATGTCAATGATACTTTATCGCCATATACGGCAGGTACTAGGTATCTCGTACTAGGTTTCCTTAAATTACGGTATTAAAATTCTCAAAGAAGTCCCGTCTTAAAAACATATGCACAAAGTGTGATTTTTATGTTGAATCTCAATGGAACATGCTCAGACTCTTGGAATTTGAGATACCCAGTTTCAACTGTAAGTCCAATTTGACTAAAGTACATATCCTATTACGCTACGCATAGGATCTGACAACGAGCTATTGATAGCCTCGTTCTGACGACCCTTCCGCTAGCCAATCAAAAGCTAACTTACAACATTCTGCAAGCTTTAAAAAGCCTTGGTTTTTGATATCTACAATTTTTATGTAGAAAGATGTCAGATAGCCGGTTAGCTCAGTCGGTAGGGCACTTGCTCTGTAAGCGAGAGGTCCCGGGTTCGAGCCCTGGATTGACTGCAAATTTTTCTTACTCTTTTGACATTGAACAAGTTGTCTGATTGGTTCAAATCAAAATAGATTTGCGAAAATAAAAATAGCAATTTTGGAAACCCAAAATATACAGAAGACAAATGTGAATGGGTCATTCTCAGATCTTCGTTTAGAAGATCAAGTACTTTAGTCAGATTGCTGTAAGTCATATTATAGTTTGATTAAAGTTGCTCAGAAATGTTGATTTTAGTGAATAAACAAACCGGATCTGGATGGAAGTTAAATATCCAGCAGTCCTAAAAGCTCACCATTAGCACTTCATGCTTGGGTAAACTAACAAAATCTACATGTAACTTGTAAGAAACACAATCAGTTTACCCACTTGAATCTTTTCAACATAGTTTTTTTTTTATAGAAATATTGTTTTGTTTTGTTGTTTTCACGGACATATGAACCCATTCTCTGTAAGCAACTGATAACTTAACCAGACACAGAAACTGAATAGTAATTTTTCTGAAAGCATTGGGAACCAGTTAATGGCTTTATAAAGGCTCAAGATCCAGACATCATAAATTCAACTAACATTTAATTCCAAATGCAAAACTACACCAGAGGCATTACATTCAAGGTCATTAGTCCTACATCCCTTTTTCATGGAAGGTGTAGCATACTTAACTCCGTAGGTAAAAGCGCAAGACTTGGTGGATAAGAGAGGTTGGTAATTCAAGTCCAGGTGCTGCCATGTCTGTTCTGTGATGATTCTACAGAAACCAGTGTACCTGAAACCTTTCATCAACCACATCTGGTTCATTTACGGGAAGTTGTCATTTGCTTACAAAGAACAAGTCATTCCTTTTATAGAATCCAAGAAAGTTAAATAACAGACCTTTCAAACAATTAATATATGCTGTTGGCTAACAAATCACTTCAGGTATAACAACCACTGTAACACTAGGCTGCTTTCAGGTCAATGAACAAAAAAAGACACATCATTTTTATGTGTCATATAATAACCTGCTCTAGGCAGTAGTGATTTTAGTTATTTCACAGACAGAGATATTTTTTTTATGAATGTTAAAGAAAAGCAGTCAAGTAGTGCATAGTAATAACAAGGTTTATTTCAACATGCCACCTTTGTGACCTACCTTAAAGTGACCATGCACTGACTTTGGGTCAGTTGTCACACTAAATTTATTTCACAAAAGGTAAGAAGCATCAGTAAAATAATCAAATTTTTGTTATAAATACAAATATAAAAATAATTCTCATCCATCTTCAAATATTTTGCCTACTGTTTGATCTACAAAATATGTAAAACTGTTTTTTGTGTGAAATTCAGCATGATCTTGCAGGAGCAATAAATCAGTTAAAAATTATCCTATTAATTAAAAATCTCCTGTACTGATAGTAGCATATTTTTTATAAGATTTAAGATGTAAAGGCCAAAACTAGATTTTTTCCTGTGTAAAAATCTAGCTAATGAAAAATTCAGGAAAAAAAAAAACGTTGAAGGATTTACTTCACATATATAAAATAGTACAGATATCACAAGGTTTCCTTATATTACAACTGTATTTTTTCCTTTTATACTCGCTATTCATCATACTAACAAACTAGTATATTCAAAACTATCTGACATTGTAATTCAAGTTGATAAAACAGTGACAAATTTATACTTTAACAAGAATGTTTTCTCTTAATGTACTTCTTTTAATTTGTAGTGAATGTTGGCTGTATTAATTTTCATTTTTGCTTTGAGTCCACTAATTTCTGCTGCTTATTCTTGCAGCTACTTGCTACTGGAGTCTTTGGGACAGTCCAAACCTTCATGAGCTCTAATGTTTTCAGCATATTTTTTGAGTCATTTCTTTTGTCACATGTCTGCTCTTCTATTTCTTTGTCTTTGACTTTTACTCGCCTGGGCCTTAGTCTTGTAAGTGTGGAATGAGTTGTGACAGTTGCTGATGAACTGTAATTACTCGCTGATTTGCCTTTTGTTGGTGCTTCGCATAAAATGCAGCCGTAAGTATGTAGAGATGTTGCAATCTTTTGTTCTACCGGTTTCTGTTTTGTACATTTTCTTTTTACGCCTTTATGAGTGGTAGACTTTCCTTTAATCGTTTTTTGTTTCATTCTTTCATGTATTTCATCAGTGAAAACTTTAACTTGTGTGCCTGTGATATGTGTTTGACTAACACCTGTGTCTGATCTCTGATTCACCAAATGCTGGGTTTGTCCACATGCTCCATTAATTAAAGCTTGTGGTGGCTGAAGCTTGGCTTGTAATTTGTTTCCCCGTATTGCTCTTTGGTCCATTTTACCATTTAAAAATGCACTCTCAGCAATTTCAAGCGCAGTTCTTACAGTATCAGTTTCAAGTTGTGTTGTAATTTGGTGATTCAATTTGGATTCCAAATCTGCACTCAATTTGTTTACAATTTCAAATTTCTCATCATTGGTAATAACTGAGATACTTTTTTCCCACTTGTACAAAAGTCTATTTATTTCACGTAGAAAAAATACTCTAAATTTATCAGTTAGCATCCTTTTTAAATCAGTAAGGCCCTGATATAAAGTAACATTTCTACGCTCAGACAAATTAGGTGAACATAATCGATTTTCAAGTTCAAAAGTGAGGGTCTCAATCAGTTGTTGCGTTAGAAATATTTTTAACTGTGATAAAAATTTCTCTGCATTAACCTGTGTTGTTTTGTAAAGATTGCATTTTATATTTAATTTCTTTTGGCTTGAGTCTAGTTCTGTTACAACAGTGGGTATATTGCTTTGGTTTTCTTCACACTGAGACTCAAAAGTACAGCCATCACCTTTGACTTGCTGTGGGGTTTGGGTAATTATACTAATACTCTTATCAATACTTTCTCCCATTTTCATGGTATCTAGTTTTTCTTGTGTGTGGTTTGTAGGGTCTTTCATAGAATTCTTCTCCGGGTGCAGGTTTCCTTTCATGATATCTATAGACTTCACTCCAAAATCATTCTCTTCAATTGGTTCTGATTTTATCTTGATGGTCTCTTTTTGTTCATTTTCTGTGAGGTCTGACATTACTTCAGGAATCTCTTCAGGTTTTCTTACTGAACATTCCTGTTCGGACTGTTTTAATGCTTCTGTAAGATCTGTTGTAATGTCTTCCGTTTCCATGGCTTCTGCTTTTACATCAGTGGTATCTACAGGCTCATTTGCAACACCTGTTTCTACTGGACCTGATTTTACTTCATCAGTCTCTACTGATTCTGTTTTCACTTCCACTTTCTGGTCAGATTTAGTTTCAGAAAGTTTGAAAGAATCACTTAATGTGGCAACTGATTCATTTCTGACACCAGTGCACCTTTCCATTTGTCTTAGTTTGACTGCAACAGCATCAGCAACCAGTTTTGGATCATTTTTGCAATTTTCTGGAATTACAAATGAATCTGAAAATTTTCTTTTATTCTTAGATCTTTCTTCTCTTAATTCAGCATTGGGGTAATTCTCATATTCTTCAAAAGATGTTAAATTACGATTTTCACAGATACTAGAAATATTGTGTTCATGAAATGACTTATCAGAATTACTGTTTGCCACTTGACTTTGTTTTAAGTGTTCCTTATCATTCTCTTTCAATATGAAAGAATCAACAAGTTTTCCATCTTCTTGCTTTTCAATATGCACAATTATTGGTTCAGTAGAAGTGGTATGTGGAGCCGCCTTATTCTCCATTTCATTAATGCCCTCAAGGTTCACAATTCTTTCTGGCACACAATTTGCTGACGATGATTTTGTTTTTGTTGTAGAAAAATAAAGAATTGATGGTATGGGAAAAGGTCTTTCAGACAATCTTTTAGCTTGTTCTAATACATAAGGATATACTGAGGCCCTTGGATAGGATGTTTTTACTTTGGGAGACTTCTTACAACTAGGTTTATTTTTCTTATAACCAGAAGTAGGTCTTTTAGCTTTTTGCTTTTGTTTAGTCTTAGCATTTGCAATTTTGAAAAATGCTTCATCAGTTTGTACTTCAATAGATTTAGAGAGAGGTTCACCAGTTGCAGGAATCTGTTTCAATGGTGCAGAGTCATTTTCGTAATCTATAATGAAAGAATTAAATGTTTCCTCATCTTGATTTTCAATTTTCACAACAGTTGATTTTGTGATGCTTGAAACATGCGAGTCATTTTTAAAGTCTATTTCATTTGCTGCATCTAAACTCTGTTCACTTTTTATATTGCCTTTTATTGAAGATGTTGTTAGTTCTTTAGAATAATTAAATGCATTGTTTTTATTTTTCCTTTCCTCTGGACATGCCATTTTCCCAGGAGATAGAGGTGCTGCAGTTATATCTTCTTCATGAACACTTACAGCATATTTTGCAATAAGCTCTTACTTTGAATGGTCAGTAGATAGCTCTGAATCCTTCAGACTTGTTGTCATCTTTTTTGTACTTTCCTCTTTAGCACTATCTTATAACTTAACTGGAGAGCATGAATTCTGGTCACTTGCAACTCTGTTGTCTTGTTTTGCCTGGAATAAAAAGCAAAGAAACTAGCGATTGTTTTTCACAAATGAGCTGTCATAGGACAGTAATGCTTGACCATTCAACAGTCTTGTCAACTGAATTGATATAAGAAGGTTGAAAAAGGGTATAATTTTGTAAAAAGAGATTTATGTAACCTATAGAATGTGTCGTGTCAGATCATCATAGTGGACAAATATGTGAAGTTTCAATCCATTCCCATTAGTTGGTACTGAGCTAACAGCTTACATACAAACCTAAACCAAAAATTGTCACAAGGGGCATAATTTTGTAAAACTGCAAAGCAAGAGTTATAAACCCTGTGCAATGTATGTCAGATCATCACAGTAAACAAGTGTGTAAAGTTTCAGTCCATAACCTTAACTAGTGGGTACTGAGATACAAGCTTACATATAAAAACTTAACCAAAAATTGCTAAGTCAAGAAAGGGGCATAATTTTGTAAAAAAGCAAATAGAGTTATGGAACCTCTGCAGTGTATGTCAGTTTATCACAGTGAATAAGTGTATGAAGCTTCAATCCATTCCCTCCAGTGGTTACTGAGATACCACCTTACATAAAAAACTTAACCAAATTGGGACGCTGGCACCGACACATGGATGAGTCCAATAGCTCTATCTATTCATTGAATAGTCAAGCTAAAAACATATGTTTTTCACCACTTATCATGCAGAAATTGTAAATTGTCACAAATTAAGGGCCGTAACTCCAGGGACAATCAATGAACCATAACATTCCTACAATATACACTCTAGGCTTGGCAGTGGTAACTTGTGTGAAGTTTGCATAGTTGTGCATATGACAGCATGTTAGAGCTTATTTTCTTCCAGCAGAGTTGTGGCCCTTGATTCATCAAATTTTATTATATTTTTAGCCACTTTCCTTTATATATATAATACCGCAAATTCCACCAAACCTTACAAGAGTGATAAGTGCCACAACATTGTCTTTATTATGTTGACGTATTGCCGGCATGTTCAGCTTCAGTGATTTTCAGCAGAGTTATGGTCCTTGATTTGTCATATTTTGCAGTTTTTACACTACTTGCTTAATAAAGTTATGCTGATTTACCTAATTAGTGACTGTGAAGCATAGATGTGCGTATTATCATAATGTTCTGATGAAATGATTTTCAGCAGAATCTTGACCCCCGATTTGTCAAATTCTTTGATCTGTTCTACTTCTCCTATACAAATGATTGTTATCTCAATTTTGAAATTTTTGTCACCAAATAGAGGTTTTCTCCTGGAACACCCCATATACAGTGCTTTAGGGTCTAACCGATAGCTAACTAATTTTTCCTGCCTTCCAATTCAAAGAAATGAAATTTAGTAGCTTTTAGCTCACCTATCACAAAGTGACAAGGGGAGTTTTTGTGATCACGCGACGTCTGTCGTCCATCCATAAACTTTTGCTTGTGACCACTCTAGCGGTCACATTTTTCATGGGATCTTTATGAAATTTGGTCAGAATGTTCATCTTGATGATATCTAGGTCAATTTCGAAACTGGGTCATGTGCGGTCAAAAACTAGGTCAGTAGGTCTAAAAATAGAAAATCCTTGTGACCTCCATAGAGGCCATATTTATCAATGGATCTTCATGAAAATTGGTCAGAATGTTCACCTTGATGATATCTAGGTCAAGTTCGAAACTGGGTCATGTGCGGTCAAAAACTAGGTAAGTAGGTCTAACAAGAGGGCTATAAAGGCCCTGTATCGCTCACCTGACCTATTGACCTAAAGATCATCAAGATTAACATTCTGACCAAGTTTCATTAAGATATGGTCATAAATGTGGCCTCTAAAGTGTTAAAAAGCTTTTCCTTTGATTTGACCTGGTGACCTAGTTTTTGACCCCACATGACCCAGATTAGAACTTGACCTAAAGATCATCAAGATTAACATTCTAAGTTTCATGAAGATAAGTCATAAATGTGGCCTCTAGAGTGTTAGCTTTTCCTTTGATTTGACCTAGTGACCTAGTTTTTTAACCCCACCTGACCCAGATTTAAATTTGACTATAGATCATCAAGCCTAACATTCTGACTAAGTTTCATCAAGATATGGTCATAAATGTGGCCCCTACAATGTAAACTAGCTTTTCCTTTGATTTGACCTAGTGACCTAGTTTTTGAACCTACATGACCCATATTCAGACTGGACCTTGAAATCATAAAGATTAACATTCTGACCAAGTTTCATGAAGATACAGTCATAAATGTGGCCTCTACAATATTAACAAGCTTTTCCTTTGATTTGACTTGGTGACCTAGTTTTTGACCCCACATGACCCAGATTCGAACTTCACCTAAAGATCATCAAGATTAACATACTGACCAAGTTTCATGAGGATACAATCATAAATGTGGCCTCTAGAGTGTTAACAAGCTTTTCCTTTGATTTGTCCTAATGACCTAGTTTTTGACCACACCTGACCCAGATTTAATGTTGACCTATAGATCATCAAGCTTAACATTCTGACTAAGCTTCATTAAGATATGGTCATAAATGTGGCCTCTACAGTGTAAACTAGCTTTTCCTTTGATTTGACCTGGTGACCTAGTTTTTGATCCTACATGACCCATATTCAAACTGGACCTTGAGATTATCAAGATTAACATTCTGACCAAGTTTCATGAAGATACAGTCATATGTGGCCTCTACAGTGTTAACAAGCTTTTCCTTAGATTTGACCTGGTGATCTAGTTTTTGACCCCAGATGACCCAATATCTAACTCGTCCAAGACTTTATTGAGGGTAACATTCTGACCAAGTGTAATTAAGATTGGACCAAAATTGTGACCTCTACAGTGTTAACAAGCTTTTCCTTTGATTTGACCCAGTGACCTAGTTTTTTGACCCCAGATGACATAATATCGAATTCGTCCTAGATTTTATTGAGGGTAACATTCTGACCAAGTTTCATTAAGATTGGGCCAAATATGTGACCTCTAGAGTGTTAACAAGCTTTCCCATTGATTTGACCTGGTGACCTAGTTTTTGATCCCAGATGACCCAATATCGAACTAATCCAAGATTTTATTGAGGTCAACATTCTGACCAAGTTTCATTAAGATTGGGCCAAAATTGTGACCTCTGGAACGGTAACAAACTTTGCCTTTGATTTGACCTGGTGACCTAGTTTTTGACCCCAGATGACCCAATATCAAACCCATCCAAGATTTTATTTAGGGTAACATTCTGACCAAGTTCCATTAAGATTGGGCCAAAATTGTGACCTCTAGAGTATTAACAGTCAATTTGTTGACGACGACGCCGCCGACGACGGACACTGGGTGATCCCAAAAGCACACCTTGAGCACTTCGTGCTTAGGTTAGCTAAAAATAGAGAAACCTTGTGACCTCTCTAGAGGCCATACTTTTCAATGGATCTTCATGAAAATTGGTCAGAATGTTCAACTTCATGATATCTAGGTCAAGTTCAAAACTGGGTCATGTGCGGTCAAAAACTAGGTCAGTAGGTCAAATAATAGAAAAACCTTGTGACCTCCCTAGAGGCCATAATTTTCAATGGATCTTCTTAAAAATTGGTCATAATGTTCATCTTGATGATATCTAGGTCAAGTTCGAAAATGGGTCATGTGTGGTCAAAAAACTAGGTCAGTAGGTCTAAAAATAGAAAAACCTTGTGACCTCTCTAGAGTCTATACTTTTCAATGGATTTTCATGAAAATTGGTCAGAATGTTCACTTTGATGATATCTAGTTCAAGTTCGAAACTGGGTCACGTGCCATCAAAAACTAGGTCAGTAGGTCAAATAATAGAAAAACCTTGTGACCTCTCTAGAGGCGATATTTTTCATGGGATCTGTATGAAAATTGGTCAGAATATTCATCTTGATGATATCTAGGTCAAGATCAAAACTGGGTCAACTGCAGTCAAAAACTACTAGTCTAGGGCAGTAGGTCTACGTGGTCCGTGTGTCCGTGCGTAAACTTTTGGTTGTGACCACTCTAGTATAAGATCCAGCCTTGAAATTTGGATGACATGTACAGTTTTGCACACCAATCTTTAAACTGTCTTTCAGTGACCATAAATGTGACCTACTGATCTACTTTCTAATATTTTAGCATCAGTTTACCATTTGAAACATGTGGTTCAATATACTCAGGTGAGCGATTCAGGGTCATCATGACCCTCTTGTTTCTGTATATCAAACAGAAAACAGCCATTCTTTTCAAAACATTTAGCTTTTAATAGAAATTCATGTGTTTTTTCTCTCCATGCCATTGTTTACATATGTGCTGGTTTAGGATGTACAGGTTAGCTTTGATCATGTTTTCCATTATTAGTTTAAAATCCACATCTAAACAAACTTCCAAAGATTTTTTTACTATAAATCAGAATAATAATGTATTCTCTTCAAAAACATTCAGCTTCTTAAATTTCTACCAAATACTTTTCATTCACTGATGTGTTTTACATACACACACACTGATTTAGTCAGTAAGGGATAGCTTCGATTTTCATTTGATGACATAATATAAATACTACAACAGGCAAACATTTAAAATATATGTCAGAATGTCTGTCTGCATGCCAGTAAAAGAATGCTATGAAAAATTATACAATATTTCAAGTCTAAATACAAAATTTATCAACCTATCCTCTGTTCCCTAAAATCCGCTATACCCCAGGGCTCCAGATAGTTCTTTTGGCCTATGAGTACTCACTCATGATATTTTTTGCGATTTCATGAGTAAAATCCGAAATTGACCAGGAGTAATTTTACTCCTGAAAATTTGTTAATGTGAAAAAACAGAATTTATAACATATTTATTGGGTATTACAATGCCCATGAATTTGTTTGCAGTTCAGTTTCAATTCAGCATTAAAGTGTTTGCTTCTTTTTTCTCCCTTGGCATGCTTTGGCTTCACACTCGCTACTAAATCCAATAGAATATTCAATAGGGCTGTAACGAATACATTGAGGGACGAATTATGATACGTATCACAAATAAAGGGTGACGAATACAAATATTTATTCATGAATATGAATTCTATACTAAAAGTAAAAGGTCACTGAACATTATGATCGTGGCTTATGCCAACAATAATTACAGTCTGCTGGCTAGATTATAGTACTTTGGTCTTGATTTGGTCTTGAGTCTTCTTAAGTCGACGACTTGTATAGTCCCCCTATACGAGTGTTATCATTAACTGACTTACTGGGTACTAAAAGCACTGAACTAACAATGTTCAAAAGTAAAAAAAACAAACAAAAAAAAACACTGAGTAATCACGTAAGCTTAAAGAGCTTTGGATTCAAATAACTAAAACTGTCAAAGTTCTGTTTGGCAAAAAAAAAATTACTAGACGCAACAAAAACTGACGGACCTCCAATATTCAACGTTGCTCGACATGTTGTTTATATTGACAGTTTTCGGATGTCTTAAAATGGGAATTCCAACAATGTTGAAATCAAATATTATATATAAATTTGATTATGAATTCAATCACATTTCAAACCCAGAAAATTATCTAAAAAAGCATTTTTAGCTCGACTATTCATAGAATAGTAGAGCTATTGGACCCGCTCATGCGTCGGCGTCAGCTTCGGGCGTCCCGATTTGGTTAAGGTTTTGTATGTAAGTTGGTATCTCAGTAACCACTTGTGGGAATGGATTGAAACTTCACACACTTATTCACTGTGATAAACTGACTTATACTGCACAGGTTCCATAACTCTGTTTTGCTATTTTACAAAATTATGCCCCTTTTTTGACTTAGAAATTTTTGGTTAAGATTTTGTATGTAAGCTGGTATCTCAGTACTCACTAATGGGAATGGATTGAAACTTCACACACTTATTTACTGTGATAAACTGACTTATATGCACAGGTTCCATAACTCTATTTTGCATTTTTACAAAATTATTCCCCTTTTTCGACTTAGAAATTTTTGGTTAAGGTTTTGTATGTAAGCTGGTATTTCAGTACTCACTAATGGGAATGGATTGAAACTTCACACACTTGTTCACTGTCATGATCTTACATGCACAAAGCAGGTCCCATATGATAACTCTGTTCATTTTTTTTCCCAAATTATGCCCCTTTTTCGACTTAGCAGTTCTTGCTTAAGTTTTTGTATGTAAGTTGGTATCACAGTATCCACTAATGGGAAAGGATTGGAACTTCACACACATGTTCACTGTCATGATATGACATGCAGTGCAAAGGGTCAATAACTCTATTTGCATTTTACAAAATTATGCCCCTTTTTCAACTTAGGAGTTTTTGGTTAAATTCTTATACGTAAGCTGGTATCTCGGTACCCACTAATGGGAATGGATTGAAACTTCACACGCCTGTCCACTGTCATGAGCTGATAAGCACTATGCAGGTTCCAAAACCCTGTTTCGCTTTTTTACTGAATTATGCCCCCTTTTCGACTTTTGTATTAATTCAATTGACAAGGCTGTTGAATAGTCGAGCGTTGCTGTCCTCTGACAGCTCTTGTATTAATGGTAAACCAACATCAAATATCGACCCTATGTCTTATCAAATCAATGTTGTGAAAATATCCGTTAGGCGGAGTAATACGGAGAAAACGAAGAAATAGTGCGAAATGCTATATAAAATGGGAGCGTTTTCGGTAGATTTCTTGTGTTTTAGGTAAATTCAAGTGATGTTAGTTTGAATCATGCAGTTTTTATTAATATTCGTTAATACCGGTTCGGGTCACGGCGATTAACGAATACAATTCGGACAAAAGTGTATTCAACTAAATCGAATATTTGAATGTATCGTTACAGCCCTAATATTCAATATACCTTTAGCTATGTTTTGGGGATCATTTTTGTTGGTTTAAAGAATGCATAGTGTTTGTTCACTTTCACATTCTTAGAAAAAAGACATTTTTGTTGTTTACTCCGCTCCGGAAGTTGATATTTTAAATCGGCACCTCTTTTAAAATACACTACCATGCCATCAATATTAATCCCAACTGTTTGATAAACGCACGCATTGATTGTATGATAAAGTTTAACCTAGGTTTTTAGAGAACCATTCAGTGCGTATGTTCAATGTGGGAGAATTAATGTTGACCGTGCTCTGTTACATAAAGCATCCAGACGATTCAGATTTTGTTTACGCTAGTAAAAAGTCATTGCCTGCGTTTCTGTAATTAAGTATACATTTCTATGCACTTAAAAATTATCAGACATGCGTATATGCATTATTTCAAAGCGTTATTTATGCTAATACACATCTTACCTGGAGCCCTGTACCCTAAAGCAGTGTATGTATTTCAAGCGCTTTGCGTCACTGCTAATATACACATAGAAGGAAAACTTTCTGCATTGTTTTGAAATGTAGCTTAAGTATTTAAAAACATGCCGATCCAGTAAAACTACTATACCTGTATCGCCCACTATTCGTTGGCAGTTTCATAATAGCCAAATTACGCCTACCCGAATTCTGATACACTATTTTGATTTCCTTTGCATATTCGCATAAAGAATCATATTTAGTCTGTGTGTTATGAGTTTTTCTGTAGGATTATTGTGCATATAACCTCATCTGCAAAGAAACATTATGAAAATTACCATTAGGAGAAGTTATTCGACAGTTGTTTCGGCCGAATTCTTTCTTTTTGTTGTTATTGTTGTGTTGTTCTGTCTGGTAACTCGGGTACGAATTAATTATCATTGTCATCCTCTGTACTGCGCTCGAGTACTCACAGGAGTCTGAAATTCTATGAATAAGATCATAGAAGTCAATCTTTACAAAAATTACCCCCTAGATATATATAAAATTATTTTATATATATAGGGGGTAATTTTTGTAAAGATAGACTTCTATGGTCTTATTGATAGAATTTCAGACTCCTGTGGTGTATTTATTCTTGTGCACTTTTTCATTTCATGACAGGGAAGATGTTTATTCGGATTCGCTGTTGAAGCGACCAAAATTTTGAATATATTGGCAAAATGCTTGGATTAAGTCAATCCTACCATCCAGTCTAATGTCTATTATTTCTAACAAGGGTAGCCAATGTAATGTTAGTGATTATATATTTTCCCTGTGTAATATCAGTTCGATATCTTTTTCCAGTATCTATCTTTGATTTCTGAATTTTGTACAATAAAATATATAGTGCTTGACTGTTTCTGGTATATGACATTCATCACATAGCATTGATTTGTTTGTGTCAATCTTTGACCAGTGTGCATTTAGTATAGAGCGGCCACTAAGTAGCTGGTTGGAGTTCATTGTTTACCACAAAGAGTGTCCTGTGCGCGGACAGAGAGGGGTCCGTTTTCTCATTTTCCACAGAGAGGGATCCGATATGCATGTTTACACCGTGTGATTGATTGTACAAAAAGCCTGTCTATTAACTTCCCCTACCAATGATCTATTTCCTGCAAGTTGGTAAATTTCCTGGATACAGTCTACACTTTCTGATACCTTGTACTTGTTATTTCCTTTCTGTTTAATCTTTTCTTTCATATTATTAACTACACCATTGCTTCTCTCTTCTCTGTGGTCTCCTCAGTATCTGTTATGCTCATTTCGACTGCAGCAGCTTTTTGCATGGGAATCTGCCAATTCATTGTCTCAAAGTTCTTTATGACCTGGGATCCAGTGAATTTCTATGTCATATTTTCTGTCTTGTAGGTTTGCCAGATGTTTCTTTATTGTAATGATGTTTTCTATCATTTTTGTTTGTACTTCTTTACAGAACTCTTTTTTTGAAGCAGCAGTTTTCGTTGTTATAGTCTGTTTCAATAAGTGGAGTATGAAATTTTTAAAGCGTGATAAATGGTAGAGATTTACGTACTAAAGAATAGAATGTTCTGTATACTACATCTCTGTAAAGGGGTAAACAAGAAAGGAATATAGATAGACCATTCTTTCCCTCATTTTTATATGCTCAAAGGGACGCATTTTGTGATGACGCTAGGACGTCCGCCATCCATTTAGTTTCCAGTCCTAACAACTAAGACTGGTTTGACTAACGATACTCGAAAATTTGGCAGGTGCATTGGTGACGTGCAGTGGATGACCCAGATTTTTATACCTTAATTTCGAGGTCGCTTGTTCACAGGTTTGGGTCATACCCTGTACAATACCATTTCAGTTTAATATCTTAAAACCTGTTGACCTATGATTATGAAAATGACATCCACCTAGTGAATGACCCTATTAATTTTGAAGTTTTAGGTCACGATGACAGCTTTGCACAAAATCCGTGGGGGCTGTATTGAATTTATCTGGATATAATTTCTTTCACGGAGGAATATCTCCAAAACATTTTCATGAATTTTCATAACTACACATTTATAAATGTTCTCGATAATATGAAAATCAGGTATGAGCCAGATCACTTCATCCAAGGTCGGGGTCACAGTTTCAAGTCAGGAAGCTTAATTTTGTGTGCGCTCCATATCTTCTTAATCTATGGAAAGATTTGTATGAACCCATCATTAACGTATGAAGATGATATGCAGAAGGCCCAGCTCTGGTCTCTATACTAAACGTCAGTGTCACTTAAAAAAGTCAAAGGTCGCTTTATTTCAGTCGTTTCAATTGACTTTCAAGTACTTACATGTAAATGATCGCCACCATCATATCAAAATCATGCTCGACCCAGGTCTCTAGGAGGTCTAAGTACATGGTCACAGTGACTTGAAGGTCAGAAAAAAAACATTTCCGTTCCATGTTTAGCTTCTGAATCAGTTGTTGACTTCATCAAGGGGATGCGCTGAGTGCACAGATCTGGCCGCTAGGTTCAAGTTCAAGGTCACAGTTAGAGGTCTAAGGTCATGATCGTGACATATCAGGATGGTGTCCAGGGGTATTAACTGGATTTAGTGATAGCTCTACATTGAGCATAATCTGATATATTTTTAGCTCAGACATTTTATTGAAAGATGTGTTAAGTTTGTTTAAATCATGAAATGTGTGAGGGAAAAGACTTTTATAACATTTGAATAATACACAATTCTGTTATTTTTATTTTTCAGTTTGCCAAGTATTGGCCAAGACAGCCGGGATACAGAGGACGACTTGTTGTTTAGTGCTGAAGACAGGTATTACATGTCAAAATCAAATACGAGATTCTCATGTTGATGACTTTTACGATAAATAAAGTGGCATATACATATACCATATAATTTTAATCGCTAGTGACTAGAGGTCGAGCACTCATTGACCTGAAAAAATTATACAGTCTGTGAATATAAAAATTCTTATACTACACTATATGAGATGGTTGTTCAGATGCGCAAACTTCTTTAATTGCAATGACAGTTTTTTTTATCAGAACGTTAAAAATAGATAGGTCTTTGTTACTCGAAATCATTGAGTTTACACCAGAGCGAAGTGCACTGTTGATCAGTAAATGCTTGATGGATTGGTGTACACATTCATTTAACAGATATATTTTGTCAGTATGCATGTATATGATTTTACAGGACGGATGATAGAAGTAAGGATTCGATTGCAGAACCTTTGTATGATCTTATCAATGAAGTCTATGAGCTAAAAGGCATGTTTAAGTGGCTGAGAAAGAGTTTTATTGCATTTGTTGAAGTGACTTTTGGAAGGTCTATAAACAGGTAATCTAACGATAATAGTTCTAAGTATGAGTTATATGGCATGTTCAAGAACTAGCTTAAAACAACGGCTGATTGCTGTGTCTTGAAAAGACATCTGAAAGGTCTGTAAACAGGTTAGTCAACGATAAAAGAGTCTTGAATGACAGACTTAGAATTCTTTCTGAATTTGTTGGAATTTGGATGAAATTTAAACATGTAATTCGATTAGTTAAATTAAGGTGATCAACCCACGCGACTTTTGGATACCGTACACACGGATTAAACGTCTCTATTCAGGTAACATTTTGCCTATATTTTCTTTATCACTGGACAGATTTTCAGTAATTTAAATGCATCAAAGACAACAAAATGGGTGCTTTCATCCACAAAAAGCATCTCCCATCCGTTCTTGATACTTTTCACTTATTCACCGCCCAGCTGCTTTTCGTGGACTGACTAGATATAGTAAAACTTTCGCATAGACTGAGAAAACTACTGAGAATCGAAAGCAGACGTTTCAAGTTGTGCGGAGGAAAGCACTCATTTTCTGTCTTCGACACTGTCTTACGACAATCCGAGAAGTAATAACGAAAATATAGGCAAAATGCTACATAAATCGGGAAATTTTCTCCGTGTGCACGATATACAAAAGTCTCATGGGTTGGCCACCCTGTAAATCGTAACACTCCCGTCACAGATAACATTTTGATGGTAGACAACTCGGGTGAAACGAAACAGGTACCTCGCTGATAAGTAACTTGGTTGTAACATTACTCCCTGTTAGCAAGTGACTAGCATGTAAGTGTAACTCTGACTCTGTTTAAATATGTATTGATGACGTGTGTTATTGAATTTGTTTTACAGACAGCTGAGGGAAACAGTCGACTGGATTTTCTCTGAGCCGATGATCATTTACTATATCAAGAGTTTCAAAGATTCCATGTGGCCAAATGATGTGCTAGCTGAACCATTACCTTCCAGGTCAGATGAAGAAAAATTGAGGACCAGATTAAAAGCCAAGGAAAAGTTCTTACTCATTCAGCCAGGTACTATAAATGACCTGTACATGATTAACTTTTCTGGGCATTCCGTTTATTCTAAACATAGCTTTGCTGGATGTATATGTAGTAAAATAACCAAGACGCCTAAAATGTAAATACATGTACACACATCAGTTAAGCAGCGTATCCCGGATATATAGAAAACGAGAGTAACGAAAAAAAAAAATGAATTTGTTTATACATAATAGAGCAGTTTTTAAAATTTCTGTTTCCAGAACATGAGGTAATCTGTAGATGTGGCCTTTTGAGATTTTATTTAAACAGAATTAATACTGCTTGATTAGGGAAAAGCTGTGCAATAAAAGTATCAGTTTGAGACATGTCTAATCAGTTTAAGCACTGCGTTCCAATTTACTTCCGGATGGGGATAGCAATTTATGATAGAAATATTATCTGTGTGACTCTGTATGACAAGTGTCCGAATCATATACAGACTACTTTCTGTCTAGAAAGGCATTTCCAGTAGCTTATAAATAATCATATGGAAGTCTTAAATGAAACATATTTGTGTCATAATTGAAACATGAAGCCTATGTTGAAGAGCACGAGTCATTTTTGCAGGAAATATTTTGAAAAGTATATAATGCATTAATCAGCTTCCCTTTCATGCGAGCTTACTTAAGTGACCGCTTTGTATGTTTTTAGTTTTTACTATTTTAGTATAAATTTTTTAGCAGCCCAAATAGGTCAAATGTGTATGAGCTTGACATTTTCACGCTATTTATTCAGCTGTGATAAACTTTTTGCGTTTCAGATGCTGTGAAAACTCTTGTAGGAGAAGAAAACAAGAGACGAGGAACAATAAAAATGTTCGAGGTTCTTCAGGACACAAGACTTAATAAACAACTATTTTATGTAAGTGCTTTGTTGTTTATAAGAAGATATAAATTAAGAGTCATAGTAACCTTTAATGAATTTGCCCTATTACTATTACTATTGGTACAAAATATTATATTTTTAGTTGAAAGCTAAATTGTGCCACAGTTAAATAAATTTAAAAAAAGCTGGAGTTACATGTACTTGCTGTGCTAATGATTATAGACACTTCTATTTATTTGTATACGGCAGTTAATGTAAGAGGACTAAATTTTGCTAGTTCAGCTTGTAGTACAGACATGATTCATTTACGAGTCCATTTAAATAACTTTGACTCGGCTTGCAAGTTTTGTATGTGTAAAGTCTGAGTGGTATATCGTGTTATCAAAACAGGGCTTGTAACAATAATAAAATCTGTAAAAAGATCTTCAGGAAGCATCGAATGCAACCTAGCCAAAAATAGTAGACTCGGTCTGTTAATGAAAGTCACACAGCTCGCACACTCGACCTTAATTTTCCAAAACTGAAACTTCAATTCAATTTTCAGGCATTACTGCTATTGCTTCTTCAACACCTTATACCAGAACTGGGTGCCATGTTGACACAAGATGATGCTGTAGAAGACAGTAGTGATGTACCTGTTGTAATAAGTGGTGAACAACAGACTGATGTCAAATGAATGAACAATGTTCTTGGAAGTTCATAACTGTCGCTTATATTATGTTTGGTATCGCTAACAACTATTATTTACGATACGGAGGTCACTATGATCCCAAGGCGGCAGCTATAACCTTAAAGCTGCTTCGTTGTAGCAACGTGGGATGTGCAATTTCATTTTTTCATTTCTAATGCATATTTACACTTACTTGAGGCAGCTAATTTATAACAAGTCCAATTGCAGTATAAACACTGAAGGTATAGATTAGTTTGTTAAGTATATCAGAAAGGGTAATGCAAGGAACAAAAACTTGAAAAACGGCTTTGATATTGTTTTTTTCCCAGGAAATAAGCTGAAGATCGTGGGTACTTGCTACAGGTATTGTACACATGCTGACCTCTAGGCAGTTATCATATATTGCATCTTAAATGCTTTTTACATTCCGAAGATTTTTTTGTGTTTCGTTGTCTTTCCTTGTTATTCCAAATAGATGTCTTTCATTTTCATAAATTGTTGCTTAAACTGTAGATTCTTCATGTAAGGAGAAATATTCGTTTTTCTTGGTCAGTATATAATTGTAGTGAATTTAGAAATTCTCTCAACTGCATGTTTCATACTGGTACAAGATATTGTGAACTGTGATGATCTTTTTGCTTACTTATATCTTTAGTGAAACTCTGATTCACATTTTAGTATAACTGAGAGACATTTCTTTAAATTCATAAGAACCTTTTCTTCACTGTCCCGTCTCTAAACTAATGCAAAGGTCTTTAAGAAATGCGACAGTAAAAGAGTACTCCTTGCATTTCCATTCCATTTGCTGTGATCAATGTCCTCAAGGGTCCAAAGAAAATACATTTATTTATATTTTACATCATGTAACTCGATAAATCACCTGACACATCCAAATACTGCTTAAAATTAATTTGAAAACCAGATCTGCACGAATCTTGTGGCCAGACACGTATTGCCAGAATTTGCTCGAGTAACGCTAACAGAATTCTCAATTTATTTATCAGTTTGCTGACTTCCTGGCTACGCGTTTAAGCCGGCAAAGCATCATCCTTGATCAGTAATTCCCTTTTGAATGTCTTTTTATGGTATGCCAGGTATAGCGTCATTGTCGAGAGTGTTTATGGCCCTTTTTTGACATTGACAGTGTTCGAGGATAGGGAACATTCTCACTTTATCTTGAGACCGTTTTTAATGATGATAGAATTTGTATATATTACATTGTATTGTTTTTGAATAAGAATGTATATGATATTTTGTTTATTGTTTTACAGATATTTGTGCAATAAAACATTTAAAGTAAAGCGTGCAGTTGTTGTTGGTTACGGGTTTAAAGCTGTGTGTAGGTATATACGGCAGCAGTAAAAATCTGTTTCATTGACCAGAATGAACTTGTTCTCGGCAACAGTTTCTATTACACTTGTAAATCGGTTCTTATTGAAAGAGAACCTGGCAATTGAAATGACAGTTAATTAGATTAAAGCACACAACTGGATAATATTAAAAAAAACGACTTAAATTTCCAGCTTTTGATGTGGAGGAAGACCCAAGGCGCCTCTCAAGGCATTTTTCATATAGGAAGAGTATCTGGGTAGAACCACTGAACTTCCATAAGCCAGCTCAACGGCTTCTTGACATAACAGAAGTCAACACCCGAGTAAGGTATCGAACCCCAGTTGTGAGGGCAAGTGATTTGAAGTTGGCCACGGATGCCCCACTGTTTGGTTTATACTGTCATGTTAACTCGAAAAGCTGTGTTGTTTTTATCATTATTTTAGATCATGTACAAAGAGGAGTTGCAGACATCATTTCTAATACGTTAGAATGTTCACATATTTAATTCAGTAAGACACCAGCAATTTTTATGTGGAAGCTTTTGAAAATGTCTACCGGGATGGGTTGCCACATCAGTTGAAAATTTTAGTTTTTCTCCTTTGGTTAGATTTGTATATATTTTGTCTACTAATGGTTTCGTTATATTCCGTATAACCTGGGGCTCGGATCTATATGCCGGGGTTAATTGAAAACGCTTTTAACATTGACTGACTGAACTACTAGGCTATTTGCAAAAAGAAAAACTCCCGTTTGTTATTCGTTTGAACCAAGCATGAAAACTACAATTTTTTACTTCGACACATCGAGGCATAAGTACATAGGAGTTTGGCTGACTGGACTTGTAATTTACTTCGGCAATATGTCGAATTTGGCTTAAAAGGACTGAAAATGCATACATATATAGGAGTTTTGACGGGACTTGAAAACTTCTTCGAGATAGCCGGAATTTCGAAACAGGTGATTTCGAGATAATTATCGAGTTCAAAATCTGTCAACAGAAATGCAACATCTAACTACAAAAAGCCGTCTGAAACTACTAACAGATGACAGAATGTGATTAGATAACAATATCAAACTTTAAAGAACAATGTGAATATCTTACAAAATTTTATGTTAGTTAACAAGCGGACAATATCGAGTTTGTCTTTATTACTGGTTTGTAAGAGAGAGATATATATAGGCATTAAACTATATCAAAGGAAAAAAAGTAAAACATATCATTTACATGAACATTTACCATTTTCCCCTAAAATACGGTTGTCAATATGAGATCAACTTACAATATCAGTACCCGTAATGACAATCGTGCACATCCGTAGAAGTTTGACACGTAAGACACTCGTGTTTTTCCGTTACTATCTTTTTGTTGTGGGCCTACTTTGCGATACATGGCTCTATGGCTGTGTTTGGGGTGCTCTGTGCTTCCTGGAAATCTACCCTTACATTTGATCTTTTACATGGTTGATGCATGGATGATACATGAATGACTCCTTTATAATCCTGCAATGATTTATTGAAAACCATCGTACTATTTCGGAGATATTAATTTTTGTGCACCGCCCCCCCCCCCCCCCACCCCGCCCCCCTTGAGTGGTGGGGGCATATAGATATGGTCTTGTCCGTCCGAAGTTCGTGACACGCCTAGCTAAAAAGTATTTGATATAAATTGATGAAACATTGCAGGAGTCTTTATCATGATATGAACTTGCGCACCTCCTATTTTTCGTCTGGCTCCACCCCCTATTTCTAGAGTTACGGCCCCTGAAATAGAAAAAAATGCACATTTTCACCTTGTGACACGCCTAGCTCAAAATGTATTTGATATAGATTCATGAAACCTTGCATGAGTCTTAATCATGATATGAACTTGCGCACCTCTTACTCTTCATCTGGCATCGCCCCGTATTTCCAGAGTTATGGCCCCTGAACTAGTAAAGAAATACACATTTTCTCCTTGTGACGCGCCTAACTCAAAAAGTGTTTAATATAAATTAATAAAACTTTGCATGAGTCTTTATCATAATATAAACCTGCGCACCTTTTATTTTTTGGGTGGCTTCTCCCCTATTTTTAAAGTTATGGCCCCTGAAATAGTCAAAATTGCACATTTTCGCCTAATAATGTGCTTAGCTCAAAAAGTATTTGATGTAAATTCATGAAACCTTGCTCGAGTCTTTATCATGATGTGACCTTGCACACTTGGTATTCTTCTTGGGAATCTTAGTGCTTATTACAGAGTTATGGCACTTGAAATAGCCCAAATAGTGGATTTTTTGTTTGTGATGCTCATAGCTCAAAAAGTATATGGCCTAGAATAATAAATCCTTTCCATAAAATGTTTGTTGAGGCTATACCCCCTTAAGACTGCAAACATTTGAATTATTGCCCCTTATTTGTGGCAAATGTACCAGTGGGGGGAGGGGTGGTGGGGGGTCACACCCTGTGTCCTACAGACACATTCTAGTTTTATCATGTGTAGTCATGTACATGTATACTAAGCTAAATGCACATACCTATGAAACGCTAACAAAAATCTGAAATAAGGGCGTACATAACAGTATGTTGTTCTTCTGAAATACGTGCAAGGAAGATACTCATGCAGTGAACTGCATATTTCATATGGGAAGTCTGTAGTATCAGGGAAAACTGTTTACAAGTGAGTTAAACGAGAGAAAAAGACCAATGGGGTCAAACGCACTGAGGTTTTCAAAAGATGATCGCAAAATGGAGACCTGGATGAAAAGTCGACCGTAGACCAGTAATTGCAAAAAGAACTACGTGTAAATGTGTCATAAAGGTTTTGTATTCCATCTTTTTCTAACTAAATGGATAATGTTGTGCAAACTCCTACACCGTCAGGAAGGTCAGTCACTGGAAAGATTTATATAGTGACAATATATATATAGTACTTAAAACTGTTGAAATAAAATACAAAAAAAGCGTCCTAGAACTGGTCTTCGCGGTCTTCAGTTGTTCCATGACAACGCTGCAACTCACAGAAGTGCCATAGTTCAAACGTTCCGGAGGGATGAGAAAGTGGCACAAATCAATCATCCGGCTTATCCTCCACGTCTAATTCCTTGTGACTTTTTCCACTTTCAAGGCTAAAAAAGATGCTGGCTGGGCGCAAATATTTATCGAATAAAGCACTTGGGAGTGGTATTTAACATACCGAGGGAAGACTATTCTGCAGCGTAAGGGCGAATATGTTGAAAGGATAAACTAAATTTGAAGTCTGTACACATACTGTGTGCCATATTTCAGCATGTGTGAATGGCTTTCGTATATATTGTCTGAGAATTAACATGAAATTGTTTATATAAATAGCTTTTGAAAAGAAAAGTGCATATTAAACACTGAAAAGTTGGCAGGCTACAGAAAAATTTAGAAATCTTACAATAAAAACAACACATTTACCACTGCACTGCAAGACTTAGTATTTTAATAGATACCTGCATATATATATATAATTGAACGCTGAACTATTATCAATATATTACAACCAAATAGTCACTTCCGTTTTTAAACATTATCTGTGTTTGTCATCAGATAATCCATGAGAATATATTAACAAACTACTTAAAATTAAATTACTTTTGACAGGAACAACCACTCATTTCGTAATATATACATATGCACCAGGTTCTTGGAAAAAATTAAAACACGTATCATTTAAATATGTTAAACTAGCATACATTAGAAATATTTGAAATTATTTTAGCATTTCTTTTCAAATGAAGAGGAATACATATGAATACGTTTTTGGATTGTTTATAGTCGTAATATTTATTAAGAATGACACAAGGAAACAATAAGAAAACCTCCCATATAATTGTAATGATCTATATGGTGAATTCCGAACAAAAGAGGTTTATTTGTAAGTTTTGCACAAATTCATTTCACCGGTATCGTGAAAAAAAAAACGTTGTGAACAAATTATGAAACACGTCCTCTAGAGTCTGACTTCTAGGGACACTTCGAGTGTATCAGGACCACTTTCTCTCGGCCCTGTCTTCTGTGAAAACTTCTGGCGTATTTGGGGCCACATCTGAGGAGATTTCGAGTGTATTTGGACCACGTTTTTGTGGAAACCGGGTATATTGGGACCACTTTCTTTACACCCCGACTTCTGTGGAACCTTCGGGTATATTGGGACCACTTTCTCTACACCCCGACTACTGTGGAAACTTCGGGTATATTGGAACCACTTTCTCTACACCCCGACTTCTGTGGAAACTTCGGGTATATTGGGACCACTTTCTCTACACCCCGACTTCTGTGGAAACTTCGGGTATATTGGGACCACTTTCTCTACACACCGACTTCTGTGGAACCTTTGGGTGTACTGGGACCACTTTCTCTACACCCCGACTTCTGTGGAACCTTCGGGTGTACTGGGACCACTTTCTCTACACCCCGACTTCTGTGGAAACTTCGGGTGTACTGACTACTGGGACCACTTTCTCTACATCCCGACTTCTGTGGAACCTTCGGGTGTACTGGGACCAACCCAACTTCTGAGGAAACTTCGGGCATATTGGAGTCACGTTCTCTTGAGCCCCACTTCTGAGAAAACTTCCAATGGACATATCAGTTAAGATTTTGAAGCTCTTCTTCAAGAAGTCTTAGGCTTAATCGCTACAGTATTTTACAACTAGCACGACCGTGATCAGAGAGACATTAACATACAGCGTACTTCATAGAAATGATAAATAAAAAATATTAAAATTACAATGGAAGTGACAGATTTACAAATATTAGTATCTGTGCTTCTATGCATTTTCATCGCAGTCGGGGTTTCTGGAAACATTATTTCTTTCATAGTTTGGACAAAAGGTCAAAGGTGTTCAAGGATGTCTTCTTCAATCTACTTCAAATTTCTGGCAGTCGGTGACGTCATGATACTGCTTGTGCCTGGCGTTGAATTTTTGCTAATATTAAATCCATTCAAACCTATAATTTTTCGTGAAATGAGTACTTTCTTGTGCCGACTTCTTAACTTTTGTATCAATTTCGGCTTCGAGCTGTCGGCATGGATTACAGTCACTTTAACAGCTGAACGGACACTCTCTTTGTGCTTTCCATTAAAATTTTATAAGTTCACACGACTGAATGCTTGTAGAATTTTCACAATATCCTTCATTAGCTTAGTTTTAATTGCTGCAAATATACCTTATACACTTGAAATGGACATAATTGATTCAGAACAAACGTTCAACAGCAGTGACGACGTACTGACACAAAAATGCAACTTTTCTACAGAAGCTGCTGCATATATATTTATGGTAACTGTTCTCTGTTTTCATATAGCGATACCAATACCTCTATCTGTCGTCTGCAACATTATTATCATTGTTAAGTTATGCAAAGGGCAAAAACTAGCGAGCTCGAACACTGCACGAAACAAGAGCATAAAACATTTAACTATTCTCACTGTATGTATAAGTGTCATACATTGTCTGTCAACTCTCCCGGAAAGTTTCCTCTGGTTTGGAATAATACCGGCAAATAACAAAACTAGAGTTTTAACAAATGTATGTCTTTACCTAAATAACAGCGTTCACTGTCTGCTGTACTGGTTCATTGGAACTGAATTCAGACAGGATTTAAAATGTATTTGCAAGAAAGGAATGTGTACATGCTGTAGTACAGTTGGTAGAACACAGGCATAAAGGTGTCGCCAGTGAAGATATGTTGGCTATATTCACAGCACACTATAGTAATTGGTGTTTGAAAGCTGCACGCCTTCAGATTAATGTTGAATTTCTCGAAATTCAGGAAATGATTTCATTAGTTATTAATTACAATAATAAAAAAGTGTGAATTGATTTTAAGGACTTTCTATCTATAAATGCTTTCATTGTATCAAGCCGAGCTCTCTATAAAGCATACTGACCCTACATATTTCCGTAGAGGGTCAGTAACAAACCCAATAATTTAATAATAATAATAATGCGACAGTGTTTTATTACTCGTAATTATGAAAAGCATATTTCATAAAATTTGTGTTGCCAGATTCAGACTCCTAAACATTTCACAACATGTACGAACGTTATAGGATGGATTGTCTTGTCAATCAAAAATATACCTACGGAAGCCGGACAGAGACGTGTACGAAACTCTAGCGCTCGAATGTTAGCATGTATGTGGAGTTTGTAAAGGGAAGGAATGTTTGTGCGTTTTTATGTCTTTGTTTTACCATCATTTCCTTACAGGATGCTGTATGCGTGGCTTGCTGCTTCTTTGAATGTAGCATTTCTTATTGGACGTCTGTCCTCGCTTTTTTTAAAATCATGAGGCTGTAATGACAAAGGTCCAACACAGAAAAAAAACATTCAAAGAACACTGTCGCCCATACCCATACAGCACCACACAGTGCACTATACAGTGGTAAAGGTAAATGTACTCACACGTGCTTCGGTTCAACACCTGTATACATTAACACATATCACTTGTATGATCCAAGCATACATAGAGAAGAAACGCAGCAGGGCACTGCCTAGGAATGGTCAGTGGCAGAAATACCACTGGGAATTTAAGGTAGCTTACTCAGCCTGTACGGAAATACGACCTGTTTTACAGCTATAAAACGTCAAATGGAGAAATATCAGAAACCCGTTTGAAATTTACAGGTGTAAAACAACTGCAGGTCTCAGATATACAGCTGTAAAAATGTAGTCGAAACTTACAGCTGTGAATTGGTCATGTCTCAAAATCACATCTGTATTTTCTTGTTAGGGAAATGTGAGTACTGTCGGCCATCTTTAATGCATTTTGGCGGGATATAACTGAAATTCACAGAGGCACCACACCATCTAAAATATTGGAATTTTACCCAAGTTTCAAGGATGCAGCGTGCCCCCCCCCCCACCCCCCACCAACACACACACACACACACACACACACACCGCACTCCCCCACCCCCAACAAGCATCAGAGATTCAAGCTCACTGTACGCATTTTAAAATAATCATTGAAAACACATCTCTTTAACAAATGTTATATAAAATAACAATATCTGAAATACTGTTGAAAAATGGCGTTGAACATCAAACGAACGAACAAACAAAAATAACAGTCATGACAGATTTATTTCGTGTTGAGAAAGGGATTGCAATCCTTTAATAGTGTATGTAATGTGATTTAACGCTGAGCAAAATTTAAGGATGATCTTGTTTTAATTACTGTTCTTTTTGATCTTTTACCAATGTATTTACATGCATATATATATAAATGTATGTGCTCTTTGGTGTCTTTGTAAAGAACGTTTGAATGCACATATTTTGTATGAAAAAAGTTGCTATATAAATGTGGTATAATAATAATGATAATAATAATAATAATAATAATAATAATAAATCTACACTTTTGTTAATATTACTGCATTATTTTCTTTTCTACGAAAACTTTTTTTTTTGCTATTTAAGTTCAACAACGCAATAAATTGTCGATGGAAACATGTAATACTTTGTATAATTTTACGATTTTCTTAATTATTTACCCTTCTATTTAAATAAAGACATACCAATCTATTATGGTACGTTTTTATCCTAAAAATTGTTGGTACAAAAATTTACCTTGGCAAAAGGGCTTTGTCTTAAAACCAAGTCCAAGCCTGACACATTTAGCGTCAGGAACATGCCCCTAATCCATTTTTCCGTAACTCAACAATTTTGGGACTTAAGGTGTCCGATCCACAAATAAGTAAGTTCTATAACAGTGCTATTAAAATATATCAAATATTGAAGCTTGGTAAGCTCACACAATTTTGAAATCTTTTCAAAGTGTAATGTCTACTGAAAAAGAAAATATAAATTACATGACAAAAATATGTTACAGAATTTTATTGGTTTTACTTTATAGTTTTCAGTGATACTTCAAAAAATTCCAGTTATTACAGTGTAAGATTTATTAATTCGCAGCCAAAAACATGACTGAAATGATTCTTGCATATTATCTATGGTCATCTTATTTAGGACTTAGTAATTCAAATGATACCAAAAACATGGGACATGGGTATCGAATTTTACCTATTTGTGGACCGGATACCTTAAAAAAGATCCGAGACTGTAACCATTACTTGTACGTCACCCGATCTAGGTGCGTAGCACGGTCATAAAAAGTAGTTACCATTTTTTCTAACACTGTTCTTACTAGTATGTCGTGTTAGAATCGAAATAATAAGTTCCCAAGTCTTTTAAGGCTATATAGTTGCCCGTCCAAATTTGATTACTATGGCAAAATATATCTGAAAGAATAAGTTTTGTTTTTTCTCATATTTAAGCCTATGTAGCACTAAGTTACTCTTTGGGATGGGGCCAGTTTGACCCTGGGGCCATGATTTGAATATCTTTTGTAATTGTCTGGTAGACAATGATGCACACACTCACGTGACCTACAAAACACGAGTTTTAGCTAAATGTATTTCGGTATCAGTACATCTGTAATCTTGTATGATATCTAAATTCTATCATGCGAAAAATATCGCGTTTTCGCGCTATTAATATCGTGTTTTCACGATTTCACCCATAGGACGACAGCGCGAAACCACGATGGCCCTAACGGAACACCGTAAATAAATGTCCCCACCACCTTTTACTTGAAAAAACAAAACAACTCCAAAGTCTTAACGTTTGTATTACAACAATATATAATAAAAATAAAATATCTAAAGTAAATTGTTACAAAACCAAATGATAACCAAAAACTTAACTATGATTCAAGGTTTTACATGCACATTATTTTGTATACATACTTATAATACCATATATATAATAAGATCTCAAATAATTGTCCCGTTTGAAAAGCGTTTAACCACGGATAGGAGCGCTTTCTTCAAAGAGTAAACGGTATCTGATTGTTAAGTGTATAAGCTCGAGATCTATAAAATAACATACAAAAGTATGAAATGAATAGCAAACAAAATGTACTGTAAAATTCCTGTTTTAAGGGTATATCAATCAAATAACTAGTAAAAGAAACGATAATCGAGTTAAACACGGTTTAAAAAAGATACTGACTGAATAGCAAACAGTGCAAATCAGACTTCACGGATATGCGGGATGATGGTCGCAAAGGCTAAATCAATCGTGCCCAGCATGATAAGAGTTAGAATAAATACCACCCCCCACCCCTCAAAAAAAATATGATCATATCTAACAGTAAACACATAAATGTATAAAAGTTGGTTATGAATATTAGGAACAAATGAATAAAAAGGATGAATGGTTATACTTATTAATATATTAATATAGTTAATAATTCTTATTTTTCCTTCTAATTATATACACATATAATTAATCAAAGTTATTAAAACAACCTTTTACAATACTCTTATTTACAGAACTTATAGCTAGTTTTATCTGACGTGTGTTAATACCATTTATCATTTAATGCAGTTTAACTTCCACCTTTTTCTTCTGTTGCCAAACTTCCTTATTTTGTTTTATATATGTATATTATGCACCATGTTATAAAATGTTGAAATATGAAATAAATAAATGAATGAATGAATGCTCTATTGTCATAATCCAAGTGCTTCCGAGTGCGGGTTTAATAAATTACGCACGTCCTTCTACTGAGACACAGGACTGCATTTAGCAATTCTTGCCTCTGTAAGACTGGAAACAGGAAGACATTATGAGAAGTTAGCTAATGGTGGAGGACAATTTATGTCATTTTGCGGCGTTCTAGATGAAGCCCACAGTCTGCTAAAACGTATCTTGTGTAACGACTAACATGCTAATAAGTTTGAAACTGGAGCTTCCTTTTACTGAAACATTCAAAATTAATTCTACTTTCTTTAAATGTTTTAGACCAAGCCTGTTCGACCATCTTCTTCTCTATTTAACATCAACGTCCAAATTATTACAGCAGTATAATAACAACAATATGTCTTTGACTTGATTTCACTCCCACAAAGTCAAACATTTGATAAACATATTTAAGAAACAATGTGGTGTTTCTATGGAAGCCCTTGAGGGACACTTGACTTTCGTACTTCCCATTTTTGACTTCTAACTTTTGCACTTTTCACTTCTAACTTCTTGACTTCTTACTTCACACTTCTAAATTCCGCACGTCTGACTTTCGCACTTCTCACTTCCAATTTCCCGACTTTCTACTTCTGATTTCTAACTTCCACACTTCTTACTTCCGACTTCTTGACTTCTTACTTCCGTCTTCTAACTTCCGCACTTCTGACTTCTAACTTCCACACTTCTGACTTCCAGCTTCCTGACTTTCGACTTCTTATTTCCATTTTCCACACTTCTTACTTCCAACATCCAAAGAGGGAAAGTTGAAAGTCAAAAGTTTTGAAGCCGGAAATCAGGAAGTTAGAAGTCAGAAGTGCAGAAGTGCAGAAGTGCAGAAGTGCAGAAGTCAGAAGTTGGAAGTTGGAAGTCAGAAACCAGGAAATTAGAACTTAGAAGTTTGAAGTTGGAAGTTGGAAGTTAAAAGAGTGGAAGTTAGAAGTCAGAAGTGAGGAAGTTGGAAATCAGAAGTCAGAAGTCAGTAAGTTAGAAGTTAGAAGTGTCGAAACTGTAACTAAGAAATGAAAAGGTCGCAAGTTATAAGTTAGAAGTTAAGTAATTGGAAGTCTGTAGTCGGAAGCGAGGTAGAAGTGAGGAAGTTGGAAGTAAGAAGTTTGAAAGGTGGAAGTCGACAACTTGCAAGTGAGAAGTGCAGAACTCAGAAATTAAAAGTAGGAAGTACGGAAGTCAAATGTCTCTCAAGAGTTTCCATATGTTTCAGATGTAACATTTCCTATGCGTAAGAGCTTTATTTTTAGATAACAAATAGAAACTAACTACATTAATTTGTAATGGTAACATGTACATGTAACACAAATATCAGCTCACAAAAACGTTATAAATCAAGTTGGTTCTTTAAACATGAATCTCACAATTACATGCTAAACTCTTTAAACATTTTCAAAAACATTTTATAGTCTTCTATCAGATTTAACAACACAGGAAGTCAAAATTAAGGCGGGTGTATTTAACCACAGACTGAAAATTAGACTTGTAATTCTTTCATTTAGAGTCCATTCAAACTTCCTTAATTAAAACAGGTTAAATGTTCTTTGAAAAACAGAAAAGAAGGCATAGATGTAGTACATGTTTTATAAGAGGCAAAATGTATGTCCAAACATATCAATTGACATTTCTAGAAAGTCTTCCTAAGTACTTCATTTGAAAAGTTTTTACACAGTTCGAGAATAGTGGTCAGTACAGTATGAAATGTTTAACACTATTCTGTGGTTGCTGAAACTACATTATGTGAAACAATAGCCGCTGTTCTGAAAAAATGTAAACGAGTATAAATGAAGTCGCTTTGCATTATATTTTGAAAGTTCAATATTTAATCAAATAAAACAAGCCTAGTAGTTTAGAAAGTCTATTTTATCAGGTCAAGAATTGATGAGCACACATTTTCCCATGTTGTTTTCAGTACATACTCCCCGTTTTCTTCTGACCACAATACTCTAGCGTTCTTACGATAAAGTTGTTTCATAGCAGGTGACATCATATCCTCATCAACGTGCCCACGTACCATCAGAACGATAGGCTTTCCATAAATATGAGCTTGATCAAACTCACTGCGACAGTACACACTTGAACAGTATAAATCTGATATTAATACGACCATAACACACGAACGCTCTAAGCATGTCGCGATTTCGTCATGGACCATGCGGCCAGGCCGGAAGTACTTGTCACCCGTGCATATTAGATTTCGGTTTATTCCAATTATCTGCTGAAGGGTTTCATTCATTTGATTAATGACGTAAGTATTTACGAAATTTTCATCGTCACTACTATATCCTAGAAAAGCCACAAATTCATACGCATTTTCGCCGTCTCGAAGGCGACTCAGAACTTCTGCTTTGTTTTTCCGGTGTTTCATTATTTTTCTTCTCTTGTAAATTATAACTGAAAGAGATATTATTACTAGTAATACAATGCCAACTGTTATTGCGGATACCTTGATATGTACCTTTCTCCGACACAGCGTTTGTAATTTTTCTAAAGTTGCTTTATTTATTTCTTCCTTTGTGCCATTTTCCTGTTGACACTGGAGATCTGTGTTGGTTAAATTCGATTTAATTGCTCCCAAAATCCAATCAATAGAGTTCCGATCTCCACATTCGGCACATGATATCGGATTAAAAAGTAAAGTGATCTCTATCTCCTGAGTGCCATTCACGAAATTTAGCAAGTTATTCAAATTATTTAAAGAATCCTGTCCAAGTCTGACTATATTGTTGTTGCAAAGGTTTAGCTCTCGCAGATGCTTCAGTGTTCCAAGGTTAAAGGTCACATGTTTAAGCCAGTTGCTTGAAAGGTCGATTACTTCCAGATGCATGTTGCCTTCAAAAAATGTTGAAGGTAACCTGCGTAATCCGTCGTTCGACAAGTAGACAGTTTTCAGCTGTTTGAGAGGCTTTAGTAAAGTTTCAAAGAGAGTAAAATTCTCTACTGCCATAGCATTTATGAAATTGTCTGACAAATCTAAACTTTGCAGATTTGGAACTATTGCTAACAGACTTGGATGGATAAATTCCATTGAATTTTCATACATTTCTAACTTTTTAAGAGTTGGAATTGAGTTGTTACCAAACACAACTTGACAATTCAGTCTTTCTAAGTTGTTCTTGTTCAAAATAAGCTCTTCCACTTTCCAAGTGAAAGGAATATTGACAAAGATCGTTACATTTTCAAAACAAATTTTTGTTTCATCCGGAATAATTTTTGTAAAATCTAAAGTTTTAGTTAAGAATAACATATTTATAAAGTCCACTTCTTTCAACGTGCTGAAATTGTATGCAACATCTGAAAGTTCTATCAGTCCTGGAAGTAATAAAAATAGGTTTGATGGTAATGTTGCATAACTTACATCAATTGTTTTGAGTCGTTGAAAGTTCTGGTGTTCCAACCCTTCAATATGGGCATATCCTATTTTTGTGTTGGAAACATTGAATTTTTCCAAATGTTTCATATTTTCAAGAATTTCTGTAATACTTACAGTTGTAATCTGGGTGTCACTGGCTTCAATTTTCTTAACAGGCTTGTCAGATAAAGCATCAACAAATGCTTCATCCAGTTGCAGATAGTTTGAGATATAACCAGCATGGGACAAAGAAATTTCTGACAAATTTGGAACTTTTTCAGGACCTTTAAGAGCTTTGTTAAGTTGCGTCATGTCTAGTCTTGAACATCTTCTGAAATCAAGTATCTGCAGTTTTTCTAGCCCAACAAACGCATTTTCATTGAGATCAAAGTTGTCTAAATGCAAGTGTAATTCTTTAAGTTCCTTTAATGCGGAAAAACATTCCGACTGCAGCTGAATAGAAGCAAAAATAGACTCATCAGTTAGAATATCATTAATTTCCAGAATTGTAACATTTTCCCAAGTATTTGACTGGAAAGTTCTTCCGTTGCAGATTCTTTTTGAAGGAAGACCATCCGAATTAGAATTTTCAAACCAGTCTACAATGTGAACGACTGTAATGCCTTGTGGTATTTCCTGCGGTATATAATTACATTCCAGTGTTAAACCTGTTTGTTCACATGTTTGTTTTTTAATTTCACCTGAGTCCACAGAGACTACTTCAAAAAATGCTGACAGCAGGTACATTGCAAAAATTGTTCGTCTCACTTCCAATCTTCATTTTAGACATGTTTATAAATGATCCCGACTAATCATAAATGTTTTCCCCAGAATAATTTGATATACTGAATGACATGGTATAAAAGTTTTTACATGCACAGTAATTTTATGATCATGTCATATTGTTTCCACTGCGTTAAATCGCAAGATAACAGCGATGGTCACGATAATGTATTGAATAAAATTATTTTTATCACTAAGTATTATACGTATACTATTCCCCACAAGACACATGGTACTCTACATGTCAAATCCAACTAAAATTCAATAAATTCCAATATTAATTTGATTAACACTTCTGAAATATACTGTTGACTGCACGCTATCTTATATCATACAACGTAATCTGTATACATATGTGTATTGCCATACGTTGAAAACAACATGAAGAAAACCATTCAGTCAAGAAGATCTTGAATTTACATGATATCAACTTCTTTTTATTGAAATAGTCCACCAGTACTTAAAGTAAAATCAATGTCCTTCAAATACGCTGTCTGCGACATATTTGCCATCTGGCTGTTGGTTACTTCCTTTAAATTTAAACTCGACTAAAGCACAAGTATCATTTAAGGCAATTGAAATTTATATTTAATTTCGTTTAAGCACTTAACAAAGCTACGTTTTAGTACGAAGGCCAACTAGGGAATTACCTCTTTTCAATTTAAAAATGTCAGTTAAATTTTCTTGTTTTTTTTTCAATAGCACATAATAACAAGGTAACTAGAGCGTGGGGTAATAAGAATGCAGCAATAGGGAAGTAAAGCAAAGTTACGTTAACATGATATAACACACCAACCAATCAGACCGGGTTGGGCTTGGTTTATTTGTAGAGAATAGTCTGGTGTAATTTATTCAAATTACAAGTAATTTGTATAGGGAAACATAAGTTTCCGTTGAAGAAGTATCATGTATGGTGGCTGATTTGTGTCATTTTATTATTTCGTTCTTACGTATAGCGTCGCAACGACAAACGTCGATATATAAATATAAGTTTAGATATCTGCCCGAGAATATCTGACATTACCCATGCCCAAACCCCTCAGTGAAATGTGACTTTGACCTTTCAGATGGAGATCTGAAGTTTGCTCGCGAGAATCCATCCCACCGAGGCAAGCATAAAGAATTTTTTTCAATGTAAGGCAAAGTTGTAAAGTGGACAAAAATGAGACTGACAGACGGACGCACGCAAATTTCCCTCTTTCTTGCATACCGGACCGGGATTTCCGGTATTTTTACCGGTGCTGGAAAAGTCCATCTTACACCCCGGGATGTGAGATGACTCTCGTGCTTTAAATGACGTATTATATACGAACTACATATATGTAGAAGATTTATGTATTTATTTATATTTTATTTCGAAAAACGGAATAAAAATCCAATACCTTGACAGTTCCTTTTTGTTCCTGATAGTATATTTCTCGATTCAAAACACGTTATTTTATCAAATATTCATAACGTTACGCTGGAACTGATAAAACAAAACCGGAACTAAACATTGTTATTTGTCATTGAAACGTCATGACGTCTTTCCTGTTTACGGACGTTGATTTCCCGCGCTTTGTTTAAATACGCTGCTATAAGAAATAGTTCTAAAAAGAAAGCCGTTCGACTGATTTTATTTTTATTATTTTATCTTGATATCGGTATGCAAGAAAAAGATTCTGTCACTGGTTATAGGTGCAGATGGGAATATCCGGCTCTCGGGTAACTGTTTAGGCGGTAACTCGGTAGGAACCTCGTTACCGCCTAAACAGATACCCTCGAGGCTGGAAATTCCCATCTGCACCTATAACCAGTGAAAGAATCTTATAATCTATATGTCATGAAAATAAGCTTGTTATTTAAAGCTACACATCGTGTCACTGATGGACTCACTGATCGATTAAAGGTAGGGGCGGTTTCATTGGGGTGGGGGCGGGGTTGAGGTAAGAGTGAGCAATTTTCTCTACGACTTAACGAAATGGCACAAATCAGCCACCATAATTATATGATCTAGAAAATTTCTTCAAATACTAGTAGTTCAATTTGATTAAATATATGAAGAAACTGTGAATTAATAGCTGCAAATATAACTTATCATTCAATGCAAATCCTTCTTTGTTTCATATAAAAACCCGTAACTTCAGGTCGTATTTAGAACATCACTTTTACCTGCAACTATTTTCTAAAAGTTCTATCATAGTTTTACTAAAAATGAAAAGAAGGTAGGGAATTGAATAGTTCCTAATGAAATGCCAGTCAGTGGTGATCTTATAACCTTTACTCTTGTCCGCGCAATAAATTCCTACTCCCGTTTTCGATCTGCAAAACTCGCCATCGTTGATGCAGAATATATTCTACCAGAGAAAAGTGTGATTAAAGCATTAAATGGTAGAATAAGCCAGCTGAATGACACATTATTGTAGTGTTACTAAGTAATCTATAGGGTAGATAGCAGCATCTAAAATCGGTAAGGTGAAAGGTAAGTGTCTATATTGACGGCCTTGTTTTCTCAATGCGTATTCGGGTTTATGATGCTCTAAACATGAAATTAAAAAAAATACAAATGCGAACGGCAATTATTATAAATATACATTCTGTACATTTATTCAGAGCCTGAAGTTCTTGGATGACAGTCCCTACTTGACTTTCAAAACCTCACACAAACGTCTGTAATCACATATGTGTTTCATTACATACCATCATTAATACATGCCTAATATCCAGTTGTAAATTTACAAGTCCTGACCGGTCGCAAAATAGCTAAAGTTCTAAATTTGCTAATTTTCAAATCGCTACAGAAAATCCACTGTAAAAGATAGCACAAACAATTGTACACAGTTTCTTACAACAATAACACAGTAAAATCTGAAAATTAACTCAAATAGTTTTGCCCGTACCGTTTTTAACTATTTTAATTTTCCCGAGTCCCCTGCCAACATGACAGCTCCACTCTAAGCTAGCCAAACGAATATCTCCACATGTCACCTTACCATAATTCAAGGTTAAAGCGTCAATTCTTGTGGTCTAGCGTCGAGTCCATGGGGTCTAGCCTTACTGATCACAGAAATCGTTATCAAACTTTGGCGACAAGAAACATACAGTCTTAACAAACCTATATCATGTATATGATCATATTTTGTGAACTGTTGACAAGCTTGTCTTTTTTTTTCGTTTCCCGGAAAACTATTTTTTAATATGACTGTATTAAGTCTCTCCGTACTTATATTTTCTGGTCCTTTCATTGAGATAGGACCTTTCAAAAAATAACTTTTAACTATTCAATAATAAAGCAAACTTTTACTCAGTATTTCACAGTGAAGATATTTCATTCCCGCATGTAACAAAAAGCCACATTTATTTACTAGTGTTGTTGTACGTCACAGGTAAAATTATTAAAGGTGTAGAGAATGAACCTCATTTTTTCGAAAATAAGAACACATTTAATAAAGCAGAGAAATTGATCTTACGGCCTTCGAATAAGAAAAACATATTGCAATGTGATGTTTATTAAAGTTTGTTCGCAAGGAATGACAACTCTTGTCTCACATGAAGGTATTTAATCAGATACTTTTCTATCAGTCTACTTCCCTTGCACTATCACAACTGAATGGGGAAAATAATTACAATGTTTTATTTTTTCCACTGTAAGTAAGGGGTGGGTGTGGGAGGGCAGTCGCACATCGCATTACTCCATGTGAAAGGATTCCATCAAAATGAGTCTGTTATTATTTTTCTTAGTTGCGTTTCATTCTTCCAAAGGATCTTCTCACGCTAACGTTTCGAAATAAATGGCACACAGTGCAATTTTGTAAGAGCAACAACTATAAGTTCACAACGTGAAAAAGTGAATATTCTAACACGATCCGATTCATTTTCCTATTAAACAAAGAAGGCAGAAAACAGTGAATTATTATACAAAAAATCACTGTTCTGACGTCACAATTATTACGTCATGGCGTCAAACGGCATAGCGGCGCGCTGGAAAAGAAACCGATTGAAAACGGGCAAATATTTGATTAATGTCGTCAAGGATGTATACACTTAAAAATCCTTGGTAACGTGTTAGAATCGAAATAATTTATCTCATTTAGTGATATAAATCATTGTTTGTCGTTCAGATGCGTATTATTATATCACTCGGGCTGCGCCCTCGTGATATAATTCCTTCGCATCTGAACTCCAAACAATGATTTATTCAACGACAAATCACTGGATGAGATATATTATTTCATAGCACATAGTAAATTGAAATATGAGTCCTGACTGGCAACATTAATGTGTTGAAAAGAAAATTCAACTTTTAATAAAATATCTTGACGCCTGAAAAGATTGTAGGCAATACAACAGGGATGAGAAATTCTAATTGTCACTAATGTATGATATAATGTAAACATATTTACCACTGCAAGGCCCAAACTTTCAACAAATATACAAGCACGATTTATCTAAACAAAACAAATGTATCGGTATATTGCAATCTCATAATAACATCCGTTTTAAAAGGCATTATCTACATTTGTATCGGATATTTTCGCGTGCACATTATTGTATATAAGTTTAAATTGAATTAATTAAGGGCAGGAACAGCCACTCAGATCATAGGATATACATATGTGTATCTCTCATATAAACATGTTGTTGAGCTATTACTTATAAGAAATAATGACGTTAAGATATTGAACGTACAATGGAAGTGACGGATTTACAAATATTAGTATCTGTGCTTCTATGCATTTTCATCGCAGTCGGGGTTTCTGGAAACATTATTTCTTTCTTAGTTTGGACAAAAGGTCGCAAGTGTTCCAAGATGCCTTTTTGTATCTACTTCAAACTTCTGGCAGTTAGTGACGTAATGATACTGTTAGTGCCTGGCATCGAATTTTTGCTACGATATAATCCAATTAAACCTATAATATTTCGTGATAGGAGTAATTTCTCGTGCCGATTTTTTAACTTTTGTGTTAATTTCGGCTTTGAGCTGTCGGCATGGATAACAGTTATGCTAACAGCTGAACGGTCACTCGTTTTGTGTTTTCCATTAAAATTCTACCAACACTCAACACGTAATGCTAATAGAATCTTCATAATTTCGATTATCAGTCTCATTTTAATTGCTGCAAATATACCTTATATTATTGAAATGGAAATTATTGAGTCGGGACAAAACGCCAACAGCAGTGAGGCAAAACTTACAGAAATATGCAACTTTTCAACAGAAACATCTGCATATATATTTATGATTACTGTGCTCTGTTTTCATATAGTGATACCAATACCAATAATTGTCGTCTGCAACATCATTATCATTGTTAAATTATACAAAAGGCAAAAGCTAGCGAGATCGAACACTGTTAGAAATATGAGCATAAAACATTTAACTATTCTCACTGTAAGTATAAGTGTAATACATTGTCTTTCAACTCTTCCAGAGACTCTGCTATGGTTTGAAATTATGCCTACAGACACTAAAACTATACTGTTATCAAACGTGTGCCTTTACATAAGTAACAGTGTTAATTGTCTTTTGTACTGTTTAATTGGAACTGAATTCAGACACGATTTGAAATGTCTTTGTAAAAACAGTGTTTGTTCATGCTGTAAAACAGACTATAAAACACGGTCATGCGTCGTCAGTGAAAGGCCACAGCGAATATATTTAACTTAATTAAGCTATGTTCATTGATTTAAATGAGCCGCACCATGAAAAAGTCAACATAGTGCGTTTGCGACCAGCATGGATCCAGACCAGCCTGCGCATCCGCGCAGTCTCGTCAGAATCCATGCTGTTCGCTTTCAAAGCCTATTGCAATTGCAGAAACCGTTAGTGCGCTGGTCTGGATCCATGCTGGTCGCAAAAGCACTATGCTGGTTTTCTCGTCGCCAGATGTAATAACTGGATTTTAGACTGGACCCGTATAACAAGAATAGATATTGTTAATTCACTTTTAATCATACACTCAACAATTATATACTGTACTCTGAATCTCTCGCTGATACATACAATATATATGCTTTACAACAGAGCCTACAATGATGCACATGATTGGCTGAGAGTATATACCAGGCGGGTGCGGCTCAAATAACTTTCTTTTCGCCGGAAATGTGTGTATATTTCTGATAAATGTAATATTCATGATATTTTTCAATATCTTACATGAAATGCTGATGAAAAATATTGTTCATGCTCAAATTTGTAATGATAAATTAATGATTTGCCATTTATTTTGTAAAAAGTATAACTGTAAATAAATAGTTAATGATATATAATACCTCCGTAGAATAAGATATTTGTAGCTTTTTTCCGAAATGTACAAATTTCGAAGTCTGGACTATCTTTTCAATAAAACATATGTACTAAAACCGAACAGAGACATGCATACGAAAAAATTATGTGAAATTATTATGTGGTAAGAATATAACGCACAGTGTCTACAAAATATCGTTCCCTTTTTCAAATGAATGGAAAGAGCTAAGACATTTGCATGGGTGAACACACAAAAATACGAGTGTGATTCCTGAAGGTTTAATTTGTCATTTTAATATACATGTATTTTGTTTGTTGTATTGACACCAAGGGAGGATCCAGAGGGTGTGGGGGTGGGGGGAGGTGCCCTCGACGCCCACACCCCAAAATCGCCGGAGCATAGGTCTTCTGTTCTGGGTGAAAAAAGTGCAAAATATGCATTTTTTTCCCGCTCGCTACGCTCGCATACGTACTTTATCTCTTGTTCTGGGTGAAAAATATAAAATAAGCATATTTTTCTCGCTCGCTACGCTCGCATAGGTAATTTGTCTTTTGTTCTAGGTAAAAATAAAATATCCATTTTTTTCTCGCTCGCTCAGCTCGCATAATGAAAATCCAAGTTTGCATGACTGAGCAGTTACAAGTTACAACGCTCTTTACCATTTCTATGTTTAATAGCCCTCGATTTTGTCACAAAACCTATCCTTTTTCAGTACCAGATAAAGTACTTCAGAACACCCAGAATGCACTAGATAGATCTATTGTTTTCAAATTTTTCGGGGGAGCATGCCCCGGACCCCACTAGTTACGCCCCCATAACACCAAAACCTGTATCCGTCCTTGCACACTGTTACTTAAGGTCAAATAACGACCTTGAAACTTTAAAAATACAGGGAGGATATTACATTCTTGCATATATACGAGGCGGAGATTTCCGGTATTTTACCCGTATTACGAAGTACATTTATCTGGTAATTTATATTTTATTTAAAAAAAGAAATAAAAATCCACTACCTTGACAGTTCCTCTTTGTTCCTGAGACTGAGTATATTTCTCGATTCAAAAAACCTTGTTTTTTAAAAAATAATTAACCTTACGCTGCAACTGATAAAAAAAAAACGGAAATAAACATTGCTGTCTTTGGAACGTCATTGCGACTTTCCTGTTTACGAACGTTGGTTTCCTGCGTAAACAACGGATAGATGTAGAACGGTTTTTAATTTCTTGACTGTGTACGTAAATTACGGTGAATTACATTTTTTCCAAAAGAAAAGAGTTTTATTTTGAGGTATATTATTTCCGTATCGTATGGCCTGTCTCGAATTCAAAGCATTGCACAAATGAGCCGCGCCATGAGAAACCAACATAGTGGCTTTGCGACCAGCATTGATCCAGACAAGCCTTCGCATCCGCGCAGTCTGGTCAGGATCCATGCCGTTCGCTAACGGTTTCTCTAATTGCAATAGGCTTTGAAAGCGACCAGCATGGATCCTGACCAGACTGCGCGGATGCGCACTATCTTGGTTTTCTCAGGGCGCGGCACAAATTATTCTCGCACACCAGTATGTTATGTCGGGCAAAAATTAACAATTGTCTAATAAATGTTTTAATAAGACAGTACAACTGTTACAACTCACGTCTCCATGATGGCTATGAGAAATAAGGTTTGCGGTATGTAAGAAACAAGGTTTTTCCACTTTTTCATTACCTCTCTTGAACAGAATCACCATGCCTGCTATCATTTTGCTTTATTGCGTTTTATGTTTCCAAAGGATCTACGCATCACGTGAATTTAATAGGACGTCTGCCTTAAAGCCTAGCCATCAGTCTAGCACATTAGGGAGAGTGCGGATCTACGGATCGCGAGGTCTTGAGACCGATTTGCGTGAGAGGCATGTGTTTTTAGTGATAATTTGATAAAATACTGTGTCTGAACTCAATTGTCCTTCACCTCTGATTCATGTGGTGAAGTTGGCAGTTGCTTGCGGAGAACATATTAGTATAGGTACAGAATCGAAGAACTATGGTTTTGTTAACTGGCTGCCGTTACATAACTTAAATATTGTTGTAAAATGGCGCTCAACCCAACACAAGCAAACAAACCGTCATAAGTATATCTTGAGTTAAAAATTAAAATGAAATCAGTTAGGTTACGCAAACTTATGATAAAAAACATTACTGATAAGAAGCATATTTATTTATGATATCAATGTGTCGTGTTTTATACATACAAAAACGCCTTAGATAAAGAGATTACCATACATTAACAATTAACAAGTTCCTCAAAGGTAAGACATTTTTTAACATTACATATGAGAAGAGAAGCATGTGTTATTTTATAGCAGCATATTTACTCTTAAGGTTTACGAACAGATTTTGCTTTAACTAGATAAATATCAAGAATAGTACCTGGTTACCTTGTTGTTGTTTATGTATATCGGATAAAATGTGCTATTTTAGAGGCTTAAATTTACTTTACTACCCTAATTTTTTGAGCATGTTACCGGAAACAAAGAATTTTTAGGCCTTATAAAAGGTTGGCAGTATTTAAAAAAATAACCATGCAGCCAGGGAGACAGGCTGAGGTCCCCAGAACTGCCACAAGTTATTTTTTTTCCCTTTATATGTTTACCTTTTCAATAACTAGAAATACAAATCTTAATTATCTAGTTAAGTTAGTTCTGTACGTTCGGATCGACATTTTTTACAATGAAGAATTTTATTAAACTCTTATTTTTCAAAACTTCAGAATATACTTAGAAAATTCAGCAAATTAAAAGGATAGGGTCGTGTGCTTGATTTTTTGCAAGACTGATTTGAAAATTTTGGACCTCACACAATTTTTCATAATGGAAGTCTATGGGAAAATCATAACTTTCATAACATTTTCGCGAATAAAAACTTTTCTACAATGTAGAATTTAATGAAACTTCCCACAGCTGTAAATAAACATATGGCCTATAATGTGATGAAAATACTATAGGTCAGTGTGCTTATTTTTGAGATATTTGACCATGATTAAAGTGAAAGGCACTTTTCATGCTAATTTTAAGACATTTTTAAATTTTTTTTAACGTGTCACATGTTCAATATCATATTTTAATTTTAGAAAGACAGTAACAGTGCCATTGTAATAAATGTACTCACAGGTTGCTATTCTTTCATAAAATGATTGTCAATTCCGTACGCCGAATCCAGGCATTACTCTACGTTTTCCGGATAAATGACGTTACGCCATCACTTCCGGTTTATTGAGCGTGCAGAATTACCTTAAAATTTGTGTTTCAAGTTACTAGTATTGGACAATCGGAATACACTGGATACATTCTGGGTTCGAAGTGAAAAACGCTAAACTGGTGGCAGTTTTAGGCACTATGTGTACTTGGGAATATTATCTTAGTAAAATATTGATCTGACTGGAAAAAATCACAAACATTAACTCGATAGCCAGGTGTTTATCATGTTTATCGCGATACTTGTCGAGCTAACGTAACTCTGATTGCAAAGCATAACAGGTTATCTTATTGTAAAAATGTGCACCATAGTTATTACATTTTTGCTTTATTTTAGAATTCTTAAAATAACTAGTCTGGGGAAAAATAACTTTATACGGTTCAAAATAGATTTACAAATATTAAGGATATATTAAAGATAATAAAATGTATTATTAAATCAATCTTTGTTTGCAATTTCTCAGGAAATCGAGCAGAAAAAGTTTACGATGGAGGAAAAAATGATTAAATGTATCATGTTTGATCAAGATTGTTTCCGTGATGTCCGTATGATTGCTGCTGAACGAATTCAGGATGAGTGGATAAATCAGCATCTAGAGGCGCTTGTCAGGGTTTCAGAAGAAGATTTTAAATCTCATGAAGACACGTATGTCTTCGGCAATAAAGAACTTGTTTTTGACATCAGTAAGAATGATAGAGAAATGTTGAACAAATTGAAAGTGAAAAATTTAGTTTTCCTTGGAAGTATGCTTGATGGTTTGTATTTAGAAAAAGGATTTCCAATTTTCGATGATGGTATTTCTGTGGTCAATGCAACTGACCTTGATATTTTGATAGAATATGAAGGCCTTGATATTGTTGACTGCAACACTTTTTATGATAAAATGGAAAAGTATTTATGCCTAGAAGAAACTTCAAATCCTGGTTATTTCAAATTAAGACTATGTCACCCAGCCACCATATATAAAAGACAATCTGCGCATTTAAATGCAACAAAGGTGAAACACAAGCTTGCAGCTGAGCTAGCAGCATCAGGTTTTGTTTACGTAAGTCACCAACCGTTTGAAACATTTACAGGAGCATCCCTCAATGGAGTTATTGATGACGAGCTCGGAGTGATCGAAACAGATCTTGTAGCCGCTCTGACCATGAAACAATGGCCAACAGTTGCTGAGTCTTTTATCTCTAGACCAAGGCGTCATAGCTGGCCTACCAAAAGTCTTTTAAAGGCTATTACTGATAAAGGGTGTGGTTTTGTTGCTAAAGCGTCTCACGATAGTATACATACAGACTATCAATGGAGAATTTCTTTTGCATCATCCGAAAAAATGTTGGTAAGGTCACTTTCTGACCATCAGATTCGTGCATATCTATTCTTCAAATCGATTTTGAAGAAGTATCTCGACGGGTCAGACGGTATATCGACATATATGATGAAAAACATATTGTTTTGGACCATCAAAAGAACAGATCACACCATTTGGAGAGCAAATAACATATATTTCTGTGTTGACGCCCTTGTTAATACTCTTAGCGTGAGTTTAGAAAATGGAACACTCAACAGTTATTTTCTATCAAGTCTAAATTTGATTAATCATCTTGATCAACAGTCAATCAACTCGCTTGCAGAAAAAGTTTGTATTATCCGAAGACATTTATTATCAGTACTTCTGAGGTGCACAGAATCACCACAATTTAAAGGCATATGTGAAATATCATTTTCCCACCTGTTGGGCTGTTCTTCTCAAGAAATGGATTCAGTTTTAAGCATGGCATATTTCTCGATGTATTTATACCTCAGACTTCAAGTAAAGAGGTACCAGATCAAGTTAGGTTTACAAACATTAAAGGATTCTTTCAGGAAGCAATGCAAGAGTATGTGTTATGAAATAGCACCAAGAGCTGTGTGGTACTTTCTAGAATCTATAAAACTTCAACCAGATTCTTCCTTGTACGACCTTGACATTGAATATGACGGATCATTTGTACTTGGTATCAATGGAATGCGAAGAAAGGTGATTCATTTCTGGCAATGTCCTTTGTATCAGGGAATTTTTAAGGAAGTTATACAAACTCAAGAGACTGTTGTCAACTGGAATGTCACAGAGATCCCGGAAATGAACGAGTTTGTGAGTTGGGTAGATATGGTGTGTCAGTGGTCTGGAGGCATTTCTATCACGCATAACAAAAGCAGTATAATTGAATATCCTCACGTCGAGCTTGATTGAAATGGTGTTTTGTTGTATGGTTTATATTAGTATTCGTCTGTTTGTTTCTTTTTTTTTTTTTTGACGTCGTGTTTCAACAGTATTTCGGGTAGTTAACCTACTCAGTGTTACTAGATATGCACTAACCAGTGCGCCGCAACTGTCAAGTTTTCCACATGAGTAAGAGATGGATGACAAATACCTTCAGATGCAATGTATTTTATCAAATCGTCACGGAGATGATACGCCTCGTCCGGGGTGCGTACTCTCGACCTCTTGATCAGCAGACCAGTGCTCTCCCTTCTGTGCTATGTGTGCGGACTATATTTTACTAGTATATAGGACAGATTCAGAATGATATGTACGGAGTATTGTGTGTACGGAATATGGTGTGTACGGAGTTTGGTGTGTGCGGAGTATGGTGTGTACGGAGTATGGTGTGTACGGAGTTTGGTGTGTACGGAGTATGATGCGTGCGGAGTATGGTGTGTACGGAGTATGGTGTGTATGGAGTATGGTGTGTGCGGAATATGGTGTGTACGGAGTATGGTGTGTGTATGGAGTATGGTGTGTGCGAATTGCATGTGTACAAAGTATGATGCTTACTTCTTACTTTCCATTTTATAACATGCACCGTTGTTTTCAGTTTATCAAAGACATGTTACTGTGCTTTACTGAAGATAATTCAGTTAGTCCAGCGCAAAAAGTAATATTGCAACGTAATGCAACCTGTTTGTTTTTTTAATGGAGCATGCTAGTGATATTATAACTGTGAAACAATCATGAATAATACTGAATGGCAGTAAACTGGTTAAGAACTGCAGATATTATAATTTCTAGTCCAGCTTTCATGTACGGTGCTATGTTGCAGTAATTAACTTGACTACTCAAAAAAAGGTAGAGCTATTGGACTCATTCGTTCATCGGTGTCGGCGTCCCGATTTGGTTAAGTTTTTGTATGTAAGCTGGTATCTCAGTACTCACTGATGGGAATGGATTGAAACTTCCAACACTTGTCTACTCTCGGTACTCTCTGATGGGAATGGATTGAAACTTCCAACACTTGTCTACATGGATTGAAACTTCCAACACTTGTCTACTCTCTGTACTCACTGATGGGAATGGATTGAAACTTCCAACACTTGTCTACTCTCGGTACTCACTGATGGGAATGGATTGAAACTTCCAACACTTGTCTACTCTCGGTACTCACTGATTGGAATGGATTGAAACTTCCAACACTTGTCTACTCTCGGTACTCACTGATTGGAATGGATTGAAACTTCCAACACTTGTCTACTCTCGATACTCACTGATGGGAATGGATTGAAACTTCCAACACTTGTCTACTCTCGGTACTCACTGATTGGAATGGATTGAAACTTCCAACACTTGTCTACTCTCAGTACTCTGTTGGGAATGGATTGAAACTTCCAACACTTGTCTACTCTCGGTACTCACTGATGGGAATGGATTGAAACTTCCAACACTTGTCTACATGGATTGAAACTTCCAACACTTGTCTACTCTCGGTACTCACTGATGGGAATGGATTGAAACTTCCAACACTTGTCTACTCTCGGTACTCACTGATGGAATGGATTGAAACTTCCAACACTTGTCTACTGCGATAAGCTGACATGCATTGTACAGGTTCCACAACTCTGTTTTGCAGTTTCACAAAACTGTATCCCTTTTTGATTTATAATTCATTCAGCTGACAAGGCTGTTAAATAGTCGAGCGTTGCCGTACTCCGACAGCTCTTGTTTTAATGCCTTGTAACAATACGAATAGAATTGCTAAATACATATGTAATATTCTGTATTTTGCAACGTATGCATTCGGTACTTAAGACTTCTGGCAGCAAGTGATTCTGCCTTTGAGACAAGTGCATACCAAGATCAGCCTGCACATCCGAGCAGTCTGTTCTTGGTCTGCATTCTTAACACTTCAGTCAGTAAATTTTCAGTGAACACCCCTTTGAATAATAAGTGGTACTGTCCAAATTTGATGATGGACCAGTTTATTCTAGAAATTTAGCAGGGTCAAGATTAACTACGATAAATATATATCATATCAGTATTACGTGGTTAAGATTTTTTTTGCAGAATGGAAGTCTTGTGTTTTATGTATTAAACTAGCGGGACTGACAGTGCACCACACGATACCGTATCTGTATATGCTTTGAGAAATGCCTTATAATGTGCATCTGTCCATTTAAGAATTTAGGAAGTTCACTATTACAATTAAGAGTTTGGTTCACTTTCTTCACATTCTTGCTGCAACGTTTTACATATCGTGTACCACAGAAAAGTGGTCTCGATTTATCCGGCTAGTAATAAAAATGTTACAATATACTAGTAAGCTATTCGTAGTAACAACAAAGGGAAGTGATTCTAAGCACAAGGGAGCCTCGTGGTGGCATTTGTGCCAAGTTAAATCAAAATCCTTTATGCATGAAGAAGAAATGCTCCGGACAAAGTCATTCTAAAATTTGACCTTTGGCCTCTGTGACCTTGACCTTAGACCTAGGGACCTGGTTCGGGCGCATGACACTTCGTCTCATGGTGGTGAACATTTGAACCAAGTTACATCAAAATCCCTCCATGCATTAAGAAGAAATGCTCCGGAAAGTCATTCTTGAATTTGAACTTTTACCTCTCGACCTTAGATCTAGGGACCTGGCCCCGTGTTCACAGAACATTCTTCGGTCTCAGCTGAGTTTGAGTCTGAATTCTAATATCAATTTTACTAAAACTTCAAGATTAAAGTCCAACTGAGACTGGCCATCAGTACTGAATAGCCACTTGAAAATAGTTATAAACTTAAAATTCAGTTTTCAACATGCTATTTATATATAAATGACAAATAAAGTTTCATTATCAAACTCAGCCGAGACTGAAAATATTTTGTGAACACGGGGCCTGGTTCTTGAGCGATTTGGCTGGTTATCGAACTGGCCGAGATATTATGCCCACAAACATTGTCAGCAACTTTGGTGAAGATCCGATTGAAACTGGTTGACTTAGAGAGCGGACAATGCTAAATTCGCTGGTTTTTCGAGTAATTCAAGGGCCATAATCCAAAAGTGCCTAGGGTGATTTGGCTGGTTATCCTACTTGGCCCAGATATTATGCCCACAAACAGTCAGCAAGTTTGGTGAAGATTCGATGAAAACTGTTCGACTTAGAAAGTTTGGTGAAGATCGAATGAAAACTGTTCGACTTAGAGAGCTGACAAGGCTAAATTCGCAGTTTTTCGAGTAATCCAAGTGTCTGGGGTGATTTGGCTGGTTATCGAACTTGGCCGAGATATTATGCCCACAAACATTGTCAGCAAGTTTGGTGAATATCGGATGAAAACTGTTTGACTTAGAGAGCGGACAAGGCTAAATGCGCTGTTTTTCGAGTAATTCAATGGCCATAATCCAAGAGCGCCTGGGGCGATTTGCTGGGTATCGAACCTGGCCGAGATATTATGCCCACAAACATTGTTAGCAAGTTTGGTGAAGATCCGATGAAAACTGTTCGACTTAAGAGTGGGCAAGGCTAAATTCGCTGTTTTTCGAGTAATTCAAGGGCCATAATCCAGGAGTTCCTGGGGCGATTTGGCTGGTTATCAAACTTGGCCGAGATATTTTGCCCACAAACATTGTCAGCAAGTTTGGTGAAGATCCAATGAAAACTACTGACTTAGAGGGCGGACATACTTTGGACGCCGCTCCCCCATGAGTGTTCACATAATATGCCCCGCTTTCAGAGACGGGCGTATAAAAAGTGGCCTCTAAAGTGTAAACAAAGCTTTTCTATGATTAAACCTAATGACCTGTATTTCCCTAAGTGACCCAGATACAGATCTATTCAAGAAACAGACAAACATTCTGACCAAGTCTCATGAAAATCAGGTAGAAAATGTGGCCTTTTGAATGGTAATAATGTCTTTCTATGATCTGGTCTTGTGATCTAGTTTTTTTTACATAGATACAGTAATACAGTTTTGAACTTGACCTAGATTTCATACAGACAAATATTTTGTATTACTATGAGAATGTTTTAGAAGGCGTCCCAAGACTTTGCATCAAAATTTGGATAAAGTGATAAACGCAGTGTGTCTTATATCTTTGTTGAAAACATCTTATTTGGAACGTGCTGTTGTAAATACTTGGATCAGACAAGAGCTGTCACAGGAGACAGTGCGCTCGACTATTTCGATGCTGGATAGTGAAACTTGGCACATCTGAGGAAACTAGAGCTGTCACTGGAGTGTTTAATGACTCCAATTGTGGATGAACATATTACACAATAGCCCGAGTCTATGTCAAAAATTTATCAACTTGAAGTAATAAGACAGGTAAAAATAAAATGTATCAAAACACTATAGAAGTATAATCCTAAGCAAAAAGGGGCATAATTCATTAAATATTGGTGCCAGAGTTATGCACCTTGTGTCATATGGTGTGGGTGATGATGCTGAACAACTATTTTAAGTTTGAATCAAATCCATTCAGTAATAACAGAGACAGAGTGAAAGTGCACCAAAACTTTAACCTAAAATTCTAAGTAAGAAGAGGGAATAATTAATGAAAAACTGGTGCCAGAGTTATGCACCTTGCGCCATATGGTGCGGGTGATGATGTTGAACAACTATTTTAAGTTTGAATCAAATCCATTCAGTTATAACAGAGACAGAGTGAAAGTGCATCTAATTTTTAACCTACAAATTCTAAGTAAAAAGGGGAAATAATTCATGAAAGATTGGTCCCAGAGTTATGCATCTTGTGTCATATGATAAGGGTAATGATGTTGAACAATTGTATAAGTTTGAATCAGATCCATTCAGTAATAATAGAGATAGAGTGAAAGTGCATAAAATTTCAACCTGAAATTCTAAGTAAAAAGGGGAAATAATTCATGAAAAAATGGTGCCAGAGTTATGTACCTTGTGTCATATGATGTGGGTGATGATGTTGAACAACTATTTTAAGTTTGAATCAAATCCACTCAGTAATAACAGAGGTAGAGTGAAAGTGCACCAAAACTTTAACCTGAAATTCTAAGTAAAAAGGGGAAATAATTCATGAAAAAATGGTGCCAGAGTTATGTACCTTGTGTCATATGATGTGGGTGATGATGTTGAACAACTATTTTAAGTTTGAATCAAATCCATTCAGTAATAACAGAGATAGAGTGTAAGTGCATCAAAACTTTAACCTGAAAATCTAAGTGAAAAGGGGGGATAATTCATGAAATATTGGTGCCAGAGTTATGGCCCTTAGGTCAGATGATGTGGATGATGATGAGGAATAAGTATTTCAAGTTTGAATCAAATCCATCAAGTAATTACAGAGATAAGTTGAAAAAAGAGAAAGTGCACCAAAACTTTAACCAAGGTGGGGAAGCGGAAAGACGCCGACGCCGGGGCGAGTAGGATAGCTCTCCTTATACTTCGTATAGTCGAGCTAAAAATGCACGTCAGCTGGCAGGAAATGCCAGAGCACCAATCAGCACAGAATGTGTATTAACATAAACAAACTGGAATAAAGATGACATTTTTTGTTGGGGTTAACGTCGCACCGACACAACTGTAGGTCATTTTGCGACTTTCCAGCTTTGACGGTAGAGGAAGACTCCAGGTGGCCCTCCCTGCATTATCTGATCACGGGCAGGCACCTGGGTAGAACCAACGACTTTTCTTTAACCTGCTGAATGGCTTCTCACATGAAGGGTTTAACACCCCGAGCGAGATTCGAATCCACAACGGTGAGGGGTAAATGATTTTAAGTCAGCAACGTTAACCATTTGGTCACTGATGCCCAAAGTAAGATATTTAAACTGATTTTAATTTGTCGATTTCGTCAGCAAAAAGGATATGTTAAATCACAATCAGATTTCCATCGATATTTCCTGCCCAATACTGTTCATAAATATAGTTTAGTCAAAATGAGAGACAGAACACTTTAGATTCCCGTGCATGAAGATTACCTGTAATCCACGTGTTGACAAAACATATAAAATAATTGTTTTCAGTTTCGTGGAGAAGATCTGACTGGGTTTTTTAGGTCACAACCTTGTTAATTAACACACTATATAGAAGTCATATTTTCTGCTTGATCTTTTAAAACATTGTCAGAATGTTTGTCGTACAATTCAAAACCTGGTTACATGAGGTCAGAAACTAGATCAAATGGTCAAAACATAGAAAGACCTTGCTTACACTTAATGTTGATCCTCATAAAACTCTGCTAGAATGTTTATCTTTTTGGAAAGTAAGTAGGTTTCAAAACTGGGTTACCTGAGGTCACTGGGTAAAATAATTGAAAAACTTTTTTTTAACACTCTAAGAGGTCACATTTTGTACTTGATCATCATAAAACTGTCTCATGTATAACTAAATCAAAATTTTCTGAAACTTTCGAGTAATTCACATTGGAACATAGATTCAATGACGCTGCACAACAGAAAATTAATTTAATCTAATTTTCAATTAAACAGTACATTGGAACATATGCATTAAAATATTATCAAAAAAAGGCCTGTGCGCCTTAATGAGATACAGGCATAATACGAAATCGATATTGGCACAAGGGCTTTCAAAACCTCTCTTTGTATTAGGTACACCGGCCCTGTAAAATAATCTATAATCATTAGTTTGTGCACAGAGCCACACCAGAAGAAGACATACGTTTATTTACGGAATCGGCTTCTGTTTCTCCAGGTGTATGATATTTCCGTGCGTAATCTTGAAATAGCGTTCTATACATTTGTTTTGACACATGAGTTTTGTTTTCCTCACTACACATTCTTAAATAATCAGTATACATCTTCGCCGTTTTAACGCTTTTTGGAAGAGGAGTATGATTGGGAAAGTTGGCAAGGTAAATATCTAAATGTTTATGTACGGTGTCAATTTTCTCTTCTGGGGTTTTGTTACTTGGTACACCTTTTCCTCTCATGTCTTGAACAGTCGAATTCCGAGCTTTCTGTGCGAATGCAGTACATATGTAACTGCTGCTAATACAGAGCGTTCTTATAAAGAATGTTTTACACACAGACACGTGTTTACCATCAATCTCAAAGGAAAATAGTCTGTGTACCTGTCTCAATTTACTCGTTTTTGTTGCCACTTGTTTAACTTGCGACAAAACAAACTCCTTTTGTGCTGTATATGATCCTAACTTCCAGAACGCTTCAAATATAAGCATTCTAGTTTCTTCCGAGATTTTTTCTGTACATCTTTGTTTACATTTTGTACAATCGACTGGTTGCAAATGTCTTGCAGAAACTACTTTACCCTTTGTGTTCATGTATGCCTGTCCCTCTGATCTCAGTTTTTTCCTGACATTTTTCTTCCAGTTTTCTGGCCTTCCTTTCACTCTTTTAACTGACTCGTTTTCACTTTTTTCTCTATTCTTCAATTTCTCCTTACCTGATTTTCCTGAAGTGTTTATCATTTCCTGACTATGAGTATTATTCAACAATTCAGCGTTATCTTCACTCTTTGTGGTGTTAATGTTAATGTCATTTGACGCATCAGTTGGCAACACAGATATGCTGGTCTGTGTCACTGTCATCATTTGGTAACACATATTGTTTGCTGTTTCATCCTTATCTTGCATTAAAGTTGGTTGTGACAAACGTTCTGTAACAGGCAATCCTTCCGAACATCTATCTTGGAAATTCGAGTGAGCAGAAAAATACGATCTTGCAGACTGGTTAAAAGTTCCATGTTGTAATGTCTCCGGTTGGAAAGTCTGGATTGGCTTTCCATTTTGCGTTATAATTCCCGGCCCGAATGTTTCATCCTGAGCAATCAGTGTTTCACAAGTTCCTGCCTGTGCAGTCAAGTAACATCCTCTCTCATGTGCAGTGTCGGGAGATAAATCTTTTTTCTCATCCAATACATCTTTATTTTCATTTCTTCTTTTTACTGCAATGTATCGTTCCTGAGCACCTATAGGATATTTCTCTGTATAGTCTTTAAATATTTTTCTATACATATGGTTTGAGACTGGTGTTTTATCTTCCTCCCTACACATAATTATATATTCATCATACAATATGACCAAGTTGATTCTTTTTCGAAAATTCATGCACATAGGATATTTTGCCAGATAAATGTCTAAATGTTTATGCACGCTGGCAATTTGTTCCTCTGATGTTTTGTTACTTGGTACACCTTTTCCCCTTCTGTCTTGAACAATCATATCGCGAGCTTTCTGTTCAAATGCAGTACATATGTAACTGCCGCTAATTCCGAGCGTTTTTGTAAAGAATGTTTTACACACACACACATATTTACTATTAACCTCAAAGGAGAATAATCTGTGTACCTGTCTCAATTTATTTGTTTTTGTTGCCACCTGCTTAACTCGCGACAAAACAAACTCTTTTTGCGCTGTGTATGACCCCAATTTCCAGAAGGATTCAAATATTATCTTTCTGGTTTCTTCCGAGATTTTTTCTGAACATCTTTGCTTGCACTTTGAACAATCAACTGGTTGCAAATGTTTAGCAGAAACAAATTTACCCTTTGCGTTAATATAAGCCTTTCCCTCTGTTCTCAATGTTTTCCTAACATTTTTCTTCCAGGTTACAGGTCTTCCTTCCCTTCCTCTTTTCACTGATTCAGTTTTGTTTTCTCTTTTTTCTTTATTTCCAAATTTCTCCTTCTTTGCAGTTTTTATCACTACTGGAAAGGGAGTTTTATTTAATATTTCAGCATCAGCTTCACTTTGTGTGATGGCAATGTCACTGTCATATGACGTATCAGTCGGCAACACAGACAAGCTGGTCTGAGGCAATGTTATCACTGGGTTGTCCATATTGTTGGCAGTTGCATCAACAGCTTGCGTAACAGTTGGTTGTGACGAACGTTCTGTACCAAGGAATCCTGGTGAACATTCAGCTTGGAAAATCGAGTGGGTATGAAAATGTGTCCCTGCATCATACTGGCTACACGTTCCATCTAGTAATGTATTTGGGTGGGAAGTCTGGTTTTGATATTCGCCCCAAGTCATACTGCCTTGAACACATGTTTTATCCTGTGTAATCCGTCGTTTACAAGTTTCTGCCTGCGCAGGCACGTAACTCCCATTCTTTTGTGCACTGCCGAAAGACGAATTTTTCTTCTCGTCCAATACGTCAACCTTTTCATTCCTTCGTGCGATTTCAACAAACCATTCCTGAGCACTTCTAGGATATCTCCACATATATTCTTTATATATTTTGCTATACATGTGTTTGGACACAGGTGTTTTGTCTTCCTCTCTGCACAAAACAACATACTCATCATACAACTTCACCATTTTGATTCTTTTTTGAAGATTATTGTTCATAAAATAGTTTGCTAGATAAATGTCTAAATGTTTATGTACGCTGTCAATGCGCTCCCCCGATATTTTGTTTCTTGGTACACCTCCTCTTCTGTCTTTAACAATCACATCCCGAGCTTTTTGTATGAATGCGTTACATATGTAACCGCCGCTAATACCAAGCGTTCTTGTAAAGAATGTTTTACACACAAACACACATTTACCATTTACCTCAAAGGAGAAAAGTCTGTGTACCTTTCTCAATGTATTTGTTTTTGTTGCCACTTGCTTAACTCGCGACAAAACAAACTCTTTCTGTGCCGTGTAAGATCCCAACTTCCAGAAAGCTTCAAATATTATCTTTCTTGTATCTTCCGAGATGTTTTCTGTACATCTTTGCTTACACTTTGTACAATCAACTGGCTGCAAATATTTTGCAGGGACTAATTTACCCTTTGTGTTGATGTAGGCCTGACCTGTCGTTCTCAATCTTTTCCTTATATTTCTCTTCCAGGTTTCTGGCCTTCCTTTCCTTCTTGTCAATAATTCGATTTCATTTTCATTCTTTTCATTATTCTTTAACAAGTCCTTACTTGATTGTCCTGGCAAGTTTATTATTTCCTGATCAGAGGATTTATTTAACATTTCAGTGTCGGTTTCAGTTTGCATAATGCCATTGTTATCTTCATGCAAACTGTCAGTTGGGAACACAGACATACTAGTCTGAGGAACTGTTATCACTGGCATACCCGTATTATTTCCTTTTGCTTCAGTGACTTGCAATAAAGGTAACTTTGGAAAACTTTCTGTACCAAATAATTCCTGCAATCTTTCATCTTTGGACTTCGAGTGGGATCGTGCATCATACTGGCTAAATGTTTCATGTTGTAATGTATTTGGTTCGAAAGCCTCACTTCGGTTTCCGCCCGTGGTTACAATTCCTTGCACAAATTTTTCATCCTGTGTATTTACCCTTTCACAAATTTCAGCCTGTGCAGGCAAGTTAATCCTCTTATATGCTATGTCATGAGAAAAATCTCCCTCCCCATCGGACATAACTTTATTCTCATTTCCTCGACTGATTTCAATTGATCGCATCTGAGCAGTTGTAGGATATTTCCGAACATAGTCTTTAAATATCCTCCTATACATGTGTATCGACACAGGTTTTTTGTTTTCCTCACAACATACAGTTTTATATTCATCATACCACTTCACCGCACTGATGCTATTTTGTTGAGATTTATCAAAGGCATATTTCTCTAAGTAAATATCTAAATGGTTATGTACGCTGTCAATTTGCTCCTCTGATGTTTTGTTAGATGGTACACTTTTTCCTCTTCCGTCTTGAACAAACACATTCTGAGCTTTCTGTTCAAATGCTTTGCGTATGTAACTGCCGCTAATGCCGAGTGTTCTAGTAAAGAACTTTTTACACACAGACACACATTTACCATTAATCTCAAAGGAGAATAGTCTGTGTACCTGTCTCAATTTATTTGTTTTTGTTGCCACCTGCTTAACTCGCGACAAAACAAACTCTTTTTGTGCTGTGTAAGATCCCAACTTCCAGAACCATTCAAATATTACTTTTCTTGTTTCTTCCAGTATTTTTTCTGTACACCTCTGCTTACACTTTGTACAGTCAATTGGCTGCAAATGTTTTGCAGGGACTAGTTTACCCCTTGCGCTTACATATGCCTTTCCCATTGTTTTCAATGTTTTTCTTATATTTGACTGCCAAGTGTCTGGCCTTCTTTCCCTGTTTCTTATAAAATATTTTTCTTTTTCACCTTTTTCTTTATTAGTAAATATCTCCTCACTAGGTTTTCCTGGAGAGTTCATCAATTCCTGGACTCTTGCACTTCTTAACATTTCTTTTATAACTTCAGCTTCAGTTTGTGTGATGTCATTGTTATTGTCATGTGTCAGCGGCACAGACACACTGATCTGAGGCACTGTTATCATTGGCCTATCCATATCGTTTGCTTCTGCATTAAAACTTTGAGTACCAGTCAATTTTTGAGAAAATCCTCCATGGAAAAACAAACCAGTACAACAAGGTCTTACATTCCCCTTCTCGCTAATGACATCTTTATTTTGACTTGCTTGATCATTTTCAGTTAACTGTTCCTGAGCCCCAAGTGAAGTGAAAACATCACGACCTGAAAGCAGAAATAAAAGACAGCTTATTGGGAGCTAGATCTCAGTATGTATAGCATGCCCATAGATATAAAATTCATAGTTCCCTGTGAAATAATATCAAATGTTCTTATAAACTCAAAGTACAACAAGAGTGCCAGACTGTCAAAAATACGCCCATCATCGAACTTGGCCTAATTCAAGGGCCATAATCCAAGAGTGCCACGGGCGATTTGGGTGGTTATCGAACTTGGCCTAGATATTATGCCCACAAACATTGTAAACAAGTCTAGTGAAGATCGGATGAAAACTGACTTAGACAGCGGACAATTTTCCGAGAAATTCAAGGGCCATGATACAAGAGTGCCTAAGGCGATTTGGCTGGTTATCAAATTTAGCCGAGATATTATGCAAACAAATATTGTCAGCAAGTTTGGTGAAGATAGGATGAAAATGGCTCGACTTAGAGAGCGGACATGACAAAATTTGCATTTTTACAAGTAATTCAAGGGCCATAATCCAGGAGTGTCTGGAGCGATTTGGGTGGTTATCCGAGATATTATGCCCAAAATCATTGTCAGCAAGTTTGGTGAATATCGGATGAAAACTATTCGACACGTGAGAGTGGACAAGGCTAAATTTGCAGTTTTTCAAGAAATTCAAGGGCCATAATCCAAGATTGCCTCGGGCGATTTGATCTGTTATTGAACTTGGCCGAGATATTATGCCCACAAACATTGTCCGCAAGTTTGGTGAAGATCAGATAAGAACTGTACAACTAAAAGAGCAGACATGCTTTTGGACGCGACCAAAACCCGATAGAGCACCCACCCGCCTGCTGCCTGCCATGGGTGTCCCTTTCTTTCAGTTGTCTTTAAAGGTGGTCAAGCCTTCCCATATGAACAAATCTGAGGCAGAATTTTATACAGATTCTTCGAAGATCACGCAATAACCTCGGAGTCCACATTTTGGTTAAATGATTGTTCTGTAAAAAAGGTTTTGTCACATTATGGACGTTAGAACATGACTTTTGTTTCAAAACTAACATGACAATGCCAAATCAAGGGAATTCCCTGAAAAACAGCTTTTCAAACATGTTCTATTTTCAGTAAAACTGACCTTGAACTGACAGTTACCTTGACCCTAGTGGCGAACAAGAAGACCCTGAAGGCCCTGTATCGCTCACCAGACCTATGGACCTAATGATCACCAAGATTAACATTCTGACCAAGTTTCATTAAGATATGGTCATAAATGTGGCCTCTATAGTGTTAACTGGCTTTTCCTTTGATTTTACCAAGTGACCTAGTTTTTGACCCCACATGACCCAGATTCGAATTTAACCTAAAGATAATAAAGATTAACGTTCTGACCAAGTTTCATGAAGAAACAATCATACATGTGGCCTCTAGATTGTTAACAAGCTTTACCTCTAATTTGACCTGGTGACCTAGTTTTTGACCCCACTTGACCCAGATTGGAACTTGATCTTTAGGTCATTAAGATTAACATTCTGACCAAGTTTCATTAAGATACGGTCATAAATGTGGCCTCTAGAGAGTTAACTAGCTTTTTCTTTGATTTGACCTAGTGACCTAGTTTTGACCCCACATGACCCAGATTTGAACTTGACCTAAAGATCATTACGATTAACATTCTGACCAAGATTCATGAAGATACAGTCATAATATGACATCTAGAGTGTTAACAAGTTTTTCCTTTGATTTTTTGACCTGGTGACCTAGTTTTTGATCCCACAAAATCCAGATTCGAACATGCCCTAGAGGTCATCAAGACAAACATTCTGATTAAGTTTCATAGAGATAAAGCCATGAATGTGGTTTCTAGGGTGTTAACAAGCTTTTTGTTTGATTTGACCTGGTGACCTAGTTTTTGATCTCAGATGATCCAATATCAAGATCGTCCAAGATTTTATTGAGAATAACATTCTGACAAAGTTTCATTAAGATTGGGCCAAAATTGTGACCTCAAGAGTGTTAGCAAGCTTTTCCTTTGATTTGACCTAATGACCTTGTTTTTAACCCCACATGACCCAGATTGGAACTTGACCTAAAGATCCTAAAGATTAACGTTCTGACCAAGTTTCATTAGGATATGATCGTAAATGTGGCCTCTGGAGAATTAACTAGCTTTTCCTTTGATTTGACCTGGTGACCTAGTTTTTTATCCCACATGAACCAGATTCGAACTTGACCTAAAGATCATCAAGGTTAACTTTCTGACCATTATTCATGAAGATACAGTCATAAATGTAGCCCCTAGAGTGTTAACAAGTTTTTCCTTTGATTTTTGGACCTGGTGACCTAGTTTTTGACCCAGATTTGATCTTAATCTAAAGATCAACAAGATTAACATTCTGATCAAGTTCCAAAGAGATATTGCCATAAATGTGGCCTCTAGAGTGTAAACAAGCTTTTCCTCTGATTTGACCTGGTGACCTTATTTTAAACCCACCTGATCCAGATTTGAACTTCATCTATAGATCACCAAGATTAACATTCTGACCAAGTTTCATTAACTAGCTTTTCCTCTGATTTGACCTGGTGACCTAGTTTTTGACCCCACCTGACCCAGATTTGAACTCGACCTAAAGATCATCAAGATTAATATTCAGAAAAAGTTTCATTAAAATATGGTCATAAATGTGGCCTCTAGAGTGTTAACTAACTTTTCCTTTGATTTGACCTGGTGACCTAGTTTTTGACCCCAATGACCCGGATTCGAACTTACCTTAAAGATCATCAAGATTAACATTTTGACCAAGTTTCATGAAGATACAGTCATAAATGTGGCTTCTATTGTGTTAACAAGCTTTTCCTTTGATTTGACCTGGTGACCTAGTTTTTGACCCAAGATGACCCAATATCGAACTCATCCAAAATTTTATTGAGGGTAACATTCTGACCAAGATTCATTAAGATTGGGACAAAATTGTGACCTCTAGAGTGTTAACAACCTTTTCCTTTGATCTGACCTGGTGACCTAGTTTTTGAAACCAGATGACCCAATACTTAACTCGTCCAAGATTTTATTGAGGGTAACATTCTGACCAAGTTTCATTAAGATTGGGCTAAAATTGTGACCTCTAGAGCGTTAAGAGTCAAATTGTTTACGACGGACGATGGACGACTGGCGACGACTGACACAGGGCGATCACAAAAGCTCACCTTGAGCACTTCGTGCTCAGGTAAGCTAAAAAACCAGTCCCCTAACCTTTCTCTCCAATTAAGCTACCTACATATAAAATTCCATTGCAATATCTCTTTCCTAATTACAGCTACTGAGCGGAAAGTGTTTTTTTTAATTTTTAGTAACAGTGACCCTAAAAACAATCCCAAGCTCATTCTCCATAAAATACCCGCTGTACACCAGTTTAGTGACAGTATGTCAATTGTAATTAAAGATATAAACTGGGAACCTATTTTTCGATGGTTCAATAAAATAAAATAATTAAAATCTACTTTTAGTAGCAGTGATACTGACCCTATGGAAACTAACTGGTTCTTTTTCTATTACCCCCCCCCCCCCCAAAAAAAAAAGTTAAGGCCATACCAGGATTAGAAAAACTACTTATCCATTGTACTTCAAAATTACTAAACAATAGTCTAACGTAGTTCACAAAGCAGCTATGGAATTTTTAAAGTATGCACATAAAATAAGTTACACTGACCTTGATCTTGACCCTACTGAGCACATAATGCAATCCTAACCTTCATTTTTCTATAAGCTACCTATATGCCAAGATTAATTCCAAACACATCAATCCAAACAGAAGTAATTGAGTGGTAACTGTTTTTTCTATTTTTAATAACAGTGACCTTGATCTTGATTCCGCTGATCCAAAATACTATCCAAACCTTGATCTTACTGTAAGCTACACCTATTCTATAGACCAAGTTTCATTTCAATAACTCAACCCAAACCAAAGTCATTGAACAGACACCAAATTCAATCCCAAGCTTGGTCTAACTTCAAGTTTCCAACCGACCAATTTTCATTTCAATACCTCAACCCAAAACAAAGATACTGAACGGACACTACATTTTGTTGACAATTCAAGCAAAAACAAGAACTGTCACTATTGGTGACAAATGCCCCAGAAGCGTACCCAGCAAGAATGCTACAGTTGTCTGTGCAAAACAAATCACACATCATTTCGTGACCTTGACTTGAAAGAGTTAAGGACTAGACAAGAAACACATTTGACTTCTAAGTGTGCCCTGACCTTGGAGCTAGGGGTCTGAGTCTTCCGCATGACACATCATCTGAATATAGGGAAAATTTTTGCCATGTGATTTTAAAATCCCTTCATCAATCACAGAGGTATGGATCGGACAAGAAACAGAACCTGTTAACCTTTAACCTGTAAGTGTGACCTTGACCTTAGAGCTAGGGGACTATGTCTTGCGTATGGCATGTCATCTCATTATGGTACACATTTATGCCAAGTCATTTCAAAATCCCTTCATGGATGGCAGAGTTATGGACTGGACAGGAAACAGACCCTGTTAACCTTTGACCTCTAAGTGTGACCTTGACCTTAGTTCTAAGGACCTGGATCTTGTGCATGACACTCCGTCTCATGGTGGCAAACATTTGTGCCAAGTTATATCAAAATCCCTCCATGCATAAAGAAGAAATGTTCCGGACAAAGTTTTCATTCTTGTATCATTTGACTTCTAAATGTGACCATGATCTAAGACCCTGTTAACCTTTGACCTCTAAGTGTGACCTTGACCATAGACCTAAGGACCTGGTTCTTATGCATGACACTCTGTCTCATGATGGTGAACAATTGTGCCAAATTACATCAAAATCCCTCCATGCATGAAGAGGACATGCTCCTGACATAGTCATTCTTGAATTTGACCTTTGACTTCTAAGTGTAACCTTGACCTTTGACCTAGGGACCTGATTCTTGCGCATGACACTCCGTCTCATGATGGTGAACAATTGTGCCAAGCTTGATCAAAATCCCTCCATGCATGAAGAAGATATGCTCTGGTCAACGTCGGTGGACGCCGCTCGTCCGCCCACCCAAACGGGCAAATAAAAACCTTGTTAAAACATGCAGGTGTCGCGCCCGGAATTCCGCAGCAAATTGAGCAATAAAATTTTTCAATCGTTGTAGACAAATACACCACAGAGAAAGTACAAGTGTTATATTTTAAAGGCTGCTAAAAAAATGTGGCACATTTAATATGTTCACATGTATGATGTAAAATACATTAATTGTATCTATTTCAAGGGCAAAAAGTATTCCTTGTGTTATTTTAGCAAATGATTTTCATTATACAACTAGGCTTTGTGTTTGCAGCTAATGCTACATGCACAATTCATGAAGATGCTGCTACATGCACAATTCATGAACATGCTTGTCAATGAGAAATGTGACAGACCAGTAATTTAACAGATATTTCTTTAAAAGTTTTTTCTTTTAGCACGGTTTGCCTTTATACGAAACAGAGCAAATTCTTTCAACAACTTTGGAAAATGACCATCAAAAGAAAATTCATGCTTAATGGGAATTTATGAACTTCAATAAAATGTTTTAGAAGAGAGGATGTTCTTGAACCAGGGACAAGCATTGGAGAAAAGACACTGAGTGATCACAATAGCTCATCTTGAACTCCTTATGCTCTGGTAAGTTCACTGAAGCAAGACGGCCATCAAGCCCTTTATAGCTCACTTTACTTACTTCTTCAAACCTGACCCGCTTTCAGGAGACAACCAATTTTAGGAAGTTTCATGATGACTGGGAGGAAAAATTGGTTTTTATAGTGTTAACTAACAAGATTTATTTAAAAAAATGATCTACTTTTTGACCTCAGATAGGTACACAAATTTCAAACTTGATCTAGAGTTCATGAAGACAAACAATTTCACAATGTTTCATGAAGATCAGGTAGAAAATAGCTCATCTAGAGTTAATAAGGTTTTTCTACGATTTATCCTAGTGACCTAGTTTTTGACCAAAGATAACACAGTTTCATACATGACAAAGATTTTAACAAGAGCACCGCCTTGTGGGTGCTGACGCTCATCTGATTTTTTTTTGTATAACAGAAAAATTGTCCTACCCATGATTTTCTAAGTCCAAGAAGGGCTATAATTCTTGCAAAAAGCAGGCTGGAGTTATATTTCTTGATGTACATAGTCAGCTTATGATGGTGAACAACTGTTGCAAGTTTCAAAGCAATAGCTTGAATAGTTTAGGAGAAAAGCTGACCTAAACATAAAACATAATCAATAAATCTGATATTTTCTAAGTCCAAAAGGGGCCATAAGTTTTGCAAAAAGCAGGACTGAGTTATGTTTCTTGCTGTACATGGTCACCTTATGATGGTGAACAAGTGTTGCAAGTTTTAAAGCAATAGCTTTGATAGTTTATGAGAAAAGCTGACTTAAACATATTACTCAACCAAGAAAACTGATTTTCTAAGTCCAAAAGGGGCAATAATTCTTGAAAAAAGCAGAATGGAGTTATGTTTCTTGATGTACAGGGTCAGCTTATGATGGTGAACAGGTGTTGCAAGTTTCAAAGCAATAGCTTTGATAGTTTAAGAGAAACAGTTGACCTAAACATAAAACTTAACCAAGAAATCTGATATTTTCTAAGTCCAAAAGGGGCCATAAATCTTGCAAAAAGCAGGATGGAGTTATGTTTCTTGCTGTACAGGGTTAGCTTATAATAAGGGGAACAAGTGTTGCAAGTTTTAAAGCAATAGCTTTGATAGTTTAGGAGAAAAGCTGACCTAAACATAAAACTTAACCAAGAAAACTGATTTTCTAAGTCCAAAAGGGGCAATAATTCTTGCAAAAAGCAGGATGGAGTTATGTTTCTTAATGTACAGGGTCAGCTTATGATGGTGAACAAGCGTTGCAAGTTTTAAAGCAATAGCTTTGATAGTTTAGGAGAAAAGCTGACCTAAACATAAAACTTAACCAAGAAAACTGATTTTCTAAGTCCAAAAGGGGCAATAATTCTTGCAAAAAGCAGGATGGAGTTATGTTTCTTAATGTACAGGGTCAGCTTATGATGGTGAACAAGTGTTGCAAGTTTCAAAGCAATAGCTTTGATAGTTTAGGAGAAAAGCTGACCTAAACATAAAACTTAACCAGGCAACGCCGACGCCGATCAAGTGATGACAATAACTCATCATTTTTTTTCAAAAAATCAGATGAGCTAAAAAGGCAAAAATTCTGATAAAATTTCATGAACATCAGGTAAAAATTGTGACATTTGGGTATTAACAAGGATTTTCTTTGATCTGACATAATGACCTAATTTCTTGGTTACAAATAAACCTAAATTCCAAACATTCTGGTCATATTTCATATAAATCAGGTAGGCAACTTGTTTTCTGGATTGTTAAACAAGAGGGTTATGATGACCCTGAATCGCTCACCTAAGTAATAAGAGCCACATGTTTCAAATGGAAAATTGACTTTAAAATATTAGAAAGTAGGTCAGTAGGTCACATTCATGGTCACTGAAAGACAGTTTTAAGATTGGTGTGCAAAACTGTACATGTCATCCACATTTCAAGTCTGTACCTTAAAAAACAAACAAGAGCTGTCTCCATAGGATGACACATGCCCCCGATGGCACTTTGAATGAATAGTTATGGCCGATGTTAGAGTTTAGGACCCTTGACCTACGGAGCTGGGTCTTGCGCACGACACGTCGTCTTACTGTGTCACACATTCATGCGTAGTTATTTTAAAATCCATGCATGAATGACAATGATATGGACCGGACACGTCCATCAATGCACAATCATGAAAAATGACCTTTAATGTCTAAGTGTGACCTTTACCTTTGAGCTACGGACCTGGGTCTTGCGTGCGACACGTCATCCTACTGTGGTACACATTCATGCCAAGTTATTTGAAAATCCATCCATCGATGACAAAGATATGGACCGGACACGCCCATCAATGCACTATCCTTTATTGTCTAAGTGTGACCTTGACCTTTGAGCTACGGACCTGGGTCTTGCGCGCGACACATCGTCTTACTGTGGTACACATTCATGCCAAGTTATTTGAAAATCCATCCATCGATGACAAAGATATGGTCCAGACACGCCCATCAATGCACTAATCTTTAACGTCTAAGTGTGACCTTGACCTTTGAGCTACGGACCTGGGTCTTGCACGCGACACGTCGTCTTACTGTGGTACACATTCATGCCAAGTTATTTGAAAATCCATCCATCCATGACAAAGATATGGTCCGGACATGCCCATCAATGCACTAATCTTTAACGTCTAAGTGTGACCTTGACCTTTGAGCTACGGACCTGGGTCTTGCGCGCGACACGTCATCTTACTGTGGTACACATTCATGCCAAGTTATTTGAAAATCCATCCATCGATGACAAAGATATGGACCGGACACGCCCATCAATGCACTATCCTTTAATGTCTAAGTGTGACCTTGACCTTTGAGCTACGGACCTGGGTCTTGCGCGCGACATGTCGTCTTACTGTGGTACACATTCATGCCAAGTTATTTGAAAATCCATCCATCGATGACAAAGATATGGACCAGACACGAAAATTGCGGACAGACTGACAGACCGACGGACCGACAGACGGTTCAAAAACTATATGCCTCCCTTCGGGGGCATAAAAAGTAGGTCAGTAGGTCAAGGTCACAGTCAAGTGATCCCTAATCGCTTGGGTCATCAGGTAATTATAATTAAACAGTCTAGGAAATATGACCTGATAATTTTTGAAGTATTTTTTCCTATATAACTCATAATTATAACAAGTGATCCCCAGGGCGGGGCCTCGTTTCATCCAATGGGCATAATTTGAACAAACTTGTTAGAGATCCACCAGGCAATGTTACATACCAAATATCAAATGCCTAGGCCCTGAACTTTCAGACAAGAAGATCTTTAATTTCTTTTCCTATATAAGTCTGTTAAACTTGGTACCCCCACTGCAGGGCCTCTTTTCACCCAAGGGACATAACTTGAACAATTTTGGTAGAGAAACACTAGGAAAGGCAACATACTTAATATCAAAGGTCTAGGTCATGTGGTTTTAGACAAGAAATTTTTTAAAGTCTTTTTACTATATAAGTCAATGTAAAACTTGTGATCCCCGGGGCGGGGCCTCTTTTCACCCCAGGGGCATAATTTGAACAATCTTGACAGAGGACCACAATATGCCAAATATCAAGGCTCTACGCCTTGCGGTTTTGGCCAAGAAGATTTTTAAAGTTTTTCCTTTGGGTTGCCATGACAACCAGAGTTCTGCATGGAATTTAATTCTTTGAAAAATTTTGAAAGGGGACCACCCCAATGATCATTCCTGTGAAGTTTGGTGTAATTCTGACCAGTGGTTTTCAAGAAGAAGACTTTTTTTTTCAAAATGTTGACGGACGCACAACTGACGACGGACATTGAGCGGTCACAAGAGCTCACCATGAGCCTTTGGCTCAGGTGAGCTTAAAAGGGTTTATTTTTAATGGTTTTACTTAGTGATCTACTTTTGATCCCAGATCATCCGGTTTCAGCCAAGAAGAATTTCATTAATTTAGGAAAAACTTTCTGACCAAGTCTTCTGTAGATCAGGTAGGAAATATAGTCTATTGAGTGTTAACAATGTTTTTCTATAATAATAAATTTGACCTTGTGACATAACAGTGACCTCTAGACTGTTGCCAAACTTTACAAAGTTTTTAAATCATCTGACCTAGTGATCTAGTTTTTGATCCCATATGACCTAATTTAAAATAAGTCCAAAATTTATTAAGGAAAACATTCTAAGTTTCATTAACACTGGGCAAAAAAGTGATCTCTAGGGTGTTAAATTGTTGACAACTGATGGTGATGATAGACCACAAAGGACACAGGGTGGTCACAATATCTCACCTTGAGCACAGTGTGCTCTTGTGAGCTAAGAAACATGTTCATAATACAGATTATGTCTGATTTTGTTTGTGTCACCTTTTGGCTCTGCTACTTCTTTGTCTTTGACTTGACTAGAACTAAGTCTTGAAAATGATTTGCAAGTGGTGTTTCCTTGCTTTATTTCTCTTGTTTCTTTAAGCTTTGTTATAAAATCTTCCGGCTCTGATTGTTCCAATGTTTCTGGATTTTCTGCTGGCAAGTCTTCATTTTCTATGGGTTCCACTTTTACTACAATATTTATCGGAACTTCTTTAATACAATGCACTGGTCCTAAGTTCTCTCCATGCTCAGTTTGTTCTTCAATAGATTTGGGCACAAGTTCAATATTTGCAGTTGTCTGTTTCAATGGTTCCGAGTCATTTTCATAATCAATAATGAAAGAATCAAATATTTCCCCATCTTGATTTTCAATTTTAACAACACTTGATTTTGAAACCCTTGAGTCATTTATATCATATTTAAAGTCTGTTTCAGTCTTACTCAATTCATCTTGATTCACTTCAGTTTTAATATCACATTTTACAGAGGTAGGGATCTGCATTTCTGCAGCATAATTAAACTCTTCTGAATTACTTTCAGTCTCATCCTGACAAACCATTTGTTCAGGAGATAATGGTTTTACTGTATTAGCCTCATCTGCATGCAAAGCAACACATTTTTCAAGAGCTTTTTTTCTGCATTTGACAGTATGTAACTTTGTATTATTTAATCTTTGTCGTTTTTCGGCTTTCATCTTTAGCATTCCTTCACAACAGATCGTTCAGAGGAAGACATCACCACTCGTTTTCTTCGAATTGTCTAACTGACGTGACTACTGGTGGACTGATGTTGGGTTTATTTCCCTTGCAGTCGTGCAGGTTTGTCAGCTTGTTTTGGGGACTGAAAAGAAAATTAATGCACATTACTTTTAATATGAACTCAGAACGTATACAATAAGGGCAAAGAAATAATATATCCCTTTGGGGTTACCAGACTGACCTTAAACTTGAGCCCCAACCCTAATACTGTTTAATAATTTGAAAAAAAAAAATTTCATCAAAAGTGTTTGAGGCATGTTCACCTGATATTTGCAGCATATCATGACAAGTGTTCAAGGCAAACTAAAACATTTCCATAATGGTCACCTGACACTGTTTTTATTTTCTCATTTTTGTGTCTTAACCCCATTTGTTTACCTATCCATTATTGAACCACAACATCCGCATTGACTTTCATGAGAAACTGATGACCTAACGTGAAAATTGTAGCATCTCATTAATTCTGAATGCTAAAAGGTCAACATTTTTTATACAGTATTTATAAATTTAACCCAACCTATAATCATCAATGAAAGTACATAAAAACATACAGTGTTATCAGTGAAAGTACATAAAAACATACTGTAAAAAATTTAAATCCACATAATATTATCTATGCCATCCTTAACCTAACCTCAGTTTTTCTATACACTACCTAAATGCCAGTTTAATTCCAATATATAAATCAAAACTTTAGTTATTTTAAGCAGATTTTTGCTTCTATTTTAGTACAAGTGACCTTGACCTTCACCTTGACCCTAGTGACCTTATATGATCTCCAAAGCTTCATCTCCATGCATGGTACTCAGTATACTAAGTTTTATTGCAATTAGCCACTCCTAACGTTTTTGCAAGAAGACAAAAGTTTCAAAGCCCGCAAACAAACCGGCCCACCCAATGACAGTCTCCTTCTGGTTATCAGTTGTTTTTTGAACACCTGACTGAAAATGAATTAAAAACATATCAAAGCAAAAGGTTAGACTGTGACAATTTGTAATTTATGATAAATATATAGTGTCACAGATTTCTTGCATAATTCCTGGCTAGGTTTAAATAAGCGGTTTGGAGACCTAAAACACTTGGTAAACACAATGTCATACTTGATTTCAATTTTTTACACTAGATGAATTCTAGCAAAAAAAATCTGAGAAACAGCATGAACAACAAGAGCTCTATCATGACAGCATGTTCCACTAGTCAAAGGACTGTTTCTACCTAAGAATAGGTATACTGTCCAAATTCATGTAAGAGTTATAATATTTGATGCTATGATTTTGCTTAATTGCACACTACATCCGTGTTAAGTTTTAACCAATTATCTGCATTAGTTTTAGAGATTTTAGTAATTTCTAAGCAAACCTTTAAACTGCATTTTCTCATAACTCTTACATTAACTTGGAAAATCTAGGTTGAAGTTTTGCATACAAAGTCAGAGTTCTGCCGAGGCTGCGTTTTTGCACCATTGGCGCGAAAAAAATAAGAATGGCGCAGCAAATTTCGCGTCGGTGGGCCTTTGGCGCGCCAGAAAATCTGACACTCGAACCCGATAACAATTGCTAGTTTGCCGGTCTTGCACGGTAGATAGACATACCTCCAGGGGAGATCACTGTGACGGATTTGAAAAAATAATGTGTCGTGATAATTGCACCATGATTGTATCAAAATGGCGGCCGCACCGAAAGGAAAAGCGATTTTGCACAAATGATTCAGTCCTTCTGCCCCTAAGAAAATGAACCAGACTTTAGTTACACTGGGGAAAGATACAAATAGAAATGATACATTGAACAAAAGCGACGATTCAACTACATATGTCGCTGAACATTAAACAACAACCCCAGAATCACAGTGATTCGACCCCCACCCAGTCAAGTAATTTGAGTAGAGCGAAAAAGTAAGAGTAAAACATCTGACAAAAAGAGCTTTCAGAAGAAGTTATTGGTTGAGTATACATGGTTAAGTTATAAGGAAAAGAGAATAAATGGCATGAACTTTGTGTATAATTTTACATTTAAAAAAAAAAATACACTTCTTAAATGCATAAGAAATGTAAAGTCTTTTTAATGTAAAATTGGTTCTTTTTGAATGGCCCCAAAAGTTTCAGAATGGCCCCATGTTTTCAGGGTAGATGGGCCATGGGCCCATCATGCTGAAATCCTCGGCAGAACTCTGCAAAGTGCTGTTTCCAAGGTCAATACATGCAGGTATTGAACTGAAACTTAATGCAAGTTATTAAGGCGAATAAAAACAGCTAAAAGTGCATGTCACATATTTCTGAATTATATTTTGGCAAAGTTATGCCCTTTTTTTAAGTTACAAAACCAGCTACTTATAGTAATAACAAAGGAAAGTAATTCTATAAAAAAATATTGTTAGTCCACAAACAGGGATGTGCCAAATAAAAAATATATTTTAAGTTATGCTCTGGACACGAAATATAATGGACAGATCTGTCCTTGCTTTGCTGTGACCTTTACCCTGGTTCATGCACTCTGCACATCATCTCACCACTGCCTACCTACACACCAAGTTTGAAGTCAATACTTTGAATGGTTAATTAGTTATGCTCCCGACATGAAATATGATAGACAGTTTTGACCTTTTAGCTCAATTCATGACCTTGACCTTCTGTACAGACCTGGTTCAAAATGCATTGCATATCATCTCGTCGCCACCTACCTATATGCCAAGTTTAAAGTCAATACTTTAAATGGTTAAGTTATGCTCTGAACAAATTATGACTGACGGACAGACGCACGCGCCATCACATAAATACGTCCAGTTTGTCCAAAATGAGGCATAATTCTGGAAGTATTGCAGGCAGAGTTATAACTTGTCATACTAATATAATTTGTCACTATGAGCAAGCGCAGCAATATTCAACTGAATATCTTCAATTATTAATAACATATTAGATTTGATTAAAAACTTTAAATATTAATTTTACTAATAGAATTATGGTATTTGTTGCGGTGTTGTTTAATATCTAATTAAAGTCTACTGATTTAATATCTTAACTCATTCTGCCCTAAAGGGTTATCTCCACTTCTACTCTGCTGATACTTATCTGTCAGCCACCTAGGAGGCTGATAAGCGGATCTACCCTGAATACCTAGAGATGTTTTGAGAGATAACATTGATTTTGTAGTTATTTGCTTGGGCTATTGTTGTTAATTAGTGACAAATGACATCAAATATGTGCTAATAGATATAGAATTTGCACTTTGTAAGTAAGTTGAAGTAGCTACGCAACAAAGATAATGTCATGCAGCTGTGTAATACATTCATTTCAACAGACTGTTGAATAAACACAAAACATCAGATTTTGTTTAGGCTTAAGGGGACGCATACTTTGAAATTAGAAAAAAGTGGGTGGGGTATTATAAAATTTACCTGCAAAAAAGTACAAGGTTTTGGTAAATGAAATGAATACTGTTTCAACTGTTATAAGTACACAAAGGATTGCTCACTAAAATAAAAATGAGAAAAACTGAAACAAGAAAGTTATTGTTGAATTACATAAGACTTCTTGCGTACATTCAAAGTCAACAATTAAGACTTTTTGGTGCGAAAATAATAGTGCTTCACTTTGTCCAAACATTTATCAATGTCCTACAGATTCTAATTTAAAGAAAGAATGTGAAACAAGTTCACTGTCTTGCTTTTCATTTGGCATATGTGAGCTAAAACACATTATTTAGTTTGTTTACAAAGTAGTGCATAAGAAAAGATACGGTGGTCAAGGAATGCCACATTACAAAACTAAAAGAGTATATTCCCCTTAATACATTAAACATTTATCATTACAGAAGTCTAGTGGCTTACAATAAAGGCCTAGAAATGTTGCCATTATTAATTTTTAACTTGGTATTCATGAACTGCAATGCACTTAAATATCAAAACACATTCAACAAACTTTTGAAAATGTACTGTCTTAAAAATCCCTAAAATAAGGTATGAAATTTGGTTGAGAGGTCCAATCAATGTGTATATGTGCAAAAGCAACATTCTAATCTTGTTCACAAAAGTTACTAATACACAGCAGGAATGTCAATGATCAAAACTGGACGAATATACTGTTATCCTCATTTTAATGTCATTTATAATTTGTCCTTGAATTCTCCACCATACTTTTCATAACTCTGTTTGCATGAGTTGCACGAGAATGCTGTCATTCACGTAAAACAAGAGGGCCATGAAGGCCCTGTATCGCTCACCTGACCTATTGACCTAAAGATCATCAAGATTAACATTCTGACCAAGTTTCATCAAGATATGTTCATAAATGTGGCCTCTACAGTATTAACTAGCTTTTCTTTTGATTTGACCCCGTGACCTAGTTTTTGACCCAACATGACCCAGATTCGAACTTGACCTAAAGATCATCAAGTTTAACATTCTAAGTTTCATGAAGATACAGTCATAAATGTGGCCTCTAGAGTGTTAACAAGCTTTTCCTTTGATTTGCCCCCATGACCTAATTCTTGACCCAACATGACCCAGATTCGAACTTGACCTAAAGATCATCAAGTTTAATATTCTGACTAAGTTTCATGAAGATATAGTCATAAATGTGGCCTCTACACTGTTAACAAGCTTATCCTTTGATTTAACCTAGTGACCTAGTTTTTGACCGAAGCTGACCCAGGTTTAAACTTGACCTAAAGAGCATCAAGATAAACATTCTGACCAAGTTTCATTAGATATGGTCATAAATGTGGCCTCTACAGTGTTAACTAGCTTTTCCTTTGATTTGACCAGGTGACCTAGTTTTTAACCCTACATGACCCAGATTCAAACTGGACCTTAAGATCATCAATATTAACATTCTGACCAAGTTTCATGAAAATATAGTCATAAATGCGGCCTCTACAGTGTTAACAAGCTTTTCCTTTGATTTGACCTGGTGACCTAGTTTTTGACCCCAGATGACCCAATATCAAACTCGTCCAAGACTTTTTTAAGGATAACATTCTGACTACGTTTCATTAAGATTGGGCCAAAATTGTGACCTCTAGAGTGTTAACAAGCTTTTCCTTTGATTTGACCCAGTGACCTAGTTTTTGACCCCAGATGACCCAATATCGAACTCATCCAAGATTTTATGGAGGGTAACATTCTGACCAAGTTTCATTAAGATTGGGCCAAAAATGTGACCTCTAAGAGTGTTAACAAGCTTTTCCTTTGATTTGACCTGGTGACCTAGTTTTTAACCCCAGATGACCCAATATCGAACTCGTCCAAGACTTTATGGAGGGTAACATTCTGACCAAGTTTCATTAAGATTGGGTCAAAATTGTGACCTCTAGAGTGTTAACAAGCTTTTCCTTTGATTTGACCTGGTGACCTAGTTTTTGAACCCAGATGACCCAATATCGAACTCGTCCAAGATTTTATGGAGGGTAACATTCTGACCAAGTTTCATTAAGATTGGGCCAAAAATGTGACCTCTAGAGTGTTAACAGTCAAATTGTTGACGACGGACGGACGGACGGACGACGGACGACGACGGACGCCGGACACAGGGTGATCACTAAAGCTCACCTTTGAGCACTTCGTGCTCAGGTGAGCTAAAAATGGGGTCAAATAAGTTGTAAATGCAATATCATGTAAACGCAGTTAATGGATTATGCAGTTCAAGATAAACTTTATCTCATAACGTAACGAACATGTATAATGTTGTAACAACAACTTTACTTACACTGATTTAAGTAGCAGTCGGTTTATAAGTGACTTTATTGATTCATTTTGTGTTTTGTTATTGTTGTCAAAAGTATAACGGAAGTGCCTCGCAACTGAAGCGGAAACCAGTTTGATGCGCAAAGTAGTCCACTGTAGGTAATATTTTTTGACAAATATCCACAGAAATTAATAATTTTCTAATATTAAAGACGAATATCTGAATAGGATTCATTATTTGATAAGAAATTATAATCATCGACATGTTTTTTTTAAAAATCGTACACGTGCTGACACCTAAGTTGTCTCCCGTTGTTTATTAGAGTTACCTTTCGTCCGGCGCAGTAATACATTTGCAGTGAATCGCCGAGAAGTCGTGGGAAAATTAAAAACCATGTAAACAAACTAAAATTAACCACCTTTTCAAGATGAATTTCAAGTGATCGACATTATGCATTTAACCCGCCTGACCTGTGTAGCATCTTACATATCTGTTCTAAGGTATTCATTGTGTAGAATGTCATGTTCACTGGCACCAGATCAGAAAGAAAATGCCTCCGTACGTGTTAAACCCTACCCCTAGGTATTCTATAAGAACCATGGTCATGAACGGGAAAGTGCACTAACCCGTTTCAATCGTACATTTCTCAACTTAAACGCGCAGTTCGGCGAATGGGTACCTAGTATATTGAACAAGCGATAATTTATCTTCCATCGTGTACCAGTCACATTGTCTCAATATTCCATATTGCTGAGATTATCAACATATTTATGCTTTCGTCAACGTTACAGAAAAAACTTGCTTGAACTTCCCTAATGAACATCCGGTCTAGAGGTCACGGCAGTACGCACATGTTTGGCGAAACGTAAACAAACAAAAACAGATTTTAAAAAAATCACAATTTTACACTAAAAATCGAAATGATGAATGAAATTCATCTTGTATATGATCTTTAATTTGAAATCGTACATTGGTCTGCATTTGTTCTGTATATTTTATTCATTTTGCACATTTTGCTGCATTTTCACATTTTAGCGAACACGTGTAGTAAAATGACGATTGACATACATTTTCACAACAGCCAATCAGAATGGTTTTGTAATCTAGAACGGAACTTCACCAGGGAAGTTCAAGCAAGTTTTTTGTGTAATGTTGAAATTACTATAAACTACGCGTTGTTTTTCTAAGATAAGATGTATTGAAAAAATGTGACCGGTACACAATGGAAGATAAATTACCACTTGTTTGTTATCCATAGTACACATTTACCACACTGCGTGTTTTAGGTATCAAATGTGCGATTGAAACGGGTTAGTATATTTTCCCGTTCACGACCATGGTTCTTATAGAATACCTAGGTGTAGGGTATAACACGTACGGAGGCATTTTCTTACTGATCTGGTGCCAGTGGTCATGTTATGCCCTTGCAATGCTAATCCCACACTGATTTTTTTGTTTACATTTTTTATCAATGAGAAATATGGCGTCCATCCCGAGATGAACTGACGTGGCGTTAAATTTTTACATGTTTAAGCAAACCTGGTGTGTTAGAAAGAAAATCTCATCCCTTCAACATTATTTGGAACACTGTTATTGTAAAAAACCTGTTTTTTCCTTATACAAAAGCTTAATATTTTGTATTGAATGTACTTTCACAAACACCTCTGTTTTCCTATTACATTCACAGTACCACATCCTTATCCACAAAATACTGAATATTACAGGTGTCCATCAGTATTATATCAGTTTAGGAATATGTTTTTTATTTTCCCACCATGGATTTCTTGAATATGCACCCCTTCCGCATTGCTGTATGAACTGTGAATGTAGCAATATGCGTCCCCTTAACAACATTAAAATGCTAAATTTTATCATGCACGGATTTAAACAACAAATAAGAACAATTCTTAAAATATTTCTAAATAAATACGATTGTCATTTTCTAACACTGATTTTACTGTTATACGCATCCAGACAATTAAAACGCATCAAAATAAAGTTATTTCTCATAAAAATAGTGTATGTATCTAATATGAAGATGTAATTAAATGAAAATAGATGAATATTTTAATTATTTTAGACAAAAACTACAGCGCTGAAAATGAGATTTATTTATTCATTTATTTATTTACTTATCTTTTTTTTTTGTTCCAATCATATAAAGAATCATCCGTAATATTCAGGCTTTCGAGAAATCACAAATTATAACTCGAACGACGCTCGCTTTTACAGCTTTCTTCAACGAAAGCATTTATTTTTTCACAACATCCGGTTTTATTTATGTTTTAAAAATGTTACCAAACAAAAAATTTGATTGGTCCAATTTATTTGAAAGAACATTAAGATTTCATTTAAGACCAATGAAATGCGACGACTGAAAGCGTCACGCGGAATTCAGAGCTATTACTGTAAAGACGCATGTATGCGGCGTGCGGTTTCCAGATGTAGGTAACAACACCGCCAAGAAGCGGCACGCGGTATACAGATAAAAATCGACCGACGGATAAATGCGTCGTGCGTAAAGAATGAGTTAAACAATGAACATGATACTTTAATAGCTATTTCTTTTAAACTAAGATAATACCTTACACCAAAAAATAGAAACGCTATCAAAACACCCCTCATGCGGATATGAATGCTATTCGGCATGACCGTCGCGCGAATAAGAAAATAATCTGCACGACAGTCATGCCGATAGACACTTCTTATATACTGATTTAATTTATCATATTTTGTTTGCAAAACTTATCAATATTTACCAGTAGTCAAACTAATTTGATGTGATCCTATGAAATTTTGAGATAATTTTGAATTTTTTTCATATGGGCAACATCTCCACACATGTATGTCAAACACTCGAAAGACCAAAATAGTGGAGGACAAGGGAATTCAGTTCCACATTGATTAAATTAATGGATCAATTGCAAATGAAAAAAAAAACAACAAAAAAAACAAGAAGGCCCTGAAGGCCCTGTATCACTCACCTGACCTATTGACCTAAAGATCAAATCATTAAGATTAACATTCTGACCAAGTTTTATAAAGGTACGGTCATAAATGTGGCCTCTAGAGTGTTAACTAACTTTTCCTTTGATTTGACCTGGTGACCTAGTTTTACACCCCCACATGACCCAGATTCAAACTTGACCTAAAGATCATCAAGGTTAACTTTCTGATCAAGATTCATGAAGATACAGTCATAAATGTGGCCTATAGAGGGTTATAATTATTAAGATTTTTTCTTCGATTCTTTGACTTGGTGACCTAGTTTTTGTCCCCACTTGACCCAGATTTGATCTTTGCCTAAAGATCATCAAGAGTAACATTCTGACCAGGTTTCATAGAGATATTGCCATAAATGTGACCTCTAGAGTGTTAACAAGCTTTTCCTTTGATTTGACCTGGTGGCCTAGTTTTTGACCTCAGATGACCCAGTACTGAACTCATCCAAGATTTTATTGAAGGTAACATTCTGACCAGGTTTCATTAAAATTGGGACAAATTGTGACCTCTAGAGTGTTAACAAGCTTTCCCATTGACTTCACCGGGTGAACTAGTTTGTGACCCCAGATAACCCACTATCGTACTCATCCAAGATATTATTGATGGTAACATTCTGACCAAGTTTCATTAAAATTGGGCCAAAATTGTGACCTCAAGAGTGTTAACAAGCTTTTCCTTTGATTTGACCTGGTGACAGATGACCCAATATCAAACTCGTCCTAGATTTTATTGAGGGTAACAATCTGACTAAGTTTCATTAAGATTGGGCCAAAATTGTGCCCTCTAGAGTGTTAACAAGCTTTTCCTTTTGATTTGACCTGGTGACCTAGTTTTTGACCACAGATGACAGACCCAATATCAAACTCGTCCAAGATTTTATTGAGGGTAACTTTCTGACCAAGTTTCATTAAGATAGGTCCAAAATTGTGACCTCTAGAGTGTTAACAGTCAAATTGTTGATGACGAACGACGATGGACACAGAGCGATCATAAAAGCTCACCGTGAGCACTTTGTGCTCAGGTGAGCTAAAAATAATCGACATTCCAGACACGATCCTCGTGTAAAAAATGAAAATAATCGACAGTACATTTGTGCGGATGAGGACAACTTTCTGCATGACTGCCGTGCGTATAGCCCCGGCCCAATTTATTACACTTTTCTATATAAAATTGATTACCAGGAGATATCTACCCTGACATCGGTTTCAGTACACATCAGATTGCCGATAACACTAAATTGCAGAAACAAAACACAAAATAAACATTCATAAAATGTCAGAAAGGTAAGTTTATGCTTTAATGTCAACATTAATTCATTATTAGAGATGCATGTAATCACTGCAAATACTTTGTACATGTACCAGAAAATGTTCCCAAGAGATTTCTATTGGAGATTTCCTAACAGAAATATGCAGAATAAGTTTGGACGTGATGGGACAGCGACAGTCAAAAGGTATCACGCTGTCCTGAAACGTCCTATTATTTGGACTAAATGTTAGGTAGAAATAAAGAAAAAAATGATGAAAAGTCTTCCCATAGTTCAACTAATTTGACGTGATCCTAGGAAATACTGAGATAATTTTTTCATATGGGCAATATTCCAACTCGCGTCAAACACTCGAAACACCAAAATAGTTAAAGCAATTTCCTACGAAATTTTCATCGCTACCGACGCTTTACGTGCTATAGGTTTAAATGCCGATTATTTTAATAATTGGCAATAAATTCAAATAAAACTTACATGTATAGAAAGGGGATTCAATTCCTCATTGATTTATGTAAAAATTATCAAATAATATCCAAAATGACGCATTTTCTGGTGATTTAAACCTATGTATGTAATGTACATGAGTAACGTTTACTGTGTCTACACACCAATATGCGCAAAAGATAAAGGAAGTGTCTAGGGGTACGGATCCGTACCTCAAGAATCTGATTCTAGAGGTACGTATCCGTACCTCTAGACAAGCCTGTTAGGGGTTTTCTAGGGGTACGGACCACCGTTTTTCTAGAGATTAAGGGTCATTTACATTTCAAATTTTGTTGAAAATGAAATAACAAATAACATTTCACCAGAATTCACCTTAAACTTGGATCTAAATGGTTTACAGATAACAACGTTCATCTGATTTGTTACATTTTCTTTCAGAACGTAAATAACCTAGGAACACCAAATAAATGACGAGGATTCGAACTGGCAGAAAAAAAGATATAAAGATTAAACAAAATAATGTTTAAAAATATGTTGGGAGAAAAGTATTTTTAATTGATAATTAACCCTTAGTGTATTTATGTTTTTCACACATTTGGTAGCCGTTACGAGATACATGGGACGTTTTCACAAACAGTTTCTTTTACTTAATATCGCTTAATTGATTATTAAAGATGATAGGCCTCAGTTTCACCAAAAGCTTACATACAACTTGATAATGTAAGCTTTGAAAATGTCAAACGATAGAAATAAGGTGCATATTGACAAGTTATATAGTGACAGAAGTTCTCAAAAATTTCCTTTAGATTACCTCCCCTGATAATTTTGGTTTTTCATGAGTTATCTCCCCTGAAAACTAGAAAAAAAATAATTTTCTTCTTTTCCCTACAGGGAATTTCTGATTTCTTTTTGATATTTGTATCAGAATTATATAATGCAACTTTCTACTGCAAAATTTTCTCGAAACACAAGCTCAATTTCTCATAATCAAAGAAATTATATATTTCCCATAGGCATCAATGTTAACTTCAATACCGATTATCTCCCTAAAAAATGATTAAATTCAAAAAATCTCTCGGTGAAACGTTTTTTATTTTGAATGTCTTTAAAGTGACCAAATTTCATTTAAAAATTACTATCCAGTTACAAGATATGAAATATGGCTATTACACCATGTTAACCTTAAACAATCAGTTCTGTGCCAATTATCACTATACCTAACCTTTTTAAATAACAAAATAAATTGGTTCATATAATTATGCCTAATTTTTTTTTTTGTGCTGAATTTCAAATAGAATTCATTTAAGGGATAGATCCATTCATTAATCTAGCTGTTATCAATAGTTTATTTGACAACAAACTGGCGGATCGGCACGGAACAGTGTATTCATTTAGATTTCCTCGGTTATTTAGGTTTTGAAAGAGAAGGTAAACAATCGGTCGAACGCTGGTATCTGTAAACCAATTAGAACCAAGTTTTAAGTGAAGAGTGTATAAGACTTTTTTGTTATTTCATTTTCAAAAAAATTTAAGATATAAATAACCCTAAATCTCTAGAAAAAGGACTTCCGTACCCTTAGAAAACCCCTAACAGGCTTGTCTAGAGGTACGGATCTGTACCTCTAGAATCAGATTCTAGAGGTACGGATCCGTACCCCTAGACACTTCCAACGATAAAACCAATAATTTTACATGACTATTTACTGTGATTTATCCTCCATTATTTTGGTCCTTCAAAGTTTTGACGTTTAGATTGCCCGTCACAGATATGAAACAATCTAAACATCAAATTATTTTGACTAAGTCTTCCCATTTCTCCTTAAAGTCTACCCACTGGAGGGGCCCTGGGGTCTTTCTCCACCATTAAAGCTGAAAAGTCACCATATGACCTGTAATTGTGTCTGTGCAACGTTAATCAAAACAAATTATATGTGTTTAGCCAAAGGCAGTGGCTACGATTACGGTACCGTAATCCTAGCCTCCGGTTCTATATTACGGAAGTTCCATATTCCTAGACAACCCTATGAGAATAGGCTAGGATTACGGAAGTATTTAAGAGGTATCAAATACATGTTAGGGCATGCATAAATGACATTGTAAACTTACTTACTTCACTTAATTTCACTATTATTTCGTGCTATCGATCGGTCGTTTTGGGTTAGTATAATGGCGGCGCAGGGAAATATTATAGAATTATCTAAGTTTCATATATACCTGTAATTTTTTCATCAAGTCAACATAAATGGTCTTTCATAACATTAACATACAATATGGTTATAATCATAAAATTCAAAGTATATAATATTTCTTTTAAATCTAACTTTGACACTCAAAACCCAAAACGGCAGACAGATAACACGAAATGGTATCAAGACATTACACCTCTGGGACAATACACCCTTGGACTTTACTCCTCCAGGTCTTTGCACCCTAGGACTTTACACCTCCCATATTTATACTACAGATATCTATTGTGTAGGTAATGATAATTACTGATTATTCAAGTTTAATTGATTTGATTAAATAGAAAGTGTTTGTCACACTTATACTGAGTAACTGATAAGGCTTGCAATATTAATCCACTGTTGATGGTAAATTAAATACAATGAAATATTTAAAGAAATAAAAGTTAATTGTGTATTTTTTGTAGACTCTCAACTGAAAATATTTAACTTAATCATTGACATTTCCCCAATAGATTTTATGTTTTAACATGTTTAAGAATGAATTCGGGTTCAAAATTTTGTCAAGTTCAGATAAGGTTAACTTTTTTTCAGATTTATTTATTATTACAGTATTCTAATTAATAAGACCTCTTCTAAAAAAGCCAAGCCTAGATTCTAATGTCCTAAAAAGCTATAGACCTGTGTCAAACTTGCCGTTTCTGTCTAAAATCTTAGAAAAAGTGGTAGATGTTCGAAATGAAAATCATCTAAGGAACAACGAACTCCATGGAGTTAATCAATCTGCTTATAAACAAGAGCTGTCCGTAAGACAGCCAAGCTCGACTATTCGAAATATTGTCACAGAAGCAGGAAATTATTACCCAAAATGTTAAATATCGAGAGTTTTAAGTTCGAAACGGGACATAATTTGACCAAAATGCATATCAGAGTTATGGGACTTGATGCTATCAACTAGTTTAATAACCCCGAAGAAACATGTTAAGTTTCAATTCCATATCTGCATTAGTTTTGGAGATAGTAACTTGTAGAAGTAATGAAATACATGTTGTGTTTTTTTGCATATGGTATACTTGAAAAAGCTCCATTTGGGTTCAATTTTAAAAAAAAAAAAATCGAACACGGGAGGGGAAACCCCTCCCGCACCCACCCCTCCCACCACGCAAACTTTACCCCAGCGCCTTAAAAAATTCCTGGGGAAGGGCCTGCAATCAAGTTATTTTTATTCTAATTTGTATCATTTGTTATGCTTAATAAATAGACCAAGTTTGAAAGAAATACTGTATCTTCATTATTTTTCAAGAAATATTACTTTTTGTGTCATAATCCTGATCGGGCAATGTTACCAGCCTGTTTATAAAAGCTTGGACTTTACACCTCCCTTTTGGGAGCAGTAATGTCTCAGGTTTGAGAGGTGTAAAGTCCTAGGGTGTATTGTCCCGTAGGTGTAAAGACCTGAATTCCACGAAATAATATGCCTAAGGCAGGCATGAAAAATCGCTATTTTGATAAAGTGAAATAAGTATTTCGATCCGATATGCAAATTTTTCGTAGGAACTTCCGGTCTAGAAAATTTCAGAAGGTCAACAACTTTGGGACAAAAATAAACATTTTATGCTGTTTTCTCCTTGATTCGAGCCTCTTAAATCTTTTAGGGTTGTGCATATTTTTGTAAACCTGTTCAATTAAATATTTTTTGTTTTTAGGTACAAAAATATTTGCATTTAACAATGGACAATAAGAATTACAATGTTACTCATCTTTTATATGAACTTTTTTGCAAAAGACTGAAGGAGGTCAAACTCCACATCATTTTAAACCTTTCTCATCGATTCGAGCCCTTTGTTTGGTAGGTCAATAAGTGTTAATGTTTGCACAGTCTATTTCCATAAAGCAAATTTCTATAAAGATTGACTTTTTTTTCACTTGTTACAACAGTCAAAATATGCTCGGGATGCTTTTAATTTGGAATTTTGGGTCACAATATTGCCCACTGTGTATTTTCCTTTTGAAATAAGCAATTTTTGATGTAAAATATTAAAAGAGGTATTTGCTCAATTTCCCAGTGGTTTCATGACTAATATTTCCCAAGGCATTTTAAAATGTAAATGACACAAGTTTCTGATGGAAGAACATACTACTTGAGCATGATTTTTACCAAAATACAAGGGCTCGAATCGATGAGAAAGCTCGAATCGACGAGAAACAGGCATAAGGCAATTTTAGTGAATGGAAGTAAGTTGCATTAAGATTTTGTTATGGAAATCTGTGTTTTAGTGTATTATGAATGCTACTTACCTTTATTCTGAACATTTTGGACAACTTTTTTATTTTGATGACAGAAACGCTTGTGTTTACTATTTTGAGGTGCTTACTTACGCGTAAAACGTAACGCACGCGGTTTAGATACGTCATGATTGGACTAGCTCGAGAACATAAGTAAGTCGAGAACACATGACGTCAGGATAAGTTTACAACATCATTTATGCATGTTCTAACATATATTTGATGCCTCTTAAATACTTCCGTAATCCTAGCCTATCCTCACAGGGTTGTCTAGGAATACGGAACTTCCGTAATCCTAGAACTGGAGGCTAGGATTACGGTACCGTAATCGTAGCCACTGCCTTAGCCAAATTAATCTTCCTATCCGGCTACTAATTTGATAATATCTTGCTGTTCACGCAATGCATTACAAATCAGGCTTTTCTTCTTCGTTGGTAAGTAATAAATAGAATGCAAATAACCTTGTTAGCAAAGAAGTTAAAGGAAAAACACCATTTAGCCCGCTTGCGCTCGGTATGTTTGTTCGCTTTAGGTCAGAAACAACCAAATTTACCAGCTATACGTTAGGTTGAACACCACTAAATCAGGCATTTTATTTTATCTACATCTACAGTGGACTAGTATGACTGACTGCAAGGCGCTAGTCTGAGACAGAATGTTAAAAGATGAACAAGGTGATAGGTGCAAATCTATGGATGGATGGATGAATGGGTGGGTTTGGTGGACGGATGGACGGAGCGACGGTCATGGGTAGAGACCACCAATTGTTTTCCCATAGACTTACATTATAACATTATGGCGTGTACGGCCTTCCATACATCGAAACATGTATATCTAACTACATAGTTTTCAAGAACTATCTTAGTTCTACCAAAATATCGGACGAAAAACATATGAATAGTGATACTTTATTTAAGTAATTTTCGTTTGAATGAGATGACCCCCTGTTTACATCGTTGGCATGGCGGGAGAAATTCGTTTGATAAAACTTTTTTTCAATACACATAAAATGTAGCAAATTTTGTCAAAATGTATAATAAAATACTGTAAATGCAGTGAAAAAATATCAATTTTGAAAAAATAATCTCTTCCTGGGTTTGTTTACATGACTGACCAATCAGAACGCACAGACGTTACCTTATTCCCAGGTATACACTTACCTCATTCCCAGTAAGTTCCCTGTACTTTTTTGAATTGGTGGTCTCTGACCTATAGAGGAATGTTTTGTATCACATTTTCCAATTTTACAGTGACATTGTCAAACATGATCCAATACCAAATGTCTTACAAAGTTTCATCAAGAAATGTTCAGTTTTAAGAAAGATATGGACAGTTTACTGAGGTCACCCCCTGTTGATTTATATGCCCAGATTCAGTCCCTGTCGTCGTCTGATTTCAATTTTTCGTGAAGATTTAAGTTATCTGCATTGGATTTGACTTGGAAGCTGAAATATGATTCATTCCGTAAAAAATAGAAATAAAGTCTATTAATTTTGTCCATTCTCTGACATTACAGAGATAAAAATGATCCCTTTTGGCCCAAAAGCTCAGATAAAAATGGGCACATTTGTCCAAAAACGAGGCCAAAATTTAAAAAATATTCAAATTTCACGCTTATTTTTGCACGAAAACGTCTTTCTACATCATTTACAACAGATTTGTGGCCATTAACATTAACTGTGATGGTTTCCGACGAAAGTCATGTTTTAGCTCTAATATAGGGTAGAGACCACCAATTGTTTTCCCATAGACTTACATTATAACATTATGGCGTGTACGGTCTTCCATACATCGAAACATGTATATCTAACTACATAGTTTTCAAGAACTATCTTAGTTCTACCAAAATATCGGACGAAAAACATATGAATAGTGATACTTTATTTAAGTAATTTTCGTGTGAATGAGATGACCCCCTGTTTACATCGTTGGCATTGCGGGAGAAATTCGTTTGATAAAACTTTTTTTCAATACACATAAAATGTAGCAAATTTTGTCAAAATGTATAATAAGATACTGTAAATGCAGTGAAAAAATATCAATTTTGAAAAAATAATCTCTTCCTTGGTTTGTTTACATGACTGACCAATCAGAACGCACAGACGTTACCTTATTCCCAGGTATACACTTACCTCATTCCCAGTAAGTTCCCTGTACTTTTTTGAATTGGTGGTCTCTGACCTCATGCAGATAGATAGATATCACTGTTGTCAACACTTGACATGTATGTATATGTTACACGAACAATGTTATCACAATACAAATCATATATCACATAAAAAAACCTACATTTGACTATATATACTTTCAAAATAGATGTAACTGGAATCCTCAGTCAACATCATATTTTTACTGGCAAATCCTATACCGAGAGTTATGGCATAAGCATCATTGAACTTTTAGTGTCTTATTCATACTGAACAAGTTACAAAGGCACTCGTCCACAATAAGCAGTTTATCATCCTCAATAAGCAGTTTATTATGCCTTTTCAAAACCCCAATCCTTAAACCTGAAACACGAGGGATTTTTTGCTGACCAGTAAAGATAACTGATTCTAAATATGATCACTATGAGACTTTAGGCCAGAGACCACCAATACAAAATGGTACAGGGAACTAACTGGGAATGTGGTTAGTGTATATCTAGGAATAAGGTAATGTTTGTCCGTTCTGATCGGTCAGTCATGTAAACAAACCCAGGAAGTGTTACTGCATTTACAATATTTCATTATACATTTTGACAAAATTTGCTACATTTTATGTGTACAGAATTTTTTTTTTCATTAAATGAATTTCATCATCATCACCATTTATAGTAATGGCAAACATTCTTGACATAATATAATGGCCATGCGTGGGGTTTAGTAAAAGTGATAGAGTGCTAGGCCTCACAGGCTACTCAATCTACCAGGAGAACCATAGCAACGCGATAAAAAAATAGGTGCAAAAACCTAACACCTTAAAAGCCTTAAATACATAATAATCGACAATATGTACAAGTATGGGTGTTGTGCAGGAAAAACAAAGAGTTAGTAATGTTTAAAATGAAAGCAGATAGGATGAAATTATGGAGTCAGAACGCGTGCAGCCGGCGCTGACTTAAATCCAGAGACCGAGTCAGCGCTGAGTACACTCTGTGGCAGAGAGTTCCACAGACAGACAGTACGTGGAAAGCATGAATGTTTGTATATATCATTTGATGGTGAGGCAGGTTGATAGGCTTGGTTGTGATAATGCCTAGATGATCTGGTTTGTGGATTTAGGAACTGGTTCATATTAAGATCAACATGATTGTTTACAATTTTGTAAAATAGAATTAATCTACTATAACGACGCCTGTCTAGGGATTGCCAACTGATGTTTGTCATAGAGCCTGGAGTTTTTGAATAATTATTTGTCACAAATCTAGCAGCCCTTTTTCGCACTGACTCATTTTATCATGGCCCTGAAAGGCATCTATCTAAGCTAAGGTATTACCTTGTATTACCTTGTATACCATAATGTGATAGCTTGTGCATGAGCCTACCGTGGTGAACAACGTCAAAGGCCTTACTGAAGTTCATTATGGCCACATCTGTCTGATATTTCTGGGTTGCTTTGGCAAGATCATGTAAGAAGCCTACTAACTGAGTCTCACATGATCTGCGGGCATGAAAACCATGCTGGTTATCAGCTAAGATGTTATGCTTGTCACAGTGATCAAGGACGTTGCTCACCACGATATGCTCACCACGATATGCAATGCATGTCAAGGAGACGGGCCTGTAATTCTTTGCAAGGAATCTCTCCCCCTTCTTAATGATTGGAGATACATAGGCTTCTTTCCAGCCTGTTGGAACAGTGCCAGTTTCCAGGGACTTATTGAAAAGAATGGTGAAGATTGGTGCTACTTTTTTGGTACACTCCTGCAGGATCCTAGGTTTATTGGCATCTGTTCCAGCAGCCCTGTTAGGATTGAGATTCCCCAAAAGTTTAAAAACACCCTTCTCCGTGACATGAAAGGAAGACATGGCTGAGGATTGATCAGTATCCATCTGAGGCATAGTAGAACTGTTGTCGTTTACAAAGACAGAAGAAAATTGTCTGTTTAGATCTGTTTAGAACGTCAGCCTTTTCTTTAGAAGTGATAACTGCTCATGAACAGACTCAATCAAACCGAGTCTGCAATTTTTACTGTTTGCATTGTCCTCGGTGCTTCCGAGGGATCTACTTTCCAGATATTTTTTTAAGCAAACCGTTTTCCCTAAGAGGAGAAACACCAATAGAGTCATTCTTTAGGCCTTTAATAAATCAGTTTTATCACAAATGATGTTATTCACGTAATCCAAATATGCATTTCTAGTTTGTTTTTGAACCAAAGACTTTATTTTCTTAAGCTTAGAAAAATACTTGGCATTATGAGATTTCTTCACTTTAATATATGTGCGATCTCTCTTTTTCATAAGTTTTTTGATGTTAGCATTTAGGGAATGTGATGCTTCCAGACACAGAATTTCTCCCGCTATGACAATGATATAAACAGGGGGCCATCTCATTCACGCGAAAATTACTTAAATAAAGTATCACTATTCATATGCTTTCCCTCCGATATTTTGGTGGAATTAAGATAGTTCTTGAAAAAAATGTGATTGGATATACATGTTTCGATTTATGGAAGGCTGTGCAAGCCATTATGTTATAATGGAAGTCTGTGGGAAAGCAGTTGGTGTTCTCTAACCTCTTGTTACCTTTTGAATCCTGCATTTAAGGTCCTTATAGGTTACATTCTACCAATTCAATTCCTTATTTATTTCATATCAATAACAAACATTCAGACCTCATTTTCAGCACTTTAGAGCATTTCAATGATATTAAAAACATATATAGTCATTTAGTATAACATGTCTTCTTATCAAAAATAGAAAAAATATTGACATGTTATGTTGAATATAAGAAAAATAATCTGTTCTGAGAAACATCACCCTCTAAAATTGCCCCCATGAAAACAGCCGTTTAGCAGTTACGCGTAGGTAGACATTTTTCGCAAAGAATAAAACTTATTCCAAGAAATTTACAATGAAAATGGTCTAGATCTATTCTCAATACTATAAGCAATAAACATAAGCCAAAAATTTAACTGTCACCTCCTCATGCCACTCATTATACCAGATTTCATCCATAGCATGGAACTACATATTGGACTACTTCACATGTAACACTGAGTAGTCACTTCCGGTTTGGTGTAATCCGTCCTTAAAGAAACATTTTTCATACTCAAAATGTGTTATTTTCACTTAAATTGTACCAGTAACCTAAATGCATGAAAAAAATACCAGTTTCAGTTTGATACAATCAATTTTCAAGGTTTTACGGCTTTTTCAGTAATGTATGCTAGAGCGCCAAATTTCCTGGAAAAAAATTGTCGCGACATCATTTTTGACCACTTTTCCTTGCTTGAGCTTATTTTTGCCATATTTTATCAAGTTTTACCATAAAGTGCACTCAAATCACACACTGTTACTGTAAAATATACGCAAACTCACCCCTGACACATAAAACATACCAATATTTAGTCAATAAATATGCATTTTTTGAAAAAAGTACACCCAAAACAGTGATTTTGAAATATTTTTAGTTTTTCTTCTTTTTCTCTGCTAAATTGCACTGAAATTGTCATCTTCTATCATAATCTGGCCAAACTAGCCTGTTTACAGCCACATCTAAACAAGTTTAACTTTTTACCCTTTCACAACTTATAGGTTACATTCTACCAATTCAATTACTTATTTATTTCATATTAATAACAAAACATTCAGACCTCATTTTCAGCACTTTAGAGCATTTCAATGATATGAAAACCATATATGGTCATTTAGTATAAAATGTCTTCTTATCAAAAATAGAAAAATATTGACATGTTATGTTGAATATAAGAAAAATAATCTGTTCTGAGAAACATCACCCTCTAAAAATGCCCCCATTAAAACAGCCGTTTAGCAGTTACGCGTAGGTAGACATTTTTCGCAAAGAATAAAACTTATTCCAAGAAATTTACAATAAAAATGGTCTAGATCTATTCTCAATACTATAAGCAATAAACATAAGCCAAAAATTTAACTGTCACCTCCTCATGTCACTCATTATACCAGATTTCATCCATAGCATGGAACTACATTTTGGACTACTTCACATGTAACACTGAGTAGTCACTTCCGGTTTGGTGTATTCCGTCCTTAAATGTTTGAGGGGTGGCTGATTGTTTACCTCGTTTTTCATGTTTGGATACATTTTGTTCTGTTTACGTACACGTCTGAGGATTCTGGGTGATAATCATATAAAATCCACTTACATAGTGACGTTATTTCGACATTTTTGCCACTATCAGATTTTCATTGACTTATATTCCCACCAAGAACTATACCTCCACTACAGAAAAGCAAATAAAAAGAGGTGTTAGCTTTTGGGTAAGAAAGTTACTCTTCATTAGGTCACACCAAAAATAACCCCATTTTGCCTCTTTCAAAGTCACTTTAACGTCTATAAAACAAGTACAGTTAGTCTTTCAAACGTTCGCTCTTAGAGAAGTTGTACTGTAGATCCAATATAGATCATCCATATTTTCTCATTGTTCAGCAGGACAACCACTATAATAAACTTTGCAAAGGTTTCGCTAAATTTTATCGCCGTGATAATTAAGTTTAAATCTAAAGACACTTTTGCGACGAGGTATATCATAGAACTTAAATGATACAATTCTCAGGCATTTCCGACCAATATTTATTACCTTTGAAGATGAAACATTTTACTAGAATTGTCATTGACCGCAACATTCCACGGAAGATTTGCGTGTTAGGTGTTTTCTGTGAAATAATTTAATAATTTTGGTTTTGGATAAAACGTTTGAGCTTCAGAGTCGTGTTTTCGTCACTGAAAGTTCTAAGGCGGTGTTCGTTTTTCACTTATGTTTGAGTCTTCTATGTTTGAGTTTTCCTTGTTGTTTCTGTATGTAAGATGTTTGCTGCAATAGTTTGTGTGTGTTACATGAACGCATACTCAGCTACTGTACACCTTTTTTCCTTGTAGAGTGCGTTCTGTAAATGTGGTTTCCCTGAGGGACTTAATAACAAGTACACAACGATCATATCGGCTTGGGGCATATAACGAGTCAATACAATCATGTTTGTTTTAAGCTGACACGATGTGTGTACCAATTTTAGGATGCAATTTTATATTTATCCATACGCTTCATACTTGGTGTAGTTCGTTCGTGTTAGATGTGTTTTATGTTTAAAGTGCGACACATATAAAAACTAATGCAAGTAATATTCTAATAAAAAGCAATCGTAATGACTTATCTCGAATGTTTTGCTCATAATGACCAAGACAAGTGTTTGATGAACAAATGTGATGTTGCACCTATTGCAAATGTTCACAATTTGACCTGTTACAGATCGTTCAAGTTGCAATATCTGATTAGCGACATCTCGTCCTCATGTGGTATTTAGAATATATAAAAATGGCACCTTTGACAAAACCCAAACTTGACAGTTTACAGTTACGATTGATTTTAATCTCCATATATCTACAAGCGTTCTTGGACCATTCTTTACTAATTTAAAAACAAACAAAAAGTAAAATGTTCTCAAAATTGTTTCCTTAAAACGACAGTTTCCTAACTGTCAATTGTAATACATGCATGACAGATTGTTCATTATACAAAGGAAATAGTATCTATTGATACATTATTTACGCATGCAATTGTATTAATGCCTTTCCTATGAATGGCTTGTCTCGGTGAATAGTCAAACCTGTTTAGACCTAAGAAAGTGGATAACATCATCATTTTTTGTTTCTACGAAATAATTATTAAACAGGCAATTTATTTAGCGATCTCCATATTTTTGTCTCCTACAGATTACCGGGTTATTTTCTAACAGCGCTATATAATCTTTATTTGATTTTTTGACACAACGTATATAAATAAGGGTATTACACACTAAATACATTTAAATGAGATGAAAAATATTATCATATCATGAGATGGAAATAAAAAACATATTCATGCAAATATCAGTCAAAACAAGCAACCCACGGTACATATTTATGATATTATATATTCCATGAAATCAATACAAATGGTCCATTCTTTTATGTTGGGATTAAAACTGTTTAGATGTCGTTTATGATAACTTTCAATAGTTTCTAGGGGGCCTCCCTGGCCGAGTGGTTAAGGTCGCTGACTTGAAATCACTTGCCCCTCATCGATGTGGGTTCGAGCCTCACTCGGGGCGTTGAATTCTTCATGTGAGGAAGCCATCCAGTTGGCTTACGTAAGGTCGGTGGTTCTACCCAGGTGCCCGCTCGTGATGAAATAATGCACGGAAGGGCACCTGGGGTCTTCCTCCACCAATAAAGCTGGGAATTCGCCATATGACCTATCATGTGTCGGTGCGACGTTAAATCCAAAAAAAAAGTTTTTACTTGACAATACGTGTTTTCGTTAATATTAATTTCATTAATACATTTTAGATCATTTAACCATGTTAGATAAAGAATAGCCTAAGTCCTGGAGACAGGAATTTACAGGTCTAAAGTCTTCTTGTTTTCAACAAACTTAAATCGGTGCCAGGGTGCGTGGGCAGTGTTGCATTTTCCATTACTGCTCATGAACAGACTCAGTCAAACTGAGTCTGCAATCTTCACTGTTTGCCGTGTTCTCGGTGCTTCCGAGTGATCTACTTTCCAGATTTTATTTACTTCACAACAGCGGGTGTTAAGTGCTCTGTGGCGGCCGTAAAAAGTCGTTTCGACTTCATCTCAGTGTTGTTATATTTTCTGGTCCTTCTGGATCATTGATTTCGATTCATTTAGATTAGAAGATTGAATTCTGCTTACGCCGGTGCTAGGGGGCGTGGGCAGTGTTGCATTTTCCATTACTGCTCATAAACAGACTCAATCAAATCGAGTTTGCATTTTTCACTGTTTGCCTTTTTCTCGGTGCTTCCAACGGATCTGCTTTCCAGATTTTATTTAGAAAAGTCCCTTGAATTCCTGAAAGCGAGACAACGTAGTTCTGATATGTCATGGCTTTTGTCAACCTTTATTTATGTTCTGACTTTGCCTGGCAGTGCCACGACTCTTAAAAATGAGTGAGAAATGCCAGTATCTCTCAAGATTTCCTAACCACTAGGATGTATTTCTGCACGTGAAATTAATATTTTATCTACGAAAAATGTTGTTTATTTAATCAATTACTATATTACAAATTACTTTGATAAAGAAACCCACACATATTTTTTTTTGGAGGTGGGGGGGGGGGGTAACTATGATATTATTACACGTTTGTTAAAATATCTTAATTTGCCCGCATTTTGTTTTCCGACATTTTAACTTAAAAAGGATTATTCTACTAGTGTTTTTCAGGATATCCGCCATTTTGAAAAATGTTTCTTCGAATATTTCTTTCTAACAAATGTTTGCCAAAACTAATACTAAATAATTAAAATATGGCTAATAATGTACCATTGTACCAAACAGATCCTACTTGTTGAGATTTTTTTCACCCTTTAATTTGGCTGGCATTCCTGAAATTGATATAAGATGTACAATGGAGTAGGAGTCGGTAATTCTAAAAACTATAAAAGTAGATAAGGTTTGGTTCTGATATTTTTGACTGATATATATATAGTTATATGCTACAAGTGAAATAAAAGTTTTCAACATTGCACTTTATATTTTCCAGGAAATATAAATAAAAAGCAGCAACTAAAAATATAAAAAATCACCAGTTTATAAACATTTTTTTTCTAAATAAATCTCTTAGATGCACGGCGACCCTAACTTTATTTCCAGTATGAAGCATTTTTGCGTGTCATTATATTAAAGCTAAATATTTTTAAAATCCTAACGTCAGAATTTTTTTTTGTAAATTTAAATACGTTTATTCCTTTGAAAATAAAGTGGGTGGGGTAATTATGTCATCATGTAAAAATGAAAGAGATTTGTTAGTGACATTTATGCTTATACAATACTGATATCACTTTGTATTCATAGTAACCTGTAAGACCTGAAATCCCTATAACATTTAATGGGGTATCATAATTATGTTTAATAAAGTACCATCATTTTTTCAGTTTTACAAAATTTCAGAAATGCTTCAACAGTGGGTGAGGAAATGCCCTATAAAATTAAAACGAAGTTTGATTACTGCAGGATAACAACCAATCTGGATTAAAAGCTTTGCAGATCTGATACACTGATGGAATTGAATTGGTGGTTCTGCATTCCATGATGAGAATTCGCGATAAAGATTCTAAACGACATTGGTTTTGGTTATAATAGTCATAGTTTCAAATAGACTATCAAAGTAAAAAACAATAAAAATTGTATGTCTAAGACAAGGCAGAAAACAATTGTAAACTACATTAGAAAATGTCATTTTCACTATCATGTGACGTTTATCAGTTCTTACAAAACTGTTATTTCGGAAAGGCCTGAATCAAATATTGGAATCCCATTTGCTCTTATTATAAGTATATAAATGTAAAATATAATATTGAAATGTACATTGGCTGTAAAACTGAAATCGGGATTTAACTGAGCACCGAAAGACAATTAATAGCAATCCTAGATGCAATCTGTCTTTTTTGTGTTTCGGTGCAGCCATATTAGGATGAGTTTTAAACCAGTCATATTCCGATTTGAATGCAAGGCAATTTGTCATAAATCGAATAACATAATTATGTAAATGGTAAAACGCCAAAAACAGTAGATGCGTTAATATATCAAAACCAACATGTAAATATGTTTGTATTTTCTTATCTCGAAGAAAATCAAAACAAAATAGAATCTGTAATCATGGAAACATTATTGTTTGAAAGCGTACATTCACATATTGTTTACTTCTAAAAGTATGAAATAATACAAACTGGGTGGTATCGCTAAAACTATATACTATACTGACATGGGATGAAGTCAACCATTGTAACAGACTATTATGATAACTTTATGAAATGGAAATACCTATTGCCTTTACATTATGGCTGATTGTTTGTTAGAATCGTTTAGAAAAGTTCAATTCATCATTTTAGAGTATATATTATTCATATTGAAAATCTACCGAATTATTTTTCTACGCGATGTAGTTTTACCGCTTTACACCACAAACGACAGAAACGCAAAAAAATAATTGAGGGTACTGATGAGGGCAATATATATTTTGTATATATGCCCAATAAAAAACTTGATTGAAATATCGTTTCATGTTTCCAATTGCAACAGAGTTGTCCATCTTTTAAAAACCTATTTTAGTAATAATTAGTTATAACAATGAATGTTCTGACATGAATCTTGAAAAAGACATGGGCGGCTCCTGTCTGATCAGTTGTTTAAACGGCCGTTATCGTATAGGATTTGCTTCCGCACAAAATGCTTAGACGGAAATGATACTAAAATGTCTAGTTCGCCGTGAGAGTAACACCGAATTTGTGAATTAAAATATTGACAGCAAATCTCGTTTGAAATGGATTCTCTGTGTTATCTGAATAACGTAGACGGACAACCCTCCATGATTCACAGAAATTCAATTCAGTCATACAAGTGCATCTCGTTACTATTGATTATATCATAAATTACAAATCGGGTGTTTTGAAACTGGCCAGACCTTTTAGCACGCAAGTTATAATGTATCATAATAAGTCATTCCCAACAGATCCTCGTTTGTCAAATCTTTGGCTTCTACAACATTCGCGCTTTGAGCAAGTGCAATTATTGAATGAAAAATGTGGCGTACTAATAGACCGTTTTCACAATCAGATACTTCTTTGCCGCCTGTGCTCTACTTGAAACATGTCAGTTTTCGTGATAATAGAGGCTATGGCATCATGATTTATTGTGAATTCGTCTGTGATACACAATCTTTCACAAGATAAAATGTTACATTTTCTCTTATTTCAAAATGCCGAAGCCCTACAGTTTTGAAAATGTTGCTTTCTATGTAACAGGTCATTTATGTTCAGCATATCAATGATATTCGACATATTGAACACTGTAACAAAAAGAGAAAAAAACAACAACAATGTATTGCTTCCAAACTGGTGTTGCAAAATACGTAAAGTAGTACACATGTTTGCAATGGTAGGACTATACTGGCAAGAAAAAACATTCCGAGAGGATACAGAAATATACACGCTTAGTTAAATACTGCACATAGTGTTGTTTGCTTAATTGTAAAAGAACCGGCCAGTTGTATTTTATCCAACATACCTGAACATCATTTACTTAAGCAAGTGTTGGGATTGGAGACATCGTTCTTACAGTAGTAAAAACAATGTAAGATACACTGTACTTGATGAATTTGTACAGAAGTTCAAATGACCTGAACAATGGTTACCTTGTTACTATAATTTGTTATATTCTGATACGCCGTTCTCATAACTTAACATGTAATTTATATATAAACATGTATGCAGGAACTCAATACAAGCTGTTGCGTAGAAGTATCACTTGTTCTAAAACAAATTATTTTACCACACTATGCTATTCATTATTTGGAATGGAACTGATATTGCGTTTGACATTTTGCCGAAGAACTGTACATATAGTATATTGGCAATTACACTGATTATGCCACATACACTATAAATATGAATTGCTCCAGGCAAGTCCAAATCCGAATTATTTTCAAACAGTATTTACAGAAATAAAGTATTTATGTACAGGTTAAAACGCAACAGTTAAACGGTTTAAGTTATTTACATGGGGATTAATTAAAATTCAAATATAATTTGAAGAACTGGGGTTTTTGAAATATCACTTCAGTTCACAACAAAATAGGGTCATTGTTCGGTATGTTTTGAAAAACAATCATTCATGTCGTGTTATCAACAGATAGTTCAGAAGCCTAAGGCATAGATGGTGTCTAATGCAGGATCAGGCAGCGCCATATTTTACCGAATAATCACTACAAACCATGAAAGATATCTTGAAATGTTGCAAAATTAGGTATAACATTATCACCATACAGCCCTTAGGTGCAATATTCAATCTGAGAAGGAAGATTTTTTGCATTATTACCACAAATATAGAAATACCTCAAGGAGACATAAAAGTTACAATTAAATAAGAGAGACTTTCAGTGTTATAAAATTTCTTTCTCGGGCCCTATACCATTACAATCTTCAGAAAAAAGGTTTAGCAAGATAGCTAACATTGATTCCTGAAAATTAATATGATGTTTGTACATTGTTTATGAGGGAAAAACATGTATTCGTGGATAATAATAACTTTTTCGGAAGGAGGTAGAATAACAGACGTGGTTGGACTGAGTGTTTGTGAGAAATTATGAAATTTGTAACACCTGTATCGTTCCTAGGACTGACCTAAGCAGAACTCCGCTATGATACCTGAACTCTGCCAAATTATGAAATAACATAGATCAAAATCAGAAATGAATGACTTTTATGCATTTTGTTTATAGAGACAGTCGCTACAATAACAAGAAAGATAAAGAATATTACCACGTTGTTTCGAGTTAACGAGGTTCTGCACGTTTGCAAAGTCGAAACTCAATGCTTCACTTAACTGGTCCGGATAACATGGAATAAAGCCTGGACCCGAAATGATGATAGGAAAACCTTCAAACGTATAGATTTCATTCCATATGCACATTAAAAATGAACGGCAACATTATTATCTTTTAAAAGTACAAAGATGATAACAAATTTATAAAACAGGTAAATGTTAAACATTAATATCTTTTAAAAGTACAAAAATGCATGATAACAAATTGATAAAACAGGAAAATATGTCAAAAATAGGTCTACGGACCGATAGACTTTATTTTACCATAGATTAAAGAATAATAGAATAAAATAAAATATGTTGATTAACTAAAAAGTTTCGTAAAAATTACAATTTTGAAAGCATTCTCAAAATTGTGGTTTTCGTCATTTTGAACATTTGCGTGATAAACTTTTTACAAAAAATCAAACATACGACCCTAGATGTGAACCATTTAGAGGTATTTTTGAACGGCTTTTTCGTGTAATTCTAAAATCTATTTTATTAAAGGATATACTAAGGCTCGACGTGCTTTTACACAACAAAAAGCGCGTGCAATTTGATAAAAACCCCAAATTGTTATATCAAATTAGGTATAGCAATTTCATGCTATGATAAGTTAAACCTACTTGGCTTTATAAATGAATGTCTGCATGTGATTTTAAAGTTGATGGATCTCGAAACCAAATTAATGGGAAACATGAAGGTGACAGGTTATTTGTTGGAAAAGGAAAATTAATTTAAAAAAGATCTTACTGTCACATATGGGACGTCTTCGGGCGGAATGTTCTTGACACGAGAATATGCTCGTGGTGTTTTAGCGCCTGTTCCGTTAGAAAAAAAAAACACGCTCGAACGCCAAGAACAGGATCCGAGGGTCAAAATTTTACACCACTTTTTACGGGGAGCACCAGGAACACGGTTCGAGAACACTTAACAAAATGGGGCGGAAAAATGTTCTGCACTTTTGTCTTTTCTTCCTTTTCTTCTTTGTTTACAGAAGTCAAAATAAAAGTTAGCAACAACGAATCATCGGAACAGTCCGCAGTTTCAGCGTCACAAATAATATTCTCTAGCATTTGATGTATTGTTTTTGTTTCTTATGGCGAAGTGATGGGCGCGGCCATCTTGAATGTTCTTGATTGCACGTTCTTGGCGTTTGTGTGGCTCAAATTAAGAACACGGTTCTCCAATATCTCGCACAGACACTCGAGTTATCAAGAACTTCAGCCAGAAGACGCACATGACCGTTATATTATTCTCAAAAAAATTGCCCAGTTTACTCACATTGCACGAAAGCCTTTGGTAGTAGATATGTGCTTTCTTGTCCATTTCTATACGGTGCTTCTTATGTTGTCCTGCAAGGGGCCAAAAATATGTATGTACCTGTTTATGCATACTCTGTTGTACGTTCTTTGTTCATGGCTGTTTGTTTTGATTGCTCATACCATTGGGAAAAACATATCCAAAAAATAAACTTGACTGACAAGTTGTTTGCCGAATACTCATAAACAGGTTACATTCTGAACTTCAACACCATGTGCATGTGCATCGCTCACTCGGAACTTACAAGATAGTCTTTCCGCTTAAACATGTCAAGTATTTAAACTGTACCTTATGTAGATATTTTACTCAAAAATCTATATTGCTTGGATACTATATGACTACTTTCCTTTAATTGTACACTTGGACTAGAAATTTGGTAGCCAACCAATTAATATTAGACGAATTTTCCTTGATATTTGCAATCCAAAGGGTGTAGTGGACTAACGAACATTTTACAAATTGTACCTCTTGAGCATATAATGATCCCTCAAACTCCATGAAATACCTAATGTGTGGACAAAAATGTCTTCCTCTTTTACAAAATTAAGTATAATATTAAGTTGTGTTTCTGGTCTAGTGCTTACAGTTAGTAAGATATAAATGGTTACTTGATCAGTTGGAACTAAAAGATTTTAACTTTTTGATCTGTTGGACCAAGTAGTTAGAGAAGTGGTCTATAATTGTGTCTAGGGAACATATACTGAGATCAAATGAGATGAGACGTTTCATAAATTTACGATGATGAAAATATCTGCATTCAATTTCCAATTACGTATTTAAGGATTTACAAAATGTATTTCTTTAAATTTGAATGTAATGATTATTTCTAGGTTTCAGATAGTTTTAAGTATAATTTTCAAATAAAAATTGTTGAGTTTCAGGCTAATAAAAGATTATAAAAACATATTCTTTGTTTTTAATCTCGTTAGCTCTAGTCTAATTTTGAGAAATACCGATAGTTGCTGAATTCATACTTCACATTTGTATATCGCAACTATGCTTAAGATAAAGGTTACTGTACAATAATTAAGACATAATGTATAGACAAACCGTGTTTTAACGTTATTAATACACGAAAAGTGGTTATACGTCCGCGGAATAATTTCACGAGGGCGTAGCCCGAGTGAACTATTCTAGCGACGTATAACCGATTTCGAGTGTATTAATTTAGTTAAAACACGATATTGCTATACATTATTTCGATTTTAATATGCCCTTAATCTAAAACAGTAGATAAAATATAGTAGCGCTCTTTTTTTGGTCGCAACAAAAACATTGACCTCATCGCACGTTTACGTGACGTCATTTTAGCGTAAGCGTGTTTTAACAGAAACAAGCGTATTAGAATGCATATTTCATATCGTTAATTATGCCTTTCCAAAGCAGTAAATCTGTTGTGTTTGTGTGTGTGTCTTTAGATGTAAATAAGGCAATTTTTAGATGAAATCTGTTCGCCCATTCACAACAACTTCGCTCAAGATACAATAAATATATTTAACACACAACATGCATACAGATTACTAAATTTTCTTCCATTGGACACATTTCATGACTCGGGTATGACTTCTTGATTAACTGCTTGCTATAAAGTTATATAGATAGCTTGAAATACATATACTTTTTCGTCTGAAACAATATTTTCAAACGTAACCATATTTAGAAATATACAACTGGTAAAGGAATGAATTTTTTAATAACTTAGTTTGCTCTTCACTTCAGATTAATTGTTTTGCATCATAATCAACATAGCAATTATATTAAGTTCCGTAACTCTAGGATCAATATTTAATAATGCTAACTGCTTTTACTTACAAAATGTTATACTTGTCATCCAAGGACCATTTTCTGGATAATAGGAGATGTACTCTTTGGTTACAAATATCATATATGACAAGTCAAGGTTCATAATTTGACACCGGTATTCTATTAAAATTAGATTTTTTTTCAAGTCTCAATTTTGTCCGTTATACCCTTGACTTAGAAGATGCGTATAAAATTGCTTTGACTCAGACCTAGATTTGGTGGTTTCTAGACCTCTTTGACAAAAAGTTTATGGACAATAAATGTTAGGGAATTAATGTTATTGAAACAAAAAACGGCCGTTTTGTCAAAGTTTGGTAGTCGCTGTATTACTATATGTAACGTCGCGTAAACACATAACAAATAGTCCAATCTAGAATTTGACAATAAAACTGTAATTATTTTATCTTGTCCATAGTATAAATGAGTAACATAAAACAAACAAAAAAAGTTGAAAGTGGCATTTTATTTGTTCATCTCATGAAAATACTGTTTAATCAGGACAGAAAACCAACTTTATAAGTCCAAAATTTACGCAGTATTCTTATCGTTTTGTAGAACTAATAACCAGTATTATTCAACGGTACAGTGAATCAAGGTAATGTTAACTACAGCCATACGGTAACAATAATGATAATTTGAAAAGTATGCGAGAGTCTTATGAACTTTTACATAGCTCATGATGGAACTATTTGTCTAACAGTATTGGTATGCCTGCAATATCCTTAGCCTTATATTTGACACAAGGAAATGGTGACATATAACACAAGAAAGTTTCGAACTTTTACACCATTTTCAAGGTAGGATAAATATCATGATTTACATGCTTTAGCATTCCTCTCACCATTCCCATTGTTTTGTTGCTCATTTGTTCGTGCATGACTGATCTCTTTCTTCTATTAATTTTGGCATACGTGCACTATTTTAATGCAGATTTCGTCAAAGAGTGTCTAACTGATCTGAGTTTTTCAGCCTATGCGAGAGTGATGTCAACTTTCTTTTGTCTTCGTTTCTCGTCGAGGAAAAGTATTTTTACCCCTGTCGGTATTCATTTTCCAGTATTTTGAGAAAACTGAGGAAACATGAAATTTGTCAAAACCAAACATTATTATTAAATGATTCTGAAATTTGCCCTAATTATCTCAGCTGCGAGTTAAAATGATAATGGCTTTCACAATACCGCCATTCTTCTTAGGAAGTATCACTTGAATTGAAACGGTTTATCGGACAAATAACAATTCGTTATTATTGTAATATGTTTGGAAAAATCAAACAATGTACATTGTTTGTATATGACCATTTTATTCAATAATTCACTGACAAAGATAAAATTTGCTTACATGTATGATCATCAGTTACTAAGTACATGTAGTTGATTTGGTCGTTAAAATAGGAAAATCAATAGCGATTAACGCATCTGTTGATTTGTTTCCTTAATAATACAAGACTCTTCCCATATATCACGGATATTTCGTTTTATTAATTTTTATTATTAGGATCACTGTTTTTCAAAAATTACGTGACAACAGAAATGTGTTCTAGAAAGTCATAAGAGACTTTTTTTCTCTTCTTTTGTAAATACTTAATGTATGAATTAATATCTCAAGTTAATGCCAAATGTCAGACAACATAAACTCCTGCATTAAAGAAGAAATCTGAACTATATTTTATACATTACGTTGGTAATTTACTTTTGTTTACTGCATTGCATGATGACAACCCGTCTGGATTTAAGAGCTTTGTTGTATTAAAGCTGCGCAGAGTGTATTCAACAATGGAATGAGACTGGTGTATATCTGTATATAGAAATGAGTCTCCGAGGGTACTTTTCCTGAATCAAAATGTATCATAATACAGAGCACAGTACAGACTATACTTAAGCTCTTGATGTCGTTAAAGGAGAAAATCTTTGGTCCAGACTAATTATATGGAGTGTTTGAGGAAATAAAATACAAATACCAAAGTCTATGTTCGCATCTTTTAAATTGAGATACATTAAGTGAACATTTCATTTGTACATTAGGGGTTTATCAAGGGGACTATATGTTTCCTATCCGCCATGCATTTGAAAAGACATAAACGGTATCTTAATATTCAATCGGTTTAAAGGAGAAGACTAAATTGTTCTACTATTTTATGCAGACGATGAAATTATAGTCAGAGCACTGTGGAAAAGACACTAACGGTACTTAAGTCATACTTTTGAAAACGGGATGTCGAAACAGGACAGGCTTTAATTTCAAGTATAATAACGTAGATCTAGGAACTGTAAGTAAAAGTTCTTATATATGTGCTGTCGTTTCAACAGGTGGAACCTTTTTTTCCCAAACGGATGAGGCTTTAATGGTGGTAAGTTTGAGGTTAGGTACACCATAAACTTTATACGAGTCCCCAGTGGTAAATTTGCCACCGACCGTTTCAAGCTGTACCCCACTGTGTTCCTTTATATGTTCGCTTTCCTCATCCGTGTCTTTTTAGCAGGACATACACTTCAGTCTATTAACACATTCGTATCGTACGTAAAATACTCTTTTACATGTCAGACATGTACTACAGCTCTTTGATACACTAAATACCAAAATTTCAAATTACGGTTGTAAAGTCTTGGGATTGGCTAAAATAAGCATATGTGCAATAACATAGTACCAGTAGCTCCCTTGCTCGGCGCTTAGCGTTGAATCTTAGTTTATTATTGAATTATTGAATATTCCACAGTGTGAACGAATGTTTGGATAAATGAATGAGTGTTTGTTTAACGGCGAGTTCACATATCACCAAAAAAAGTAGATTTATATAAAAACATCGCTAAACATTATCTTATATGAAACATTGGTCGAATTACTTTTAACGTTAAATGTTGCAAGAAAACGAAATTCTGTAATGCTACTTAAAATGACCTATCGACTTTATTATTGAAAGAGTAAAGAGAAAAGACGATCGTTTTGTTTATCTATTTAGTTTTTCCTCAACAGTTTAGTCACATTTATAATAAAATTCTAGATTATGTTTTGGATGTAATAAAACAGGTCATTTTCAAATATTTTGGACACAAGTTAATGCAAACGTCTATATCTGGCATAATCGTCCTGTTTATATTGATAGCTCATTTTAATGTTATTGACTGAGGTCACCTATAATTCTTTTAACATCTTCTTGTTTCTTCTTTTTTGGATAGTTCATATTTCTATCGGAACAGAAATGCTTTGACATATAGCAATAACATTAACAGTCTTGTGGTTCCCTATTACCAATTAGAAGAATCAATTCCGATATTATCAAAATAAAGTGTCTATTAGTCTAGAGATGTACCTTTCAAGCATATGATGATTCGTCAAGTTTTCGTCTTATACGGTATGTCTGTACGTACATATCCTCTAGACAAAATTATGTTAATTCTGAACAGGAGTTCAACCAGTCTAAAATACTAACAGGACCGGTAGGGAGTAACAATTTGGCTGATATTTAATTACTTTAATTCCTTTTGTATATTTAAGTTTACAGTGTGTGACTTATTATGGTTGAAAGCACTACTTCAAAATGCTGTGTGTTTTTATTTTTTCTGTAAATATTCCTTTGAGTTTAGTTTTATTAACCATTACCCTGCTAAATTTCTATAATGGACTCATCCACTCATTCATCATTCCATTTGGGCAATACCACTTATTATTCGAAGGGTTTTTACTGAAAATTTACTGTGAATAGCGAACAGTGCAGTGTATGATGGTCTTGGTCTGCAATGGTCGCAAAGGCAAAATCTCTTGCCAACAGCAAGCTAAAGGTTAAACTTAGGATAAACAGCTGTTATATCTTAACTGCCGGCAGGTAAACAAGCACGCCCTCAGATTTATCTCTTTGTTTCAAATTAAAAATGTAAACTATTATATTATTTAGTAATAAAAATATCAAATTACAATTACAAGACACAACTAATGTCCCATCTTAGGCTGATAGAAAATTTACACTGTAAACGTACATCATGCGTAAAAAATAATACATGACTCTTTAAAAAGACCGAACCCTTGATAGTATATATATGTAATAGGGTGGGTATTCCTTAAACAAGCAGAAGACATTTATATGTGAAAATCTGCAGGTTGCATTTTTATGATTAACACGAAGTAGAAAAACAAAACTGTAGTAGAAATGTCAGTTTTTACTATGTTTTGATAAAATAGATGTTCATATGTCATAAGAAGAATTTCATGGCACTATACAATTATTTCTCACCCCCTGTGTTGAAATAAAAGTTATCGTCACCCCGTTTAAATTATGCCACAGTGACGTAAATACTGTCGCTGCAAATATTTACGAAATTGCAATAAACACGTACAATCGTATGTTACTTTACATTATTTTACTTCTCTTTATTTGAGGTGGATAATATGACGTTACATTTATGTAAGTGTGGCAAATGCTGATTTTTCGTGTTCAAACTTGATTTTGAAATTTTGTGAAATGTAATTTTCACTAGAATTATAACCATATATGAACATATAGCTACCTTGCTAAACTCTAAACTCCTAAAAATGAATTCGTCACTTGACAACAAATCATGTCGTTTGTAGGTGCAAATATCAGGGACCATGAATGCCCTTAATCACTTATCTTACGATCTTCTTGAGATTCAAACGTCAGAAATATCGTAACTGAAACAATCCACAAGATTAAGTTAAAAGCAGTTTTCGGTTTAGCAGTCTTGAAGAATTTATGGGAGAAAAATGATGAGCAATTTCACGTTATATTTGATAGATGAATTATAATTATAAGAATAAAAGATATATAAATGAACTTTCTTAGATACTTAGATAACTGTTTGTGAAATTTCTATATATTTGCGAGAGGACATTAAAATAGAAAATAACTTTTTGTAATTGTCACGCCGATAGCGAATGGGGCGTTTTATGTTCGCTGTTAGACTATGAACCGTTTGTCCATCTGTAACACAGTTATAATAACTCTGCAATTTAAGGGGTTTGTTAAACAAGGCGTTTTTCTTTTGACATTTTTCAAAAGAAAAACAACAGGAGCGATGACGACTTGATTAAATAAAGGTTTGTTCAACAAAACCAACTTAACGGCTTGATACAACAAAATTACATAGATAAACAATAACCTCTGTAAGTCTGCGAATCATTCTCAGCTCAAGTCTGCTTCTGTTCTTTATCATATATGTAACAGTTTGAGTAAACAACTTTTTGACATGTCGATTAACTGATGGACAAAATTCGAATATATAAAAATAAAGTGCTGCATAACAAAACTGAAGCGCCATGACTCCCTTGACCACAAGTAATACCAACCGCATATAAAAGGTGCGTTCAGTATTGTCTGAAATTCCTGAGTTAAGGAACAGTTTTACTTTGGCTGTGAATTTGGAAGAATGCAATGAAGTACAAATGTAAGGTATTCGTTAGTACCCAGGTCATGTACATTTTTCTAGATTTCAAAGATACAAGACCGTCCTACCGATTGAATACCCGTTTATATTTAAATAATTTACATGTGTACTTGACACCATTAAAGCAAGAATAACAAGGGAAATTTTTCTACTCTGATAGAATCCTAATTTTAAACAAGATTTCTATTAATAAAGTCATTGAATATTACAATACATAATTCAGAAATGTAACAGTTCTCAATATTTTTTTCAATGTTATGTTTTCATTTATTCAACAATCTTATTGGTCATCTAGTACACTTAGCAATGTACCTCCATAAAAATGTGGTTACGGTTGTTGATATCAAATCACTTAACCATTGTCTCTGTGGGTTTGAGCCATTCCATGGTTATCCTGTGACCTGGCTTGCGGAAGGTCATGGATTCTACCAGGTGATCACCCATGTCTGTGTGACGTTAAACATACATGTACAACAAAAACTGTCTTCAAGAAGTGGCCTATGACGCTTCGAAACAATTTAGGAATATGGCAATTTTCACAGTTTTGAATGGTAGAGGAAGGTTCTCAGGGGCCCATCAGACATTATTACAGGCAGATGTAAATATATATTATGAATATTTAGTACGCTGTGTTACAATTTAAAACAATTTTATAATTTACACTTAGTGGTATGAGCTCACAAATATAGTTTAAACTTCTTTACATCAATGTTTTGTTTTCTTAAATTTTCCTTTGGAACGTCGGAAATTTTCAAAATAATACAATTTAATATAATACAGACCTTGTTCTTTTGCTCGAAAACACATAATATACTTAATGAAATTGTATTAAGTCGAATTGAAGTTGGAAGCACATAAACAAATATGTAAGCATCGACCAATGGCTTACGAAATTAATCACAAAAATAATAGATTGACAGGTTGTCAACTGAATACAATATTATACACAAATAAATTGAACGTGAAAAGATCCAGCATCTGAAGCAGATAAACTTTTCTCTGCTGTAATCCAATAATTATTACAGGAAGGTACTGCTTTTTTTGTCCTCTTGTCAAACGTGATAAGCTTGTAAAGATACAGTACCATGTTTTTGTTGTTGAACTAATACACCAGTCCTACTTTAACTGCATATTCTACAATCACTAATTTGTAAATGGAATTCTTGAAGAAGTAGTTCGAAGATCTACTTGCCGTGTATCATATATTCAAAAGTTTTGTGTGTGGCAAAAAGACCGCTCAACAATAAGTAAACTTAAATACACTGGTTTAATTTCTTTGATATACCATGAATGGGTAATACATAATTATGCAGCATTGATTATGTTCGTTTACCTACAAGTAAGATATTGCTAGTATTAAATGCAGATCGAGTTTTGTACTAGATTTTAGACAGTATTAAATAATTAAAAACTCTCATTTTTGTCTCAACGATATTAAAAGGACAACAGATAAAACCACATGGGAAGGGCGCAGCAACCCATACAGCATTTTTCATTACATTGTATGCCAGGAGCACAGACAATGTTTACACAATTACAAAAATAAGATGAAAAGAACAGTCAAAAAAGAATACAAATGCATCAACGAGTTTGAAGAATAGACAGAGACACATAAAATCGATTTATTTGCAGTAAACACCTACACTGACCCTTAAATATAAAATAATATAAATGAGAGTAATCGCAAACGTAAGAAAAACTGCATAATTGATATGTTTATTTAAGACACTTATGCTACATGCCGTCAGATAATGTGACATAAGTACATGGTTTGTGTCCCTTAATTGGAAATCAATATTTAGATACTTTTTAATTTACGTTTAGGTCTATCTAATAATAAAATTATTTTCTCTCATACCAAATGCGGTCGAGAACAGAACTTTTTTCATACCTTAGGTACAAAAGCTTCTATCGATATTATATCCATCTACCTGTGTATGTATGTCTGAGGTTATGAGGGTCTGAGGTTATGGAGCCTGCATATCACAGGAACTGTCAAAAGTCAAAATTAAAAAGCAGGCACCATATCCAAGGGGTGATTAAACAATACCCAAGGCTATGAAAGCGGGAGTATTGGAACCACCCAGGCCGAAATGGTCATGTTGAGAAACTAAACAGTACCAATAACATAAAAGTCGTGCTGAAAGATCTGAGAAGATCGAAATATAACAGACTTTAAAAGAAATTTAATCTGTTCTCGGTTTACACAAAACTTACGCATAGAAAAACATAAACGATATATCATGTAATTCAAAACAAAATTCACACTAAGAAAAGAATACACATATGCAGAATTACTGTTATTTATCTCAATGATAGACATTGTGATCGCTTTTAGAAAATTCAGACACGTTGTAGTGAAAGAACTACACTGAAATTAAAAATATCGCATCACTTTTGCACATTTATAGGACAGTAGGCTCTAAGACGTCTTCTGTGATGTATAATCCATTTAATGGCAAAAAAACTATTAGAATCTATAACATTTTATACGACAATTATCATATCATTTAAAGTTATGTACGTATCACTGTCACAGCATTACAGTACATTGCCTGATACTGATCGATTAGTCTGATGATAATATCATTAAATGTTTTCTATGTATTACTGTCACAGCATCACATTATTTGATAAGGTTTAATGTCTAATACCGCAGTTCCCTTAAAAGTTATGTACGTATTACTGTCAAAGAATGTAATTATTTGATACGGTTTAATGCCTAACATCATAATGCCATTAAAAGTTATTTATATTCTACTGTCGCGATATCATATTACTTGATACTGATCATAGAATCTCATATTCTTAAAGAGTAATAGTTTAGATACAATATGTTGTAAATCGGCTTTGCTACGTACGCAGATATTAACATCTAAGAAACAAAGAGAGGATGTGACCCACACACTTTTAGATGGACAGAAGGAAATGTGCTAAACCAACATGTCTGCCTTACGGCACACTGTTAAAACAACAATTTGCCTTTGGTGTTATTCTTAATGTTCTGTCTTCTGCAAAGGCTCTGACTACATGACCGTTCCTAGGCAGGTACCACTGTGTTCCTTTTTTGTTCGTTTGATTTTTGTGTGTTTGCGTTGTCTTTGTCTGTGTATGTTTGGCTATATGTGTGCTAGTCTTGTGCACGTTCGCGTGCTGTAGATTGTGAAAGGTTCCAAACAGATGACCTTACAACTCTTTCAAAATTTTGTCCTCTTGGCTACCAATCTTAAAAAATGGTCTAAGTTAATATATTAAATCTACAATGACTGATGTTCTTCTTAAACTAAAATGTTTACTTACATCTTCAATCTTTGGTGTTTGGCCAATTGACGTTCCACAAAATCGCTTATATCATATCTTACATTATATTTACCGCCCACTACTGTAACAATCTCAAGACACTGTAGTTCTAAGTTCTTCGACAATTTCATTAATCATGTTGCAGTTTGCATTCTGTACATATTAACAACGATTCACAAGAGACCATCTTATATCAGCACAGATAAGTAAGGTTATTCATCTTTTACTTAAATAAAGCCTCCAAAACACACCACACGAGTTGCACAGACATTCTCATTATTAAAGAATCGACAGTATTCACAAGAGAACGGAATAGTGAGTAAGCAATATAAACAAAGGTAAAGTTTCTTGTTTAATGTGTGTAGTCGACGATAGTCCCCACCTGGAATGGATGGAACAACTTATTTCCAGCCGAGCCCACGGCAGGCATCATATTTACCTCCCCAGCATCCAATCTAGGCCAATACTGCTGAAAACAGTACCAATTTAAGCAAATTACCCAGCGCTGAACACTAGTAGGAATATCAACCACGACCTGGAATCGAACCTGGCCCGCTGGCGTTGTAGTTCAACCTGCTAACCACTGCGCCACTGACTCTAAGCACCTTATTGGTTCAGTAGCGACTTTTCAATCTCCTTTACCTCAAATTTCGAAAATATCTTTTTTTGTTATGGCTTGTATTTCACAACTTCAATAACTTGTCACAGTTTATGATAATTGTAGCATTTCAGTAACATGGTATATCGGAAAACAACATTTTCATTCAGGAGGATAAAAGTGTCTGACAATGTTACTTTGAGGTTTACTTTTAAACAAAGCAATTAAATTATTTAGTTCAAAGTTTATTACGTGCTGTTTCTTCTTAACTTACGTCTGGTACTAGTAGCTTTCTCGCTTAGCGCTCAGCAGTAAGAGGGTAGTTCTAGGACTGGTCAGCCCGGTGTCAGTATAATGTGACTGGGTGGGGTATCATGTCACGTGTCTACGGCGTGATATTCCAGTGAGTCAGCACTATAAAGTTGGGCATTGTGCACACTGCTACAAGTAGACACAGTCGTTTATATGACTGAAAAGTTGTTGAACACACACACACATACGTCTGTTTTTGTTGTTGTTGTTATTATTGTTGTTGTTGTTGTTTTGTTTCATATTTAAAAGATAACAGATGGGGAAATATTATTTATGCAGGAACTGTCATCCAATGAAATTTAAGGTAAGGTTAGCGTGTTGTTATTCTAGAGGTATATATACAAATCATATACATAATTTAAGTTTTGATTAATTATAATTTAAGAAAAATGATCTAGAGAGACGTTAATCAATTATATCATATGAAAACAACTACCATTTAGCAAGTAAATATGTATATTGCTCCTTTCAACGATGGTCCATAAGGTCATTCGTGTAAGTATGTCTCATAAAAGGTACTGTTTCAACCATGCAGATATCAGATATAAAATGCTTTAACGTACAGGATATATGACAGAAGTTTCTACAGTACCACGTCGTTGTCACGTATATCATATCTGACTTTTTCTCAACGACAAAAAAATTAATAATAATAAAAAAAATAATTGAGTAATTTTCATCAATGAATAAAACGAAGACAAACTTGATTAAAATTAATATTATTAATTGTCTTGGGAAAAAATTAAAACCTGTGCATGGTATCATTACTTAATTGGCTTGCTTTGGCGTTTTTAGCGTTGCAGTTTATCTATGCGTAACTTTGCTGAATTATTTTTAGACATACTGACACTGTTCCTTTGTGCCAAGATGCAGTTTCACTACTACATTCGTGTCATACTTCGGCACAACTTTCATTCATGCAGACTATTTCATCCATTTTCAACTGACTGGCTAACAGCTTCAAAATACATTGCAGGAACTCTACTAATTGCATACCAATCACACGGCTCTTACAGACTGTTGTTTTGATAGTTAATAAATTATTTAGGATAAATTTTGGAAGCAGAGGAAGCACCAAATTAAGTTAGTAATTTACTCGAAATTACAATGTAAAAACATAACGTCACAGTTTGTCTCACCTCCTGATGTAGACAAAGACGTACATGCAGAGACAGACGACACCTTGTGGCTATCTTTTAAGTTTGGTTACGTGGGTGACGTAGCTAGATGGTGAACAGGCCTCTGTATTTTCTAAATGACTATCATCGAAAACGTTATTTGAAAGATTATACAATATACTGTTCGATTCGCTCAAAGATTCACTTACAGGTTTGCTGGGACTATCTGATGACAACTCCCTTGACGAACCTCCAGTTCTATACACCTTGATCAGGTTCACAAATTCATCGCCACTACTACTTCCTTTTTTGTGCTTTTTGTGTTTTATCCAGCCTTGCTTTCGAACTCATTATATATAAATGCCCATCGTCACACCAAAAACAATAAAAAAAGGTCTTTAATACACATATTGTATTCAATTTTCGCACCGAGAGGCGATTTACGTGTGTTCACTATCAAGTCGCATTTCATAAGTTACGGCCGTCGAAGATATAGCCCGTAATGTTTGATCATATTTGACACTAATGCCTAGCATGTTACGAAATGTGCCGCTAATGCCTCGCATTTCAAGGAACGCCTAGAATGTCAGGGTACGTGACTCTAATGCCAACCAGACGATGTCAATGAACGTGAAGCTAATGCCTAGAATATCAATGAATGTGACGCTAATGCCTAGAATGTTAATGAATGTGACGCTTATGACCAGAATGTCAATGAATGTGACGCAATGACTTGAGTGGTTCCAATACCCCAGCTTTTAAAGCTTTGGGTATTGTTTGATCGCCACATGGATATGGTGCCTGCTTTTTAATTTTCTCTTTGGCAATTTATCTGATATGCAGGCTCTATAACCACACATCCCCTCTCTAAATTCCAGTTTGTTTAGTTATGCCCATTGTTTTCTTGTTTAGGGCAAAGCCATTATTTTTATATGGGGACCATACGCCGCTTTTCATGGAATTGCACTCTGTGCATCATTGAAGGTTCCATGTGCACCGCCATATGAATATATCTGCGGATGTCTGCAAATTATATTCTCGTACTTATAACATGTGTAAATGTTGAGTTTTGTTCAAGCCGGGGCTAGAGGGCGTAGACGGTAGCTTGCATTTCCACTACCGTCCAATCAAACCAAGCCTGCAACATTTTCGTTTATGTCGTGTTGGGCGACCTGTGGTTTTCCACTTTTTTTATTCTAAATGTCAATGAATGTGTAGCTAAGGCCTAGAATGGCAAAGAATTTGACTCTAATGCCTAAATGTCAACGAATGTGACGCTTTTGACCAAAATGTCAATGAATGTGACGCTAATGCCCTGAATGTCAATGAATGTGTAGCTATGGCCTATAAAGTCAATGAATTTGACACACTAATGCTTAAATGTCAACGAATGCGACGCTAATTCCTAAATATGTCAAGGAATGTGACGCTAATGATCAGAATGTCAATGAATGTGACGCTTATGTCTAGGATGTCAAGGAATGTGACGCTTATGCCTAGAATGTCAAGGAATGTGACTCTAATTCCTAGAATGCCCAGGAATGTGTAGCTAATATATAGAATGTCAAGGAATATTAATCTAATGCTTAGTATATAAAGGAATGTCTAACATTTTTACCATACGCACGGATGTTATTTAACAATCTCAGCTGTGTATAACATAGTACAATAGCGTAAAACGTTAAAATTATAAAGCAAATGCCCGGACCCAGTCCCCCCACTCTCCCCCGCGTTGACTGAGAAATGACCTATACGCATCAAAGATGCACCCTACTATTTTGGAAAAGGAATAATGTTTTCTCAAAATTTAGACCCAGAAACGCACCAGAGGCCAACACTTCATACCTATATTTCAAAATTGTCCACAAGCGTGCCTCCTGATCTCCTCATCAAGAGAGTAGTAACCTCTCCATCACCTCAAAATTATTTAGACATAAAATGCACCATTTCATGCCTGTATTTCAAAATTTTCCAGGGGGAGATCCCCCTGACCGCCCTAAAATGAAGGGCGTACACTAGACTAGACACTTGACTGATAATAAAGAATTTGTCACCAAATTTAAGCTTTTGTAATTTTGCTTTTATTCTGTGTAATAGTGACAAATGCCAGATATTCTAGAGATTTTCTGAGCGAACTGATTGTACTATAATCAATATGATATTGGGCAGAGGATAAAGACTGGCTACATTCACAACTTTAAAAACAAAAATTGAAAAGATATCATAGTGTAGGAGCTAGTCTAGGAGTACCCTCACTAGTAAATGCACCAGAGGCCACCATTTCATACATATATATAAAAATGTCCTAGCGGGGAGACCCCAATGACCTCGCTAACATGGGCAGAGTCCCCACCCCTCCCATACCTACCCGCTCTCAGTGCCATGCCCCTCGACTGTAACGACTTCGTTCTAGACTGGTGCCACCTCCCCCAATCAAATATTTCTGGATCCGGGCCTGAAGCCAGTATTTCGTAAAGTAAAATCTAGATTGAAACATAAATTTTGATAAGATTTAATGTACGAATACTTACATTTTAATGTACGAATACTTACATATTCATATTAAATCTTAATTATGTTAGAGCTATAAATCAAATTCCAGAGTAGTCAATTTAAACAGTTTGTGCGTGACAAACATGATTTCTGTAATAATTGATTATTTAACTTGTTTTCTTCCAACATTTGCCTCGTTGAGCATAATTCAAAATAACAGCAAACATAAAACAAATTCATTGATTGTCTGATGTCCTTAGATATTTCGGATAGAAAATAACACATAAAACAACAGAAACAATAGTTATAAATGGGTCTAACAGGAAAAATGTTGTCTGAAATAAATATATCTATTATTCCATGTGATAAAGCAGTGTCTGGAACCACAAACTTGCGTGTCATTTTTAGCCTAATTTCTCGTAATTGAGCACATACGTTGTCTGTATCACATTATCACATAAATCATTTCATACTCTCTAAAATATCTAACATGGGATTTGTTTATGCATGCTGTAATCCATCGACTTACTTCTAGCAAGAACATTGTTCTGTGACTGCCTTTTTACTTCGCGTACGTGTTAGGCAATCTGACATTCTGCTGTATTCTCGAGATGGTAATAGCAAAACAACGATTTGTGTTGTTAATATTTGTTGCATTAATCATTATAAGATTATCAGACCGATATATTATTTGATATAAGTAATAACTTACCAGGAAAACATTTACAATTTGTTTACTGACATATCACTATGCGAACAATGGGCGTGCAACAAATATCAAATAGTAAACGCGCATATACCGATCTGATCAGCTGACACTGTATGATTAGTGCGTGTGTGCAAATAAATAGTGATATTTGTAATGCCTTTCTAGATATAAAGGGGAGTGTTTGTCTAGTGGTTAAGGTTTCAGCCATTCGACACCCACGAGGGTCAAGACAACGCCTTCTCATATGACACCAGAACTGTTTTTTGCAGGAAGTGGAGCCGAGGGTGGTTCAAATATGCTTGAAGCTTTCATCGCTGTCAAGCTATCTAAAATAGATAATTATAAACTTACCTGACAGGAATAAGGAAGTAAGTTACACTATAAAAAGAACATCTAATATTAGTATCCATTAGCAGGCATTCAACGGGAATATCTTTCATTTGAGATTATTCTATTTTTGACTTCACAGATGACATCCACAGTAACAAAACGGAAATTCATTCGAAAAAGACGATGACACTATAATTACGTATGATGTTATAAAGATCAAGAGAAATTTCAGTTCCCTGCTGTCATGTGGTGATATCTGTCTGTCAGGTCCATTTAATATTATTGATGCGAGGTCATAAACAACATCCACTCTTTAACTTTAGACCAACAGAAAAGACATGTGTACTTAAATGGAAACAAAATACCTTCTAAGCTTAACAAAAACATGCTTTTTGTTGATATTTATGTCAGCTATTTGTTTATAGGGCCTATAAATATGCTACAGACAAACGTTTAACATAAAAATCGTCTAAAACAGATAAACTATGCAAACATTCCAAGGTTTCGAAACATTTTGAAGGAATTTCGTGGATTGACGCAGCCACGAAATCCGAAAACATTAGGACCCTTTTTTACAAATGGTTTTGATTTCACAAAAATTGGACATACTCAAAACTAAACAACAGCTGAGCAATACAGAACTGTTAAAGTGATGCACCCTTTATACCCAAATGAAGAGCTGTCATAAACTATATTATATTTCCCAACATAAATATTCTAAGATAAGGATGACGCGTGCAGTGATCCGCTGGCACATTTGGTATAACTTTATTAATCTGATGAAAACACATGACAAATATTTGTTTTTACATGTTAGCTGAAAGTAAATTTCGTTGTGAACATTTTCATTAATGACAGCATCTCTCTTGAAAATACTATAATTTGAGTTCTTGGGTCTCACATCGAAACAAACAAAATTAATACCATGTTTGTTCGTTATGTCTTCTCTTGTTATTATTTTTACAATTTTTATCTCTTTAATACTATTTTTGTAAATATTGTGATACTTGAAAATAAATAACTGTATGTTGTTACTCCGCTTTGACAGCAGAATGTTTATGAATTGAGCTCCGTTATAGGCATATAAATATGTTCCGTACGTGTGTCATTGGCGCCTTCCATAGGATGTTAACAAAACAATATTTACATTAGCCAAATTCTTTTTCCACGTTCATTTAAAGGAAAGGTGCTAAAGTTACGACAACGCTGCTTAGTGATAACGGACCACTGTTTTGGTCAGAGACTACCAATTCAAAAAAGTGCAGGGAACTTACTGGGAATAAGGTAAATGGATACCTGGGAATAGGGTAGCGTCTGTGCGTTCTGATTGGACAGTCATGTAAACAAACCCAGGAAGTGATTATTTTTTTCAAAATTAATATTTTTTCACTGCATTTACAGTATTTTATTATACATTTTGACAAAATTTGCTACATTTTATGTGTATTGAAAAAACGTTTTATCAACCGAATTTCTCCCGCCATGCCAACGATGTAAACAGGGGTTCATCTCATTCAAACGAAAATTACTTAAATAAAGTACAATGTATCACTATTCATTAATATTCGTCCGATATTTTGGTAGAACTAAGATAGTTCTTGAAAAACATGTAATTAGATATACATGTTTCGATTTATGGAAGGCCGTACACGTCATAATGTTATAATGTGAGTCTATGGGAAAACAACTAGTGGTCTCTAACCTTTTGACGACGTCCGCTTATAGCCTAGCTTAGATGGTGTCGCAATTGTTCCATCTGATGAACAGAATGACCGGGAAGCTGATTTTAATGTTAAATGTAATAAATGTATGCGATTTATAATATAACTTTGTTTACAGATGGAGAGGAAGTATAATGTAAATATAAGAAATTAATTAAAACAAAATCGGAGTTCATGTGAAATGAACGATAGAATAGTATCGGCAAATTAAACATGAATCGCTAGAACAAAATAATCTTGCTGTTCTTATAAATGTACGTTTGGAATGTGACTTATACATATGTTGATTTTGATTTTCTATTTAGGCTTTATTCTATGTTATCCGGATTAATGTGCAGATCTACCTTACGACCATATCATAAGACAAGTTCAGATATTTGTATGTTAATCAGTTATCTCCCGCAAAACAGCTCATAGCATGATATCTTTTCACATTTTTACCAGGGTAAACATTTACTGTGTCTCATAAGATATCGTCTTCAGACACACTCCAAAGTTTATCGAAAAATTGTCAACTAGATATATTTATGATTCAACACACGGTAGGTAATCGCTTTGAAATGACAAAACGACTACATCTTCAAGCTCAAGGTATATTAAAAAACTTTAAATGCAAAAGAAGAAACTATCTTATGCATTTAAATTGTGTCTTTAGGAAAGAAGCAATTAGATACTCCTAAGTAGCGTTTGAATTTGAAATGTTTCATTCGTGCTGCCACGGAATAAACTAGTGAACAAAATTGGCAAAAGTGGCAACGTAAATTGCTTTTTTTTTGCAATTTCTGGATAACATAATAATATTTTCCACACACACATTTTGATTAGGGAGATGATTGCAATATTTGTTTTATAAAGGAATAAAGGAGAAATTTCACTTTTGCCCAAAAATGGCCCAAAACTGAAACTCTTTAAATGGAGCAAATGTTAAATTTACTTTCATCAAGAAGTACATTGTATTGTCTTGTCAAACTGCACGCAATATTTTACAATTTACTTACTCTTTATCAAGGAAAATATCTAACGTAAATAAAATACTTTTAACATTGGGACACTGGATGTGACCCCTTTTCTGAATCCGCTTGTGAGACAAAATACTACAATTCTGAGTTCAATCTGGTGATATAGCTGTGTACCAAACTCACAGTTACTGTAATCGCCATGCCGACTTGTAGCAAGTGATGTTTTGATTTCTTCTACAACATTTATAAGCAGGATGCATAGAATGCTACACAGACTCGCCTTGACTGAGTGTGTACATAAGAGTTAATTTTTAATGTTCATAGTACGCTGTAGAAGATAAGTAAATAAAGTGAATCCTCTCAACTATAACATAAGATATTCATTTCGTTATAATGGTAGAGACTAAAACGATTTGTGATTTTATCCAATACATGAAATGTTTTCTCATTCCACTATGCAAATGTATTTTCAATGATTTAAGACACATATGTAATACATACATTTCTATATTGAATTTAATATCAGAATGCATGTTCTGTTTTAGGGTACAGTATGTTTTAATTATGTCATATGTAACTTGCAATTCCGAAACGATATTTGTATCTGAAAAGCATGTCATATACATTAGAGAAAATAAATGTCTTTACTTCAAATACTGTTTTGCAGGGCGTGTTAAAGGTGTGTATTTATTTCTAAGACGGGATTTGAGAATATACTTACACTTTATTAAATCTTGCTAGACTGAAGTCTTGATTTGATTCACACGAAATCCTATGCATTTATCAGTAAACGGGTAATAGACATAACCCCCAGACATAAATTCTATATCTTGAAGAATGAAAATATTCAGTACCGTTTCCATAACAGATTATATTGTTAAAATTATTGTCATCAGATGAAAGAAAAACAGACAAGTTGATAGAAACAGATATATAAATAACAAAATTGGTGTGACATTTAATATGGAAATATAATTTACTTTCTTTATATGAATAGACAATGAAACATCCGTGATATATAATCTTTTCTTTTATATTGTCATTCGGATTATGTATTGATAAAAGTTGTTATTAATGTATTCCCGTGGTGTCACAGACGGGGCAAACTGACATGTTCAAGACGTACTTTTAACTCAGTTTGACATAAAGCCTCTATGGGATATATCAAGTGAATTTATTTTTCAAATGTTCTTTGAAAAATGTTTGTCTTTTTATTCTGTAGGTCTGATCAAATGCAGTTCCTGTTATATCTATATTCCATTTATAAAATGAAAATGTATTATCCGTTAGCGAACATTTCCTATCCAGCAAGAAATACGGTGGATTGGTTAATGAACAGTTTTTTTTGGACAGAATAAAAGGTATGCACTGTAGTTGGGAAGATTAAATTGATTTGTTGATATTTCTTGATGTGTTACCATTTACGGCCCTTCCTTTAGAAGTAATGGCACTATCTGAATAAACTGTGATTTACAAGTCTTTGCAAAAAACGCAAGAATAGACGTATAGTTACAAATTTAATTTTAAGTTTTTCCTTTTCAGTTAACCAGTACTACAACAGTAGTTAATCTTTGTCCTTTCCGTTTTTCAGCACGATATGTCATTCTTTTGAAGCTAGAACGTATTTAATATGAAATGTTATTTTGCATGACAGACGACGTTATAATATATAACAAAATTCAGTGGTCTCGTATAATTGAACGCAAAAAGACAGAATTCCCGTGATTTTGTTTTCTTGATTTACCGCCTTTCTTCCAAATTTAGTTTTATCCTTACTTTTCTCCAACATGACAAGGTGCTGGCATAAAACTAACGAGGACAAAAGACGGAATGTATAGGAAACACGTAACTGTGGAACAAATCTGATTTGGCTTTTTAATGCAATTTGAATACTTTCCAATTTAAAACAATTTAAAATTATATTTCTATTTACGGTGAACATGTCATGCAGTATAAGCATTGGGATGACACTGGGCTTCCATAAATTCGAATTTGATCATGCTATAGCCTTTCTTTAAAAAGAATGCTTATTTAACTGTCTTTATGTCTTCATATCTAACAGACTATTTTCACATTTCGCAAATCTAAAATAAGCCTCTTCTTGCTAGGAGTTTAACAGATATATTTCAGGAAAATATAATGTGCACTTTTCTATCGAATACTTATCTAATAAATCTTGAAAAGCTTCTTCAACAAAACCTGCCTTTAAAAATGACCTGTTGTTTCTAGAAAATGTTTTGCAGTGATTATAATGGAATTTACGTCCTTTACGCGCTTTCGAAGTTACCATTTTCATGTAGCCAGACGAAAAGTTGTTAGAATCATCTTTGCATATACAAAGACATACTAAACACTTTCTATAAATATTGCAGACCGTCAACTATTTGTCTACTTGTGAAATACTTGTGAGTAGAATAATTTGCATTAGATATTGTTTGGCGTAGACGGATAATTCTATGGGTTTCAGAAGTTTCAACTAGACTTAAGCAATTGCAACTTTTGGCAAATCTTTTGGGTAAGATGTCATAATGAACATTAAAAGTTTCGTAAACATGTCCTGCAATTTTGACAAAAGTCTATCAATTGAAAAAAAAAAGCGAAGAAAAACTTGAAACTGTGACTGCAAATATAACAGTTCATTAACGGTTGGCTTTTGCCCAATAAGATAAACAAAAAACGAACGCATGTTGATGTAGAAAATTAACAGAAAAGTAACAGAGGAACTGCATACATACTGTCAAGAAAAATACGCTTGACAAAGGATTACTAATTCAACGAACATATAACAGTATACACTTAACACAATTAATATTATTGAATTTTAAATGGAATTTTGGACACAAAATTTATGGAAAATATTTTCTTTTCTGATCTAAAAATCATTGCGTGATGTTTGAAACTATTTCTGCTATATTTAAAAAATCCATAAAGTTAACATAAATAATTTATATCTATTTGACCTTTATCACTTGTGGACATACAGATTAGTACTGTGGTAAAGATAGATATTACACAAGCCAATTCAAACAGGTAAAAATGAATTTGAATGTGCGCATGGAATGGAATAAAAAATTCAACTGTTTATTCATCAAAAGTAGTAAATTTGAATAAACGGAAGAGACCACTTTGCCGATCTGAGCAATGCAGTTATTGAAAATATGTGTTTATATACTGTAAAAACTTTTATTTATAAATTATACTTCGTCGGTACTATGTAAACAGTTGGCCCTTGTGATAACATAGTTTATGTCAATGTGATTTATTGTTTGTTCATCTCTCACTAACCAAGTTCTACCAAGGAGCGTTGTCTTTTATTACTCCGCTACTTGTTGAAAGTCCACGATTTCCTTTTCAGTCAAGGGAATATAATATTTCTTAGCAGAGATGTTCCTTGTTCTAGAAAAGCAGACGTCTGGAGGACAAATGTCAACAGTGGAATTTTCCTGTTTGTAATTCAACCATCTATTAAGACATTTTAATATTACTTAGCACAAATATTCCTCATAACGAGGCAATATGTCTTTCAAAACTTTAACACGCCTAGATTTGGAAGTCAAACACACTTCGAGTTCAAAGGTAAACATGGTATATAAAACTGGGGTCCTTTTCGCATCCAGTCCATAACTCTGCTGTTCGTCAATGAATATTATTACTTGGCAGAAATGTTCACCAGAACATAACGACGTATCATGCACAAAATGCAGACCCTTGATTTAAAGGACGGTCATATTTAGAGATCAAATATCAACATGTCTTTTTAAAGATTTTAGGTCATTTTTCTTGTCTAGTCTCTATTTTCTCATCCATTCAGTTATTCAAATATCTTGGCACAATTATTTTATACAGCAAGCTGATCTGTCTTCTGGATCCAATTGAAGAAGTTGGAGTACGTCCTAAGAATTACTTCCCGTATTTCATTATATCTTTTTCTATCAGATTCTCTTTTAAAATGTTACTGAAGTTATTGTGTTTGTATTAATAGATGGTAAAAGTTTATAAAAATTGTAGATTATCAGATATGTAAAACTAAATCCAAACCTTTTGCATCATAACATAATATATATGCAAAATAGTGCAATGCCATGTAGATCGTTAATAGATATCAGATCATTACATTATGCTATAATTCAGATAATTTGTGTCACCTACCAGTAGGAGACTGTATTGCATGGCAAAAGTTCATTCGCTCATTACGCTTGACATGAAATACACCCAACATATTTCGAAAATGTTACGTGGAAAGTATATTTAACAGATGTTATAAAGTGTTATGTACTGTGTTGTGTCCTGGTTTATGGTGGTTAATAAGGTTTTGATTAAGTAACGAATTTGTTTAAAAGTTTAATAAATGATGTTCACCGAGTGATTAATGCATGTAAGGTATCCACAGGAGGTACTCTTACAATTTGATTTTCCTATCCTGGTTGCCCAACCAAGATAGAACTACTGCATTATATTTGTCAAAGATTTACATTGACAAATGCATATTTAGTCAACATTAATTACAAATGCAACTTTGCAAAATTATTATTAACTCCCATTACCTATTTTGGATGCTCATCCAGGATAAATTAGATATAAATCTAAAACTGTTTTTAAACTTGCCTTTTGTTCCAGATTGTTGAAATATCTCAATAATCATAAAATGCAAATGTTAAACCGAACTCTTTCTAAAAAATAAGTCTTTTTAATTACTTTCGTATTCAAGGGGATTCATTACAAAATTTCATAAAAATAATAAAACAAGCATATTTAGTAGGGATCTAACTCTCTGCAATAATGTAATGAGTCTTTTTGTTCATTAGATAAATCTCTAACAGAATATACCAAAGATTCTAATTTCTTGGATAAGAAAACAGAGTAGTTAAAAGTAACTTGAAATATAGTGTACGAATTGACTCTCAATTTTGTTTTAAATAACACACTGGGGATCAGACGTATCAATAGCTTTGTATTCAACTACATGAATTAAGACATAAATTGTAAACTAGAATAAAGAAGCTCATTTATCAAAACCATTTTGACTTTATCAAACTGCATCATTTTACTGAAATTAAACGCGCATTTGGTAAATAATTCTGTTCAGTTTTATATTGCAGCAAATAAAAGTGACTTAATGATGTCACGATATCGTTTCAGATGAAAGGGATTTTGGATAATAGCAATATAGAGCTGTTTTGTTAGCACCTAATAGAAAGTAAAATTTAGAAAAAAAAACTGAAAACATTTCTTGATGGCTTTCTGTGTCAGAGTGGAATTCGGAATTACAGTTTACAAGCAAACAATTGGCAAAATAATTGTGTCACGAGACAACGTAACTGATGTCGAAGATAGTTTCAAAACATGAATATTTGAATGAAATATGTTTTCAATCATTTTCAAATATATATTTAAACTCTTAGGAATCAATATAGATTAATTATATATTAATTATGCATTCTTAAAATGGAATTGACTTCAAACAAATATCAATCAAACAGAACTTGTCATTTTCCAAAATTCTCCTGATGTGATTTATTGATTATTCAGAATGTCATGATAAAAATTAAACTGCTCTTTTAAAATACATAAAGATATTTTGTACGGATATTTTACAGCGTACTAAAACAGAATGTCCTACTTTAAAGCCATTGCAAATTAATTTGAAATAAATACTCTATACAGGCATGTTAATACTGGTCATTTGCTATTATATTTCGTCAGTATATGCTCTGAATGCAGGCATGCATGATGCATGATGAATTGCGTAAAAAGAGCGGAAAGCAGAAATCTACACATAGTAGATACATGAAAGTCTTACCGCTGTATGTATAGTAATGATCTACTCTTAAGGCTAAAATGGTATAGAGACAAATATAATTTTGAATTTGAAGTCATAAACTGGTATACATCTGTACTGTGTATTTAATTCATATTGCACATTTATGCTGCATATACAAATTTTAGCGTACACATGTAGTTAAACGACGACTGACATACATTTTCACATCAGCTTATCAGAATAATTTTGTAATCTAGACCGGAACTTCATGAGGGAAGTTCAATCAAGTTTTTTGTGTAACGTTGAAAAAACTATAAACTACGCGTTGTATCTCTAATATAAGAAATATTGAAGAAATATGACCGGTACACATTTACCGAACTGCGCGTTTTAGGTATGAAATGTGCGATTGAAATGAATGAGTATATTTTCCTGTTCATGACCATATTCTTATAGTATACCTACGTGTAGAATATAAAATGTGCAATGGCATTTTCTTTCTGTTCTGGTGCCAGTGCACGGGACACATTCACATTAGAATGAAGGAAAGGACAAGGTTCACGTAAGCCTTACATGGCATACACAGTTTGGAAAATTTCCAAATTGGTTATTAGTTATAACTTGGAAAAACATACATTTTTTGCTACTTCTACAGTGAATTTAGTTTTATAGAAATGAGTGAAACATGTTATTGCTGAAATCACAGATTTTTCAGAAAATGAGTATTTTTGCCATATTTAGGTCACAGAATAATGTTTTATTAGTAGTGAGCATAGTCAATGACCACATAAATATTTTGACCAAAGATCCATTTATGACGTTTTTTTTTATTGTAGTCAACAGCTGTGCTCATATTGAAAATTCCAGATAGTTTAAATGTTAGACTGAAAACTGTAGGTTTCCCAAGCGTTATGTTATACGTATTTTCAATTACGTCAGAACTTTTCTTTGAGAATGAATAAATTGTAAACTATTGCGTGCAGTTTGCTAAGACAATACATCTTGATGAAAGAAAGGGAACTTAAAATTTACTCCATTTCAGGCGGCCTCTCAGTTTTATTTCATTTATAGTCAAAAGTGAACCCTCTCCGTTACAATAAAAATGCAATCATCTCTCTAATCAACATTTGTGAGTGTGTTGCCACGCCAATTTTGTTCACTGGATTATTTCGTGGCAGCACGCATACAAAATTTCAAATTCAAACGCTTCTTAGAAGACCATCTAATTGCTTCTTTCCTAAAGACATAATTTAAATGCATAAGCTTGTTTCTTCTTTTGCATTTTTTACATGAACCGTGGGCTTGAAGATGTATTCATTCTGTCTTTTTAAAGCGATTATCTATTAAATAAGAAATATATCCAGATGACTATTTTTCGATTTACTTTAAACTTGGAGTGTGTCTGAAGACGATATCAAATGTTTACTCTTGTATCATGTGAAAATCATTCATGCTACGAACTGTTTTGCGGGAAACACAATATACGATTGATATACATTCCGCTGTCAAAGAAGCATAACAATATACATCTAATTTTAATTATCACAATCTTTACAAAAATAGTAGATCTATCAAAAAGATTAACAAGTGAAGACATAACGAACAAAGAGGATATTTGTTTGTTTCGATGTGAGACCCAAGAATTCAAAATAAAGTATTCGTCATAACATATATGAAAGATGATAGAATATTTATGTTGAGAAATATAATAAAGTTTTATGACAGTTGTCGATTTAGATATAAATAGAACATCACTTTAACAGTATTGTTCATCTATTGTTTATTTTTGAGTATGTCCAATTTCTGTGGAATGTTTGCGGATTTCATAGCTGCATCAATCCACAAAATTCCTTCAAAATGTTTCGAAACTTTAAAATGTTTTGCATAGTTTATCTGTTTTAGACGATTTTTATGGTAAACTAAAGTCTACAGACTAATGCTTCTCTCTTAAACGTTTGTCTGTAGCATCTCTTAAGGCCCTATTAACAAATAGCTGACATAAATATCACCAAATAACCTGTTTTGGTAAAGCTTAGAAGGTATTTTCTTTCCATTTAAGTACACATGTATTTTCTGTTGATGTAAATTGAAAGAGCGGATGATGTTGATGACCTCGCATCGATAATCTTAAATGGACCTGACAGACAGATTATTCCGCATAACAACAGGAAAAGGAAATCTGCGGATGTTTCTAAATTGCTGTCTGTACTTTTAGCATGTGTAAATGTTGAGTTCTGCTCAGTCTGCAACATTTTCGTTTTTGTCGTGTTAAGCGACCTGTGAAGTTTCCACTTTTCTCTATTTTATTATCACAGCAGCGTTGTTTGTGCCGTGTGGCGGCCGTAAAAAGTCTCCCCGTACATTCAATCAGGGCTGTTATATTCCGATCTTTTCAGATCGTTCAGCACGACATTTTTGTCGTGTTATTGGTACTGTTTAGTGTCTCAACATGACCATTTCGGCCTGGGTGGTTCCAATACTCGCGCTTTCATAGCCTTGGGTATTGTTTAATCACCCCTTGGATATGGTGCCTGCTTTTTAATTTTGCCTTTTGACAGTTCCTGTGATACGCAGGCTCCATAACCACAGATTCCCATCCTAAATTCCAGTTCGTTTAGTTCTGCCCATTGTTTTCTCGTTTGGGGCAAAGCCTTTACTTTATCTGGGGACCAAACGCCGCTCTTCATGGAATTACACGCTTTAACACGTGTATCATTGAAGGTTCCATGTTCACCGCCGTTTGAATACATCTGCGGATGTCTCTAAATTGCTTTCTGTACTTTTAGCATGTGTAAATGTTGAGATCTGCTCAGTCTGCAACATTTTCGTTTTTGTCGTGTTCAGCGACCTGTGAAGTTTCCACTTTTCTCTATTTTATTATCACAGCAGCGTTGTTTGTGCCGTGTGTCGGTCGTAAAAAGTCTCCCCGTACATTCAGTCAGAGCTGTTATATTTCGATCTTCTCAGATCGTTCAGCACGACTTTTTTTGTCGTGTTATTGGTACTGTTTAGTTTCTGAACATGATCATTTCGGCCTGGGTGATTCCAATACTCGCGCTTTCATAGCCTTGGGTATTGTTTAATCACCCCTTGGATATGGTGCCTGCTTTTTAATTTTGTCTTTTGACAGTTCCTGTGATACGCAGGCTCCATAACCTCAGATTCCCTTCCTAAATTCCAGTTTGTTTAGTTCTGCCCATTGTTTTCTCGTTTGGGGCAAACCCTTTACTTTATCTGGGGACCAAACGCCGCTCTTCATGGAATTACACGCTTCAACACGTGTATCATTGAAGGTTCCATGTTCACCACCGTTTGAATACATCTGCGGATGTCTCTAAATTGCTTTCTGTACTTTTAGCATGTGTAAATGTTGAGTTCTGCTCAGTCTGCAACATTTTCGTTTTTGTCGTGTTCAGCGACCTGTGAAGTTTCCACTTTTCTCTATTTTATTATCACAACAGCGTTGTTTGTGCCGTGTGTCGGTCGTAAAAAGTCTCCCCGTACATTCAATCAGAGCTGTTATATTTCGATCTTCTCAGATCGTTCAGCACGACTTTTATGTCGTGTTATTGGTACTGTTTAGTTTCTCAACATGACCATTTCGGCCTGGCTGGTTCCAACATTCCCGCTTTCATAGCCTTGGGTATTGTTTAATCACCCCTTGGATATTGTGCCTGCTTGTTAATTTTGTCTTTTGACAGTTCCTGTGATACGCAGGCTCCATAACCTCAGATCCCCTTCCTAAGTTCCAGTTTGTTTAGTTCTGCCCATTGTTTTCTCGTTTGGGGCAAACCCTTTACTTTATCTGGGGACCAAACGCCGCTCTTCATGGAGCTATACGCCTCAACACGTGTATCATTGAAGGTTCCATGTTCACCGCCGTTTGAATACATCTGCGGATGTCTCTAAATTGCTTTCTGTACTTTTAAGCATGTGTAAATGTTGAGTTCTGCTCAGTCTGCAACATTTTCGTTTTTGTCGTGTTGAGCGACCTGTGAAGTTTCCACTTTTCTCTATTTTATTATCACAGCAGCGTTGTTTGTGCCGTTTGGCGGCCGTAAAAAGTCTCCCCGTACATTCAATCAGGGCTGTTACATTTCGATCTTCTCAGATCGTTCAGCACGACTATTTTGTCGTGTTATTGGTACTGTTTAGTTTCTCAACATGACCATTTCGGCCTGGGTGGTTCCAATACTCGCGCTTTCATAGCCTTGGGTATTGTTTAATCACCCCTTGGATATGGTGCCTGCTTTTTTAATTTTGTCTTTTGACAGTTCCTGTGATACGCAGGCTCCATAACCTCAGATCCCCTTCCTAAATTCCAGTTCGTTTAATTCTGCCCATTGTTTTCTTGTTTGGGGCAAAGCCTTTACTTTATCTGGGGACCAAACGCCGCTCTTCATGGAATTACACGCCTCAACACGTGTATCATTGAAGGTTCCATGTTCACCACCGTTTGAATACATCTGCGGATGTCTCTAAATTGCTTTCTTACTTTTAGCATGTGTAAATGTTGAGTTCTGTTCAGTCTGCAACATTTTCGTTTTTGTCGTGTTGAGCGACCTGTGAAGTTTCCACTTTTCTCTATTTTATTATTCATGATTTTATTTTTTTCTCGAATATTCTAATAGTGAAACGGTATTCGAATATTCATGTCATGAACGAATATTCAAATATTCGTTGCCATCCCTAGTTTAAATAAGTTATAGGAGTATTGTCAGTACGTCAGTACTGGGAACTATAGGTCAATATTGTTTTCCGATAAAGGGGTCCCATAAAACATAATGAGTGCTAGTATTATAATAACTAACCCGTAGAAGTCGTAAATGACTTCAGTTATTTGGGTGTGGTCGTGTTTAATTATACAGGATCGTTCGTTCTTCATAACGAGAACGTCGTTGGAAAGGCACTGGAAGCGAGGAATGCAAAACCAAGCAATATTAACCAGTTTGAGGTCTTAATGTCCGTTCTTGTCTATGCAACTACTTGATGCATGTGTTGGGTCTCCATTTGGGGTTTTCAAAGGCCAAGGATCTAGAATGCCTATATCTAAGCTTCTGTAAACAGTTTTGGGAGTCATGCAAAGCACTAGTAGAGGGAGTTAGCATTTTATCCGTTTTTTATGACAAGATACTTCAATATTATCAAATATTGTCGACGGATAACACCATACTTAAGTACTTAATTTAACAAATGCATTAACGGCAATACTACAACGTGGGCCAGAAAGGTTAGGTTTTTACTCAGTCAGTACGGTTTCTCAGACGTTTGGAACTACCCATCCAGCGTATATCCTAAACTTTTCTTGCCTTAATTTAAACAAAGACTCATAGATTGTTTATACAGCAGTGGCACGCCAGTTTATAATCAAAATGTATTTTGAACTGTATATATATTTATATTAAAGACGACTTTGTTTAATGTAAATATCTACACTAACTAGAAAAGGAAACCCCTCATAGAAGTTATTTTCATTACATAGTTTAAATTTGTTGGGCAATGCAAGAAATGTCCATGTACTCTGACCGACAAATACATCCAAACGAAACTCATACGATTTTATTCATCCAATTGTTAAATTAATGTACCTGCTCATGATTTCCTTATGTAGCCAATGTGTGTCAACCATGTGGTTTTATTCAGCGAATTTTACACAGGTACATGTGTTAGTCGTCATACGACCATATTTTTAGAGATTTTTTGACAATTAATAATCTTTTGACCAATGCCGAGGCTAAATTTCAAAGAGAGGGCTTAAGTTCTGGCCATGCTCGAATGTGGACGAACGTTAGAACATGTCGCTAGACGTTTTAACGTCTCTCGTTCGACAATTCTGCGTCTCATTCGACGTGTCAGACACGGGAACGTTTGTCGGTAAGTCTCGTTCGGGTAGACAGTATGTAACGTCAGTACGGCAGGACAATTACATATGTCAACGCTATTTGCGTGACAGATTTGTGTCGGCAATTAACCAGTTTTTGATAATGCCGAGGCTAAATTTTAAAGAGAGGGCTTAAGGTTTGGCCATGCTCGAATGTGGACGAACGCTAGAACATGTCGCTAGACGTTTTAACGTCTCTCGTTCGACAATACTGCGTCTCGTTCGACGTGTCAGACACGGGAACGCTTGTCGATAAGTCTCGTTGGGGTAGACAGCATGTAACATCAGCATCCAAAATTTATCCTAAATAATTTATTACCTATCACAGCAACAGTCTGTAAGAGCTGTGTGATTGGCGTACAATTAATAGAGTTCCTGCACAATGCAGTTTGAAGCTGTTCGCCAGCCGGATCAAAATGGATGAAATAGTCTGCTTTAATGACAGTTGTATCAAAGTATTAAACGAATGGAGTAGTTAAACTGCATCCTTGCACAAATGAACAAAGTGGCAGTGTGTCTAAAAATAATTTAGTAAAGTTACGTATAGATAAACTGCAACGGCAAAACGCCAGAACAAGCCAATTAAGCCTGTCTACATTTTGTTCATTGATAAAAATACTCATTTTTTGTTGTTGTTGAGAAAATGTCAGATATGATATACGTGACAACAACGTGCTATTGTAGATACGTTTGTCTTTATATCTCAATTACATGAACGTTTAAGCATTTTATATCTGATATCTGCATGGTTGAAACAGTACCTTTTATGAGACATACTTACACGAATGACCTTATTGGTCATTGTTGCAAGGATCAATATACATATGTTCTTGCTAAGAGGCAGACCTGATGTCTGCATAAATTCAGTCAATTGTTTTCATATAATATAACTGTTTACTTTCTTTCAAGATCTTTTTAAAAAAAAATATAATTAATTAAACCTCATATTGTACAACTAAACGGTGAAAAGACTTTCTAAACAGATTTTTGTTAATATGAAACATATATTTTGTCTTGCTTTTGGAACGGCAGAACTATGTAAAACGAAAATCGTACTTGAACTGAAAACTCCTAGGTACTTTAATAAATCAATCACATCTAGTTTTATAGATATGAATATAAAGGTAAAGGTAAAGGTCTTGTTTATTATAGTGTCACACCTATTGAAAGGGCCAGCCAATTTGGCTTCTGAGACACCTTTATTGTGCGTACCAATTACCTCCCAACGCCTACCACTATGCCAGGCGCCTGGTAACCATTCATTTAACTAGCTCGCGGCACACGAACCGGAACGAGTCTCATGACAAACATCCCCCGGACAAACGATCCCCATGGGGCTCGAACCTTCGACCTCCCCATATCGAGGCGGACGCCTTAACAACTGGGCCACGGTGACCGATATATCTCGATTCATATATTGTTTTACTTTGATGTTGCTAACGAACCGTCATATCGCTGTTGTAATCGCTGTCGCTTGATATCTTAATTTGTAACAATGGTGTAATACAACTGGGTAATTTCATATCTATTTAATATTTATTTATTTAATTAAGTTTGTATATGGTTTGTATGGTTTGTATAAAACATTTAGATGCTTTGTTTAAAAGTTAACCACGAAATAACAATTGCAGACACTATTACCTTCCTGAATGAAAATGCGGTCTGCCGATATTCTATGATACTGAAATGCTAATATTATTACAAACTGTGTCTGACGTTGTGAGATACAAGCAATAAGAAAATAAGATGTTTTCTAAACTCGAAGTAAAGGAGATTGATTATAAGATTCTTTCACTGGTTGTAGGTGCAGATTGGAATATCCGGCCTCGAGGGTAACTGTTTAGGCGGTAACTCGGCTCCCTGCCGAGTTACCGCCTAAACAGTAACCCGAGAGTCAGATATTTCCATCTGCACCTATAATTAGTGATAGAATCTTTTTCTTGCATACCGATTTCAAATAATAATGATAATAATAATAAAATCAATTGAACGGCTTTGTTTTTAGAACTATTTCTTATAGCAGCGTATTTAAACAAAGCGCGGGAAATCAACGCCCGTAAACATGAAAGACGTCATGACGTTTCAAAACAAATAACAATGTTTAGTTCCGGTTTTGTTTTATCAGTTGCAGCGTAACGTTATAAATTTTTGATAAAATAACGTAATTTGAATCGAGAAATATACTATCAGGAACCAATAGGAACTGTCAAGGTATTGAATTTTTATTGTTTTTTAAATAAAATATAAGTTACTACATAAATCTTCTACATATATGTAGTTCGTAATACGTCATTTACAGCACGAGAGTCATCTTACACCCCGGGGGTTAAGATTGATTTTTCCAGCACCGGTAAAATACCGGAAATCCACGTCTGGTATGCAAGAAACGTCGCTACTTAACCAATGAGGTGCTTAGATTCCTTACTCATCATTCCGTTCTCTTGTGAATACATTTTTTAATTATAAGAATTTCAGTGAAAACCTTGAGGTGTGTTTGGAGGTTTAACTTAAGTAAAAGATGAATAATCTTACTAATCTGTGCTGATATAAGATTGTCTTTTGTGAATCGTTGTTTGATTTATCTGTTAATATGTACAGAACGCAAACTGCAACATGATTAATAAAAATGGCTAAGAACTACAGTGTCTTGAGATTGTAGTGGGTGGTAAATATAATGTAAGATATGATATAAGCGATTTTGTGGAACGTCAATTGGCCTAAGACCTAAGATCAGTAAACATTTTAGTTAAAGAAGAACATTAGTCATGACAGATTTAATATATTTACTAAAACGATTTGTTAAGATGGGTAGCCACAAAGGACATAATTTTGAAAGAGTTACTAGGCCATCTGTTCAGAATCTTCCACAATCTACAGCACGCGCACGTGCACAAGACCAGCATTCATAGCCAAACACACGCACAAACAAAGACAAAGCACACATACAAGGACCAAAGGAACAAATAAAGGATAGAAAGTAAACAAATAAGTCCCAGTGAGGACCTGCCTAGGAACGGTCTCGCAGAAGACAGAGCATCATGAATAACACCAAACGCAAACTGATGTTTTAAGCGTGTAAGGCAGACATGTTGGTTTAGCAAATTTCCTTCTGACCATCTAAATGAGACCCTCTCTCTTTGTTTCTTAAATGTTAATATTTGCGTACGTAACAAAGTTCATTTACAACATATTGTATTTAAACTATTTCTCTTGAGGAATATGATACTCGATGATCAGTATCAAGTAATATGATACTGTGACAGTAAAATATATATAACTTTTAATGGCATTATGATGTTAGGCTTTATAAACCGTACCAAATAATGACATTCTCTGACATTAATACGTACGTAACTTTTAATAGTATTATAATGTTATTAAACCGTGTCAAGTATCGACATGCTGTAAAATATACATAACTATTAAGGGCACTATGATATTAGGCATTAAACCGTATCAAATACTGATGCTGTGACAGTGATACATACATAACATTTAATGGTATTATAATGATGCTAAGCGCTCTGTATCAAGCAATGTAACGTATAAGTGCACATTTATAAGAACAGCATGATTACTTTCTTTTCTAAAATTAACATAATTGTTGACACATGAAATCCTTCAAATCTGCTTGTTATTTGCGGGTCTCTTTGATTATGACACTAAGCTTATTTGACCCTTATATTTTTCTATAAAATAGACAAAATGTTCATTTACAACTGTGAAAGTTTCATTAAAACACTTCTGTTCGTGAAAACGTCATCGTGACTGTGATTTTTCCGGAGGCTCTAATTATGAAAGCGAGTTTGTGGTTCCAGACACTGATGAATAATAGATATATGTATTTCAGACAACACTTTTCCTATTAGATCCATTTATAACTATTCTTTGTAGTTTTATATGTGATTTTCTATCCGAAATATCTATGAACATCAGACAATCAAGGACTTTGTTTTATGTTTGCTGCTACTTTGAATTATGCTCAATGGGGCAAATGTTGGAAGAAACAAGTTGATTAAGCAAATATTACACTTGCAGAAATCATGTATGTCACGCACAATATAACTGTTTAAATTGACTAATCTGGCCTTTGATTTATAAGTCTAAACAGAATTAAGTTTGAGTATGAATATATAACTATTATCTATCTAGATTTTGCTTTACGAAATACTGGCTTTATAACTTTAAAATTTTACGCTATTGTACGGTGTTACAGACAGCTGGGATCGTTAAATAACACCCGTTAATATAGTAAAAGTGATTATGATCAGCTTAATGCTTAATGTCATGAGTAGGTTCATTTGCTTTGCCGTAGAGACATTCTAGTCATTAGCGTCACATTCATTGACATTTAGACATTAGCGTCACATTCATTGATATCCTAGGTATAAGCTTCACATTCCTTGATATCCTAGGCATTAGCGTCACATTCATTGACATTTAGGCATTAGCATCACATTCCCTGACATTCAAATTCATTGACATTCTAGGCCATAGCTACACATTCATTGACGTTCTAATCATAGCGTCACGTTCATTGACATTCTGGTCATAAGCGTCACATTCATTGACATTATAGCCATTAGCGTCACATTCATTGACATTCTAGGCATTAGCGTCACATTCGTTGATATTCTAGCCATAAGCTTCACATTAATTGATATTCTAGGCATTAGCTTCACATTAATTGACATGATCTAGGTGGCATTAGCGTCACGTACCCTGAAATGCGAGACATTAGCTGCACATTTCCTGACATGCTAGGCATTAGCGTCGCTATCAATTTACTTTCAAATAAGTCAATGAAAAGCGAATAGATAGTGAACACACGTATACAGTGTGTGTTTTAAAGAGCAGTTTTTGGATTATGTTTGGTGTGACGATGGACGTTAACGTACAATGAGTTCGAAAGCAAGGATAAAACACAATAAGCATCAAAAAGAAGTTGTAGTAGCGATGAATTTGTGAACCTGAACAAGGTTTATAGAACTGGATGTTCGTCAGGGTAGTCGTCATCAGATAGTCCCAGCAAACCTGTAAGAGAATATTTGAGCGAATCAAACAGCGCATTATATAAACTTTCAAATAACGTTTTCGATGATATACATTAATAATTATTTTGAAAAGACAGAGGCCTGTTCACCATCTAGCTTCGTCACCCAGATAACCAAACTTAAAAGATAGACACACGATGTCATCTGTCTCTGCAAGTACGTCTTCGCCTTCGTCAGGTCAGACGCAGAAGAATACACCACAGACTGTGGCATTATGTTTTTACATTGTAATTTCGAGTGATTTACTTACTTAATTTGGCGCTTCCTCTGCTTCCAAAATTAATTAACTATCACAACAACAGTCTTTAAGAGTCGTGTGACTGGTATGCAATTAGTAGAGTTCCTGCAAGGCATTTTGAGACTGTTCACCAGCCAGTTGAAAATGGATGAACTAGTCTGCTTTAATGACAGCTGTGTCGAGGTATGACACGAATAGAATAGTTTAGAATATAGTTATAAAATAGTAATAACTCATATTGTAGACCTAATTGACTTATTGTTAAGATGTTGGAAAGACTTTTTAAAGATATTATTTTAAATATGAAAACAAACTTTTTGTCTTGCTATTGGAACGAGAGTACTATATAAGACGAAAATCGTACTTAAACTGAAGACTCCTAAATACATTAATAAATCAATCACATTTAGTTTTATAGATATGAATATATCATCTATTCATATATTAGTGTTACTTTGATGTTGCTAACGAACCGTCATCTCTTTATAGTCGCGGTCGCATGATATTTTAATGTGTAACAATGGTGTAATACAACTATGTATTGTCATATTTATTTAATATTTATCAAATTAATAATGTATATGAGTTGTACATTAACTTCTAAAATAACTGCATGTTAAACTTCCCTTAAGGATGTACGAGCGTTTTTTTTTCGGGATATCCGCCATTTTGAAAAATGTTTCTTCGAATATTGCTTTCTAACAATTGTTTTGCCAAAAATAATGATAAATAATTAAAATATGGCTAATAATGTACCATTTAACCAAATAGATACTACTTTTTGCGAAAAAAAATTCACCCTTATTTTTGGCTGGCATTTGCCTAAAAATGACGTAAGATTTACAATGGGGTAGGGGTTGGTGATTTCAAATAACTATTAAAGTAGACCAGGTTTGGTTTTGATATTTTCCAGACTGATACATATAATAATAAGCTACAATTGAGATTAAAGTTTTCAAGATAGCACTATATATTATCTAGAAAATATAAATTAAATCAAAAAGAACAAAAAATATCGAAATTCACCAGTTTTTAACAGTTTTTTCTTAATAAATCTCTTAGATGCACGGTGACCCCAACTTCTTTTATTTCCAATATGAAGAAATTTTGTGTGTCATTAAAGCTGCAAAATATTTTGAAAATCTTAGCGTCAGAATTTTTTTGTAGATCTAAATACGTTTTTCCCATTGAAAATAAAGTGGGTGGGGTAATTATGTCAACATGTAAAAATGAAAGAGATTTATTAGTGACATTTATGCTTATATAATACTGACATTACCTTGTTTTTATATTAAGCTGTGAGACCCGAAATCCCTATAACATTAAGTGGGATATTATATGTTTTATAAAGTATCACCATTTTTTCAGTTTTACAAAATTTCAGAAATGCTTAAACAGTGGGTGAAGGAAATGCCCTATAAAATTAAAATGAGTTCGGTGACCTATGTTTTTTCTTCTCTTGATTGTCTTGGAAACTAATGTTCTACAAGCTCACATCGTTAAATTTAACTGGATGCCAGTTCCTACCTAAATCATCTGTTTTCTTTTAAATATCGAGCAAAAACAACAACAACAACAAAAAAAAAACACAACAGATGTAAGTTAAGTAATAGAAAGAGCATTGGAACTCGAGGGTAAACGATTTGTACGAGGGGGCGAGAGTTTTAATGTTCTTTCTGTTTTGTACCATAGCCATCCATATATGATAGTTCGGTAGGCGTTCCACATTGCCTTATACAGCAGTTCAGGGAGTACTTAAAATCCTTGCTTTACAAATGTGTAAAGTCCAGGTAAAATAAACCAATGCGAGAGCAGAAAATCAATAAAATACACTTCGCTTTCAGCTGTTCCAAACACGCTGGCATACTTTCCTATCCATCAGTGAGGTAACTAGCGTGCGGGTATTGAATACCTGCACACTTTTAGTTACCGCACCCTGCACTCAGTGTATACGATTTACCTGCACCAAATTTATCAAGAAAAAACACCGAGCTATGATACAAAATCAAGCTCCTTAGTACAATGATCATGGAAGTGCGTAATTTGTCTTTAATTTGTGTATTTCCGTAATTAGAGCCTAAAACTATCGTAATTAACGTGTCAGTAGATAGAACTTTCTTTTCTAGAAATTCATGAAAGATTAGTGCTTATTACATTTAGTCTATCATCTAAAATATTGAAATCTTAACGGTTCACCGGTGAGTGCGAATATGATTGGGTTAAACTATTTTAGGTACGAATTATAAGGTAAGCGGTAACTAAATCATATCAAACATCCTGATAGAGGCATCTCGCCACAATTACATTAAATGCATGAAACTGATCGATTAGTCTCATAATAATATCATTAAATGTTATGTATATATTACTGTGACAGCATCACATTATTTGATACGGTTTTAATGCCTAATATCATAGTGTGTATATTTTACTGTCACAGCATGTCAATACTTGATACGGTCTAATGCCTTACATTATAATACAATTAAAAGTTTTGTACATATTACTGTTAAAGATTGTCAATATTTGATACGGTTTTAATGCCTAACATCATAATGCCATTAAAAGTTATGTATATTCTACTGTTGCATTATCATAGTACTTGATATTGACCATTGAATGTCATATTCTTAAAGAGAAATACTAGTAGTTTAAATACAATATTTATAGGTTATTAGTATTGTATCGGGAAATATGCACGAGTTCTTCAGCGGTGGAAATATTGCGCGACTTTAGGAGCGCAATATTCTTCCGCTGAAGAACGAGTTCATATTTTCCGATGCAAAGATAATAACCTTTTTATTACATACGCATCTACACGTATAAATATTATGTAAATATCTTAAATATGTTCATTGCCTGAATAGGATTGACAATAGTGAACTAAATAGAAAAAATAGTGCAACCACACACATTAAATTACGTCACGCACCCGATATGAAATTCAGGCGTCAGTGCATGGAAAAATATTGACGTTTCCGGTACCAGTGTAACTTAATAGAAATGAGTATGTAATAAGTTGTAAATCGGCTTTGCTACGTACGCAGATATTAACATCTAAGAAACAAAGAAAGGATGTGTCTCACACATATTTAGATGGTCAGAAGGAAATATGTTAAACCAACATGTCTGCCTTACGGCACACTGTTAAAACAACAATTTGCCTTTGGTGTTATTCTTAATGTTCTGTCTCCTGCAAAGGCATTGACTACATGACCGTTCCTAGGCAGGTACTCACTGTGTTCCTTTTTTGTTCGTTTGATTCTTGTGTGTTTGGGTTGTCTTTGCCTCTCTGTGTGTTTTGCTATGTGTGCTAGTCTTATGCACTTCCGCGTGCTGCAGGTTGTGAAAGGTTCCAAAAAGATGACCTTATAACTCTTTCAAAACTGTGTCCTTTCTGGCTACCCATCTTACAAAATGGTTTTAGTGAATATATTAAATCTACCATGACCGATGCTTTCCTTAAACTAAAATGTTTACTGACATCTTCAATCTTTGATCTTTGGCCAATTGACGTTCCACAAAATCGCTTATATCATATCTTACATTATATTTACCACCCATTACAATCTCAAGACACTGTAGTTCTAAGTTCAATCCCATTAATCATGATGCAGTTTGCGTTCTGTAAATATTAACAGATAAATCGAGCAATTCAACGATTCCCAACAGACCATCTTATATCAGCACAGATAAGTAAGAGTATTCATCTTTTACTTACGCTAAGCCTCCAAACCCACCACAAGGGTTTCACAGACATTCTCATTATGAAAGAATCAACAGTATTCGCAACAAAACGGAATGATGAGTAAGGAATATAACCACCTCATTGGTTCAGTAGTGACGTATCAATCTCTTTTACCTCGAATTTAGTTCGAAAACATCTTATTTTCTTATGGTTTGTATTTCACAACTTCAATAACTTGTCACAGTATGTGATAATTTTAGTATTTCGGTATCATAGAAAAACGGTAGACCACATTCTCATTCAGGAAGATAAAAGTGTCTGAAATTGTTACTACATGGTTTATTTTTAAACAAAGCATCTAATCTTTTAGTTTGTTTATTATTTATTATGTATATCTTTGAGTACATGTAGTTATTTCTATATAAATGTCCAAAAGTGATGCGATATTTTCAATTTGATTGAAGTTCTTTCACTAGAACGTGTCTGAATTTATCTATAAAAGCAATTACAATGTCTAACATTGGGAAAAATATCAGTGATTCTGCGTATGTTTATTCTTTTCTAAGTGTGAATTTAGTTGTGAATTACATGATATATCGTTTATGTTTTTCTATGCGTAAGTTTTGTGTAACCGAGAACAGATTATAAATAGAAAAAGTGGAAATTCCACAGGTCGCTCAACACAACAAAAACGAAAATGTTGCAGGCTCGGTTTCATTGAGCCTGTTCATGGACGGTAGCGGAAATGCATGCTACCGTCCACGCCCTCTAGCCCCGGGTTAAGCAGAACTCAACATTTACACATGTTAAAAGTACAAAAAACAATATAGAGACATCCGCAGATGTGTTCATACGGCGGTATAAAGTCTTATTATTTTGTATCAGATGGCATGGGGGAAAATGACATTAGACGTAAAATTTCAGCATAATCTGAGGGTATAAATATCAATCTACACTGTCACAACAATTACAATTTACAAATTTGCATGTTTTTTTTTATTAACTGCACTGGATACTCCTTCAATGTCTGCTGCCATTGGTTCATTTCACATTCTGATCTACCCCTCTGTATTATAATTTCAGGCTTCTTCACATAAACGAAACGTGTTTACAATGTCATTATTCAATTATTCTTACATTTGCAATTACTCTTATTTATATCGTTTTATAGTAAAGGGCAGGGTTGGTGGTTTACTGCAATTAAATCGATTTAAATACCAATAACGGTTTCGCCTCTGACCAAGGCTTTAGTCTCTTGTGTCTTTTTCACTGTTCTGTTCATCACATATTTGTAATTATGTAAACTTGTATATGCACATGGCATACATTATCATGAAAAATGCTATATAGGTTGCTGCGCTCTTTACATTACTAGGTTTTATCTGTTATCTTTGTTGTATCTTTGAGAAAGATGTTTGAGCGTCATTAATTATTAAACAAATCTAAAATCTAGAACAAAACTTGATCTGCATTTAATGCTATCAATATCTTGTTTTTACAAATACATATAGTAGGCAAACGAATATGATCAAATATGCTTTGCGTGACATGCTGCAGAATTATGTCCTAGGCTTTCACGGTATATAAAAGAGAATAAACCAGTCTTCTGTCCTTTTAGAAACAAATTGAATCAACATTGGCCGATCGTGATGTCGTCATTATGGAATGACCCCAAACATTTTAGTCATCATTCTCTATGTTACGGTGACAAAAGTGAAACGTTTGTTTGTGTAATATTCATGGTTTGTCGTTAGAAAGAACTTGCAGAAAAATTGAACAACGAACATGTAGTAAGTAAATCGCTTCACTTGTGAAAAGTTTGAAATATAGATATGAATGATGTTATTTGAAAAATAAGTTTATTACCATTAACTTTGATTAGTACCTTATCGTTCTCGGCACGAAGAAGAACACGGTAACATGTACACTCAACAAAATTCCTAATCGGTCAGTTTATATTTGTATTGCTATTTTGTCAATAATGCAGGTATTTACACGAAATTTCACATGCCGACATTTGAATAGGTATTGCAGCTAATTATTAATTTATTTTTGGTGACTCATGGCCAAAGTAACCGCATTAGGCGTTTTGCCTAATATTGGATATTTTGCACGTGCAATGCAAGTGCACCAACATGCACGTGTTCGTTTACAATTTTGGCATTACTGACGAAAGTCCAACTAGAAAAACACATATTATGGTGAAATTGACACATGAGCAATGGGATCGAGCTGTCGGAATGTTGCTAGCTGGGACACATTTACGGCACGTGTGTTATTGTTTTTACAATTTCAATAGAATTTTGATGTTATTTGTTTGTAACTGTTACTTTGATGGTTATTTCCATTTGTAACCTTAATTCCGTTTACAAGCACCTTCACTCGTTGGTTATCTAAAATCCGCGCTCTTTTTCGAAAAATGCTTGCTACACTCCACACTCCATAACTGTAAGAATGCAGGAAGAGGTCTGGTTTCACAGAAAACCAGTTTTTCCCCAAGTTTTTATTGAATGGGTATAAAACACTGTTTACAATTACTCAGAAAATTATACTACTTTAAGCCCATACTTTGCTGTTTGTCCTTTCCTGACATGATGTGGTCTGGTATAATAATAATAATAATAATAATAATAATAATAATAATGTGCTATTTTCTTGTATATTATGGTTCAGCACAGCAGCATAAAAGTAAATTGTACCCAGATGTGCTATTTATTCATACAGACTACATCTCATACAGATAATTTTAGTTAATTTTGATAAAAACATTTTTTCAAGAGTAAATAGCATGAAAAATGCCTGACTTGAAATAACACTCTAAAATTCACAAAAAGGAAAAAAAACTTATTATGTGAGGTCTTAGCCTTTGTATATGAGAAATATTTATTTGGACTTCCAATTTACAAAACATTGTGGATTTTTTTGTCATTAATTGTATATTTTTATACAATTTTGTTTTGGTATACACCTTGAGAAATAATATAGATAACCATAAAACACAAACAGGTTTTCTCTAAATTTCAAACACAATAATTTGTTGGTACAACAAGGACAATATGAAAGAATAATACACTTGTACATGATAAATTCATGATCATACTTACATATTAATCACCAAAATGTGCACTGTTGTCTCAGTACATTTTTATAACAATTAAGGGACCCCACACCATGAAATGTGACTGTCCTCATTGCATTATGTACCTTAATAAAATTATTGTTGCTTTTCTTTATCTTAAAAATGTACAATTACCAAATACTTGTGATGGATAGTTTTAAAGTACCTAGATGTATTAAAGCTAACAAACTGAAGTGAAAATAACCGTAAATATACAAAAACATTTTTTTACTTTGACAAATTGATTCACATTCTGTCTAGAGACAGTTTTATTAAATCTTTTAGATATGGCCTAGTCATGATTATTAAATGAATAAAAAGATAAAAGAAAATACTCTTTGAAGTGATATGCAAGACTACAAAATTTGTCCAGGAGTTATAGCTGTGAAGTAAGTGCACATCTCACCTGATGTTTTCTGGGTGAAGCATGGGCTGATCTGAAAGAGGCCAAAATCCAACAAGCATTGATTTTTACAGTCTAAAATTAATACATCAGTCATTTTAGACAAAAGTTCAGCTGGCTTCACTGAATATAGAAAATTTACTTGTGACATTTTGTAAAAAATCGTGCTCAAACTGTGTCAAATATAAGTCAGGTTGCACCATTGCAAGTATGTTTGCACAATGTACCAGGGGCCATATGCTTGGAATCCTCAAGAAACTTTGCAACCTCATTCACCAAATTCCTGGATGTGGCCCTGATAGCAGGTATCACATTTTGATAAACTGCATTCCATTGAAAATTATCAGTCTTCAGCCTTCAGCCTTCATGTAATATGCACATTCCTGTATTGAAGATGCATGGCACACATTAATGTAAGCTCTTGGTGTATTTGATCATGACCTGTGAGTGATTAAATAGTACATTTAATTGGCATTTATTTTATGCAAAATATGCATTTTCAAGTGAATGGTCATTCAGTATTGATTCCAGGTTATAACTGCAAGTCTCTGGTTTTCTTTTGACGGAGACTGGGGAGGGGATTTATTGCAGGTATAAATGAAAATAAGTAAGGGTTTTGTCAAATTTTGACAAATATAATTTGTGAAGATTATAAATGTTGGAAGATTGAGTTATGCATTAACAACCCGACAAGCTTGGACTTTGCACATTTATCTATGAACTCATGTCGAAAAGACAAGACTTGTAAATATCTAATAAATTTTATTGGGCAAAATTCCAGAGTCAACATGTCACTGGCTTGCCTTTTTGGGGGCAGCATTTCCTGGTAGTTTCAGCTTTTCTGCATTTGTTGAACAAAGACAGTATTACTTGAGGCATAAGTTGTGTTTTTCTCCGATGATCATGTATAAAATACAACGAAATGAAGTACTTTCGTCATAGAAATTCAAATTTTTCAGTATGAATCGAGGGAAAAAGTTTTCAGGTTGTTGTTGTTGATATGCCATTCTTTGTTTACCTTGGAAACAAGGAGACGATTTCATTGGTTGGTAAAATCTAAGACACTATCTGATTGGCCGAGCTATTCAGGTGCCCGACTGGCATATATTTTGATTAGGAAATCAGCTCGGTTCAAATATTATTTCACGACGCAGTCTGTTAGCCACAATTTTGGCTATTTCGCTTGGTGGTTACCTGATCCAATAATTGGAAGCCATTTTGAATGGGAACCAATATTGAACAGGGAACCAGATTAGTAATAGGGTAACCGCAAGACTGTTAATGTTATTACTTTATGTCAAAGCATTTCTGTTCCAGTAGGAATGTGCACTAATCAAATAGAAGAAAAAAAAACGTTAAAAGAATTATAGGTGACTTAAGTCAATTACATTGAAATGAGCTATCAATATAAAAAAGATGATTATGCCGTATATAGACGTTTGCATAAACTGAAAATACTGCACCTTCTGTTCGAACGGTGACAGGTATTTCCATCTAACGTGAAAGCAAATAAACTATCTTCTGTATATTAATTACTTCTTTGTTGCCTAATGCACCGACTTTTAAATCAGTTCCAAGACGGTGATAAAAAGAGTTCTGTTGTGTTTGTTCTGTTTTCGTTGTCTGTTTGAATTGTCTATGTAGTTTTGTGTACACATTTGTACATCCTCTGCGAAATTCGTTTATGTCGTGTTGGGCGGCCTGTTGTTTTCCCCCTTTTTTATGAATTGCTTTACAGGAACTGCATTCATAGAAAATGACAATTCCTTTTCGATCTGTATTCGTTTACGACCCGGTCAAAATAGTTACGTCCCAGCTAGGAAAAATATAAAAGTTGACGTAACAAAAAAGAAAAACAGTAACACTCATTGACATTGTACATGAAATCATCATTGATACTCGGGAAATATAACATAATTCAAAACACAGTGGAAAAATAAGGAAATAACTGTTTTTCCTAAACCCAAATAAGTAAATTATTGTACTTTCTAAATCTGAGCATAGAAAGTGCCCAAATAAGTAAATAATTGTATTTCCTAAACCTGAGCATAGAAAGTGCCCAAATAAGGATATAACATAATTCGACATCACACGCACTCTACAAAAGGACAGTTGCTTGGTCCTTAATGGTTGCATTTGCTAAAGAGCTGATTATGTTTCTCTTGGTGTGATTAGTTATACTTCGTTTTGTAAATTTATTCTTAAAAAATTTCAATATCAAATTGGTCCTTCTTTCAGAATGCATGCAATTTTATATATACGTATGTTTTATAAAGTATCTGACCATTTTCAAAATAAATCTTAGTTTATCATTGTATATTCGACAATGTGAACGAATGTTTGAATAAATGAATGAGTGATTTATTTTACGGCGAATTCGAATTGACGCAATAAGTTCATATATCGCCGAGAAAACGATTAATTTAAAAACATCGCTAAATATCATTTTATATGAAACATTGGCCGACTTAATTTTAACGTTAACTGTTGCAAGAAAACGAAATTCTGTAATGTTATGAAAAAAACTGACATATCGGCTTTATTATTGAAAAGGGTTAAAGAGAAAAGACGATCGATTTGTTTATCTATTTATTTTTCCCCAACTGTTTTAGTCACATTTATAATACGCTTCTAGATTATGTTTTGGATGTATTTCAAATATATCAAAAATTATCGAGAGAGACGTATCCATGATTGGAAGTATAAGACATTGTGTTCAAAAATGTTTTTTTTTTCGTTTGCTGTTCTTTTCAATGGCTTTAAACACATTTTACATGCTGTGTAGTATCGTACTCGCGCAAAAATCAAAATTTGTATACTAAAATTCATCAAAAAGATCACCTTTTTAAAAGTCCCTTGTCTGGTGATAATAAGTAATGAAATTCTTTACCCTTTGTAAATGATATGATTACATGAAGCCTTAGCCGGGATTTGAACAGAAAACTGTCGTAACACTTATAAAATAATAGCAAAAAACGCTTTAACACAGTTGTCCGTTAGGCCCTCCAATTTCATCACTTAGCAAGTGCGATCTTTAATATGAGTAATCTTAGTCGGTTTATTTAATGATAATTGTTACAAAAACGCTTAAAAATATATATGTTGACATTTTTGAAATAGACCTAGTTATGCCAGACAGAGGCACGATAAAGAAAAAAAAGTGAGGATTTCGTCATGAGTAGAATCTACAGTTAGATTGCCAGTTTTAAACAAATTCAGCCAGTCTCATATTTTGCATCACGGATGACAGAATACTATTCACCTTTGCAAATGAATTAGTAATATGAAATATCATTTCATCTGCATATTGGCGAATTACAGTGAAAACTACAAGTGTATCATCTGTGCCGCCACGAAGACCATATTGAACATTTTCCGGATTTTTTTAATGCACTACTTAGTATAATGAACAATATATAATTAAAATAAAACAGACATATATTTTCTTTTGCTTAATTATCCTGTTTCAGTTAGTAGTCTATCACGTCAAAGTTTCCAGATAAAAGGACCAGGTTTTGAATCCCGTCAGCCTTTGTGTCTACTCTTAGCAATAAAATACAGACATTTAAACAAATTAGCTAATTTTGTTTAGGCGCCAAATTTAGACTATTCCATCACAACATCTTATTCATGTAATGTTTATTTTGCTAACAGCTGTGTTTTTCGTGTAAAATAACAAACTCTCTGCAAAGTGTACTGTGCAAGCATTTTTTTTTTTTTATAGAATTTGTAACAGAGTTCAATCTGATAAAATAGTATTAATACCACAAACACAAATGTATTTTTACATCAAATGCAACATTTCCGTAATGTTTGGACTTTAGCATGTCAGTTGAAATTAGAACAGAAACAACATTTCATCCCAAGAAAGAGTGCAATTGTTTATATTCGACAGAAGAAAACAAAATAAATCACAATGATATACTTTCTTTTATCACGAGTAGAATACATGCAAAGTAAAAACCGATCTTAAAACTTTCTTTCGGTATAATTGTTTTTACTCGTTGCTCAAACTGCGCTGTTTCAGAAGCCGTCACGTTTGCATATGATCACTGAAATACTATATTAAATTAATGTTGAGATTGTTTCATATACTTTCGGATACTGTTCTACACGTACATTAAATATAACAAAGTATATCAATTCAAGAAAATATTCAAGGTTAAAGATTTTCAATATATTTCCTGATTGCAAACATGTAGTATTCACAAAACTGATTAGTATTCTATAAGGCTTTAATTGAAACAGATTCAGAAGTTACCTGCCGTTTTAGAATAACACTTATCAATATAACTACTCCATATAAACTTGTAAATTGTAAAATATTGCATGTACGATCTGAATGTGTTAATTACGGAATTCTGTTAGGGCCATCGCCTTTGAATGTGTTCATCTGATACGCGATACTCGATAGTACGATGATGAAAACGCGAAATCACGAAACTGCGATAACGAAAACGCGACAACACGATGACGATAACGCGATACTACGATAATGAAAACGCGATAATGCGATAGTACGATGATGATAATGCGATATACTATCGCGTTTTCAACATCGTACTGTCGCGTTTTCACCATCGTAATATCGTATTATCGTTTTTTCGTTATCGCAGTATCGTGATTTCGCAATTTCATTATCGTACTATCGCGTTGTCACCATAGCACTGTCGCGTTATTAATATCGTACTGTCGCGCTTTCACCATCGCCCTGTCGCGTTATCATCATCGTACTGTCGCGTTATCACCATTGTACTGTCGCGTTATCACCATCATACTGTCGCATTACCATCATCGTACTATCGCCTTCCGGTGCCAATTAATGCGCATAGAAGAATTCCCCCTCCAGTGTTCTGGTTTCTATTTATCTTGCTATTTAAGCACTGTTAAAATTTAAAACGATGTTTGTTACTTCTTCATGGGTTGTTTAATGTTTTTCAGCTAAAACCAAATATGTAATTTGGCAAACACTCTGCAGGTCAATCGCTTTGAGTTTTCTATGTAGTACAAGATTAATAACAACAAAAGAGAATGTCATATTGTACCATGATCAGAGCGTTTTTGTTTGTTCTTTTTTGTCTGACATGAATATTTTCACAAATATGTTGATGGATATTTTCACAAATATGATAGCTTTTAATTTATATTTCGATCTTCTCAGATCGTTCAACACCACTTTTATGTCGTGTTACTGGTACTGTTTAGTTTCTCAGCATGAACATTTCTGCCTTGGTGGTTCCAATTCTCCCGCTTTCATAGCTTTGGGTATTGTTAAATCATCCCTTGGATATGATGCCTGCTTTTTAATTTTGTCTTTTGGCAGTTTCTGTGATATGCAGGCTCCATAACCTCAGATCCCCTTTCTAAATTCCAGTTTGTTTAGTTCTGCTCATTGTTTTCTCGTTTGGGGCAAACCCATTATTTTAACTGGGGACCATACGCCGCTTTTCATGGAATTACACACTAGTGTGGCATTGAAGGTTCCATGTGAACCGCCGTATGAACACATCTGCGGATGTCTCTAAATTGTTTTTTGTATATTTAGCATGTGTAAATGTTGAGTTCTGCTCAACCCGGGGCTAGAGGGCGTGGACGGTAGCATGCATTTTAACTACCGTCCATGAACAGGCTCAATCAAACCGAGCCTGCAACATTTTCGTTTTTGTTGTGTTGAGCGACCTGTGTAGTTTCCACTTTTTCTTTTTTATTTCTACACTGAAAATAAAATTAAAGCAAATACATGTCCTGTAAAACTAAAGTTATCGATGATGAATTACATAAGACGCATAACCACACTGAAATCTGAGCATCGCAAATATTCAAAGATTTTTTTTTTCAGTTTGCATGACACATATTTTTATTTTAATGCATCAAAGTCTGGTGATTTTCTGCAAAAATAGATAGCATTTAATTTTTAATTTTCACATGTCAAAATAAAAAGTAAACGGGTTTACAACCAAAAGTGACAGAGTTAACACCCCTTCAATCAGAAATTTTATTTATCATTTTACAGGAATGAGAAATGCAGTCAAATTATTTTTTCACATCCTTTTGAACCTGTTCAACATCCTTCACGCTTCGCCTCCTTAAATTCATTCTCTGTTAATGTCTCTTAAGTTGCCGATACAAAATGAATAGCTAATTATGTTGCTTTTGGCTAACTGGCAGCTGTAGCTATTCGTAGATCATCAATTAAAATCATGATTTTCACACACGAGGACCCGCGTTCGAATCTGCATACCGCCCTATCGCGAGAGCAGGAGCTGTAGTTCTAAAAGCATAACTTCTAATGTTTTAATTTTGAGCATGCACATGCGCACCGGAAGGCGATGGTGCGATAATAATAACGCGACAGTACGATGGTGATAACGCGACAGTACGATGACGATAACGCGATAGTACGATGATGATAACGCGACAGAACAATGGTGATAACGCGATAGTACGATGATGATAACGCGAAATCACGATACTACAATAACGAAAACGCGACAGTACGATGGTGAAAACGCGATAGTATATCACATTATCATCATCGTACTATCGTATTATCGCGTTTTCGTTATCGTAGTATCGCGTTATCATCATCGTGTTGTTGCGTTTTTGTTATCGTAGTTTCGTGATTTCGCGTTTTCATCATCGTACTACCGAGTATCGCGTTTCAGATGAACACATTCAAAGGCGATGGCCCTAACGGAATTCCGAAGTTATTGGATGGATGACTACATGGAGGATGGATGGATGACTGGATGGACCGACGGATAGATGGACCGACGGAAGTTCATACATATTGGTATTTATGTAGCTACTCTTTTGTTCTCTCGTAGCCACGTAAAAATAGCCACATCAAAGCCTTACGGAATGAAGAACATCAAAGAAAAAGTACAGTTACCTATTGTTCCTATACTAAGTATGCAAACGTTGGCTCGGGCTGACGTGGGTTCAACGGAGGGATAGATAGATGCTAATTTTAGCCAAACCAAAGACTTTACAATCGTAATTTGAAATTTGGTGCCCTATGTGTATGAAAAAGCTCTAGTGCATGTCTGACATGTACGAAAAATTTGTAAACTATTGCATGTACGATCTGAATGTGTTAATAGATTTAAGTGCGTTCCCTGCTAAAAAGACACCGATGATTACAAAACAAACAAATAAAGGAACACAGTTGGGCACCGCCTTGAAACGTCGGTGGCAAATCTACCACTGGGGACTTTAATTAAAGGTTTATGGTGCACATAACCTCACTTTACCACCATTAAAGCCTCATATGTTTGAAAAGAACGTTCAACCTTTTGAAAAGACAAGACATAGATAAGAAATTTTATTTACAATTTCTAGAGCTACATTATTATTCTTGAAATTAAAGTCTGACCTGTTTCGATATCCCGTTTTCAAACTCATGACTTTAGTACCGTTAGTGCTCTAACTATAACTATAAATTCATCGTCTGCATATAACAGTTTTCAAACTCATGACTTTAGAAACGTTAGTGCTTTAACTATAAACTATAATTTCATCGTCTGCATATAACAGTGGTCTAGCGGATAAGGAGTCGGCACACTTAATGTGTCTTGTTTTAACAGATTTGAAAAAAGACTTTAGTATTTGTATTTTATTACCTCTAACACCGAATTTAATTAGTCTGGGCCAAAGATTGTCTCCTACTACGAAATCAAGATCTTAAGTATAGTCTGTATTAAGCTCTGTATTACGTTACCTTTTGCTGCATATAACAGTAGAAACAGCTTAAACATAGCAGAGTCTACTCCTTTAAACTAATTCAATCTTAGGGTATCGTTTAAGTCTTTTCAAATGCATGGCGAATAGGAAGGGGACAAACAGTCCCCTTGATGAGTTTCTAATTTACAAATGAAATGTTTACTTAATGTGTCCCGATTTAACAGATGCGAACATAGACTTTGGTATTTGTATTTTATTTCCCCTAATACCCCAAGAGACTCATTTCTATATACAGATATACACCAGTCTCATTTCATTGTTGAATGTACTTTGCGCAGCTTTAAGACAACAAAGCTCTTAAATCCAGACGGGTTGTCATCGTGCAGTGTAGCAAATAGAAGTAAATTTCCAACGGTATACAGCGTAATGCATAGAATATAGTTCAGGTGTCATCTTTAATGAAGGAAATTATACTGTCTGAGATCTGGCATTACCTTAAGATATTTACTCACACATTAAGTATTTACAACAAAGAAAAACCCCGTCTCATACGACGTTTTTAGAACACATTTCTATTGTCACCCTACTTACAAAGTCCTTAGTTTGAAGGACACTGATCCTAATTAAAACTAACAAGGCAATCTGAAAGACAGCTATATCCCCGCCACTATTATCACCCTGCACTATTATGGATAGTAAAAGGGTTGATGGTATTGGGTCAGTCGAACCATTAAACATTCGAAATGTGGTCTTGACCCTAAGCTTTCAGGGGTGAACTTTGAATTCAGCACATTGTCTTGATAGAGGGAATATTACAGCCATGTAATATCAAAATCCTTCAAGGGGTTTAGGAGATGCAGACATAAAATGTAAGGCTCAAACCTCTGACCTTGGGTTGTGACCTTAACCTTAACCTTGTGTCAACATGGCTGACGCATGAGTTCTGAACATCGTCTTGATGATAGGATCAATTGACCAAAATTTTATGAAAATCCTTCAAGGGGTTTAGGAGATACAGAGCGGACACAAAATGGAAGTCTCAAACATTTGACCTTGAGATGTGACCTTGACCTTAAGCTGACATGGCTGACTCTTAAGTTCTACACATTGTCTTGATGAGGTAATCATTTGACCCAAGTTTCTTGAAATTCCTTCGAGGAGTTTAGGAGAAGAGTATTGTTATACCTGTGTAAACTGACTTTAAAATGAAAGGCTCAAACGTTTGACCCTGCATTGTGACCTTGACTTTCAGCCGACATGGCTGACTTATGAGTTTTGCACCTTGTCTTGATGAGGTGATTATTTGACCCAAGTTTCATGATTATCCTTCGAGGGGTTTAGGAGATACAGAGCGGACACGAAATGGAATGCTCAAACCTTTGACATTGAGTTGTGACATGGCTGACTCATGGCTTTTGCACATCGGCTTGATGAGGTGATCATTTGAACCAAGTTTCATGATTATCCTTTAAGTGGTTTAGGAGATACAGAGCGGACACGAAATGAAAGGCTCAAACCTTTGACCTTGAGTTGTGACCTTGACATAGAGCCGACATGGCTGACTACTGTCTTGATGAGGTGATGAGGTGATCATTTGACTCAAGTTTCATGACAATCCTTCAAGGAGTTTAGAAGATACAGACCGGACACGAAATATTACGGACGGACGCAGATGAAAGGAAGGAAAGATGGACAGACGGACGGAGACATTCCTATAACCCATACAACTCGTGGCGAATGATTAATAATTCGAGATACCCGTGATATATGAGAAGTGTCTAGTATAATAAAGAAAACAAAGCAACAGATACATTAGTCGCTACTAGTTTCCTATTTTTACGATTAATACAGTAAATGTTGATCATTCAGGTAACCATAATGAATTATTGAATAAAGGGTCATATACATAGTTTGATTTTTCATAACACAAATTTCAATAACAACGATTTGTTATTAGTTTGATACCGTTTCAATTCAAGACACTTCCGAAGAAAAAATAGTGCACATATGCCAAAATTAATAGAAGAAAGAGATGAGTCATGCACGAACAAATGAGTAACAAAACACAATGGGAATGGTGAGAGGAATGCTAAAGCATGTTAATCATGATATTTATCCTACCTTGAAACTGGTGTTTTTTTTTCTCAGTTTCTTGTGTTATATGTCACCAATACCTTGTGTCAATTATCAGGCTACTGTTATTGAAGGCATACCAATACTGTTAGAAAAATAGTTCCATAATGAGCTATGTAAAAGTTTCATAAGATTCTCCCACCCTTCTCAAATTATCGTTATTGTTTATCAGCCTAATACCGTATGTCTGTAGTTAACATTATCTTGTCTCACTGTACCGTTGAATAAGTACTGGTTATTAGTTCGACAAAACGATAAGAATACTGCGTAAATTTTGGACTTATATTGTTGGTTTTCTGTCCTGATTAAATATTAATTTCATGAGATAAACAAACAAAATGCCACTTTCAACTTTTCGTTTCTGATGTAACTCATTTATACCATGGACAAGGTAACACAATTAGAGTTTGATTGTCAAATTCTTGATTGGACGATTGGTCATGTGTTTACGCGACTTCCACATTTTGACCAAATGGCCGTTTTCTGTTTACTGCATGATATTTTTGCATGTTTTGTAGACGAAAATTGTTTTATTCATAACAATTTATTTTAATTACTTAATTTTAATTAATTTAAAAGAACTTAAAAGACCCTTATGAATTCTTTAAAAGGTGACAAAGCCCATAAGGTCTGCTCCGAATACAGTAAGATATGAATATAGGACGGTAGCTGTCCACAAAGATTAAACGAAGCAAGATAATATACTAATGATATGCATATATGTTATATGTTAAATATATCTTTAATCTAAAAATAGCCTTATTTACGTATAAAACAGACAAAGAGACAGCTGTTTACTGCTGTAGAAACACATAATTAACGATATATATATACATTATTGTACTGCATTATTGTACAGTAAACGTTATTTCTAGCATTGTATTGATGTACAAATGTGAAATATGAATAAAGCACCACTCAGTAGTTCTTAACAAAGGAAAAGAGCCGACGAGATTTAAACAAATACATGTATTATGTTTTTAATCTAAAATTAGCTTAAAACGAAACCATTTTAGAGTTGAATACATGAGTCGCTATGTATGCGCATAAGATTTAAGAGTAACCATTGTCAATAAAACTACTCCAAATAAATGTATAAAGTAAATTGTAAAATATTGCATTTACGATCTGAATGTGTTAATGGATGGATTGGTGGATGGACGGATGGACGGATGGAAGTTCCTACATATTGGTATTTATGTGGCTACTCGTTTTGTTCTCTCTATCGTTCTTTTAGCCACGTAAAAGAAAATAGCCACAAAAAGCCTTAATGAATGAAGAACATAAAAGAAAATGTACAGTTCCTATTGTTCCTAAAGCTACCTAAGTATGTAAATGTGGGCTCGGACGGAAGGATGGATGGATGGGCTCAACGGACGGATAGATAGATGTTATGTTAGCCAATCCCAAGACGTTTGAAGACGTTAAAACCGTCATTTGAGATTTGGTACCTTAAGTGTATCGAAAAGCTCTAGTACATGTCTGACAAAATATTGCATGCAAGATCTGAATGTGTAAACACATTTAAGTGCATGTCCTGCTAAAAAAGACATCAAACAAATAAAGGAACACAGTGGGACACTGTACTGAAACGGTCGGTGGCAAATCTACAACTGGGGACTTTAATTAAATGCTTATGGTGCACCTAACCTCACTCTTACCACCATTAAAACCACATACGTTTGTAAAGAAGGTTCCATCTGTTTAAAGGACAATACATTGATAAGAAATTTTATTTACAATTTTTAGATCTACATTATTATACCTGAAATGAAAGTCTGATCTGTTTCGACCTCCCGTTTTCAAACTCATGACGTAAGTAGTGTCTTTTCCACAGTGCTCTACCTTTCGTCGTCTGCATATAACAGTAGAAACAGTTTAAACATACTTTAGCATTCTCCGTTAAACCCATTTAATATTGAGGTACCGTTTAAGTCTTTTCAAAGGCATGGCTAATAGGAAGGACACAAACAGTCCCCTTGATGAACCCCTGATATACAAATGAAATGTTTACTTAAAGTGTCTCGATTTAACAGATGCGAACATAGACTTTTGTATTTGTATTTCATTTCCTCTAACAGGCAATTTTATTAGTCTGGACCAAAGATTGTCTCCTACTGCGAAACCAAGATCTTAATTATAGTCTTTATTGTGCTCTGTATTATGATACCTTTTGATTCAGGAAATGTACCCTAAGGGAATCATTTCTATATACAGATATACACCAGTCTCATTCCATTGTTGAATGCACTTTGCGCAGCTTTAAGACAAAAAAGCTCTTAAATCCAGACGGGTTGTCATCTTGTAATGCAGTAAATAGAAGTAAATTACCAGCGGTATACAACGTAATGCATACAATATAGTTCAGGTTTCATCTTTAAAAAAGGAGATTATTCGTCTGAGATCCGGCATTAACTTAAGATATTTATTCACACATTATGTATTTACAACAAAGACAAACCCCGTCTCATATGACGTTTCCAGAAAACATTTCTATTGTCACGTTATTTACAAAGTCGTTAGTTTGAAAGATAGTGATCCCAATAATGAAAACTAACAAAAAAGGAAATATCCGTGAGAAATGTCTTGTATAATAAAGAAAACAAAACAATTGATACATTAATCGCTATTAATTTGCAAAACAGCTACATATACTAAGTAAGTGTTGATCATTCAGGTAACCAAATCTTAACTTTCTCAATGAATTATTGAATAAAAGGTTCATATACATAGTTTGCTTTTTTCCAAACACAAATTACAATAACAACGAATTGTTATTATTCTAATAAACCGTTTCAATTCAAGTGACACTTCCGAAGAAAAGTTGTCAATGACTTCTTCCTCAGTAGGTGTGAGAAGATCATGTATAGTAGTGTGATAACTTTATCTATTTAATACGTTATGTCTATCAGCACCAATATAGGAAGTTTAAAGTCTAGTATCATCGTACCGTGACATGAGGTAAGAGACTCAAATATTAATTTTGAGTTCAGGTAAAGAGTAACGTTGTAGAGGGTGATGCCGAGATAAAACGAAGCACGATAATTGGCTAATGATATACATGTTTTATGTTAAATTGCATTTTGAGCATAAGCGACCAGATTTGATCGAATACAGCCTGATTTACATATAAAAACAGGCACAGAGACAATTATTTACCGTTGTGGAAACACATAATTAACGATGCGATAAATACAGATACATTATTGTACTGCATTATTGTACAGTAAACGTTACTTCAAGCATTGTAATGATATATAAATGTGAAATATGAATTCAGCAACACTTGGTAGTTCTTAACAACTCAAAAGACCTAACGAGATTTAAAACAAAGATTATGTATTTAATCTAAAATTAATTTCAAACGAAACCACTTTAGAGTTGAATACATGAGTCGATATGTACGCGCATAAGATTTAACGTTGAAAACGTAAAACAAAATCATATTGCATCGTTTTATCCGGAATCTTATCAAATTTGATTTGATAAATTCTACTTAAAACTAATTGAAATCTAGAAATAATCACACTGTTAAAAATAAAGAAATAAACTTAGTTATTCCTTGAATACGTAATTGGAAATTGAATGCAGATAAAAGTATTTCCATCATCTTCAATATTTAAAAAGTTTCACCTGATTTGATCTCAGTAAAGGTTCTTTAGACGCAATTATTGACCACTAATCTTCTCTAAATGTCTGGTCTAACGGATCAAAAAGCTGAGATTTTTTTGTTCCAACTGATCAAGTAACCATTTATGTCTAACTAACTGTAAGTACTAGACCAAAAACACAACTTAATATTATACTTAATTTTGTAAAAAAGGAAGACATTTTTGTCCAGACATTAGGTTCTTAATGAAGCTTGAGGAATCATTAAATGCTCAAGAGGTACAATTTGTAAAACGTTCGTTAGTCCACTTAACCTTTTGGATTGCAGATATCGAGGAAAATTTGTCTAATATTGATTAGTTGACTACAAGATGTCTAGCTCAAGCGTGCCATTAAACGAAAGTATACATATAAAAATTACAAATAAAAATTGATTTTTGTGTAAAGTATCTCCATAAGGTACAGTTATATACTTGATATGTTTAAGCTGTAAAAAACAATCGTAAAGACATTTTTGTAAATTCCGAGTGAGCGATGCACATTATGCACGTGGTGGTTGAAGTTCAGAACGTAACCTGTTTATGAGTAGTCAGCAAATAACTTGTCAGTTAAGTTTATTTTTGATATGTTTCTTCTCCAATGGTATGAGCAAATAAAACGAATACAAAATATCTAACAGAAACAGCCACGAACAAAGAACGTACATCAGTGTATGTATAGACAGGTATATACATATCCTAGCCTTTTGCAGAAAGCAGGGCAACAAGAGAAGCACAGTACAGAACTGGTCGAAACGGACACAAAACCATATATCTACTGCCTTTTCCCACCTATTCCGTACAGAGGCTAAATTTTGCAAGATTCAGGAGAATGATATAACGGTTTCCATATGTGACAGTAGAATCTTTCTGAATATTTCCAATTTATTTTGCTAAATTAGTATTTTTCAGTTGGAAAATTAGAGTAAAATCACAATTTCGGCAAACTTCTTTTTAGAATGTATACAAGAGTTTTGCACTGAAATATTGTTTTTTTTGTAACTAAGATATCTTGAAATTTTTACTTTTCATTCACAAGTAAAATCAGAATTGATGTTTGTCAAAATTTCCATGTCACAATTGGCTAAAATTCATATTCAAAATTGTTTATTGGTAATGAATTAAAAAACTGTAGGGATATTCAGGAAATTTGAAAAGTTCATATTTACACTTCCGGGTTTCATTAAAGGAGGTATAATTTCAATGGTATTGTTTGAGTTTTAAAGAAACACCGGGATAATTCTTTGACTGCAAATGAAGAATAATCAGTAAAGCCTTGAGGTTTCAGCGACTTTGAGAACACTTATCACCATCATTCTACATACTCCGTCAAAAACACAATCTACGAAAAAGCATAAAGTCTAACTGCAACTTCAGTGAACATTGAACACGCGGTAAAATGTCAAAACATCTTTTTATAAAACATATTATAAATTTATATTTACAATTAGAAGAGAGCGAGTTTGTTACCAAGTTTGTACAATGTACATAACACCCTGATAAAAGTCAAGAAGTGGTATATGTTGCTGTAAAGGTGCATCAAGACAGCTTGTCAATCTTTAAAGAGACTTGAATTACGTTCGTAAAATTAAGTACAACACTTCTATAATGTGAAGAACTTTTCTCCACTGGACCAAAACTATATTTTGTATGACCTCTTTTATATAACCGAACGGCAACCAATCTTTGATGATAACATCTTTTTTTCTCAGGTAGTTCAGGTTAAATATATTGATAAATAAGGTATATATAAGGTATTAAGTTAACAAGTTAACATGATTATTGTTCAGTTATCTGTCTGATGGAATTCTTCTCATTATATAGTACTTTAAAAATACTTAACAAAACGAACTCATTTTGTAAAAAAGCAAATAATTACCTGACCTTGAAGGGTGGCTAATAATTTACGTAATATACCTGAATATGAATGGAAACTTCTCACCTTTTCTTCTGAAGTAAAACAAATGGCACATAATTTCTTCTACCTAATTTTCTTATTCCAACAAACAATCTGTCACTTCCATATTTCCCATTAATTTGATTTCGAATTCCATCAGCATTTTTGTCTCCATTTTAAAATCTCACACAGACATTAATTTATAAAGCCAAGTTGGTTTTACTTATCATAGGACGAAATTGGTATACCTAATTTGATATAAACAATTGGGGGTTAACTTTTTATTAAATTGCGCGCGATTTTTGTTTCGTAAAAGCACGTCGAACCTGAGCATGTCCTTTTATAAAATATGTTTAAATCATAAAAAAATACACGAAAAAAGCCGTTCGAAAATGTGGTTCACCTCTAGAGTTGTATGTTTGATTTGTTTATGAAAGGTTGATCACGCAAGGTTTCAAAATGACGAAAACAACAACTTTGAGATTTTTTCAACATTGTAATTTTTTACAAACTTTTTAGTTAATCAACATATTTTATTTTATCCTACCTTCATGCAAAATAAAGGCAAAAATCAAGGGGTCAGATAAATTTTGCTTTATCTGGTCAGTGACTAGATAAAGCTTGGCGGACTACTTTTTGGATTTTTTTTAAAACGACGCCATCTTGTTTTTGAGAATAACTGCTAAAAGACATATTTATGCAATTATTTTCATAAACGAGCTTTTATTAGGTACGTGAGACCATGTCACAAATGTGTATGCATACCGTATTTACAATTACTACAAAAAGTTTTTATAACGGAAACACTCGGAGAAACGGAAAGTGACTCATGTATAGCGTTTGTTCAGAATTTTAACTTTCTACATTTCAATCTAGGAATATATTGCATCTGGAATGGAGTGTTATTGAATAAGATCATCGAGGAAACGGTTTGCCTATTTGTTCTGTCAAGTGGCGATATGGCGTGTATATAAGTCTCGTCAATCGTTTGCTTGGTGAAGATGGGTAATCCGGCATTCAACTGAACTTAGGATAAAACTTCACTTGGCAGCAAATTAAAATTATTCTTTAATGTTCAGCAGAACAGGGAAGTCGGACACAAAGCAAAACAAGGTTAGCCTTTGTTTTTCGGCTCTTATTTTATAATATTTTTATTTTAAAGGCCTGTTTGTGTAATGGCGGGGCGTATTAATTTCTGTGCAAGACAGTCTCAGATCTAGTTGGTGGTAAATTTTGAATTTTAATTAAAGAATGATTTTAGATCAGAAGGTAGGATAAATAGAACATTAGGTTACTGTCTTATAAATTTATATTTATTAAGTTCGTCTATGAAAAAATAAAAGTCTCGGCAGAGCCTCGACTTTTATATTTTCTCCGACTCACTTAATAAATTTAAATTTATAAGACAGTAACCTAATATTCTCTATTTATTCTATTATTCTTTAATTTATGGTTAAATAAAGTTTATCGGTCCGTACATTTATTTTTGAATATTTACCTGTTTTATCACATTGTTATTATCTTTGTACTTTTAAAAGATATTAGTGTTGCCGTTCTTTGTTTTTTAATGTGCATACGGAATGAAATCTATACGTAGGAAGATTTCCCTATCATTATGCCGGGTCCAGGCTTCATTCTATGTTATCTGGATCAGTGAAGTGACGCCATGACTTCCGAACTTGCAAACGTGCAGAACTTTCTTAACACGAAATAACATGGTAATATTCTTTATCTTTCCTGTAATTGTAGCGACTGTCTCAATTTTAAAAAGTGCATAGAAAGCCTTTCACGCAGTGCTGTAATAATTTCTGAGAATCGGTTCAATGTTATGTCAAAGCAGAGTTCCGCAAAGGCCGGTTCTTGGGACGTTACAGGTGTTACAAATTTCATTATTTCTTACAAACATACTCAGTCTTATCACATGTGCTACTATTCTACTTTCTTCCAAAATATTGTCCTAATGATTAGATTAAGAAGAGTTCTTTTATGTCGGTATTAATAACAATGAATTCATGTTTTCTTTCCCTTATGCAATATACAAACATCATGATACTTTTCAGGACTCAGTGTAAGCTATTTGGCTCAAGCTGTTATAGAAGTTTGTTGTTTTCAATTTTTCTGTAGGTGTTGTATGAAGAACGCTCTCATTTTAAATTAGCCACACGTAGTGAGTTTTTTTGAAGAAACAAAAGAATTAAACCGGAAATCGATTTACCTAGTGGTGCATTATGCATTTGAACGCATTGGTTTTGTGATGTTTTTCGTTAAAGTTCTTCAAGAAAATTGATTTTACATTAATGACGTTTTCAGAGAGATTTTATAACACTAAAAGTCTCTTTTTATTTAATTATAAGTTTTATGTCACCTAGAGGTATGTCGATATTTGTCGTAATAATGCAGAAAATCTCCCTTCTCAGATTAAATACTGCACCTAAGGGATGTATGGTGATAACGTTTTACCTAATTTTGCAAAATTTCAAGATATCTTTCAAGGTTTGTAGTGATAATTCAGTTAAATATGATGCACGCTCTTACATTTAAGGCCTTCGGCTTCTAGCGTCAGTGAATACTTGTTTATTCGAAACATACCCAACAATGAGACCTATCTTGTTGTGGACTGAAATAACGTCCAAGGAAAACGCATTGTTTTCAAATTTTGTTTTAACTTTAATTCACCACCACTTCTGTATACTGCATCGCGTTTTATATAATATTGAATTCTGTAAATACAGTGTAAACAATTTATTCCTAGTCTCTTGGATTTTGAGTTTGACTGGAGCAATTTCTGCTTGTTTTGTATGTGACATATTTAGTGTCATTGCCAGTACTATTTGTAAATATCTTCGGCAACATGTCTGCACGACATCATCATTAGAAAAAAATGACAAAAGCAGTCACATGCATGTCTTAAAAATGCAATTTCGTTGCGTGAGCAAAACTTAGCAAATAGCAGTTCCATTCAAAATCATTCAATAATATCATTTTATGAAAAGATAATGAAGAACTCAGAATGTAGTAAAACAGTTTCATTTGGAAGTTGTGATAGTTTACACCTTGTAGTGAGTTCCTGTATACATGTATAATTTACAGTTAAAACAATTCCGGCTACCTCGAAGATATCTCCAAGGCCCTTCCCTAACGCGCGTGCACAAAATATCATTTTAAGTCGGACGTCGTTTTTCTCGAACTAAAACTAAAACGCTCGATCCCGTGTTATTCGAGATACTGAGTTTCAATTGTATACAATAAATCACGCGAATGTCTTAACCAAGTTAAATTTGACAAAAATGTGCCTTTGTATATTACAAATTATAGTGAAAAAGCAACCAGTTTTCGGTCTCTCTCTCTCTCTCTCTCTACTCCTTCGAACATTATTTAAATACATCAGGTACAATTTACCTAAGATTGTCTTGACTAAGCAGACTGAAAGCTGTAAGAGTTATTGTGAAAAAGTGTTGCTTTCTTAATTTTTTATCGCACACAGATCTACAATAAATCAAGATGACATAGCTTTTTTATCACGAAAACAGAAATGTTTGAAATAGAGCACAGGCGGAAAAGAAGGATCTGATTATGAAACGTCATTTAGCGCCTCGAATGTTGCAGACACACGAGGATCTGTTGGGAATGACATTATTATAATACATTATTACTTGTGTGCTAAAAGGTCTGGCCAGTTTCAAAACATCGGATTAGCAATGTATAATATAATATAATGCAGTTTTGCAGCTCATTAACTACTAGTATTTCTGTGAACCAAGGAGCGTTGTCCGTCTACATTACAACAATAATACAAAAAATTCATTTCAAGAACGACATTTGCTGTCAATATCAGTTACTTCATATATTTGCTCTCATGGCGGACAATTCAAAATAGACACTTTATTATCGTTTCATTATTCCGTCTAAGCATTTTGTGTGGAAGAAACTCCAATACAATCTAATCAGACAGAAGTCGTCCATTTCTTTTCCACGATTCATGCCAGAACACATTAATAAATAGCTGTAACAAACCCATGCTGTGATAAGCAAATTGGCTCTTTAAGAAAAATAAACTTATTAATAAAAGTCTGCATGTGAATTTGAAATTGAGACAAAACGGCTGATGGGATTCGGGCTCATATTGTTTGGAAATATTGAAATCAAAGATTATTTGTTGGAATAAGATAACATAACTAAGCAGAAGAAAACTTGTCATTTGGTTTTCTTTCAGTAGTGTATTGTTCAACAAGCAGTTAAGATCTAGGAAAATTTACAGAAAAATATTTAATAATCAAATACAAAAAGTAGAAAATCACAGGTCGCTCAACACGAAATAAACAAAAAAGTTGCAGGCTCGGTTTAATTGAGCATGATCATGGACGGTAGTGGAAACGCAATCTATCGCCGACGCTCTCTAGCCCCGGGTTAAGCAGAACTCAACATGTACACATGTTATAAGTACGAGAATATAGTTTATAGACACCCGTAGATGTATTCATATGGCGGTAAAGATGGAACCTTCAATGATACAGAGAGTGCAATTCCATGAAAAGCGGAATATCGTCCCAGATAAAATCATGGATTCGCCCTAAACGAGAAAACAATGGGCAGAACTAAACAACCTAGAATATAGAGAGAAGGTCTGAGCTTATGGAGATTGCATTTTACAGAAACTTAAATAAAAATTTAAAAAGCAGGTACCATATCCAAGGGGTGATTAAACAATACCCAACTCTATTTAAGCGGGAGTATTAGAACCACACAAGGCGAAATGTACAAACTGAAAAGTTTAACAATAAACTAACACAACATAAATGTCGTGCTGAACGATCTGAAGATATATCAAGTTATAATTATTGAAGATGATTATTGCAAGGTTCTCTTATATTTGCAGTCCCGACTCATGCTTGCTGGGTCCTTTTGATATCTTTATTACTCTATTGGTCCTGGTCGGATTTGAAACTTTGTAGTGTCTGAGATAAGGTTTGAAACGGAGGATGAAGACAAAACATTGTTAGGTTTCAAGTCTGAAACTGCAGTTTAAGGTCATATAGACATTTGGTTAATGTTGACCTAGAAGGATTGTTGAAATGTTAGTCTCTTATGCTTGCAGAGTATGTCCATACTTGCAGGGTCGCCCATCAATATATTTATCCTAAGTCAAGTGGTTCGTAATAATTTGTTAAAACGTATTTTGTTTGAAACATAGCTTGTAATAGACAAATGACACACTTTTTCACTTACATTTTCCAATCACTGATATAACTGTTTTGCGTACTCTGAAATCCACAAGGGGGTTCATTCATTGGTGTTTTGAGGAAATTTTGCAAAGCCGTACTGAACAACATATCACTAGTGCAAGACGTATCAAAATTAAACGACCAGGCAAAGACACAAACACTATCAATATTTGGCAATCCATTGATTCCGTCTTTTGTAAATGTTGGCTACCTTCGTACAAAATTAAGTACTTAAATACCAAATCCTCTTCAGTGTTACATTTTTTTAAAGTTGTGGCACACCGAAAAGAACTGTAAAGGTGAATATATTTGAATGAAGAGGATTATAGTAAACCTTTTTCGCCTATAGAATTACTCACTCAAAATGTCATGATACTGCAATTGTTTGAGATCAAATCAACTTTTTAAACACTTACCACAAGAATTATTAGAGATCCTCCTTGAAATTTACAACATTGCATGGAAAACTGGATTTATGGGGAGAAGCTATAGTTGTTTCCCTGGAAAGATAACACAAACCCCAGTAAATATTGACCGATCGCTCTAACTAGTTGTTTATGGAAAACACTGGAGCGTATTACTGATTCTATATTAGTTCGGTGTCTAGAATCTCAAGGTCTAATAACAAACTTTCAAAGTGGTTTTGGCAAATTGCGTAGCACAACTGATCATGTTGTTGTAAATATTTTTCTTGATGCATTTGTCAAAAAAAAGAACATCTTGTATCTGTCGTTTTCAATTTAGAAAACGCTTATAATACAACATAGAAATATTGTGTTATGAATGACCTTGACGATTTAAGTTTAAAAAGTGGTCTTCCAATATAATGTCTCAATTTGTATCTGATCGCAGTTTTAAAGTGCGTGTAGATTCTACCCTTTCTGACTCTTTTGGGCAAGAACAGGGCGTTCCGTTCCGGATTGTCCTATTTTATCTCTTACACTTTTTAGCAGTAAAATTAATAATATTGTTAAATGTTTGTTACCAGGGACAGATTGTTCATTATATGTCGATGATTATTTGATATGTTATCATTCGAAAAATATACGTACAGTGAACGCCAATTACAGCAGTTTTTAAATAACGTTCAAATTTTGGCCATATAAAATGGTTTTAAATTTTCAAATTCGAAATATCAGTGTGTCCAATTGTATCAATTACGGAAACAACGCTGTGACACTGAGCTCTTTCTAGATGGTTCAAAGATACCCGTTGTTAACGAAGCAATGGTTCTATTATTTTTGATAAAAAGCTTTCTTTAATATATGATAGCCAAATGTTTGAAGTCATTGCTATATACTGATTTTAAACCAAATATAAATAAATGTATTATATCCACATGACAATCGTCATTTAACAGTGCTTCGTTCAAAAGATCATGATATAAAACCAACTTTAGATGAATTGGACCAAAGGCCTGGGGCAGATATGTTCGCAGGGAGGAAGTTGTTTTTTCTCGTTGTCGAATAGGTCATAAAATATGTTTTAATCGAATTTATTGACTTCGCTGCACAGTGCAGTGTGAACTATGACGTTAAATTTTTGAAAGAGTTGTTTAAAAAAGTTTCAGTCGGCAATATTTTATCCCTTTTTTAAAGCTGATAGGCTTTTATCACACAGTCTGAATATCATATATTTTCATTCACATCTTTATCAATATTATTATGTTTGCAACTGATAATTTTAACATTTTATATGTATATTTGTTTTGACATGGATATACTTACTATAAAAGTGAAAAGGTCGGGCTACAAGTTATTCCAAAATTTGATTAGCCCTTCCCAAAATATTTTTTTATTTCGACATCGTAATCATTGCTTAAGGAGGTAGGTTACCTTAATATTTGTATGTGCGCATGTCCCACCGGAAGCTAACGTGACGATTTACGACAACGTTTACGACAAACTAAATGTGTTTGTATATCCATTCTTCTGGAAACAAATCATGGCCTGTCTCCGATCTGATGTTTTATGGTTTAATAATGCAGAAATAATGAACAAATTGCTGCAGAAACGCTTCAAAACAATGTTGCCTTAAAATGACGTCATTGTTCTTTAAACCTGGATAAAAATTGAACTTGAAGGAACAGAGATAAACGAAATTGAGATTGTAGCAGTTAAAACATTATCTTACACGAAATACAAAAAATTGCTGCGGTACAACTAATTTGAATTTACCCTGGTAACAAGGTAACCTACCTCCTTAACTGATAAACCTAACAATAAAGTTGAAATGACATTTTCTAATGCATTTTGTAATTGTTTTCTGCATTCTTTCCTATAAATATATATATATTTTTTAAGATATTTGGAAGTATCATGTAAATTACCATCAGTAAACCAGTATTATTTAGAATTTTCATTACGAATTTTCGTCACGACATGTAAAACCATCGATTCAATTCCATTGGTGCATCAGCCTTGCAAAGCTTTAGGGAAACATTGCTCTTAAATCCTGATAGGTTGTTATCTTACAGTAAAATGAAGTAAAATTCGAAATATATATATATACAACATCTTACATAAAACGAATTAAGGCTGTCTCGTTATAGAGGGGAATATTTTGTTTGCCTTTATGTCTGGCATTTAGTATTAGCCGAGGATATTTATTGACATGATAAGTAAGTATCTACAGAACAGATATGGAAAATTTAAACGATTTTGCTCCAGAACACATTTCTATTGTCACATTATGTACCGAAAACGAAAAGAGAAACAATCATTAATTTGAAGTATAGTGTGCGTAATAAGAACTAAAATAGAACCTTTGTATATGAGATGTTTTTTTCAATATAGAAAACCGTTTAAGGATATTCCACATGCTGCTAAGATTTACTACATTTTACGACCACATCAGACCAGAAGGAACTGGCCGTATATAAAACTAAATAGAATGAAAACAGTTTGTACCTTTATCTACGAGGTTTTAAAAAATCAAAGTCATGTAAAATCATTTTTTTCACTCTAAATCCGTAAACTTTCAAAGCGACAAAAGCTACAAATTATGCGGCAAAAAGCTTCAGGTAATGAATGCTAAACATATCATATTAATTTTTAATGTACATATGATATATATGGCATGTCAACCGTTACTAATTTATACATCTATGCTATTATTCTTGTATGATTATTATTGTTATTTCACATTTGTAATTTGTGCCAATGTTACTGTGTATCTCAATAGTTTGATTGTATGCATGATATTCAAATTCAGTGTTTCGTTATTGGGCATACCCATTTGAAACAATATTTGGTTTTTATTTGTATTTATATAATTTTAGTACCTCTGCAAGCGGCACATTCAGTTTTCAAAATCGTTTTCTCATCGCATCTTTGCCCTTGTTTAAAACAACTTAATAACTTATTATCAATACCTGCAGATATATTTATATATAATGCAATCATGGCGGTATTCGACTTAAACAATAAATAATATAATTTTAATTGAAAATGTATTCGCAATTCTTCTTAAACAGAAGTCCGGCGCTTGGAGATTGTTAAGTCCTTTGAGATTAATCAACATCAGTTTCAAATTGATTGTTTTAATCTCCGCCGAAAACGCCAATGCACGAGTGAAATATGAAAACGTTGTCAGCGATCATGTTCGTTGGTATCGAAAGGCCCACTCAGATACGGCAATTATTACTGAACAAATATTAATAAATTTCGTTGTCAGTCCATATACGTTTAGTTCAGTACATTGAATGATTGAGCGATTTTGTAAGATACGATCCAAAGAAAAACGTGTGTTAATTACCATACTCTCTTATACCAAAACTGCGACATCCTATGTCATTAGTACTAAAAGTGCTTCATTGCGTGTTAAAGTGGTGTAAAAAATTGTTAGGCCACACCAAATTGATTACTTGGTCAACGGATTTCCCGCTCCATTTTTTTCCAAAATCAAAAACAAATATATTTTTTTGAAAATCAGCTTCCGCTCGCTTCAGTTTTTGCAGACCGATTTCAAAATTTCAGAGCGGGCGTTTTTCACTGTTTAGGGGCCTTATTATCACTGCGAAGCGCAGTAATTCATAAAATTTAATACTTTTAACCATAATTGTCCATTAAAACACCAGAAGAACATGTTTGAGGCTCTGTGTTGCTCCAGTTTGCAAAACTGACAGCCGAAATGACAGTTAGATTGTGTAAATAAATCCTTGAAAGATCATCAGAAAGAGTTTCCGCAGAACATTTTTTTCTCAAGATGAACATCAATATCTCATTATTTAAAACAGTGTCATTTAATAATGGCTGGAGATTAAAACAATGTTTTGCTGCAATCCTTAAAAATATACACATATATCAGCAGTAATCTGGTAGTACTTAAATGATGAACAGGCGGTATAATTCAGTTTGGACTTCACATACAGTGTTACATCATAAATAATGTATTGTTGAAATTACTTTGATTTTAAGGACTGGAACATTGCTTCTATCAGCTATGTAAAATGAACACAATTTTCTTGCGGAGAAAGGGTTCGCACATGGAACTTTATTAGGGCAAAGGAATCCTAAAGAGCTTACAAACTCACAATCCAAGAAAACATGCATCAAAGGCTTACTTTTTTATTTTTCAAGTAGAGTTGAAAAACAAGAATATTATATAACTGTTTATAGATCCTTTTTCAGATTTGTTTAATGAGTACCATCAGATCTATTTATCAAAAAGAAACTGAAGATGATAATGCATTTATTGTTAAGACTTGCATCATCAAAAGTAAGTCTTTCCTTATCTGCCAAAGTTAAATGTGAAATCAAAGAACAACAGAAAGTGCAAAATTTGTCATTGAATTTACAAGTGAATTTGGCCATCAGTGGATGATGGATTTCCTGGTATCTTGTGAAATTGCATTGAAAGTTGACAGACACTATGATATATAGGTCTTGAGTATACATAATGTACTGGTGAGGTGATTGCAGTATTTTCCATATATATAATGATTTCTGTTATACACTACATGATAGTAACAGCTTTCTTATTCTTATGTACCTTATGTAGTGACATAGAATCTAAGGCAAAACCCTTTATGTGGCCAGGGTACTGGCTATACACTAGAAATACGGTCAAATTGCCAGATTTTCTTGTATCCGCCTGTTGCCCCCCCCCCCCCCCACGCCCCAGTTTGTTTAAATGTCTAAATGTTTGTAATGTATTCTGGGAACAGTTTGTAATTAAACCTTCAACATTTAAAGATCTTTGGTTCTTTTATGTCTTTTCAAGCCATTTTGATATGTGTTTGCAGTGCTTGTTGACTTTTGTGACAAGCTTTTTATTTTTTTCTTCAAATCGCTCCTCGCCCGCTCCAAAAGTAGGTGAAATCCAAAAACAAATATTTTTATCTTTATTTCGCTCGCACGCTCCTAATTTCTTTGGAAAAAATCCGATGACCAAGAAATTAATTTGGTGTGGCCTTAAAAGTTTTTTTGCGAATATACTTTATTGAATCTTGCTTGATGGAAGCCCTGATTGGATTCACACTAAATCCTATGCATTTATAAGTAAACGGGTAATAGACATAACTCCCAGACATAAATTGTATATGTTGAAGGATGAAAATATTCAGTGTCCTTACAATAACAGGTTATATTATTAAATTTATTGTCATCCGATGAATGAGTAACTGACATGGTGATAGAAACAGATATATAAATAACAAATTGGTGAGACATTTAGTATGAAGATATAATTTACTTTCTTTATATGAATAGACAAGGAAACATTCGTGATATATGACCTTATCTTTTGTATTGTCATTCGGATTAAGTATTGATAAAAATTATTATTAATGTCTGCATGTGGTGCCACAGACGAGGCAATCTGACATATTCAAGACGTACATTTAACTCAGTTCGACATAAAGCTTCTATGGGAGTTATCAAGCGAACTTACTTTTCAAATCATCCTTAGCGGTTGTTCAGTTGGTCATTTTTCTGTAATTTGTAAGTATGACAATTTTTTATCTAAGGCCTAAAATCAGTTGAAACTCGTAGATCAATTTTGCAAATGTTCCTAATTCTGTCCGTCCAAGAAAACTCGTTAAACTCGAGTAGCTTAAACAGCTCTATGATATGATAGGCCGATGCCAAATTTATTTTGATCATGCTATAGCCTTTCTTTAAAAAATTATGTCTTAACTGTCTTAATGTCTTCATATCTAACAGACTATTTTCACATTTCGCGAATCTAAAATAAGCCTCTTCTTGCTATGATTTTAACAGAAACATTTAAGGAAAATATAATGTACGATTGTACCTGGCACTTTTTAATCTTATTGTCTAATAAATCAGGAAAAGCTTCTTTACAACACCTGTCACAATGTCAGTAAATTATGCAGACCATCAACTGTTTTGTCTACTTGTGAAATACTTGTGAATAGAATAATTCGCAGATATTAGATATTGTTTGGCGTAGACAGACAATTCTATGGGTCTCTAGTTTCAACTAGACTTGAGCAATTGCAGCTTTTAGTAAATCATTTGGGTATGATGTCATAATGGACATTAAAAGTTTCCCAAACATGTCCTGCACCTTTGTTAAAAGTCTATCAATTGAAAATCTTGAAATTTGTGTCGAATGGACTGAAAATATAACAGTTCATTTAGCGTTGATTTATGCCCAATAAGATAAACACAAAAAAAAACGAACGCAAGTTGACGTAGAAAATTAATAGAAGAGTAACAGAGGAACTGCATATACTGTACACACAAATACGCTTGACAAAGGAACAATACTTAAACGAACATATTACAATATTTACATTCAACCTATTCTTTTCCATTGAAAAATAGGACGTTTATTTCGTATAAACAGCAAAAGGAAAGGCGCGAAAGTTACGTCAACGCTGCTTAGTGATAACGGACCGCTGTTTTGACGACGTCCACATATAGTCATGGAGAACGTTCGTTAGATGACGTCGCAGTTGTTCCGTCTGGTGAACAGAATGGCCGGGAAGCTGATTTCACTGTTAAATGTGTAAAAATGTTTGTAAATTACAATATAAATTAAAAAAATAAATCTTGTTCCCGAATGAAAAGGAAATATAATTTAAATATAAGAATTGAAACCTTTTTTTGGTGTTCATGCAAAATGACGACAGAATAGGATCGGCAAATTAAACATGGATTTGCCGATCAAATTCTGTCTTTCATTTCGCACGAACACCAAAATAAATATTTCATTTCTTAAATAAACCCTTATTACAGTTACCACATAATTGAATTTTAAACGGAATTTTGGTCACAAAATTTATGGAAACCATTTCTTTCTGTTTTAAAAATCTTTGCATAATACTTAGTTGCATGATGTTTGAAACTATTTCTGCTATTTTTAAAGGGCAAGGAATGCCTAAATATGAACAGAACAGAAAGTTTATTTAACGAGTACACTACAGGTACATTGTTAAACTTGCACATGATTTACATAATACAATTCTAGAGGTCACGCATACAATGGAATTGGCTAATATTATGCATAATACAAAATAGAGACATAAGTCCATCAAAGCAATACAAATCTGCTGATCTGAAAAAGAAGAAGTATTTTGAAGTTTATTAACTTAATCCTTAATTTATCATACAAAGTGGAGAATGAACAGAATTAAAGCAAAAGTGAGATATGTTTTCCATTTTAAACTCTGCGAGCTGCTTAATTATATAGGAAATATAAAAAGTTCTCTTAAGATACATTTACTCTATTTGCTAATTGGTAATATATAGGTGAGTAGATAGTTCATTTCGACTACTATTTGCTTTTACAATAAATTTACATAAATTAAGTAAGATGGACTTGTTTTGGACTGTAACCATAGCGTAAACTTGAACATGCTAGAGCGGGTAGAATAATAACGTTTAATAAGCTGACTTGTTAATTGCTCATATGCTTTACACTTTAAAATGAAGTGGTACTCGTCTTCGACATCGTTTAAATCGCAAAACTGACATAATCTTTCGTGACGTTCTAGACGGTTTCTACCATACCTCCAAGACTCAAAACGGAGTCTTTAAGCAGATACACGAAGTCGCGTCAAAGCAGACCTGAAAGTTTTACTTTAGATTGATGAAATAGATTGAGGTATTTTTCAAAGCAGAAATCCTCTTTAATATAAAAATATAAATGTGTTAACACGCTATTATTTCTTATGTCAGTACGCCACTGCTGCAAGTAACAACCTATTAATCTTTGCTTGAATATCGGTAAAAATAAATTTATTTCAACACTTTGGGGGACATCCCATACTTCAGCAAATCCTAGATTATGCAAAAACTTTTTTACCTTACTGGCCTAGTTATTAACACCATTATCATATTTACTACAGGCATTCAGATATATATTTTTCAATATGATATTATCGGTGGTGATCAATTTGAACCAGTACTTAATAGTTACTATAGTATTAGTAGGTACTATAACGGGTACCTCCCTAATTCCCCGTATACAGCAGCATTACTTGTACTTAGCTTAACACCTAATATGGCTTTGCAGAATTTTAGGTGTACTCGTTCTATCTCTTTTGATTTAGTAAAATCCCAGACCGGACATGCGTAATTTAGAATGGATCCTACAAAGGAGTCAAATAATTGCAGTGATATTGACGGGTTAAGGTCATATTTATTGATATTTCTTAGAAGAATATTTAAGGCTTTTAGCGCTTTACCGACAACATACTGGTTGTTAAGAGTAAAAGATCCCGTATAACTGAACACCACACCTAAGTAATTGAAATCGTTTACTATTTCGAGCGGCTCATTATTGTAATGCCATATTTCATTTTGTTTGACCGGGTCCCCTCTACGAAAGACTACAACTTTAGTTTTACTTGTATTAATCTGAAGTCCCCAGTACTGACAATACTCATATAACTTATTCAAACTTATCTGTAAATCTTCTACCGAATTACCAAAAATAACCATGTCATCGGCGAATAAAAGTATAATAACACACATGTCGTATAGAGATAATTCTGATGTATTGGTGCCCTGTAAAAACAGAGTCGAATGCCTTTTGTAGATCTACGAACACGCACGGTAAACGGAAACCTTGTGAAAGGGTATGCTCGATTAGATTATGTAACGCAAAAATAGCGTCGACTGTACTGCAACCTTTGCGAAAGCCAAACTGGGAATCAGACAATGAATTGTATTTTTCAAACCATTTTTCAACTCGTGTTGTTAAAAGTCCTGTGAACAACTTTCCCAGGTTACTCAACAGTGTAATACCCCTATAGTTATTCGTGTTGTTTTTATCCCCTTTCTTGTGGATAGGTATAATAAACCCCTCAGCTTATACATCCGGGAAATACCGAGCATCCAAAATTTCACTAACAAAATTCTACCACGGAGCGCTGTCTTTTACTACTCCGCCACTTGTTGAAAGTCCACAATTTCTGTCCGATCAAAGGATTATTATATGTTTAGCAGAAATGAAAGCAGAAATGTTCCTTGTTCTGGAACAAACAGCCGTCTCATGCGTAAAATCCAGACTCTTAGCCTTGGAAGACAAATGTCAACAGTGGAATTTCCTGTCAGTAATTCAACATCTATAGAGACATTCTAATATTACTTGGCAGAAATATTCCTCATAACGAGGCAATATGTCTTTCAAAACTTTAACACACTAAACACATTTCGAGTTCAAAGATAAATATGGTATATAAAACTGGAGTCCATTTCGCGTCCAGTCCATAGCTCTGCTGCTTATCTGGGGATATTACTTGGCAGAAATTTTCACCATAACGTAACGACGTATCGACCTTTAATTTAAAGTTACGGTCATATTTCGCGGTCAAATGTCAACATGTCTTTTTAAAGATTTTTATGTCATTTTTCTTGCCCAGTCTTTAATTTCTCATCCATGCACGGATATTTAAATATCTTGGCATAATTATTTATAAATAACATAGCCAGCGGATCTGTCTTGTGGACCTGATTGAAAATGTTAGTGTACGTCCTAAGAATTACTTCCTGTATTTCTTTATATTTTTCTCTATCTGTTGCAACTTTTAAAATGTTATTGAAGTTATTGTTTTATATTTATACATGGTAAAAGTTTTTAACAATTAATGTAGATAATCAGATATGTGAAATTACATCCAAACCATTTGCATCATAACATAATATATATGCGTTGTTAGATATCCTGATCATTAGATTATGCTTAGTTCAGATAATTTGTGTCACCTACCAGTAGGGGACTGTATTGCGTGGCAAAAGTTCATTCGCTCATTACGCTTGACATGCAATACACCCACCATATTCCGAAAATGTTGCGTGAAAAGTATATTTAACAGATGTTATAAAGTGTTCTGTACTGTATTGTGTCTTGGCTAATGGTGGTTAATAAGATTTTGATGAAGTAATGACTTTGTTTGAAAGTTTAATAAATGTAATACATGTAAGACTTTCACAGGAGGTACTTTAATAATTTGATTATCCTATTTTAGCATACATTTAACACGAAATATCGGTGGTAAAACCGATAGATGCTCCCCGAAATTTGCATATTTAAAGAACAAAAGTGGAATTCACTGACTGGGAAAATATTTTGTAAAGGGCAATATCTCACTGAAAACTCATTCCAACGGATAATGAAGAAAATATGCACACCTCCTCTTGAGAGTGAAGCGTTCTATGAATATTTGCTGAATTCCAGGCAGTGGTTGCTGAGAAATATTCCCGACTATGATGGCGCTATAGTTTACTAATATTGAATAATCAAAGACCAATAAATCAATGAAAATCATCCAACCGGCACATGAAAATAATATGCGCATCTAAGCTTCCTATGACTAAATTCCAACCATCCAACAGGTTGCTGAGAAATATTCCGGACAAGTATTGTACTACAGTAAGCTATCGTTGAATAATCAAAGGGCAATAATCGATGAAAAATCATTTGATCGGAACAAGAAGAAAATATGTGCATCTCTTAAGTTTCGCTAATTCCAACCAGTGGTTCCTGAGAAATACTCTGGAAAAGAATTGTACTATAGTATACTATTGTTAAATAATCCAAGGGATAACTCAATAAAAATCATCTGACCAGAACACGAAGATGATATGCGCATCTCCTCTTGATAGTGAAGCTTCCTATGAAGTATGGCTCATAGGAATCAAACTTTATCTGTCATTTACCAAAATTCTTCCGATGTGAATTGTTGACTATTCATATGTCGGATTATAAATCGGTATACTGTGTCGTTTACCAAAACATATGGTTTTCACTAAATCGGCTATTCAGCGGGGGCTTAAACATTTGTGTATTTTCAAATTAGAGAGAAAATATGTTCCTTTCTCCTTTTCGTGGGTGTATTAAAGGAAGGAATGTCATATTTGTTTGTTTTACACACTTGTAAAACCCGAAACCGAAGTACACAGGAAAGGCCGTTATCGTAGATATGTGTACGAGGTTTCGGGTTTTACAAGTGTGTAAAACAAAAAAAAAATATGACATTTATTACTTTTGTTTCTTTTTACAGTCATTTTTTTCAAGTCAATCATTTTGAAGTACTGGCAGTATAAATAAAAAGTGAAAAAAAGTAGTCCAACATCGAGAGCAGCACAAAAGTTAGCCAATCAAATTGAAGGAAACGGTCCAAAAAAGAAACAAGACAGATACAACCAGAAAACCCATGCAAATTATTTCCCCCGTAAAAACTAACAATTTAAGAGCGTTGCATTTTTTTCATGCATCATGTGTATCATGATAAAAATAGGATTGTTCTTTTAAAATAAATAAAGATTTTTTGTACGGATACCATGTTTACAGTGTTACCTAGTTTAAAGCCCTTGCAAATTGTAAGTAAATACTCTGTACTGGCCATTTGCTATTAGAATTCATCATTATATGCTCTGAATGCCGGATTGCGTGATGAATTGCGTAAAAAGAGCCGAAAGTATTGCTGAAAATGAGACAGAAATCTACACATAGCAGATACATAAAAGTCTTACCACTGTATGTTATAGTAACGATTTACTCTAAAGGCTAAAATGGTATAGAGACAAATATGCTTCTTTTTTTCTAACATACAGGGCCAAATCTTGAACATTGTCGCATATCTGTCACACGTAAACGCATACCCCAAGATAGCAACTGTGTTTGGACATGCTGCCTGACATAAAAGAAATTCATTTCTTTAAATGCATTTTTTAAACAAAATCATCGATCAAATATCTTTATAATTTCTATGTTTTACTGAAGCGACAGTTCCACTTCACTCCTGAATGAGAACCTAAAAGCCTTATTTATAAAACTCAGACTGCAGATAAAAGACAATCACTAGTGCAACGAAGATGTCCTCAAATCGTTTAATCACATTTCATATTATCCATTAGCACTTTCTTTTAATGCTTTATTGTACACATGAGAATGAGAATGCACTGTGTGCATTTTGCGATGAAACGAAATTGTTGTTTAAGACCCTCTTGTGGCTGTGTTATAGAATATAGCATGAATTCGAAGATATTTACAAATTATTTAAGAAAAATGAAATATTTGTTTTCGGTGATTATGCGAACTGACCGACAGAATAGGATCGGCAAATCCACTAATCGCGCGGGCGATTCATGTTCAATTTCCCGAACCTATTCTGTCGTTCATTTCGCATGAACACCGAACGAAAAGTTCTTATATTTACATTATATTTCCTTCCCATTTTTACAAGATAATATAATAAATTTCACACATGCTGTTGCATTTAACATTAATATCAGCTTCCCGACCATTCTGTCCACCAGACGGAACAAATGCGACGTCATCTAAGGAACGTTCCCCATATACGCGGACGTCGTCAAAATTGCGGTCCGTTATCACTAAACAGCGATGACGTAACTTTCGCGCCTTTCTTTTTGCTATGTCGTACGAAATGAACGCCCTAATTTTCAGTGGAAAAGAATAGGGCAAAGGTAAATATATAGATGTAAATAGTATGTAAATAATGCCCTGTAAACAACATATCTCATGTATATAATTATATCTATTTTATGTTTTCCAGTGAATTATAGAGTTTTCTCAGTCAAATAAAAGTGATAACCCACAGTTTTGAAACAGTAGATTATCATTTTTATTTTTCACTTTTTTTGTCGAACTAGTTCCAATCCTCCGTCGCGATTGACCACTACGCCACTCGTGAAAATATCAGTTTTTGATGCTCACATGTGAAATAAAATTGTATTTCACTGAAACAAACAAATATCCTCTATTTGTTGTATGCTAACTGATTGATTACTGTGTTATCATGAATATAATCAATATGCATACACCACTGTAATGCCGATCTATTGTACATGGGATAAATTTAAATATTTGCTAAAGCCGATGAAATTGTAGTCGCACTTTGTTCTTATAGTATTTCTCGATTCAAATATTTACATAATTGAATTTCATACGTTATGCAGCAAAAAAATACAATTAATGAACTATGTCGTGTGCTACTCTACGTCACAACACTCAACTCAGTCGTTTACGGCGTCTGTTCCCCCTGAGATTTAAAGTTGCAAAATGCATATCCACGTAAATTAACATAAATAAAAAGAAAATGTTTTTTTTTCGTGAAACTATAGAATAGTCTCATCAAGTGAGAAAATTTCACATTTTCACTCGCGCTAACGCGTCATGAAAATATTTGAAACAATTGACTAAAGTACTTGTCTTCTAAACGAGATTGAAACGACCATCACTTCGTTCTGTTATTTTGGATTTCCAGTAATTGTATTTTTAATTTATCCAATCAGACACATGTTCGAATGTCAAAGATAAGAAAAATGGCTTTATTCAGGGCTTTTGAACCCAGACCTCGCTTACAAGTCATGGCCTACCGATTGAGCTTACCGGCTATTGATACAATTATTGAAACATAAGAATCGTAAAGCATAAAAGCAAGCTACAGGTAAAATTTGCAGATGTTGTAAGTTAGCTCTGATGCTAGGAAAGGTTCGTCAAACGGAGAGAATAGTTTTCTACATTCCTAGCGTCGTAATGGATCATGTACTTATCAGATGATATTTGAAATTTTCCCACTTCTCAGTGAGATATACTCCATAATCACTCAAAACAAACAAATATCTTCTATATATTTAAGCTGTATTAAAGCGGCAGATCGTCCGACGACAAAAACATATTTTTTAGATATCTTGGAATAAATGCAATATTTCTTAAGAAGGCTTTAAAACTTGATTCCTGACAAACTATGTAACTGTTTTTACTACTTTTTACGATGAAAATCAAAAAGCGTTTATCACGCCTTTAGTCCAGGTAATACCACAGTCACACATACAGCGCGGATAGCTACGTCTAGCTACGGAAAGAAACGTAGTAATCCATATCGATCCGTACCTGAGCCGTACCTTAAAGTAGTATTCTGTATCAATCCGATTCAATCCGTACGGCTCAGGTACGGATCGATACGGATTACTACGTTTCTATCCGTGGCTAGACGTAGCTATCCGCGCCGTATGTGTGATTGGGGTATAAATTGTCTCGATTATAAATATCTACATTTCGAAGTCATTATTCACTACTTCAGCTATAGCGCTTTTGGTTACGACGACGGGAAAATGTCTTTATTGCCGCGGCGGTCGGGGTTCGATTCCCGACGCAGTCATCTTTTTCTTCTTGATTTGGAATTTTCAAAATATTTTAGAAACAAAAATTCATATTCTAATGATCATAATATGACCAAACCTCAATATGAAAGAAAGATTATTTTTAGCCAAATCTGGAGGTCAGTGCTGTAATCTGAAATGATTGTGTTTTTCCATCAGATATTTTATTGCTATACAATATTTTCCTTAGCATAGAAACGACCACTCTGCGTGAAACACACCCACAATAACTGATAAATGATTCCGACACAGGAACGTATTGTACATTGTATATTAACATATATGTTTTAAGCCAGAAAAGGCCGTTATGACGAGTATTCAATAAACCAACATAGGCTGATGAAATTTGTTTTAACATTTATGCCCAATATCAACCAATCATGTCTGGTAAATGAATATAATTCAATATGTCTACCACCGATACAAAGTATGTAAGTGGAAATGAATGGATTGTAGAAGATACTATCCTGTATGTACCATGTTACCTATGAACGATATCTGTGAACGTTAAATATACTGTGCAATTCTGAAACAGAACTGTTTATTTATTTTATTTTTCTAGGGGCGTGGGGGTTGGAGCAGATCTTCAGACATTTCAAAACCTGGTTCTGCATATTGTTAACAAATGCAATCTTTATAAAGTTTCCCAGGTAGAACACTCATTATTTCTTAATTGGCTTCTATAAGAAAAAACCACGAGACATAAGAATATTTACTACTCATGCTCCGCCTGGTCTGTCTAGGAATACTTTACTAAGACGTTGGCTTGGATCACCCCAAAATGGTTCTAACACCTCAGTGGTGTTATTCCGCTGATCGTTCCGAACCCATACATTTCTTCTTTTATTTATTAACGTTATCCTCCTTGCTAGTATATGATAGCTTTATATAAATTTGTGTCTATATTTTATGTAAAAATCTATGCAATCAGGATGTACCATTTGGTATTGCCTGTACATGTATATATCTTTACATTTAACGTGTAGGCTTAATTTATAGTTATCTTGCAAACGTTAAAGTGTCATTTAATATAGTATCAGAAATCTATATGTTGTTCAATGTCCAAGATATCGTAGGGGATAAGTTTGAGGGGGTTGGTTGTATTGAAACATAATACGTTATGCATTAATTTGCTTTAACATTAGTTTTTTATGTAGCTTATACAAAATACACCAAACAACAAAGATATCGTGACAAGTAACGCAGGAAAGAGAAACAATATGAATATTTGCTGGATAAACTTGCAAAGCATTAGTTATATATTTCCCGCCACAAGATTTTTATATTGATACTTGTCAGAATTTCTCGAGATAATATCGGAACGACATGAATATAGCTAATACTATGACACGACTAGAAAACATTAACATCAGAATGGAAGTGGTTAGTGATTAACAGCTTAAACAGATTTTCTGTATTTCCTTCTCCATGCAATTTTCCTTTAGTTATGCAGACATCATAAAATACCCCCACCATCCTCTCCACTCTAAATCCAAAGAAAAAAACAAAACAAAACCCAAACAAAACAGAAAAAAAAAAAACAGGCTCGGTGTGTCAATCACAACACTCAAAGGATGTACCATTGTACACTTTAAAAACCCAAATGTTACTTGAAAAACCATAATTGTACAAATACTATGTGGTCTAATGATAGTCTGAAGATGTCGCCTTGTACCGAATCAGCTGTCACCCCTGTCAATCCGGGTCTGCCATTATGTTGCTAAGTTGCGTTCTGCGCTTTTAATTGATCTGTTCATATGATTAATTGTTTTGCTTCAGCTGATTAATGATTTAACGTTACTATTAAATGGAGACAAGAAAGCCTTTAAAAATTCGGTTAATATTGTTAAAACAGCGGTGATATTTCAAGAGTAATGGGATCATAAATCAGCGCTGTATTTCAGATTAGTTGACTGCCAATGCTACGACAAAAGATTATACGTATTTAGTACTATTTTATCTATAATGATGCTAGTTAACTACAATATTCATCCAACATGTGACATCCTACGTTAGACAATTTTTACTTTTGTGTTATTTTATCAGAAATTTAGAGTAGAATTAAAACAAAAAGACATTAGTTCACCGTAAAACATTACGTTATTTCATTTATCAGATTTAAATAACGGTTTTGAGGTATGGTTCTCTGTCAGAATGGTCTACTCGGACGGGGTTTGTAATAATACATCAAAATATTCCATATCACGCTGGCAGGTCAGTAAACATGTTTTGAGTAATATTATTTTGTCACAGTATCAAATACATGCGTTATAATTGGGCTTTCTACAAAGTTTATTGATAACGGACGTTTTCTTAAGACAATTTATTTATTTATTTATTTATTTGGGGTTTACGGCGCACCAACACAGTACAGGTTATATGGCGCCAAACAGGACTACGAATTTTGGTTTCACATCTAATTTACATCGAAATAAAAACATGAGGTACGAGATCAAAATTTGCATATCTGCTGGAATCACAGAGTTACAGCAAAACCAAGTGTTAAGACCCTATTAGTCGCCTTTTACGATCATGCAAGGGTAAAGCAGTGGTTCTTTTCATACATAGATCGTCCCAGAACCACATGGGGCTTCTTAAGACAAGGCGCTCGGTAACACTGATGGATGTTCCCCTAAATTACTGTAGCATAAGGGGCTTTTCAGTCACTGAATTTGTGTTAATGAGATATGTGGTCAACAAGAGTGTTGTGGTTAACACTGCATTAGCTCTCACTGATCTCTATGAATATGTATAGTATGATGTAAATACCTTACATAGTATTCGAGTTATGCCTCGGACAAGCAGATAATTCGAAATTGGAACCACCTAGAGTTATGGTTTTACTGTCACTCGTCACTGCACTCCCTCTAGTCGACCTCTATTAGTATGTAAAGTATGAAGTAAGTACATTACATAGTGTTCAAGTTGTGCCCCGGACAAGGTTCTTCAAAACCTGGGATATAATTAAAAAATGAGACCGCCGAGAGTTATGATTCCTTGTCACTGCAATGACGTTTATCATTGTATAAAGATACAAATTGGTACTTTCAATACCTTTTGAGTGAAGTGTCAAAACGAGGGATAATTATTTATTTAAGGATTTACATCAATTTGTGACTATTAAAATTTTCCAAAGGTAAGCAATAAGCGGTACATGGTACACTGTCACCACCATATCGGCACGCTAATATACAAAATGACACGCAAACGGGTTTTGGTAATTAGATAAACGAAAATTTTGGTTCTTTCATTTGGCTTTTGTTTATTTTTCATGAAGGATTTTTTTTTACTAAATTCTGCATAGTTTTATTAACCCACACTCTAGTACTTCTTTTACTTTTTACTTATCTATTCAGAAAATGTTCAGAATGTCCTATTTCACAACAATACATTTTCTACTTAACCCAGAAGGGGCGGTTTTATCAACAAACATGTGATGAATGGCATTTGTTTTTCTTGAAAACCATAAGGAATGATTTAGTACAAACATTTACCTAATAAAGCATTACACTATATCATAACGTAATGTTTAAAATTTACATCACACGAAACAAAATGTGGATCGTATTAGAGACATTTTATAGGCAACAATATATAGAGATCTACTTTGAAATTATTATTACTCATGGGGGACTCATTTTCGTGGATTTATCGTTTCTTCGAAAATTCATGTTAACAGAGTTAAATGGTTTACATAATTACAGACAGAGTAAACGACCTTAGACACGTTTCCATTTTCTAAACACACAAGTTTTATGCATTTCTAGACTCCAGGAAGGAAACTGTTACGTAGACCGACACAATTTTAGGTCATATGGCGACTTTTCAGCTTTGATGGTGAAGACCCCAGGTGCCGCTCCCTGCATAATTTCATCATACCCACATCGATGAGGGGCAAAGTGATTTGAAGTCAGCGACCTTAACCACTCGTCCACGGAGGCCCCCTCGTATGTATGAAGCACAATTTGCTTAAATGTTGCTTTTTTGTCATATTTGATCGTTAAATCCATTTAATGTACCTTGAAAATAGAATGCCTATCCGGCGTGAGGGTGTTTCTCTAATCACAACCTTTCATGAATAGAAAATACTTAAATCAAATATGCGTTGTTTTAAAAGAAACTTTATATAGCTGTTTCAAATATGTACGACAAAGGCATTAGTGGTAGGTTACATGACATATATCAACACAAACTGATTTTGCTATCTATTGTGTCCCGTTATTTTCACGTACAACATTCTTTTTCCATTTTCGGCATACCTGATATGATTACATGATAATCATTTAACGTAAAAAAGCAAATACGAAGTAAAAAATAATGATAGTATGTGAATTATTTAGTTGCAGGAATGGCATCATGTGCAATGTTACATGTCGCCCAATAAGACAAACAAAAATGAAAACGACCAGGAATTAATGTAGAAACATAACGGAAGTCACACAAACGTTTCCATTGGATTTATTTATGCACATACTAAAATGAGAAATTGACACTGTTATATCTCTATCAATGTATGTTTGAAAGAGGACTAATATCGAAATGAACATTTTACAATATTCAATTCTTGTTCTTATCACAGTATGGAATTTTGAACTGAACACTGGACAGAAAAGGTATATGATACAGTATCTTTTTTTACCGAAATATTACATAGTTTAGCTATATGATGTAAAGATGTTCTGAAGGAAAAGCTCAGTAAAATAAACTTAATATTCCATAAATAGACAAGACACAATATTAACTTATATTTACCTGTCGTTATCAACTCTATGATTACGCAAGATTTGACACAGTGATCACGGTGTTTTACAGGTAGGTATTTTGGATTATCAATTATTTTCATCATGACAGTATAAAACTTATCAAATAATTTTCAAAACTCACTTACTTTTGCCTGTTGTGCTAAGTAAATAATTTCTCAGTAAAAGTGTTTCAACGTGATTTTGTAAATCTTACGTCAGAGTCACATTTTGTCAAAATAACAGATAATCAGAAAGTGCTGAGATGTAAATAATACCTGCACTTGGAACCCTTTGTGAGACCTTAACTAATAAGAGAATTTGAAATGAAATAAATTGTTGCCAATAAATTTGCGTCTGGATAGCATTCCGGATATTTCACATATGTCTGTGAACATTTGACAGTGCCTAACCATTTCTGTATATCTACTGATCTGAAGGCAACTTGAACAGCATTATAACTGAGTTCTGTCAAACTTACGGAAACAGATATGATTATCAGATTCATAGCTTGTGTGCTTGTAGTATTCGGCATTCCAGGACTAGAGTGGGATTCCCCGATTTCAGATAAATTGCTCCATTTTGAAAAACTGCAAAGAACCAGTGAATTAATAATAGTAACAATTAGTGATTGTGCCAGTAAATGTTAACATTTTTACAAACAATATAACAACATTTATATATCTTGTTTTGTTACAAATTAATGTGATTTTAAGTTATTAGTACTGATGAAAATCGTGTCTCAGCACAATTAAATTAATTTGCTATAACAGATAGCATTTAATTTCCTTCCCATTTTTAATTTTCCCCTTTCTGATTGCTCTTTTTCAGTGCAGATAACAATGGAAAGAGCACGTGACTTTCCGTAAACTGCTGAAATCGCACACGGAGAATACGTCATTTGCCTGTAACTATTTCAAGATCGTTTTGCAAGATAATAACATCGACAATATATTCTAAACCCTTGTTGAATATCATGCAATATTTGAAACAGTATTTGAAACAGTTCGCAACGTTCCAATAAAATCTCTACAAATTTTCATATTAATGTGCATCAGATTTCGTGTGACGACAGAAAACAGAAGAAATTAAGACAATATTGATATTAGATTACCAGTCTCACGGATTTAAAATTTAAATGTAAATTGGATACATTTTTAATCAAATTTAATGAAATGAAAACAACACTATACTGTTGGATTTAATGACGAAAAGAGATTATTACTTGAAAATATTTTGCGTGTTCATCTGTGCTAAGAAGATTATGTAAGGATTTATTGCAAATAGTTGTGGTTTGTACGTCGTAAAGGTGACATTTATCGTCTAAAGTTTAGGATCTAAAAGTTACAATCTTTTATTTTTATCAGAGGAATGGAATCATACAGGCAGCTAATCTACATTATATTTGTTTTTTTTCTATGATTTAATTAAAGTTAACCAAACACTACTCCTCTGGAAAATTAACTATTTTCAAAATTTGCATTTTAATTCTATTATAAATGACACGTGTCATTGTGCGCAAATAGCAAATGCAAGAAAGAAATTGAAAATCTTGAACTTTGAATATTCAGGAAGGGTACTAAGAAAGTATTCAAAGTGCGATTAAATGATATGAAATTCAAGCTTTAAGCTTCACGATATGCCAGTTCTAACAAAACAGGATTGCATTTTTACTTTGAGCAAATGTAATTATAGAATATTTTATTGTTGTTTCCAAAAGGAAGTTGTTTTATAATCAATTTATACTTTCCATTTCACTCTAGATGTAAAAATTATTCTTAGAGCTCTTGTTTAAATAAAAATGTGTATTTTCTTTAGGTTTATACATAATATTGCAACTTTATATGATTACAGCTGACAAAACCGTAAGTCTGTACTGATTTCCAAATGCACGATTTACCTCCGTTGCTCACGAAAAGGTGTTATTTTAAGTGATCTCGGTTTACGTATGGATGTCTTAACGTCCGGTGCTCAGTAAAGCCTAGAATTGTAAGTGATCATCGGTTTACATATGCATGTCTTTACCTCCGTTGCTAAATAAAACTTAGTGATGTAAGTGTTCTTATGATAACGTATGCATGTCTTTACGTCCGGTGCTCAATTAGCCGTAGTATTATAAGTGTTCCTTGCTTTACGTACACATGCCTGTACCTCCGTTGCTTAATAACCAGTTATATTTTGAGTGTTCCTCGGTTTACGTAACTATGCAGTTCAGTAAATCGTAGTGATGTAAGAGTTCCTTTGTTTACGTGTGCATGTCTTTATCTCCATTGTTCAATAAACAAATTATATTCTTTAGAAAAACTAACAAGTAAGATCAGTTTACATTAATATTAACAGTGGCACTCGAAAGGAAAGACCCTGAAATTACGTAGAAATGTTCTTGCTTAAACTTTGATGGGCAAGTGTGTATCTCATGGTACTCTACGAGGGAGGGGAATTCATAATTTTTGTTCATCTTTCATGGACTTCTATGGGTTTCAGTAGCCAGACTCTCCGAAAATTTCAACACAATTTGTTTGGTTATAGTTGAGTTATAAGTGTTTTAACACACCCACCCCACTTGTATACTATTATGTTATTTTATCGTAAGCATTGAAGCTCCAGGAAATCGGCAAAAAAGTCCTACGTAAAAATGTATTGTTCTCCGAATATACTTAGTACCAGCCAAACAGATTCTGTAAATGTTTAACTAAACCTGTGAAAGAGCCTTTGGAAGCATAGAACGTAGCCAAGCAACACAACGACGGACTTGGTGGTTTGTCAGAGTCTGTTCAAGGGACGTAATGGAAAGTGACACACCCATCTCGCCCCTAGCACCGGTTTAAGCGGTTTTCTATTATATCTAAATTAATGTTCTCCGTGGTCCCAAAGGGTCAGAAAATTATAGTAACACTAAGTCCAGGGGGACTTTCTACGGCCGCAACGGAACGCTGTGATTCTTCCGTATCCGAAGCCACTGTTCGTAGATAGGTGATGGTATTTAATATGACAGAATCTAGAGTCCAAGATCTACCTCGCATAGGGCGCTCTTAAGCGTCAGCATCTTCTCATGACATTGCTGCTGTAGCAGCCGTTTTAGGCGAAGACTCGAAATATACTGTTCCATCAGTGGGAATTTCATTAGGAAATGGTCATATACATTTTGTAATTGTAGCTAAACGTCCGAAATACCGCAATTGAGCAAGGTGGATATCTCATCGATTGATCAAAGAGTAAAAAAGCCCAGAGGGTGCAGTGTTGCAAAACACTTCTAAAAATCTATATTATACAGTTGGAAGTTAAGTGAATTTATCACAGGGGATGAGACACGGGTATATTATATCGAACCTCAAAGGCGGATAGACAAGAAGCATTGTCTAAGAAAGGACAAGAACGACCAATTATCGCAAAAAGGCCCTGTTGCGCAAATACCAAGTGCACCATGCAGATCTATTACTGGAACGTTTTACAGGGACGAGGTTCTAAAATCAGTTAGAAAACAATATCATCCTTTGCATACTGGTTTACGGGGCATCTGCCTTATTCATGTAAATTCATCTGCACACAAAAGCAATATTGTACAGTAGTATGTACGGACCGGCAGACCAAGCTATTGCCTCACCCTCCATTTTCGCCCAACTTCATGTGACTTCTTTCTCTTTCCTTTGCTGAAAAATGCTAACTTGTCGGCGCTACAATTACAGAAGCGCCCTTTGTAGCGCATTGTATCAGTTTCTGCATGGTATAGCTAGGTCAAACTACGCCACGGCTTTCAGATTATGATAACCCTGATGGAAATTTCGTGTCATTTAAGGGTGTATATCTCGATGAAATGGTGTAAGCATTATGCTTAAATACATGTTTTTGTATATTTTATATCGACAGTCGCAATTTTTTTGTTTGAATTCCCCTCCTATTTTTATGTCAATGTTATTTCTTAATTTTACTTGCTATCAAAGAAGGTTCTACAAAACGTTCGTTAAATCACCAAATGAGAATTCGTACAAATTGTTAGTTAATGCAAGCACGTTGTGGAAATCGGAAGGAATTCAGATGTATTTCTTAGTTTGAGTTTTAAATACAGTAAGTCTATTGAAGTCCTATTTTAATGATATCATTCATGCTGTTTCTATGGCTATAGGTAAGCTTTATTATTTGCATGAGAACTTTTAAGTTTGGCAACTATTTAGGCTGGTCATTTTAACTTTTGGCTTGAACTAATTCCAACATAAACATTTTGCTGTGGAAAAAGTAGTATGTAAGAAAAAAACAAACACAGAAAAAGAGTCCTAAAAAATATCATGGCACATTTTTGTGATATAGCATTTGGAATTCTGAAGTAACGTCTAATACGCGTTGTAGCCATTACTGTACCATGCTGTATTGTCCTACTACTGGAGAGCTAGCTATAGCATAAATGTTTGCTTGGAATATCAGACACAAATATGTTTCAAGATTCCTGGCACGTACTGATAGGGTAGGTTTAGCATTTTACCATCTTTGTAAACAGACGCGTAGGGGCGAATCAGAAATCAGAAAATCAGAACAAAGGTGTCAAAATTTGAACATTATCGCTTTTCATGGAATTAAACGGTAGTGTATCAATGAAGGTTCCATTGCACCGCCTTATAAACACATCTACGGATTTCTCTAAATTGTTTTTTTTGTACTTGTAGCATGTGTAAATGTTGAGTACTGCTCAACCCGGGGCTAGAGGGCGTGGACGGTAGCATGCATTTTCGCTACCGTCCGTGTACAGGCTGAATCAAATCGAGCCTTCAACACTTTCGTTCTTGTCATGTTGAGCGACCTGTGGAGTTTCCACTTTTTTTCTATTTTCTAACCAGTTTTGTACATTTTCTAATTAAACAAACTTATCGGCATTGAAGTTAAAAGGGACTGAGCACCAAATATGTGTATTTCAAAGTCAGAAACAAAAACCAAACATTCATAGAGGATTTGTAAAACAAAAATGTATTCACGGCAGATGGGAAAAATGGCTCGTCAAGAAATCCGTGACATGTAAGAAATAAAGACCATTAGGTATGCTTTGCTAGTTTTACATGTTTTATATTCTGTAGAATGGTAGTCACTTTTTAAGACAGAATAACACTATATTGTCAAAATTCAGCTAAATATTGAACAAACGTATCAATATGTCACTTAGGCAAATGACACAGAAATCGTTCTGAAACCCGTAACACTTGCTCACAAATCCGTTACCAATGGTCGTCCGAAACCATCTCTTCGTGTGACCGACATCAATAAGCGTCACTTGTTTTACTTTCCATACTTAACTTGATCGGGATTATTTATAATTAATCTAACGTTAAATACAGAAGAATGCGAGGAATATTTTGCGCACTATTTACCACTTTCAATTCTAAAGTTTTGTTTTTCTCACAAGTCCTCTATGGCTGTGTTTTGGGTGCTCTGTGCTTCCGGGAAGTCTACCCTTACCTTTCATATTCTGTAATCGTATTTGTTTGTTTTGTCGTCGTTACCTGTATGTCTCGAACATTGTCTTAATTATTATCTTAACATTTGTGAATATATGTTAATAACCAATAGACATTGGTGTAATGTTGTGTTTAATCAGCGGTCCTTAATCGAAACGTAGCTTTTTATTTGCCAATGTTTTAAAGTTGGCGTAGTACCAAGAACTGACTGTTAGGCTTCAAATTCAAATGGTAAATGCTTGTTTTACATTGTATGTGTCTGATTCAATTTGAGACCAGATTTTTAAGCATTGACATAGGTCTTTGCCTGTTTTGCCTTTATTGTTGTACATTGCATACTACGAATACAATATGTATAACATTTACTTTATACAAGCTTCTCTATTCTATACAATATACATCGAGACACTAAATATAGACCAGACAGCGAAATAACAAGCACATTTGCATTGTTAAAGTAACTTGCGTGGTTCAGGTCAAATGCATTATTTTGCATTTATCTCAGTAGCCTATATTTTCCTGATAAAGCATTTGATTTTTTTTCCATTCGAATGAATATTATATTAATTCTTGTCAGAATTTTTCTAGATAATATCTGAGCGTTCCAAATCTAGATAATGCCCAGAAACGACCAGACAACTCTAGCATTAGAATAAATGATATGGTACGGAAAAGTAAAGAGGTTAATAGCTTAATAGCTTAAAAATATTACCTTCTTCGTATAATTTTTGGTAATCATGTAAATGTCATAAAATAATATACAACAATTATGTCTATTACAGCACCCAAATATTCTGTCATTGTACACGAAATAAATACTGACGTTAATTGAAATGCCATTATATACCGTGTGGTCTAATGATAGTATGACGATTGCGTCCGTCTTGACGTAACTTTTCAGTTTAGACGACTAAATTATGGAACTGGGCTAATATTGCTAAAAAGGGTTGAAACGAAATGAAATAAATTTGTTGGAATGGAGTAACAAAACTGTATTTTTTAAATTTATATTGTTAATATGTACGGTCATTTTTTTCTACAATTAAGAATATTTTCAAACTTGATGCGCTTTAAGAACATTTGTTTCTAAAACACATAAAAGCAGAAAAAAAAAACACCAGTCATCGCATTCGTTTTTATTTTATACGGCATTTTCTTCACCCACTGTTTACGCATTTCTGAAAGTAAAATTGAAAATATTGGGGTGTTATATAAAACATATAGATCTAATAGACAAATTAATATTATAGGGATTTCACGTCTTACAGATTACTTTAAATATATGGTGATACCAGTACTATATAAATATATATAAATGCTACCAACAATGTAATACAGACTTTTACATACATACCAATAGTAAATAATGTAAGAATTTTTATACGTGTTAATATAAGTGCATCATTTGCATTTTTGCATACTGAGAGATCAAACGACCTTAGATATGTCTTATGTCTAATGTAATTTGTTTTCTAAAAATATTTTCCATCAAATCTTAGGCTCATAGACACCAAGATGGGAGAAACTTGTATATCATCAGGAAATTACAATGTATAATTTCCTGACACATCATATTGCTTGGTAGCATCCGTTCCGCCGAAAGTAGGACGTACAATTTGACTTAAATCATTCATATTGGTTAGGCATAGTAGAGTCAGACTAGACTAGCCACTAAACTGATAATAAAGAAGTTGTTTTTCTTTTTCTTTTATTCTGTTAATTAGTGACAATTGCAAGACTGTTTTGGAGATTTTCTCAGAGAAATGAATGTGATATATGATATTGGATATAGGATATAGACTGGTTACATTCACAATTTTGAAAACAAAATTAAAATAATATATATCGTAGTCTACGAGCTAGTCTAAGGTCAGACAGACTGCATTTACGAATACCCCATTACAAATAATTTTCTAAAGTTTCATAAATCAGAAACCTTACAATAAGAAATGTGAGGAGGTATGTGGCTAATATTGTAAACAAACTAGTAACCCAACTCTTAAACAATATATATGAAGATGCAATAATACATTATTAGACTTATACAAGTTAATGAAAATATGGTACATTTATAGAAAAATCGGCACATTTTTAAAACATCAAGTCAATTTGTTTTAAATCAAATCATTTTGAGATACAATGACAAATTGTTTAACATTTGTCGTTGGAAAAAATATTGATAATTTCCTAGTTTAGAGTTGCTGAAAAGGCATAGCAGTTTTGAAAGTACCCTGAAATATTATGATAATTGCTTTAAAATTACTATTTAACCGGCTATTGGACTTTGCAAACATGTTTTGTCTTCTTTCAATTTGTAGGAGATATATGTTCGTCTTAATTATAAATATATATATTATAATAAATATTTTTTATGTTTTATTTAATACGTATTTTGAAATATTAACGACTGTTATGTGCAATGGTCTGTTTGGAATACTGTGGTAGATGAATAACGTAGTTGTAAGTTGCTTAAGTCATTTTAGGTTATGAATTTATAAGGAATTGTTTGGACCTTTTGTTATAATATAAAGTTGAGCTATAGAAGTCAATTGCAAGTCTTTTAAATTTTGATATTTAAGGAAAATAAAATCATCGGTTTTGGTTTATGTACGTATGTCGAAAGAATCCAAATTTCCGTTAAATCAACTTATTATAAGTGAAATACCAAAATATGTCAATTCTGCACAAATCACTTTTACTTAAACAAATAATTTCTCAGTAAACTGATCTTTGAAATCTGCTACTGAACATGTGGTATAGATTACGTATGGATAGTGGGGCCTCCGTGGCCGAGTGGCTAAGGTCGCTGACTTCGAATCACTTGCCTCTCTCGCGGCATTGAATTCTTCATGTGAGGAAGCCATCCTTCTGGCTTACGGAAGGTTGGTGGTTCTACCCAGGTGCCCGCTCGTGATGATATAATGCATGAAAGGGCACCTCCCGCTTAGCTCAGTAGGGAGAGCGTTGGTCTACGGATCGCGGGGTCGCGAGTTCGATACCCGGGCGGGGCGTATGTTCTCCGTGACGATTTGATAAATGACATTGTGTCTGAAATCACTCGTCCTCCACCTTTGATAATTCATGTGGGGAAGTTGGCAGTCACTTGCGGATTACAGGTTTGTACTGGTACAGAATCCAGGAACACTGGTTAGGTTAACTGCCCGCCGTTACATGACTGAAATACTGTTGAAACACGGCGTTAAAACAAACAAAAGCACCTAGAGTCTTCCTCCACCATCAAAGCTACAAACTCGTCATATGATTAATAATTGTGTCGCAGCGACGTGAAACCCAACAAAAACAAAACAAACGTATGGATAGTTAAAATGAAGTAATATATAAAACATGTAGTCACTGACATAAAAAGGAATTATGCATTCAAATACAGTTTATGGCACAACTACATGTATGATATGTATGTAAAACATCTTGTTGTCAATAGTTTAAAAGGAAACAAAGCCTAATTTAATCGATTGAAGTTTAAAAAATAAACAATAAATTATCATAATTATATTGAAGTCTGGAAAATATGTTCACCTTCAGTCAAGCTATCACACTGATATAGAACAATTTGTTTTATATCTTAATAATATTCAAAGTCAAGATGTTATATATGGAATATAAACCCAGACTAATAAACCCAGACTAAATATATGACATATTGTATCATTCCACGCGAACAAAACATTAAGGAATCAGCCAGACACACTTTAAATCTCCATGGAAATGGTTAAAAGTACTTTTACTGACGTGCATATTGCCAGTATCTTTATAAAGTAGATTCGTATTAAGTAATTCAGTGATAATTATGTATTCATTATTAAAGATCATTATCATCACAAATTCCTTCTTTATGATGCGGCTACCACAAATTTTGTTATGGACATAAAATATAATATTTATGTTCGCCCTATTCTTTTCCATTGAGAATTATGACGTTCATTTTGTATGAACAGCAAAAGGAAAGGCGCGAAAGTTACGTCAACTCTGCTTAGTGATAACGTGCCGGGTGTTTTGACGACGACCGCGTATAGTCAGGGAGAACGTTCCTTAGATGACGTCGCAGTTCAGTCTGGTGAAAAGAATGTCCGGGGGGCTGATTTTGATGTTAAATGCAACAAAAAGTGTTCATTTTACAATTTAACCTTGATTACAAGTGGAAAGGAAATATAATGTATATATACAATCTGAAAAGTGGATCCCTCGTAAGCACAGAGAATAAGGCAGACAGTGAAAATTGCAGACTCGGTTTGTTTGAGTCTGTTCATGAGCAGTAATGGAAAATGCAACACTGCAGAATATGACGGATCGGAAAATTAAACATGAATCTTGCCGATTCTATTCTGTCGTTCAGTTCGCATGAACACCGAAAAAAATATTTCATTTCTTGATCAGTAGCGCGATTCATGGATTTGCTGATTCTATTCTGTCGTTCAGTTCGCATGAACACAGAGAAAAAGTTTCGTTTCTTATTTTTACGTTGTATTTCCTTTCCATTCGTAAACTAGGCAAGATTATATAATAAACTGTACACATTTTCTTGCATTTACCATTTAAATCAGCACCCCGGCCATTTTGTTTACCAAACGAACAACTACGATGTCATCTAATGTAGGGATAATACACGTTTTTTTGTGTATTAACGTCTGCAGAAGCCCGCGGGATTGTTTGTGACCGAGACCGAAGGTCGAGGTCACAAACATATCTTAAGGGCTTCTTCAGGCGTTAATACACAAAACAAACGTGTATTGTCGCTATTCTTGTATAAAAAACATAACAGGACGACTGAATGCATTGATTTCATATGTGTTGACTTTACGATTCCGGTACATTTTTAGCTACCATTCGGTTGTTCTTGGAAACGGTAAACATGTTTTAAATATCCATAACCGGGGCACACATAACAACAACACTACTAAAAGCGTGATTTGAAGGTTTGTGAGCATCTTATTTTTATTTTTAGTTATTACAAACGTTACATTACACATAATTTTGCATATATCTTAAAAATTTGATTAACAGGAACTCAATTTTAAGAACAACAACTTAACATTCGAATTATTTTGAGTATAAACACACTTAGAGTACGGATGAGTACGAAGCTAGTGACTAGTTTCCGAGGTTTATTATATGATTTCTGCGAAAAATCAGGTAAAAACAAACCGACTGATACTAACAAAAATCATTAATATAATACCTAAAAACGGGTAATAGCACAAGCTACACGCGATACTTATTTATTCACAGTTATTTACAATAACTGAACAGACGCTTTGTAAAGGGAGTAAACTCTAAGAGAAGCTAGTGCGTACATTGATGGGGGCAGTACGTTTGGGGTTGTAAACAAAAATCATTAATATAATACCTAAAAACGGGTAATAGCACAAATTACACGCGATACTTATTTATTCACAGTTATTTACAATAACTGAACAGACGCTTTGTAAAGGGAGTAAACTCTAAGAGAAGCTAGTGCGTACATTGATGGGGGCAGTACGTTTGGGGTTGTAAACTGATAAAGCTAAACATACTATGGATTACATTGTATCTATCATGCTACAAGAAGAGGTTATTCTGGAAGAAACAAGATGCAGATGCCAAATATCAGTCTGCGCAGATATATACACATACGTCCCTGGCAAAGCATTTAAAAAATAAAAATCATGTATTAACAGCACGTGAATTGCCTTGTTTGCACACGATTTTTCTCCCGTTTATACATGAGCAGATCCAGCGAAAAAAGTAGTTTTTATGCAAGAAAGAACGTTTTCCCTGACTATAAGCGGACGTTGTCAAATCAGCGGCCCGTTATCACTAAGTAGCGTTGACTAACTTTTGCGCCTTTCTTGTTCCTGTTCATACGAAATGAACGTCATAATTTTCAATGGACTAGAATAGGGCGAATGTAAAATTTTCTTAAATGATTGAAGGCGGTCATTCCTATCCTCTTCTATTTCTTCTTCCAATAATGTACATGACTAGATCTTAAGTTATGTTGTATTTTTTGTCTTACCGCACTATGTTGGACCTACCTGAATATTATTGTGTCGTAGCATTTTATGAATGATGTCAGACGGTTCCGTGGACGAGAGGCTAACGTCACTGACTTAGAATCACTTGTACCTCACCGATGCTGGTTCGTCATTATTTGAGAAAGCCATCCAGCTGGCCTACGGAAGGTCGATGGTACTACCAAGGTACCCTCCTGTTATGAAATAGTGCACAGATATTTCCCTGGATTTACGGTTACTTCAAATTAAAATCATGAACTGTATGTTTTCCGAAACTTCAATTAAGGTTTAGCCGTATATCACAAAACAACAGTTTTTTTTAGTAAATAAACAGCATCTTGACACACAACTTATCTGTCCAATGCATGCTTTACTATTCTGTCCCACACAGTTGGATACTAAAATTATTCAAAATGAGTTGTCCCCCTGTAAATAAGAATGCCATTTGTAAAGAAAACGATGTTTTACCTACTTATGTAAAGTTTAAACACTCGCACGATGTTGCAAATGCATCAAAACGAAGACATGCAACAGCTTTTCAAAAATGATGAGTTTTTAAAGCCACTGAACTGTACAGAAGTGTGACCTCTTCATGCAGTCCCTTTCCGGAATTCAATACTTGTAAGCGTAAATTGACAATGGTTTTGTAAAATAATATGAATGTTTTATATGCTGTTAAATTTTCATGTAAAACAATGCTTTCTTTCTATGATTTGATGACGTTTGAACTTTTTTCTCCGAAACATGGACCTATACCTTAAAATGTGAGGATCATTTTGGGTTTTCCATCTATCTATTGTTAAGATCGACCATCGAAGATTTACTATATGATTTTCTTATTAATATGGAAAGGAACTTCATTTTTTTTTGTAGTAAGTGAATGTAAAAATATATAGCGCGATTCTTGGATTTGCCAGAAGTCCCAGTGTGGTTTGTACTCGTGTATTCACAATAATAATAACATTCAATCATTATTTATTGACAATAACACAGTGAATACGGAAATGGAATACTTAACACAAAATAAACTGCCACAGTTCTAAAACTAACAAACAGATTTCCGAGGAAACGGATAACTCATGATAAAGACTGAAATAAGCTGCAAAACGTATAATAATTTAATTTGGGAGAATGACTTTAATATGAAACACTTTCATCACGTGTTGACATTTCAGAAAACGTATATAAAGATATAATTTTTTATTTAAGTACCTTTTCATTCGACATAAAGTTGGTTTCATGTTTAGGTACATTTAACAATATGTTTCTGTTAATGCAATCATGTTGCGCTTTCCCATCTTCAACTGACCTAAGACATTTACAAGATATTTAATGTGTCTTAAAGGGTTTCTCAAATATCAGAAACATCGTTATAACTAGCTGGAAGAATCCGTATAAGAAACCTATTAATATTAAATTTCATTTGCTATAATAATAGATGAGACAGAGCTACCTCTTAACAAACCCGACTGAAGAACGGTTAAATATTTTTCATTAAAACTTCTAAGAAGTTGAAATAGGCTATTGTTTTTGCAGATGATTGCAGATGATTGCAGATAATTACTAATTATTGCATACCTAAAATTATTTTGCATAGTGTTTCAATGGACCTCGATCGTGCAATATTTTTCCATATTGACATGGAACGCTTTCATATCGGACGTGGAATGTTTTCTTAACGTTGTAATGGAAAGAATCGCGTGACGTCAATGGCGTCCACGCACACGTTGCGACAAGTTGACGTAATTTTTGCGGAAAATATTAATGCGCGTCAGTTTGATTTGTTTATTACATTTTCGTAGAAATTCTTTTCGTATTATTCCTGTCTTTCGTTACAGAACGATAATTTAGACATAAATTAATTATTTGTTAGTGGGTATGTAATAAAAAGGTTATCATCTTTGTATGTGGATAAATACTCGGCGATATATGACCATTTGGTGTCGATTCGCTGTAAAACCCAACTCACTCACTCATATACACTCGTTCTTTCGCGGATAATACTGCGCTTCTAAAGTCGGGCAATATTACCGCTGCAGAACTCGTGCATATATCAACATACAATGTTATTAACCTATAATAAGTGTTGTATAACCTTGCCAGAAGCATACTTTTGAAATCAAAAGATATATCACTTATGTTTGAAATTCAAGTTTTTGAAACGCTATTATTTGACCACAACTAGGAGATAGTGTCATATTTTGATTCTTAAGTCCGTCATTACAGCAAGGTTTCTATGCAAAATGTATTTAGAGTCAGATGAGTTACCTTGGCTGGGTTCTCAGCAGGCCAAGTTCGTCTGCAAGAATTGTTTGGCTGTTTACAGATAATTGCTAATACACCACCTATAGTTTACCATCGTCTGCAGCATACACTAAGAATTCCAAAGACGTTTAGCTCGACATTTGTGATTTCAAAAGAGGATTTGAAATGCATCACTCTAACGTCAAGTACATTATAGCTACATATTAAGCACCTTTTCCAGCTTGTATCGGGTTGTATTTGATTATTCTTAAGAGATTGTAATGCTTTTACATCGTGCGAGAAAGCAGTGTAAATCGAAATGAACATGTCTACGCTTGTTTTGAAAGTCTGATGTACCGAAAAGGATTACATAATATATTTCTTTCTGTATTTAGTTACAGTGCTGTCTCAATACGTTGAATCGTTAAAGGATTCAACAGTCCAGTGTTTTACAGAGGTTATCACAACTGATTCCAGTATTAATGTAAAACTACCTTGAAAGAGTTACTGGGTCCATCGTGGGAAAGTTTGAACAGCGAATAATTGCACCAACAAGTAGTACATAAATAGGCTAAGTAACAATTTAAGATTTACAGTTGTCTTACCAATGTATCTGATATTAAAATTTATTGGCACTTTGAAATAGGATGCCCATACAAAAAGTGACAGTTTGTTTATAATAGTGTTCACGCATTTGCATGCTACTTTATCTACATTCCGAAGAATATCCCTTAATGACACGCACCTACCTGGTGGCTCATCTACCGACCCGTAAGAAACAAATTTTGGCTCGGACACTCGACCTCCCTTTCCCGAGGCAAATGCTTTAACCATTAGACCAGGGTACAATTTGTAAATGCGTATTAAAACGCGTTTTATTTGGAAATATCTTGTTATCTGATTGTGTTGCGGATGAATTTACATCGTATTCGCAGTAATTTTTAAAAAAAAAAAAAAGCCCGACAATTTGTTATGAAATAGAACACTGGATAAACACTTTACTAGAGCAAAATTCATACATGCGTTTCTTATCTGTGACATTGTTTGTCATGTTATTATAACTTTTTGGAATTTTAAAACGTCTCTGTGATGTAATAAAATTTCTAAGAATATTATTTGGAACGAACAAACTTGTTGTTTTTATGATTAATCCTCTCTCCCATGGATCTTAATTTGTGCATTCCATTTTTGTCTGCCCATAAAATCTGTCATTGTTTTTTTTTTCGCTTTATCCCCAAGTGTAACTGCCTATCTCCAAGTGTAACTGCCTTTCTCCAAGTGTAACTGCCTATCTCCAAGTGTAACTGCCTTTCTCCAAGTGTAACTGCCTATCTCTTAGTGTAACTGCCTATCTCCAAGTGTAACTGCCTTTCTCCAAGTGTAACTGCCTATCTCCAAGTGTAACTGCCTATCTCCAGGTGTAACTTATCTCCAGGTGTAACTGCCTATCTCCAAGTGTAACTGCCTATCTCCAGGTGTAACTGCCTATCTCCAAGTGTAACTGCCTTTCTCCAAGTGTAACTGCCTTTGCAGTGTTCACTTGGGGTTACATTTCCTTTATTTCTGTTATTACAAATAGTTATGCGGAATACAAATACTATGTATTCTTTAACACCTTGCACATACTTTTAGCTTTTGGTTTTGCCCATTTTATTTAATTCGTTTAATACTACTATATAATGTCAATGCCACGAAGCATTAAATCATAATTCGTTAAATTATTATAATCCATGGTCTTTTTTTACATACTAAGAATAGACTTTTCAAATCATCATTAAAGAGAACCATATGCTAGACTTGCTATAACCGAACATGTTATCTTCGTTAAAGAAAGTTATTATTATAATTGTAAGACAGTATTTAAGCACTCAGTTTACTAAAATGTACTTGTTGTTTGATTTGTTTTGAAGCAACCCGTCTGCTATATCTTTCTAATACAGTTTCTTACTTTGCGATGCACGGCTCTATAGCCGTGTTAAGGGTGCTCTGTGCTTCCGCGAAATCTACCCTTACCTTTTATTTTTTTTACTGTATTCTATACCAAAATTCATTTGGAAGCATTAAATTTAACCAAGCAATATAACAGCAAAATCCATTTGAATCTGTTCATGACAGGTAATGAATGAGCAACAGCCTTCGCGCCCCCAGCATCAGTTAATGCGGAACTGTGTTATAGTAAAATTGGAAGAACAGCGTGATGCCAAAGGACAAAAAATATAACGACACATTTTCTTTATCTATCTACAAGAATAGTCCTCGGTTATTATGTCAAAATATGGACACTCTAAATGGTGTATACTACCGTAACACGTTTTTTTTATATCTATAAAATCATCAGTATGCCTATGCTTTATTTAGAACTGGAAACGTATTATAATTTTCAATATTGTTACATGTTTTTGTCAGCATACATAACGTACAGATGTAGGAGACCCATTGGACCACATGTTTATCAAAAATGAGTTATACAGTATGTCCCTAAAGTATATGTATACAAGTCATAATTATGTTATCTAAATATCCAAACTTCAATAGTTATGACACCAGTATGACTATACTGATTACAGCCTAATAATCACAATACATATTTGGGTTTGACGTGACATTAGTAGCGGAATCACAATATTAATTACAAAATGTACATTAAGTCTTCTATAATTGCAAATTTCTCGTGTGCCGATGTTTAAATTGAATGCTTTCTCATACTCGCTTAAAAAGAAAAAAAAACACACACTCATATTTATATTTTTGGGCTGTTACAGCTTATCTTAAGGTCTGCATTGGGAGAAGCATTAGAACATATGTTTTAGTATTATCATGAATGATAAGATTTCAACTGCGTCAAATTTTTGAAAGCCTGAACTTAATAATGTCTATTATTGACTCTTGTTCCGTTGGATATAATGTGATATTCACTAGAATAAGTCAATACTAAATGTGACGAAAGGTTAAAAGCCGATGCACAGAATATATTCATGACATTTTACAAAAGAAAGAAACGTGAGATTGCGTTTAAATTCAGCACTCAAATAAATGTTCGCATTTGTCAGTTTGGTTAGTTATAGGAGTTTTTAATACATATAAGTTAGCATGACAAGTAAATCGAATCGTTCTGAGCAAAGTCGCTTCAAAATGCTACATTATATAATTTTTACTTTACTGTAAATTGTAAATTTCAATATGAGTATTTTATCATTCATGATTTTCGTCTAATCAGATCTATAAGAACACTCGTTTTAATTCCGCTTGAGGGGCGTGAGAGGTACTGTACTTTCCATTATCTCTCGTGAACAGACCCAATCAAACTAAGTCTGCAATTATTTTGCTTGATTGCATTCAATGCTTCCAAAGGATCTTTTTACAGATTTTATTAACGATAGAACGCTGTCAACTACTGTGTTAAGTTGTCAGTTCCTGAATAATTTCCTTATCGCTACGTTACTTACTATTGTCACAAATACCACGTGGCAATGAAAATCCCATGAAGCGGAAATGATATTCAAATATTAATATCTTATTTTCGAGTTTATTTCTTACTTTATCTCCCAGATGGACCTTAACATTTTAAATATAATCAAAACCATTTTCAAAATTAATATCTCACATCAAATTATGGAGAAAGTCAAACTCTCTCTAAAACTGTTTGTGCTTTATAAGAGAAACTGCTGCATATTAGACTGATCAATAGCATAACTAAAAATTCCATTTGTTAACGCTAATATGAAAAACACGTTAAAAGCTCTCCTAATACTTTTTTCTGTTCACATTAATGCGAATTACATGTGTCGCTTCTAAGCAGCTTAAGCCAAATAATCTGTTTTAGATAACGCTTTTAATGCACTAGTTTACAGAAATAATGCGTATAAATTCATAAAAATGTGTCAACTTTCAGAGTAGAATAAGTGTTACAGGCCTTACTATTTCCGCGATTGTGACAAACATCTGTATTTTACGTCAAGGACAAAGGAGAAATTGTTTTTATTCCATTGACGAATTTACAACGCCGACGGTTGCCCTGTTGTTTAACTAGATGTTTCAAGTTTAATGCGCATGCGCTGTTTGCGTATGATAAAAAGCCGCTCTAATAAAGATAAATATAAGTAAACATACATAAAAGCATCATTCTACTTCAAATTGTATTGCCACAGTTAATTTTTAGACCTTACCAGAGAAGCTGCCTTTGTTCGCAAGCACTTATTTTATATGTCAAAAATACCGTAAGGTTGTGTTATATATTTTTCTCCAACTTGAATAATATTAACTGATTATATACTTTATAGGGAAGCAGCATTTTGTCAATGAAGTTGGCGTTTTCAGTGATATACCAACGCAAAAATTAGTGCGCTTGAACAAATGTAGTACTAGTATTTGGCAAGGTTTTTTTCTTAAACCAAAAATGATCATATCAAACGATATCTGAATTGCAAATAAAATCTATAAGAAGATCCTTCAGAAGTGTGGCGGAAAATTTCTTTTACAATGAAATTGATATTGAAATCAAAATGTCTAAGTTTGTAAAATCAGTATTGTATCAAGGGCTAAGTTACTTTAACTATTCATTATGTATATCAACCTCATGGTTATATTCTAGAACATTCTTATATTCTCAATATAATAAATAAACTCAAGGAAGGAAGCGTGGACAGAAATCATAAACGGTCAATTAATAGCGTAATTATAACAATAGACTTGAATTCCCAAAAATAATGGATCATAATCTAACAGTTAAAACTGTGAATGTAGAACATCCCATCCCTTCCCAAAATTCCCCCGTGTTAAATTTGACCACTGAGGTAAACCTTCTCCCCCTCCCCCACCCACTTCATGTTAAATATATATTGTAGAATTTAAAGCAGTCGATAGAATTAAAGCATTACAACTTTTAAGATGGTAATTATCAATTTGTATACGGGATGAATTGGACATTCGGATACATGTTTAAAAAAATTGGAGTGAGGTTTGTGTTCGCCTTTGTCAAATTTAGCGCTGGGGTAATTGTGTACACCATATAGGATAAATATGTAACCCTGTTGAAATTCGTTAGTTTTTTTAAATTTTTAAACTCGATGAACGGATAACACCATTTTACTATATTTTCAAATCCACATTTGTCCAAAAGAAGTCAATATGGCTAAAGAATGCTTTATTACCTGTTCATTATGAATCACTTATTATCAGTTACAAAGCGCATTAGTAAAAAGCAAGGTAGTTGATGATGTGCAGAGAATTACATACATTTTTCTTTGACCTGCACTGATAATTTGTTATAACACTGACCTATTTCACCAACTTGAAATGCGAAGCTATGTCTTTTTTTGCCACAGGTACAGAGCGCGTGTGCTAAATTTTACCCAATTAATCTATTCCCAGTTAGTTGTCACAGAAAATCTCTAACAACGTAATTGTGAGCCGCTATCGCAATTAATATAGGGAATGTGTAGAATATTTTACATTGGAAAGTTGGCCTGGAAGCAAAATAAAACTAGATTTGTTCGCAAAAAGTAGTATTCGAGCTATTTTTAAGTTACTCATATAAAACGAATAACTTTGCAATTTGTTAGATTAAATTTTGTTGACAAAAACTGTTTGATTGCGAATGACGGACATGCATTCCAGTGCATAATGAACCCCTTTAATGTTGATTAACTGGGGAGATATAGTCCGTCTTATCGGAAGCTAAAGTGCAGATTTAACTTTTACATGTATTAGACTATGGCCATAAATTTGCAAACTATCCACTGTCGTATTTGATGTTCTTACAGATTGTCTGTACTTTTCGGGAATAACCGGATATATCTCAATGTATCAAAGAGGCTATAACAAGACACGCAGAGCGTTTGTCATTTTTCGTTAATGGTATAATGTGAAATAACGTTTCCATGAAAAACTTTGACATAAACAATGGCTTTAAAATATCGAAAATGTTAAGTATTCTTTTGGAAAAGTTGGGTTTTGTCAAGAGTTTTAAATTTCTTCATCCGATACTACAAAAGTAAGCCATTGGTTAAAACTAGCGAGTAAACAGACGGAGTCTGTGGGAAGAAAATATCAAGTCTTAGATATTGCAATTGTTTGACGCGCAGCTAAGATGAGCAATTGACATTGTTATTATATCAGCTAACGTGTACGCTCGCCAGAGGAACACTATCGGGATGAATATTTTACAATATAAACTTCTTGTGCTTATTTCATTATGGAATTTTAAACTGACCTATGGACAGAAAAGGTATGTGAAACAATTTACATGCATCTGATTTTAGAATCATTTTTAATGCTTAGACCCATGGTTTTAAATATATGCCTTTATCTACGAGGGTCATTCAATAAATAATGTAACTTCTTAACTATCTTTAATTATACTGAATAAATCTAAAAGTAATGCATGCCGTCGATGTTTCCTAGGCGATACATGGGAAAAGGTATAATCAGGCTCGGTGGATTAGTATTTTGACTAAGCAAGGCAATAATATGTCAAAACATTAAATCGCGCTTTCTTTAAAAAAAAAAAGAGAAGAAATTCCCTCACAAGGTGACAATCATTTTAGAGATGTTGCTATGGAATTATTAATGACTAGAAGTTCATCATAATATCATGTAAAATTAATTTATCTATTTAACACCTTAATAATCTAATCAAGGCCATAAATGGGAAACCAACTGTAAACTGCAAATGGAACCATAAGATGAGAATTATTCAAGAATATCATCACGCGTTTAATCATAATATATATCTGAAAGTTATTGCAATGATTGCCTTATATATCGAATGACCCTCTTTTATAGCTGTCGCATTGTTGTGAAAAAGTGATCTGTATATGTAAATGTACTTTATCCAAATGTTCACTTACATGGTTTTGTTCGTTCTTATCAATGTGTAAATTAAACACAGATACTTCCTATTATATAGACAGGAAGCTTAACTTCGTTTTTTTGCCAAAGACTAAGTAAAACATCTTTAGATAAACTGAACTGCTGATTTATACTGAACGAATGTTTGCTTTGAAAACTAAGGCGACATGGAGATAATAATTTGAAACGTGCATAGAGTATAATGATTATAATAAAAAACCTTTTATGAATAAAGAATCCGATATTACTCCAAGTCATCCTCATATATAATAATAAAAACTGAAAGCTCTTATATACAATGATAGAAACTGAAAGCCTATGTATGTTGTAGAATATTAGAAAAAATAATGATAATATTATCAGTAAAACTGGAAGCTGTTGTTTAAGTGTAAGTCATACTTTTGCTCTGATATTACAATTAACTTTTTTAATAGTTTGTTTGTTACTGAGAAAAGTCTAAGTACGTTTATGTCATCAGAAAGTACCTGTAAGCCCTTGGGGATGATGCCTAGTGTTGTGTCTGCTGCTTATTGTGGGCGCGTATTAAGTGTAAAGAAGGAATAATAAACTTGGCAAAGTAGCCGATTTCCTCTTGATAAACTTGATACACAAATGTGACATAAAAGTATTGAAAAGTACATTGGGTTGAAATAAAGTAGATGTGTCGTATCAGTAATGCTATCAGAAAATATCTGGTGTTCAATTCTTATGACATGACTTTTTCTTTTTCAAAATTGTGTTGCAACTGGGAATTATATACCTGTTAAAAATATAAAAGCATGATTGTTTTTTGGATGTAATTGCAGTCAGTGTATTGAAGCCTTTTTGCTTTATTTTATTTTGATATTTAGGAAAACCTAGAACTAGATGAAAATGTCATATATGAAAGTATTAACAATTACTACGAAGTACCTATGCATTGGTGTGAATGCCAGTCGAGTGATTGTTATATTACTCATACGTTACAAAATGGTAGTTTCTAAATCTGGTCACCATTTGTTTTAGATTTGAGTGGTTCAGTCATGGTATGATAATGTACAATTTGAATAGCCGCATATTCTGTTAGACCGCACACTTTTACTACAAAATAAGATTCTTTTACTACAGAAGCTTCAAGTCCCCAATGATACCCGTGCGAAATCAATATGACACGCTCTTATAGAATAGCACTTAAAACTGAGTAGGTTTTCACATAATATGTTTATATCACAAATGTCTAATCATGATGGAACATCCATTAAATACTCATCAGACTGATCGCTGTTTCAGAATTATCATAGTATAATATTAATTGCTTTACATTGTTTTGTAACTGCCGCTTTGGAGAAATTATTTGTTTCGTATTGCAAACAACTTACGTATGGCAGAACATTAATGCCAGGTGTATATCGTTTGTTTACTCGACATTTCGAGTTACTGATAGAATTTGTAAAACACATTTGTAAAAGTGAACATTTCGAGTAATACGTATTCCAAAATTACGGGTATTTCACTCTTTAAACGAAATGTCGAGAAAATATCTTCTTATTTCCACTTACTTACTCCAAATGTTTAGTTTTATATTGCAACTAAATGTACCTGGCACTAAACCTATTCCGCACTAAATCATGAGATATTCTTATAATAAAATGTTCGCAGTATTTTGCAAGGTCTATTTCTTGAAGAGTTAAAATACCTAGCTCGGCTCATATGTGTTTACTCCAAAAAGCAATTTGATAATCCTTGATAATCATACTTATTTAGCTTACGTTTCTAACGACAACTCATTTAAAATTTTCAGTTATATTTCATACAATATGTAAAATAATGTACATATCTTTACAGGCAACCATGCCCAAACAAAAAGTATTTACGTGTTAAAGTGCACTGTTGTTGGTGCAAATCTAAAAAAAAAGAACATTGATATTACAGCATTCCCATTGAATGTTTTAACATCAAAGTGTTACATAAGATAAATAAGTCTGACTTAATGAAAGAAAACGACAATTTGCGAAGAATGTATTGCGTGTGCCGCTGTTCTAAGCAGATTATCTCGAAGATTTATTACAAACCACGCAATACTGACATTTATAATACGATTTAAAATTTGTTTGATAAAATGTCATTCTGAACTTTACGAACCGTTTATTTTTTTTCTCAACCGTTATTTTTCTCAGAATGATGGAATCGTCTGACGTCTTTAATTAGAAGGGGTAGTCTACCTTATTAATTACATATATAGCTATTCGTCTTTACAAAATTACTTGTATTATTTTTTTTTTTGATTCCATGCCCTAGGTGATACTTGGTAATAATCGGACCTGAATAAAAACGTTTGATGTAGCTGGAATATTTCTGGGTCAACAAGCGTAAAATAAGATTAATAACAAAACTTTCATTGCCGGACTAAAAGACAATTTCTGTAGAATATCTTGCGGGTGCCGCTGTACTAAGCAGATTATCTCGAGGATAGAGGGTGTGGACAGTAGCATGCATTTCAACTACCGTCCATGAACAGGCTCAATCAAACCGAGCCTGCAACATTTTCGTTTTTTGTCGGGTTGAACGACCTGTAGAGTTTCCATCTTTTCTATTTTATAGTTCTCTTTTATATAACGTAAAAATGACATTTATAATACGGTGATAAAAATGTCATTCTGGACTTTACGAACGGTTTATTTTTCCCAAACGAACTGTTTATTTCCCTTCTCACAAGAGTGGAATCTCTTGCCTTATTTAATTAAGAGGGGAAGATCTAGACAGTGCAGTAAAAACTAGATTCATCATTTTTGATCTTATTAAGCTTGAATATTTCTAGGTCATCAGAAAAAAGTTCACATGCACTTTCTAATTATACCGGATTTTATCTACAAAGAAATTATCCAACATTAATGAAATAAACTCATCAATAAAAAATTATTATTATATATCATTTCCGACAAAATGAGGCGGCTTCGAAACAAGTACATATTTACGCATATGCAGTGGTCGACACGTGTCGTTTGCTAAAAGGACATTTTTATTATGAGGTGCTTTTCTTATACACTGTCTGTTTTCGTGATAACACAGGATATGCCATTGTGATTTATCGTGTATTCATCTAAGGGAACACTTAACCTGTGATGGAATATTGAGTTTTCTCTTATATCAGCTGATATGCTGCCTTATATATGAATATACGTTTGCGTTCGGTATAACAATGTCATTTAATAGAATGGGCAGTGTTACAAAAGTGTGATATTATTTTCTCATTTATTTCTACGTCTTTGCACGTTTTTGGGTCTATAGCAGCAAAGCAATCACTTGGAGAGGATAATTACAAACACACTCTTGTACAATTACATGCAATTTTATCTGTTCAGTTGCTTTACGGTGTTTTAGTTCGAATCGTGTTATTTAAATTACCTTTATCCTATAATATTTGGAACGTAAGTTTTGCAACCGAATAAAAAAATTTAATTTTAAAATAATTGTTTCATTATTTTATCTGCGTACCATCACAAGGAAATTAGCTTTTCGCAGTAAGCCGATAGTATCTCAATTAAAATGACATATCCTTATGGCTGGTGCTAAATAACGTTATTTATTATTATTATTATTATACCAGATTTATATAGCGCCCTTTTCATGATCAATTTCACGTTCAAAGGCGCTTTACATAGTTCATATTTCAACACGAAAGACAGACTGCACTGGTCGTAAGAATAAGAAATCTCTTCGAACGAAGGTTTCTCCTTCAACAGATCCTGAACTCATCAGTGTTATCGGACCCGTATTACAGTGAGTGTTCATTATATTTCCCCTTCATTCGTACTTGAGAGTTTGAAAGGAATACTTCTTTATTTAAAAGGTGGACTGAGATGTTTGATTGCGATATTTGTTTGAAAAATTTGCACGAAAGGATAATATGTTACGCCACAGAAAAGCTGCGCATTCTGACTCGAACTCTGATGATGGATCCATGTCAGGTATTTCTAACAAAGAAGACATTTTTGGACCAGTTGGAAACGATTATGATCAGGGTGATGATACCTCTATGAAACCAGAGGAGGAGTCTATGGAAATTGATCCCTTGGACGAAGTTGTTGAAGAGGCGTTTTCAAAATGCCAGTGGCAGTATGATTCTAAAGTCGCTGAACTTTTAAAAGAAGATTTAGAAATCACCGAAAATGATGCAAAAGAAACAGTTTTTCAGGACATGAAAAGTACATACAGAAAAGCCCTTAGGAATGCATTTGGCAAGAAGCTACTTTGGTTCAACGCCATGAAAAAAGATGCCCTTTATAAAGCTATAAAGGACACCATAAATCAGCTTATTGAAACAGAAGGTTATGAGAGTGATGAGGCACTAAAGAACGCAATCCTTAAGAGGAGATTTCTGTTTGAGAAAATTCTTCGCACTTTCAATATACCTCAGCTGGATGAAGAAGACGACTTAGATTCGGAGGAAGATTCTGAGACAGGAGAAAAGCAGATTTAGAGAAGTGAAGCATGGAGCAATGAACTGTGTACAGGATATCATATTGTAACTGTAACTGTTTACTCAAAAAGTGCACTTTCAATAATATTGGCTGACATATAAATCTAAATTAAATACAATGCACATTGAGATGATTACAACCGAAAGAAAAGAAGGTGAAAATAATTGTTGGAAATAAAATATTTATCAATCAGAGTTGTTCGTGATTTTTTATACTCGAAATTAAGTTTAAACACTAAAACCTTTGAAATATGCTAGTTTTGGCATTTATGGAACCTCCGGAGTCCATTAAACTGGTCTGCGACTGTTTCTGATACACTCGCAGACTTTCAGGAATCTTGGTACCAGCCGAGTTAAGCCTAGTTTTGGCATTTAGGGACCCTCCCGAGTCCATTGCACTGGTCTGCGACTGTTTCTGGCACACTCTCAGACTTTCAGGAATCTTGGTGCTACACTCGCAGACGTTCATGCACTGGTCTGCGACTGTTTCTGGCACACTCGCAGACTTTCAGGAATCTTGGTGCTACACTCGCAGACTTTCAGGAATCTTGGTGCCTCAAAGGGCAAATCTTCGGGACCCGTAAATCCCTCCCCCTCCCACCCCCTCCCAGCCCACACACACACACCCCAGTTTTATACTACTCAAAGGTCTTATATCGCCGTGAAAGAAAACAACAGCTGGAAACGTACATTGAAAAACACCGCTTTATGTCATCAATTTAACCACGTGTATAGTGATGTTGTCTCAATGCAAACATGTTACAATCAAATATCCATAAACAAAGCTATCTATTTAACAAATTTTCATTTTCCGCTTTAGGTGTTCTTTTAAATATATTTCAGTTCATGCCTGTCCATATCTCTTCAATAAAACTAGGTCATACTCATATAGCAGTTACATACCAGCAATGGATTATTAATGCAATACCGCATAATACGTATTTATAAAAGACTGATAATTTTGGACAATATGTAGAACATGCAACGTGATACCGGTTTTTATTTAGAAATCTTCTGGTATTTGTAAAATAAAGTTCAGCATTTTTTTTCTATAAAATAATGCATTTATTATTCCAAACTAATTATGCCCCCCTTCGAAGAAGTGGGGTATATTGTTTTGCAGATGTCGGTCGGTCGGTCTGTCGGTCGGTCGGTCGGAATGTAGACAAATCCGTTTCCGGATGATAACTCAAGAATGCTTGGGCCTAGGATCATGAAAGTAGATAGGGAGGTTGGTCATCACCAGCAGATGACCCCTATTGATTTTGAGGTCTGTATGTCAAAGGTCAAGGTCACAGTGACCCTGAATAGTAAAACGGTTTCTGGATGATAACTCAAGAACGCTTGGGCCTAGGATCATGAAAGTTGATGGGGAGGTTGATCATGACCAGCAGATGACCCCTATTGATTTTGAGGTCAATATGTTAAAGGTCAAGGTCACAGTGACCCTGAACAGTTAAACGGTTTCCGGATGATAACTCAAGAACGCATAGGCCTAGGGTCACGAAAGTTGATAGGGAGGTTGGTCATGACCAGCAGATGATCCCTATTGATTTCGAGGTCAGTATGTCAAAGGTCAAGGTCACATTGACCAGGAACAGTAAAATGGTTTCCGGGCAATAACTCAAGAATGCTTGGGCCTGGTGTCAGGAAAATTGATAATTAGGTTGGTCATGATCAGCAGATGACCCCTATTGATTTTGAGGTCATTAGGTCAAAGGTCAAGGTCACATTGGCCAGGAACAGTTAAAACGGTTTCTGATCTTCTTGTCTAAAACCACAGAGCCTAGGGCTTTGATATTTAGTGTGAAGCATCATCTAGTAGTCCTCTACCAAGATGATTCAAATTGGGGTCTAATATGGCCCCGCCCCAGGGGTCACATGGTTTATATAGACTTATATAGGGAAAAACTTTGAAAAACCTCTTGTCCAAGACCACAGGGCCTAGGGCTTTGATATTTGTTTGTGACATCATCTAGTGGACTTCTACTAAGATTGTTCAAATTATACCCCTAGGGTCAAATATGGCCCCGCCCCGGGGGTCACATGGTTTACATAGACTTATATAGGGATAAACTTTGAAAATCTTCTTGTTCAAACCACAAAGACTAGGGCTTTGATATTTGTAATGTAGCATCATCTAGTGATTCTCTACCAAGTTTGTTCAAATTATCCCCCTAGGGTCAAATATGGCCCCGCCATGGGGGTCACATGGTTCATATAGACTTATATAGGGAAAAGTTTTTAAAGTCTTCTTGTCAATAACCTACAACATTTAAATTTTGACCACATGTATGGTTTGAGTTGCAAGATGAACCTTGACATGAGTTGACCTTGACCTTCACCTAGTGACCTACTTTCACATTTCTGTAGCTACAGCCTTCAAATTTGGACCACATGCATAGTTTTGTGCACTGAAAAAATTTTGACCTGGACATTGACCTAGTGACCTACTTTCATGTTTTTGAAGGTACAGGCTTCAAATTTGGACCACATGCATAGTTTTGTGTCAGATTAAACCAGAATGGTAGAACTTTTGTTTACAGAGAGGATATAATTTCTGTTCCTTGTGCAATTACTAAATGCATCAAGGGGGGCATTTCGTGTTCGACGAGCTCTTGTTATAGTAAATTTTCACTCTGCGTGCTCTCATTATTGTAGCCGCTAAAATAGCTACATTTTGTATATCCTAAAGACGGCCAGCACATATTTATGCACTCTCGACAGGCATATATATGTTTTTGACAACACAGGAAATGACGTCACTCGACCTTCGGCTATTTCCGGAAGTAAAGAAAATGAAAGTAGAAATGCTAAACTTGAAAACGAAAGCCGTATTTTGATTCGCAAATAGTCAGGGGTCACGCGCAGGGGTCACCCCGTCTAAATGTATGTGCGTGGACTTTTTTTTTTTTTTTTTTTTTTTGCTATTGGGGAGTCAATTTTCAGCACTTTCTAACGAATTGAAATTACCTGGGCTTTAGTACGGCATGTCAGCTTTTCATCTACGAAAAGATATTTGAGCTCGGGATAAACACAAATCCCACAGGGGTCCGTAATGGACCAATGGTACATTGATAATTTTGGAACTTCATTAAATCGCTCAAAAGGTCGTATTTGATGTTGTCTGAGAGAGCCAGTATATGCCTCGGGTGTAAGATATAACCGTATTTGAGAGCTGCAGACCTAGACATTTCAGAAATATTTTCAAAATAAATTTCGTGTAATAAATGTTGATTCTACGGAAGCGTGAAAGGGCCATCAGACGCTAATACGTTTTATTACGTTAAGGCTGCGGAAAGGATATAGTGTAAAAGAGACATAATTACTAAGAACAATTCAGGAGAAAAAAATCTATCTGATGCTCGGAAATTGCACCGGAAACAGAGGTCTTCGGAACAGCTTAACACGGTCACTGAATACAGACAAAACATTAAAGAAGCTAAAGATACTTTCTCATTTTGGACTACTTCGAATGGAAATGTTAAGACCTCTTGGCGTCATTTTTTTCAGTGCCTATCCTGTATATGTGTCTGTGGTATATTTAAATAACAAAACAGCAGACTGAATGTGCTACTACAGCAAGCAAAGGGTGTGCATTACGCACGAAATAGAGCATATGTAAATTAAATAATCATTATGGAAACATCTTGTGGTCAGACAATGCTTCAACTAACAAACGTCTGCACGTTACATTTAAACTGAAGATATGCAAGTGAACTGGTGGAATTCGGGCCAATTTGTTAGACAGGCAATGTCTTTAAAACAAGATGGACGGCGCAAATGAACTACAGATAATCTCGAGGAAAGCTGTAATAAAGATTAAGCATATATTCATTAGACAGAATGTGCAGGCACTCATTAGTAGCTTAACTTCGTTTTAGCCAAAGAATAAGTAAACAATCTTTAGATATCTAACACATCTATACTGAACTGCAGATTTATGCTTTGAAAACTAAGGCGACATGGGGCGTGCATTGTGTATAATGAGTGACTTTGGTGAGTTTCAAATTGTCTCCCTTATTGGATTATGTCCAAGATAATAAAATTGTTAGTAGGTCCCATCATTTGGAATCCTCTGACTTTATCGCTGTTTTGCCTATGAGATATCTCAGTTCTAAGGTATGAGATATCTTGCAGTTTTGTTAAATTAAATGTCTGAAATGTCAAAATCAGACACTTGAGTGTTTATAGAAGATGTAGGTGAGGGCATTTTAAAATCAACAGTCATGATGATCAATATCTTAGCTTCATTTACGCCATATATTTTTACAAATAACATAGCGATAACAACAGAGTAATCCAAATGAAAGTACCTACTTACATTAATAGAGTATGAAAGGGAGATAACTGGCCAAAGTCTAGCTCCCATTATAATAACGTTTTATGAATAAAGCATCCGATGTTACTCCAAGTCATCCTCATGTGTAATAATAAAAACTGAAAGCTCTCATATACAATAATAGAAACTGAAAGCTTATGTATGTTATAGAATATTAGAACAGTTAATGATAATATTATCTATAAAGTTGGGAGCGGTTGTTTAAGCGTATGTCATATTTGTGCTCTGATATGCAAATTAACTTTTATAACTATTTGTTTGTCACTGACAAAAATTCAGTCTGTTTATATCACCAGAAAGTAGTTGTGAGCCCCTGGGGTGATGCCTAGTTTTGTTTCTGCTGCGTCTTGCGAGCGAGTATCAAAAGTGCAAAGACAGAATAATAAACTTGGCTTAGCGGATTTCCTCTTGATAAACTTGATACACAAAGGTAACATAAAAATATTGGAAAGTACAATGGGTTGAAATAAAAGTCGATTTGTCGTAACATTTTATTAAATGCCATCTGAAAATGGGCTTTTCTTTTTAAAAGTTGTGTTGAAACTGGGAATGATACAATACCCTCGAAATATATAAAATAAATGAATTGTTTTCTGAATGTAATTGCAGTGTATTGAAGCCTTTTCGCGATATTTTATTTCGATATTTAGAATAAATACCCTAAAACTGAATGAAAAATGACATATTTAAAAGTATTAATAATTACTACAAAGTACCTATGTATTGGTGTTAATGCAAATCGAATGCTGTTTTAGATGAGCTCGCGTCCCTGTGGTTGTTATATTCCTCACACGTTACAAAATGGAAATTTCTAACTCTAGTCACCATTTGTTTAAGATTTGAGTGGTTCAGTCACGGTATGATGTCAGTAGCCCCATATTCTGTATTATTACATACTCGTTTCAATTCCCCGTTAAGTTACACTGGTACCGGAAACGTCAATATTTTTCCATACACTGACGCCTGAATTTCATATCGGGTGCGTGACGTAATTCAGTGTGTGTTGTTGCATTTTTGTTTTCTATTTAGTTCAGAATTGTCAATCCTATTCAGGCTATTGAACTTATTTATGATATTTACATAATATTTATACGTGTAGATGCGTATGTAATAAAAAGGTTATTATCTCTGTATCGGGAAATATGCACTAGTTCTTCAGCGGAAGAATATTGCGCTCCTAAAGTCGCGCAATATTTCCGCAGAAGAACTCGTGCATATTTCCCGATACAAAGCTAATAACCTATAAATATCGCACATTTGTACTAAAAATAATAAATAAGATCATTTTACTGCATCCTCTATGGTACCCGTGCGAAATCAATATGACAAGCACTTATAGAAAAGCACTTAAAGCTGATATTAGCTTTTCACATAATATGTTTATATCACCAATGTCAAATCATGATGGCACATCCATTAAATAACTCACCAGGCTGATCTCTGTGTCAGATTTGCCATAGAATAATATAACTTGCTGTGATAACTGTTTTGTACTTGCCGCTTTGGAGAAAGTATTTGTTTCATTTTAAAAACAATTGATGTTTGACAGAACATTAGTCTCAGGTGTATATCGTTTATTTACTCGACATTTTGAGTTCGTAAGTCAACATTTCGAGTTACGTTTTCCGAAATTACGGGTCTTTCACTCTTTATACGGAATGTCGAGCAAATATCTTCTTATTTCCACATACTTACTGGAAATTGTTACTTACATGTTGTAAATAAAATGTACCGGGCACTAAACCTGTTCCGTACTAACGCATGACATATTCTTATAATAAAATGTTCGCAGTATTTAAAATTCTATAATTCCTTGAAGAGTTAAATTATCTAGCTCGGCTGTTGTGTTTACGCCGCAAAGTATTTTTAATAATTCTTGATAAATATACTCGTACACCTGTTAATAGGCAACTACGCTCAAACATTTACGTATTAAGGTGCACTGTTCGTGCAAGTCTAGAAAACAGAATGCATAAAAAAACATCACGGATGAAGCATTTCCATCGAATGTATTAACAACAAAGTGTAAAATAAGATTAATAACAAAACATTTACTGTCGGACTTGATGAAAAACAGAAGACTATTTCTGAAGAATGTCTAGCGTGTGCCGCTGTTCTAAGGAGATTATCTCGATGATTTATTATAAACCACGTACTATTCTTTTTCTTTATTCAAAGTAATACTGACATTTGTAATACGGTTTAAAATTTAAAATGTCATTTTGAACTTTAAGAACCGTTTATTTTTTTTCTCAAATTGACAGTTGATTTATTTCAACCGTTATTGTTTTCAGAAGGATGGAATCGTCTGTCGTCTTTAATTAAGAGGGGTAGCCTGTCTTATCTGCCTTCTTTATATGGTACAGTTACATCTATAGTTTTTCGTCTTAAAAAATTATTTTCAATGTTTGTTAGTTTGCATGCCCTAGGTGATACTTGGCAATAAACGGATCTGATGCATTAAAAACTAAAAACTAGATCATTGAGTATATCAACACCAAAGCGTAAAATAAGATTAATAACTTAAAAACTTAATGAAAGGAAAAGACAATTTCTGTAGAATGGCTTGCGTGTGCCGCTGTACCAAGCAGATTATCTCGAGGATTTATAGTTCTTTTTTGTATAACGTAATACTGACATTTATAATAAGATGATAAAAATGTCATTCTGGACTTTTATTTGTGAAATGTTTATTTCTCTCAAAAGAATGAAATCGTCGGTTAAAGAGAATTCCTATAGTTTTTTTCCTTTCATCGAATTTAGCTGAAAACAATGAACAAATAAAAACAATGGGTCACCAGGCTTGTTTTTGTGAAAAATTGTTTTGAACATACCCACTGTTGCTGAAACTGCCAGCGATTTTTCAACATTTTCAACATTTTCTGCTTTTTTATAAATACCAACCAAATATACGTCAAGACAGCACAATAAAGTTTATTCTTTTTACAGATTTTATTATATACTTATTTGATTTCATAGTCATATTTGTAATACTATATCCTTACAATAATGGGCACAAATAAAAAAAAAAATTCTTGTTTCCTATTCACTTTTATGAACTTTTTCCAATGAAAAATACCCATAGTGAAGAATCCTTTTTTTTTAAATTTTGAAAAAACTGTTTCATAGAATGTTTTTCCTTTTTTTCTTGTGTATGAATAATTGTATTGTGAGCATAAAAATGGCTGAAATGTACGGCTAAATTTTAATTTAAGACCGCTTGAATACAACACCTGTTCGGACGAAAAATGGCGCGAACCTGACCAAATTGATTACATGTATATCTGCTGGAAGTTAAAAAAAGTTTAGAAAATTCTTAATTCTTTCTATAATTGAATGCTGAATAATCTGAAAGGTGATATTGTCTTTATCAGTACTAAGTCAATTGTCTTACATTATGAACGACACTGTCTTTGTACTAAAATGTGATGTTAAAACACACCACAAAAATGGCAAGATACCTGTCAGGCAGGGTACTTGTCAATACAACATAAACCAGTATCAACATTTGATTACTGATAAAACTTATCAAAAATGTTATTTCATTCAAGATTTTTCATAATTAAGATTGTCTGTCACATGTTTCGACAAATGTTGACTTCACTTCAGTTTTCCATAGAAAGTGTCGGCTGCGCAGAAAGATGCGCATAAAAAACTATAGGAATTCCCTTTAAGAAGGGTTTTCAGTCCATACTTCTATATCTTGTCTAGTTTTTCTTTATATGGTGCAGTTACGTCGATAGATGTTCGTCTTTACAAAATTATTTGCATCGTTTCCTGGTTTCCAAGCCCTAGGTGGTACTTGGCAAAGAACGCACCTGATGCATTAAAAACTAAATAAAAAATCTTTGATTTAATTAAGCTTTAATACTTCTAGGTTATCAGAAAAACAAGTTCACATACATGTAGTAATACTGGCTAAACTATCAAACATTAATAAAATATAATTATCAGCCAATTATTATTACGATATAGTACTTCCAAACAAATAAGACGGCTTCGAAACATGTACATATTTATGCAACTGCAATTGTCGAATGAAGACACGTGTGTCGTTTACTAAAATGACAGTTTTAGTAATGGATTGTACTTTGCCTGTGCTTTTCTTGTAAACTGTCTGTTTTCGTGATAACAAAGGATATATCATCGTGATTTATCGCGTAATTATCTAACCTGTGGACTCTATCACAAGATTTCTGTTACTAGAATGCATTTATGTACTACGGCATAACAATGTCATTTGACAGATTGAGTATTGTTATAAAAGGTACTCATTTATTTCACTAACCCATCAAACTGCGTGTTTGCGCGTTTTTCTGTCTAGAGTAGCATAGCAGTAATTTGGAAAGGATAATTACAAAAACACTCTTGCGCAGTTACAATGTACATTGTCAATATGGCATTTTGTCTGTTCAGTTGCTTTATGTTGTATACCTAAGAATGCTGTTATTCAAATTTCCTTTACCTTATAATTATATTAAGATAGGTGGGCCGGTGGTCTAGCGGTAACACGCTTGATTGTCAATACAGAAGTCCTGGTCCAGGCACTGGAAATGTCTGAGATGCTCTTACGTGTCTCCCGCCTAATGTAGAGGCCTGTACTGGTTCTTCCCAGGAAAGACGGCTTTGCGTGTATCGGTGCTATACACCGGGCACGTTAATGAACCAGACTGTCTATTCGCAAAGAGCTAGGTTAAGTTAGCAGGACAAGTCTGTATCTAAAATGGATTTCTCTCTATCTGTTCTGGGGGCATTATCTCACTCTGTCCCTCTGGTCAGATCGTTCTGTGTCTGTACTAGAAGAGGATGAATTTTGCGTCCTGTGTGGCTGCGTTTGCTATAGGTAAAGCGCCCTTGAACGTGTTTATCATGAAAAGGGCGCTATATAAATCTGGTGCAATAAAAATAATAATAATAATATAAGAACTTAAGATTTCCATCTGATTAAGAAAGTTTGATTATAATAATAATTGTTTTATTTATTTATCTGCGTACATCACAAGAAAGCTAGCTTTTCACAGTAAGTATTTAAATTGATATGTTCACATAAACATGAGCGTGTAGTCATGTCAAGCATTTCAATGAACGTAATCAATATATTACAAGTAAACTTCTTCAGCAAGGCTGCCGTTATTACAAATTGCGTAAATATTTTGCTAAACTTTACTATCGTAATTCTGATTTAGTTTTAAAATTCAATAGTAATTTAAAGACACTTCTACAAGAAGGTATTTCTAAACCCGTTTTTTATGGGGATGTGGTCTACAACTGTCCCGTGTCTTTGGAACATGGTGGGGGTAAGAGTGAGGTTGGGTTCGCACCATAAACCGGTTTAAGCTCCCCAGTGGTGTTTTTGCCACTGACCGTTCCAAGGCGGTGCCCCACTGTGTTCCTTTGTTTGTTCGTTTTGTCCTGGTGTGTTGGCTTTGTGTGTGTGCGCGTGTATGTGTATGTGTGTTTGTTTGTGGTGTGCGCATCTGCGTGCTGTGGGTTTCGTTTTGGGGAGGCTGCATTTTTGGTACGTGGCATTCCCTGTTTGATATTTGTCTTTGTTTTTTATCAGGTGATGTTCAAAATAGACCAAGGACCATACGAAGACCTTTGAAAACGGCAAGCAATTGTATTGCTCGCTGATGATTTTGTATATACCGTGATAAATGAACAACAAGTCTTCTGTGGCGTTTCATTCATAGACACTGTACAGCTTGTACAGTTTCCAAAATGAGTGCTTTTTATTTCTTAATTGGACGTCTGACATGCTCTATAGATGGACCCGTTTCATTCGTAAAAAGTTGAAAGCTTGAAAGTCAGAGTGCTGTTTGTACCCATTGCTGTTCTTAAAGCAGTTTTCTTTCTATACTCTTGTGCGTTTTAATGTCATCTTTCAAGCAAGCAATAAATGTATCAGGAGACTTGAGAAGTTGACATGAACAAGTACGCTTCATACACAACATATTATAACTGAGGTAGACAAATGAATCAGTTTCAGAAACTTAAAGAACATGAAAGCACTATTGCATTAATTACTTTTATAGAATTAAAATGACTTATAATTTGAAAGATTGTAACGGTGTCTTTTCAATCATGATTCTTAAAATGATTTAAAATACAGACCTACTAATTATACATGATGGAATGAAAACAAACCGTGTTATATTAGGAATGTTTTAGAACATTTCTAACCTGTATTCTACTCAAACTAAGATAAATATCTTGTTTAGTTTGTTTAGTGTTCGGGTTTAACGTCTTTCTCAACAATTTTTCAGTCATATGAACGACGGATCTTGTTTAGTAAAATGCATGTTGTCTTACATGTTCTTTCTTAATACAAGCATATCACACTCCATTATCCAAAAACAAAGATAACAAATGAGTTTTTTATCTATTTATTTTACAGATACACCGAAATTTTCATGCTTCGTTATATGTGTTCTTATACATGCATTTCAGTTCATGTCTAACTTTCATTTGAAATATGTTGTACATGAAACTAGGCCTTACTTGAATAGCAATTGTAGGCCAAAAATGGATGTTTAATGCTAAAAACAAACATGCCAAGTTATTTTTATCTAGTTTTCCTATTCTATTTATAGATGCACTGAAATATTTATTTTCCGTATAGGTTTAAATAAGTTCATTCAAATTCATAATACATTTATCGCATGTTTGTCATCGTGGGAGTGGAAAAAGCCTTGTCGTATGTTTTGTATTACAATAATTTAATAACATTTTGATGCTGACCTCGTCTCAAGTGTAGGAGACGTTGGTCGAGTTTACTTTTTGTATACTAGGAAAAGAAAAAAAGAATATTCTATGGTTCGTGAGTAAAAGTTAACGGATGGTAGATTTATCTATATATGTATGTGTCTTTCCATACTGAGATTATTAAGTCCCTTGTTTATCAAAATAATAAAATTCTCGACAGAGCCTCGCATTTTATTACTTTCATCAACGAGTTTAATAAACGCGACATTCATATATTGTCTTCTATATATTTAAGGTAAGTACACTCTTATTAAGTTTGTTGTAATTACAAAAATGATTTGTCAAACATTCCCGTTAAAATTGCAATATTATTTTTAAAAACAACAACATAATAACGTCACTGTTAACCAGAAAAAATTCTATCTCATGCTCCTAATTAACCTCACGAACAGCGGTCTTTCTGAAATACCGAATACAGAAGCTAAAATGTTTTCTATTCACTGACTCATTTTTTATTACATTGTGAACAGCTTCGAACGGAAATGTTCAGAGATTAAAACATCTCCCTCTTGGCGACAATTCTTCAGTGCCTATCCTGTATATGTGTCTGTGATTTATGTAAATAACAAAACAACAGACTGAATGTCATATTTCAGCACGCTTAGGGTGTGCATAACGCACGAAATAACTTCATATGTGAATAGGATAATCATTATGGAAATACCTTGTGGTAAAAAAATACTTCAGCTAATGAATGTCTGCACGTGATAGTTAAGTAAAGACATACAAGTGAACTGGTGGAATTCGGGCCGAAAAACTGTAACAAATTTGTAGCGTTACTGTTGTTTATTTTATTGCATTATTTCATGTATCTATATTGCTTATAATTCGGAGGCCTTGCGAAACCCGTCACTAAAGTCGAGTTGGGTTCTAAATGTAATCATGGGACTTTGATTTCAAGTCTGGGTGTCAATGTTAGACATGTTTGTTATAAATTTTACTGTTTTATTGAATAAGATATTATACGTACTTCATATAAAATTCAATAAAAAGTCAAATACCTTGATATTTGCTCTTACCAGTATATTCCTCGATTCAGTTCCACTGGACATAATCATAACATAACGCTACAAACAATAAAACTAATTAAACAAGAACTCTGTTGTTGTGCGTCTTTGATACGTCATGACGTAGTTTCTGTTTATGGACGTTAATTTCTCTGTTTGAATATGCTTCTTTAAGAAACAGTGCTGCGAAGAACATTTTTCGCTTTGCTGTATTGATTCTTTGCAAAAATGTTTGACCACTTAAAGCATCCAAATGAATACGTATGACGCGGTGTTTCTATATATGTCGTGTCGGTCTGGTATCCGGTTTTCACTGAAAGAAAAGAAGCACTGAGTAAACAGATTATAAAAGAATACTAGATCTACCTTGTGCTTGTGTTACATGAAATATATCTGGCTAGCCTATCGGGTCTTCGATTGGATACTCGTCCAAATATATTAAGGTTTTGTACAAAACAATGCTAAATAACTTTATTGTATTTTACAAAGTATATGAACACTTTTACGTTTGGTTCTTTTTTATTTTATCAATGAAATATTTACAAATTTAACTTCTAGAAGCTTCTTACGCACTTTTAAATGTTACACTCTCCTACTTGAATATATCAAATCTATTATACCTTTCCCTAAAGAAGTACTAGAAACCGTAATTAAATCCCAATAATGTTAAAGAAAGAAAGGGTGTAAATAAATTCAATAGAGATTTGCAATACCAAAGCGATCCGTCACGTCATACCGCCATTAAATTCTACTCAATGCAGAATACCTATTAAGGACAAGTTCTTACCAGTTGATGTATGTCCCTCTTCACCTGTCAAGTCTTCGTTTCAACAAATGGTAAATGTAAGAATACTGACAAGAATGTTTCTTGGATGTAGATTTAGTATTACTACTTCAACTAAATCATTTAAATCTATAACGTATATATTAAGTTGGTTATAATGCCTTACCAGTAATCTATGATAATAATGATGTCGCCGATGTTAATGCAAACAATTTTGAACAACAAGTTTTTTTTATTATTTATGCTATATTACCGACAGTTGATAGGAGGACTCTTTTTTTTTTTTGCAAATGAAACGTTGGTCTAGACTGAGTAGAAATAGTTTAACATAACATGCATTAAAACTTACAAACTTAATTTAAAACAAAAAAGACATCATAAAGTAGTGAAGAAAATATGTCTATATGTTTGAAGTTTAGAATTATGTCTAGATGTAGGGATAATTAGATCACTGACACAGCATGAAGCGACAATTTGTATCACCCTTTACAATTACACATGTAACCGTAAATTACACAATCGTAATGATTGTCATGTGTTCGTTTCACCTCGCTTTTTCACTATTGCAGATGTTAATCACTTTACCTTCCAGAAAATGTATTATCTCACTCTTCAGAAAATGTATTTTTCATGTTTTCTCTCTTTGAATAGTATTTTATATTGCTATAAACATTGTATAATGTTTTATGCGAATAAAATCTTTGGTATTGGTATTGGTATCGGATATCTGATACAAAAGCTCTTGAAATTACTATACAGCGATCAAAGAAGTAAATTTAAAAAGACAAGAGTTATCCTGCAAAAACCATTTGTATAAATTATCTAATAAATTAACTAAAATATACATTAATAAAAATATCTAAAATTATAAAAAAAATCATCTTTTTGCCATCGATTGATAGAGAAACATTCTGTATTTTAAGAAATGCTTTACTATGTACACACTGCTGTTCTTCTGCAATGTAATCAATTGAAAGTTAAAACGTTTCTCACCTTTTTCATTGTGAAAGAAGCACTAGGAAATTCAGTACTGTTGTTTCCCAGGGCACTCAGACTGGTCTATGATTGGAAATAATATGTTGGTCTATGACTGGAAATAATATGTAACGAATACACGTTCAAAATTGTGCATATCATGTATTGATAATATGTTTTATGTGAAAGCCTGCTGTAAGTTAACGACTTAATCGCTGCATCACAATACATATCTCTCCAGCAGTTAAACTGGAATATTGGAACAAACATTTTGCAACAGATATTATAATTTCCTTAGTTTTAATACCTTCTATTATTTCATGTCAATAAGACAAAAATGACTGACTTTAATGCCGTATTAAATGCACTGATCTCCCGATCTTGTGTCAACAAAAAAGAGAAAAACTAGATATCAGAATATAATTGCTATATTTCTTAGAAGGCTTTGTAACTTAGCTACCGACAGTTTATATGGTACGGAAACACATAGGAATTAGTTGTTTTTACTATTTTGTTTATTAAAGACTGAAAAACGTTTGTAACGCAGTACCGGAGATAAACAGCCTTAATAATAAAGCTTTATATTTAACGATTCGTCCGTGGTGTATTAGTTAAGAACGAAAGAAATTTTCAGTGTCGCGGCAGCCCGGTTGGGTTCGATTCCTGACTCGGGCATGCTTTTTTTGTCTTGATTTGGTATTTTAAGATAATTAAGAAACTAAAAACTCATGTTCTAATGTCATAATATGACAACGCTCCAATTTTAAAGAAAATCTTTTTTTTGGTCAGTGCCTTTCACATCTGTTATAATTTTACAAAGAGAATATGCACTGCATCACTACTGCATAAATTATTTAGTTTTAACATTTACATTTTCTCATTTTCTCAGTCTTCGCTCGATAAATATAGCCGCGGAGTGCAATAAATTTCGAATATTACCAACCAGGGGTTTAATAATAAGTAAACGCAGCTGTACTGTCGGAATTTTTATTAAAACATATATTTATGTTAATGCCTTGCGTGTCTGTGTGTGCTAAGACGATTTTACATTGGAGATTTATTGCAAACCATTGCTATTTGTCCTCCGTAAACCAGGCATACATATATCATCTGCATCAGGAAAGTTCGCATTAAACTCATAAGGGAATCATCAGTCTGTGTATATAAAATAAAAGTGTTTCAAGAAGCAGAATAAATATAGACATGCTGAAATGTTATAAAAAGCTAAAATGGTAACTTAATCTTTCATATGGACTTTTCAGTGTGTTAGTGGTTAGCCTGTTAATCTGTACAATCCCGCAGAAATGTCTCCATGGATATGTGGGAAGCCTAGAACACTGATATTATTGTCCCGTTACCGCTCTTGAAGCTGCATGAAACGCGTTCAATTGGCTCATTTTAATTAATACCGCAAATACAGACATGATTCTTTAAGATGAAGACATAAAACTATAATGATACTAAAACATCATTTTAAATGAAGGTAGAGTTGACTTGTAGATAGTTTAGTAAATAACAAAGCACACATCATATGAACTCTCTAAAGAATGCAGGAATTACACGCTGTAAACATTACATGAAAATAGATGGACTTGAGCTCGTTATATTGAGCCAATGTATAGACAATGTGTCATCGTTGAGGGCGTGATGAAATATTATACACTTCATAGGTATTGTTCAAGAACAGACTCAGTCAAAACCTAGTCTGGTATCATTTGCTTTTGCATGTCATTGTCCTTCACAACAACAGCTTTTTAAATGTTTGGAAACGTCGTTTTTTGACTCAGTGTTGCTACTACTACTTTCGGATCATCGGCGTTCAATCAGTTTTTGCGTAAGATACTTCCACTTAAGCTAGTGCTAGGACCTGTGTAAGGAGCTGTACACTACAACACCTTTCTTCCAAGTCGGGTCTGCTAAGATTTTGCCTATAGTAAAGAATTGATAAACTACTACAGTACTGATCTTTGACTATTTGGTGTCTTACTGACTGGATCATTATTTAATAATTCTGGCAGACTAAGTGCGTTGCACGAAAGAGGGCATGCCTATTAAAACTTAACAGTAGAAATATACATTAAAACGTTACGGTAGGAATGTTCATGTGAGAATCTCAAATTGCACAGATTATATTTTCACTAGCAAAATCACAATAGGGAAGATGTAATTGAACTGTCGGGTTTTGTGATGATGCCATGTTATTTCAATACAGAATTCCGTGCGTGTTAGTGTGTGATAAGAAAACTATCCAGTTAATATATGGTAATATTGGAAAGATTTTTCCAGACTGTTTAACTTACTTTACTTACGTCATTGTTTATATGGAATCTAACCGGAGCATGTCAAAATCAACGTATTCTAAATGATGTCACTACTGCCGCTAGAGATATTGTGGATAAATTTCATTACAAAACTATAGAAGTAAAATTATTTATAAAGATGTATTTACCGAGTAATTTGTTTACTGCAAGTATATTATGTGGAATTATTAATATGTAATCATTTGGCAAAAATAACTTTACAACATCAAATATTTGGAAGTTTCTGTCGTTTTATTTTGCGTTCTATTCGATAATGAAAATGGACATATCAGATGATAACAAATGATATACAGTAATCCATCCCTAAACGGCACCTTTCTTGAGCGATTCCCTCCATTGAGCGGTAAACACAACTCCTCCCAAGCAAATTGAACGTACTTTTGTCTTCCAAGAAGGGTAATTCCCTACAATGACGAACGACACAAAAATTGACGTACCAAAGCAACATTAAGAAATATGATATATGTTATTGAAATATAAACAGTGTTTGATTATATATAATCAGTATATGATTTGGCAACCCAGAAACTAGTATTTCTTAATATCGTTACATTATTCTTTGGATAAATAGATCATGTTTTTCTAACCTTGTAAACAAGCTTGTTGCTAGATAGACACCTTCATTCTTTTTAATGTGTTTTGTTTAACCCTACAAGGACATGCATCTGAATGCTCGTGTAATTTTAAACTACTGAAAACAAATGTTTACAGAATAGAAATCGATATTTATATCTTATCACTTTTGTAGAAACAATTCATTTCCTGTGTATAATATTTTTAGAAAAGGCTCCGGCATATATCAACAAGTTAAAAAAACTGTATAATTAATTCGCTTTCTATTTCAACGGCAAAACAAACACGTAAAATCGTCTTGTAAATAAATTAACAATGCATGTTACATCTTTTCGTTATTACACTGCAACAAAGATATTAAATTTCAGTTTACAGTATCTTTAATCTTTCGAAAGTAAAGACAGAATTTCTGGCATCAGTATTTCGATAAAGATATGCATTGTGTTTCTTTAAAAGGAAATTATACCAACTATCATGTTCTTCAAATTATCAAGGCGGCGGAAGTCTAAATTTTCAGAAAAACTGGAATAAGAAACAATAAAACGAAAGAAGCTTTTAGCCTAATTTCGATTGTTTCTTTTTATTGGCTACCTAGTACGATGGCTTAGACGTTCGAAATATTTAATGACCATAAGGAGTAGTGGAGGACGGCACTCTAGACCACTTTTTTCCTTCTTTGTTTATATAAAGCCGCCATCTTGGATTGGGAGGAGTCAATTTTCGGGATGGACTCAATGACGTGGATTGGGTGCAGTTAATTTTCGGGATGGGACTAAATGACGTCACGTTACTATGTTTATCCTTCATTTTAGATTTATGTAGAAAAAATGCTTGAGAAGAAACTCAGGTAAGGAGTTATATAAAGTATTTTTTTTTATAAAAAATGTTGAGATACTTATTTCACAAAGATGTCTCCCATATGAAAGGTCAGATATCTTTTATATTCAGCTTTGAACTTTTAAGTGAGATAGTGTGCTATAGGAGGAGTATACAAGCCGTCGACTTAGGAAGGATATGCAAATTTTTAAAAACTTTTACCGTGCCGTTTTTTTATAAATTTTGTGTAATTTATGGCATTTCCTAAAGCTCAAGTAGGGACAAATTTCAAAGTGGTGGCCTTTATCCAAAACGTTTTCAGAAAAGTTATTATTCCATTATTTTTTATGAAAGAAACAACATTCTTGCATACCAGACGGGGATTTCCGGTATTCTTACTGGTGCTGGAAAAATCCATCTTACACCCCGGGGTGTAAGATGACTCTCGTGCTTTAAATGAAGTATTACGAACTACATATATGTAGAAGGTTTATGTAGTTATTTATACTTTATTTCGAAAAACGGAATAAAAATCCAATACCTTGACAGTTCCTCTTTGCTCCTGATAGTATATTTCTCGATTCAAAATACGTTACTTTATCAAATATTCATAACGTTACGCTGGAACTGATAAAACAAAACCGGAACTAAACATTGTTGTTTGTCTTTGAAACGTCATGACGTCTTTCCTGTTTACGGATGTTGATTTCCCGCGCTTTGTTTAAATACGCTGCTATAAGAAATAATTCTAAAAAGAAAGCCGTTCGACTGATTTTATTTTTATCATTATATCTTGATATCGGTATGCAAGAAAAAGATTCTGTCACTGGTTATAGGTGCAGATGGGAATATCCGGCTCTCGGGTAACTGTTTAGGCGGTAACTCGGTAGGAACTTCGTTACCACCTAAACAGTTACCCTCGAGGCCGGAAATTCCTATCTGCACCTATAACCAGTGAAAGAATCTTATAATCTCTTGGTAAACAATCATAAAACTAAAAATAAAAACTGTCAATATTATTTTTTCTAGGGTGCCTGGCGTAAACGGATTTAATCAGACAGAATTCCAACTCCAATATTGAAAAATTATGGTCGAATCCTGCGGGTCTGTTTTGAATTTTGCTCACTTCATTCAAAAATAACCTTGGGGCAGAAGTAAAACCTGCCTACATTTCTTCCAAAATATGTAATCTAAAGAATGAAGGCAAATAGAGAACTTTTACCGCATGTAACTCAGTAATTTTAAAGATATCTAACTCTACCCCTTCTGTTTCAGAGGTAAATTCACTTTTAACAGCAAGAAATCGCATATCAGATGATTTTTTTTCTCCATTTTTGTACAATAAATCAATAACAAGTATTGAAAGAAGTAAAAACTTACTAGAAAAAAAAAGGAAAACAAGGAACAAAAATTTGGTCCCAGTAGGGTTTGAACCCCCCCCCCCCCCCCCCCCCCCCCCCCCCCGAAATTGCTGTCAAAGTAGGTTTATGGTAGGAATAGAATACTCTTCAAAAAGGAGGTACTCTATTATGGGCCAAATACCTTAATAAACCTGATACGAAAATGAAACAGAAATACCTAATTTAATCGTTCATACAGCATAAACCGTGATGCGCACTCTACCAGATTTTTTAACCGAATGATATTTACCTGTAGAACTCTAGTATAGTATATAACGCATCACTACCAACAGCCAATCAGAATGCAGTATTTTGACAAGCGGTAACACTTTTCCAATACACCTAGCAGGTTAAGACATGTATCGCTTTACGTCTACTCCACGCTATAGTGTACACATATATTGATTTTAAACAGCGCGTTAACGCTTTATACATAATTATAGAAAGGATTATAGCAAAATGTCATTAATTTCTTTAATAAACCTGATACCAAAATGAAACAAAAATACCTAATTTAATCGTTCATACAGCATAAACCGTGATGTGCACTCTACCAGATTTTTTAACCGAATGATATTTACCTGTAGAACTCCGGTATTGTATATAGCACTTTGCTAACTACAACCAATCAGGAAGCAGAATTTTGACAAGCGATAGTACGTAGTTTAACATCCGCATTACTGAGCGCGTTTTATAATTTCAGCGTATAGCTTTAATCTCTTTCATCTTTACAAATACTAACGGAATTAAAAAGCTTGGTTACTGAGTTCATTTATTTCCTCTAACGGTTTAGAATATTTTTTAATGTAATAATAGAAAGGAATGTGTACTTTTCTTTAATACATAGATGAATAACTATTGACACGGCAGTCAATAATGCACGATAGTTGTCTTACCTTACCTATCTGTTAAAAACGTACAACATTTCTCTATTATGCTTGGAACGACTTCAGCAGTGTTTGGTATGGTATCAAATGAAAGGTTTTGACGAGGACTGTTGCGTTTTATACAGAATTTAAACGCGTGGTCACTCCTGCGTAAAATTGTAGGTGTTACGAGGTACTGTATATACCGACACCACCTCTTCCTCCTCTCCTTCTCTGATAACCTAGGCATGTTTGGTATCTAACCGAATGTCTCGATAAGTACTATAAGTCAATAATATTAAACCGGAAGTCAAATCACTCATGCGAGAAATCCGCCAAAGTAATCAATTAAAGTGAATGAAAACCAGACTGCCTGCCACTATATGAAACAGTTCGATATACAGCAAAACGTATATATTACTGTCTGCAACAGAAATAGTGAAATCCTTGTGGATTTGAGACGTTTCATAAATCACACAGCAAGTATCATCGGAATACAACTTTACCTTAAGCAGTTAAAATCTATCATACAACTTCTTCCTAAAATCGACGCAGCCATCATTGAAGCACAAAGTATTCAGAATATTACATATTGACACCTTCGTCCATTGGTCTGTCCGTTCGTCCACCATGTCCGCTCAATATCTTCTTAACCATTGAAAATATTTTCATTATTCAATTTGTTAACCTTATCAAGACGAGTTGCAGAGCACACAATGCGGAATCAGGAACAAAATTGAAAGTAAAATGTCAACTAACTTAACTTCTTGTCCGCTCCGATTTTTTTAAGCGCTGGGTCGTCTTATTTGTTAACCTCATTACGACGACATGTAGAGATCATAGCTTACACTTGGATGTCCTTCATTCCTTCATCAAAGTGGTGTTTAGGATTATTATCAACTTTAGTGGTAGCTCGTTTTGTACGAGAAGTTATTAGTATTCAAATATCGATAACTTTCTAATCAGTTCGTGGTAACTCTGTGTTTAATCAATTAAAACGCACCACAGAATAGCTGTATATTCTTTTGTATTTCCATGATTGTAATTGTGCATGCTTTGCATTAAAAAAGTGGAAAAGAAACAAGAATCTAGTTATAAATTGACACTTACATATATTATGCCAAGGCAATGTGTTAATTGCCTATATATTTTATTGAACTTTTAAACTGCGGAACTGCTTGTGCCCTACAGTGTTGTTGTATCTTACTTGTCTGTTTTTCTGTGTTAATTGGTTGGATGTGGTTGTGTGTTTATCTTTGGTACATGAATGTCTGCGCTATTGTGGTTTACGTTGTAATGTCACTGTTATTAAGGAACGTAGCATTCCTTTTGTATATTCATCCTTGTTCTACTTTCCCCTTCAACCTCCTCCCCACCCCCTTTCTACCACTTACCACTTCCTCCTCCTCTATCTGTATTTTACATAAATTTATATGTACTTGTTATATTTTTGAAGCAACCCGTCTGTAATATTTTTCCGTTACAGCTTCTTTTTGTTGTGGGCCTACTTTGCAAATGCGTGGCTCTGAAGCTGTGTTTTTAGTGCTCGGTGCTGCCAAATCTACCCTTACCCATTTTTTATCTCCTTGAAAATGTCAGCGTTGGAATATTTCTTGATAATTTTTCAATACAGAAACTTTTCTTTGAAATATCTTGCTTGCTGTTACATTATCATTTAACGTAACTGAGATATATTTATATCTATTACATAACTGTTTTTGTAATTAGTTTTAGCCATTAACTTTTTTTGCATAATACCAGCAGTTATCAGAAATAAAAAAATAACTTCTCCCACCAAACCACATTTAATTGAGCAACATGGATGATGGGCTGATGATGTTGAAAGTAAGCCTTGTTCTATTACATTTTACTGCAACGATTTTCGCAAATCACACTTCGTTATTATGCTAGAAAAGCATAGAAAATTCATTTTAAAGTTAATTAGGTTTGCTAACTTAATCTATGTAGACAGGTTTGATTTATGTTGTGACTGAAATCTTACTGCTTCTGAATAATAATTACGTATTGGCGTTATTGAAAATAGCTGTTTGGTTGCAACTGTTTAATCTAATACAGTATAACTCTTTTATCCATTTTATTATGTTTTCATTGGAAGAATTGCATCTAATTGTTGTATGCGGAAATGCGAATAAATATTTTTTTCTAGGCTTGCGAATACAACGACAGGTTTACTTTTTGTAACATTATGTTATTTAGTTTAATTTTACAGTTTTGGTGCTTTCTAATCTCACAGATACGTAATTTTCCGCTCTTACATTGTATGAAATAGGTGTCTGTTTCAATATCGTAATGCTTGCACTTCCACTACCGTCCATGAACAGGCTCATTCAAACCAAGCCTGCAATATTTTCGTTTATGTCTTGTGCGAACTGTGGTTGTCGACTTTTTTATTTTCTATGTAGTGCGACGTCTACGTTTTCAGCGCCGTTACAATGTTGACGTCTATCTATATCAGTTTACAGCTGACACAGAAGCATGTGTCCTATCTCAAAATATAGTAGAAAACTTTACTTTGCTGCATTTTGCTTAAATAATCGTCTAATGACATTTTCTAAAATTGAGGAAAAACACAGACAGAATACAAAATACTGTTAGTGTTCTATCAAAATCAAAACATAAAGTACCTGATGAAAATCACAAATGAATTATTCGTGTACTCAGTGACGTTTTCAGAACTTTATAATTTGTATCTGTATATTTGCTGATTTGAGCTGTCCATTACGTGCACTCAAACTGAAATAAAAACAGTTGCTACTCCCCTTTTTACGTGAACATCTTGCTTTACTTAAGGTACAGAATTGTTCAAAGTCAATGTCCTGCTGTAGACAATAAGATTAATAAGATAAACTGACTAAATCAACGACATCATTATACAGTATAGAGCATGTGTCAATTTGCAAAATTGGATTCAGCTGCTAGATATTTAATCCGTTGTGTGGTATCTGATTTTTAGATAGCACCATCGGTACAAAGCCCGCCGACTTTATTTATTTAAATCGCATTTGCAAAGTAAAGGATGTTAAAGCAGTTCCCTAAAGACATTATGCTATTTCATAACTAAAGTTCATGTAATGTTTTCTGACAAATAATGTTTGTGCGACAATTACTTTTTTCGAAACATTCACATTCTTACCGATTAGCTTTGACCTTGACCTTCAGTTAGAGCTCTGTGTTGAATTGCATTTTACGAAGAGGAAATTAAGCTGCCTTGCAAAACATTGTTATTTCTGGCCAACAATTCCGATAATGTATCAGATTGGCTTTTTATCAACCTTTTCCAGCTAGACAGCATTCTTCTGTCTGGAAACCTTGAAATTTGAACGAAAATCGAAGTTTGCATATATAGACAAGTAACTTGATGATTGACTGACATATTAAACTAGAAAACATTAAATTTCCATATGTCGTCCAACAAGACAAAAATTAAAACGTTGCAGTCTCCGTTTGATTGAGCCTCTTCATGGACCCTAGTGAAAATGCATATTATCGTATTCTCTAGCACCGGGGGCAAACGAGGACACTGCGACATATATAGACAGTTTTTTCATTAGAAGATGATCTTCTACTAAATAAAAAAAAATCAAATTAAATTAAAAAAAAAACAACAAAGATTGCCATAGTTCCTTGATAAAAGCATGGCATTTGATGCTTAATGGTATATTAGATCACAATTTCATATCTAAAACATAAACATTTTCTTCATATACTTTATGTAAACATAAAATTACCAAGTATATATGCATTAACAGCACTAAGCATTAGGTTTAAAATAGTACAAACTATATGCATGTATAAAAACACAGTATAAATGTGTACTACCACTAAACACAGTATAAATGCGAACTATCACTAAACACAGTATAAATGCGAACTATCACTAAACACATTATAAATGTGTACTACCACTATACCTGGCTGTGTTTTAACATTCAGCTGTTACTGTATGATATTTAGTTTATTGAGGATTTTATAGTTTTGAAGTAAATATCTAAAGATAAAATATTGGATATCTTTAAAGTAATAGGAAAACGGGATTAGAACGTTTCAATACGATTCTCGCTCACCTAATTTTGTGCAAGAAGTACAAACACTTAGCGCGACAGATCAAACATCGTCTCATACTTTTAAAAAACGGTTTTATGGATTTTTTTTTCTGCATTATATAGAAATTTAGTATTCAGTTTCCATTTTTTTTTTGTGTCATGAAGGTTCGATACGTTCACTTGTGCTCATTTCAGAGTATTAGATGAACATGTGCAAGAATGATTAAGATGACGTCTTTTTGCTTCTAGATAGTACGGTAGGATTACTGAAGAAATCTTACGTCAGATTTAATCTTGCTTCTAATATAATAGCATCATAAATCTCCGCGAGTTTTATACCTTTAATCGTTATATCAGCCATGTAGTATCACGACCGATAATTACAGACAGGCCTCCAGAGACATAAAAACATTATTAAAAAGCTCTTCAATCTTGTTTATTCTCTAGGGATGTCACTAAATGCATAATATATTTGCTGAAAGTAATGTTACATTAGGGCACTGACATGAGGCAAACTAACACATTTTCAGTTGCTTCAATCAATATTTATCCATTTTGTACCACCGCTCCCCCCCACCCCCCAGCCCCCACCCGTCCCTCAGGGTATACCTGTTTCAGGTTTTCTGTCTGTCCGTCTGTCCGCCGCTCCGTCTGTCTGTCCGTAGGCCCAATCGTGTAGGCACCATCTCTCCTCATCCCCTTGACACAATCTTCACACAAATGATCAGTAACAACAGTAGTTGTGCATGGTGCAGGTTAGGTTCTTTCAGAAAAAAATGCAGAGCTACGGGACTTTGTTTTTTTTTTTGTTACTATATAATATACATAGAGTCTGCATATGCAATATGCATGGCGCTTGTTACGTTCTTTTAGATAAATATTCTGCAAAGTTATGGGACTTTAGTTTTTGTTACCATGCTATATACATAGAGTCTGCATATGTAATCTTGATCACGCCTAATCTCCCGAAAAATTGCACACAAGTTTATGAAACTTCACACAAGTGATCAGTGCCAACCTTGCTTGTGCATTGTGCATGTTAGGTTCTTTCATAAAATTATTCTGCAGAGTTATGGAAATTTGTTTTTGTTTTTGCTACTATACTATAAACATGCAGACCACATAATTATGCAATCTTGTGTGCGTCAAAATTCCAATGTACTATGTCAGTGTGTGCGGAGGGTACATTCATCACATTCAGTGATAGTTCTAGTTTCGGTATGCAATAAATACCAAATATAGTCTATATTTAAACTGTGATAATAACATATATTCAATATGTATAATGCATTTTAAGCTAATATACACAACATCATGGAAAATGGTTGTTGGTATAAATGTGTGCTTCAGCAGATCTCTCTTTGCTAAAATGTACACAAGACTCGACAAGCAAGAACATTCATTTATAGATTTAGCAGGACGTCAGGAAGTGATATATGATATTCATGGATGTCTATTGAAAGGTTTTAGAACTATTCATAATTTTAGGTGTTTCAAAAGATGTATAAGGCAAACACACATATACCAGAGATCCTTTGAAGGCACAGAACACAATCAGTAACATTAAAACAATAGGTTTAATTGAGTAAGTTATAATAGATTGAAAACTGTGTCATTCAGTCGCCAGAGACCTACAGATCTAAAACATCAATTTCAGAGTAATGATGTACAATAATTATGATGTTGTTAATGGTTGTTTAGAATTAAGTATCGGAAAGTCGCATCCAATTAATCGCTTTCTAACAGGAGTACATAGATGTTTTAAAAGTGGCATACGATAGCCCGCATACGTACTTACATAGGAAAATATATCATTTGTCTCTGAATTTGTTTTCAGTACAATGAGGTTTCTACTTCCCACGTATAGCTGATGTTTGAGGAGCCAAAGACCTAGACTGTTTCTAATTTCGAATTGATCTCCGTATTATACTGATATCTGCATATTCTGAGACAATGTAAAATTATTTACCATTTTGTCCCCATACAACCGTTAGGAATTACGTTCAAATTGCGCAAGAAGAATTTCTACATTAATACGGCAAATACAGAAAGACCTCAGGGAGATTAAACTGAAAGTACCTTGTCAAATCTCTGAGGATGGAACTAATACATGACATACTTTCTGAAAGTTCATTTCGTACAGACTTACGCGTGCAAATAAACAATACGCTCAAATAATATAGGACAAAGTGCATTATCTAGGCTCGAACTAAATATAAGATATGTAGTACATTGTTTGTTTATTTGCATAACTGTCTGCTTCAGATGACACCAGCTGAAAACAGAAGTAGCAAGAGCATCGACAATCTCTTGGAATGAGGATTCTAGTCCGATTAAAAAAAAAAGAAAAGAATATCGCAGCAGTGTCCATTACATGACGCCCTACTGCAATTGTTCAATCTTGCTGTGCATACATGTGATAAATCTAAAGCCATCATTGTCCTCTAAATTTTATTAATGTACTGTGCCTATGGTTGTCTTCTGCTTTGTACTAAAGTATCTGTTTTAATTGATGAACAAGTCTGTGTCCATTGTGATTTATCATGTACCGATTTACCGAAACTACTGTTATTTGCCTAAAGAAATTATGCTAAGTAACGCCTGTTTAGATACTGCACTGCATTTATCGTTGCTGCAATCATACTCAAACTCTAAGTCTTTAAAATTAGATCCTATTAGGGGCCTCATGTGGCCAGTCGCCAAATGGTTTAGGTCGCTAACTTTAAATAACTTGCCAGATATTGCGAGTATTAAATGTTTTTGATTCTTGGACGTCGTGCAGGTGGTCATCTACTAAAGTTTACATAAAAACATCAATAACATGCACACTGATAATTGACACAATCTTTTCATAAACTTGATGATTGTTTTGCGAGAGGTATGCCAATTGATATTACACAAAGAATAGCACGGTTACAGATTTCTGATACACTATATTGTTTTCGACATTGCTAGATAAATGATAGATTTATATTTAAAGAGTTTCTTTTTATTATATCTGCAGCTGGCAAATATTGCGTGCATACATAAATAGATGTAATAGCTATTTTCGTAAGAATTTACATGTTCAAACTATTTAGATATGTATAATTCAGAGTTCATCATTCAACTTCGTTAAGTGACGTTCTTCTCAATCGGACAAGCTGTCACTGTCAGCTATGTGAATATAAGACTGTTAAAAATCCTGCATGCGGTACAAAGACTTCGTAAAGCTGAACTTAATGTGTGTCTTTGCAAAATGTTACGTATTATAATCAAATTTATCATGATAAATATGTTCAGTATTCCAACTAGTATGTTCCATCTTGATCGAACTGTTCGCTTTGTGTCATTTCGTTCAAAAGCACGTTAGAACAATTTTCGTTAGATAGATTATTTCCGGAATATGCCATAATATTATTAGACTCCATTTAGAAATTGTCTCGCATAATGATTCTGTTACTTTATGTATGGACGAAATTATCTTCTTTATAGAGGTTGGTTGAATGTGTGTGGATTAGTGCTTAATGACAATATAGCGAGTTCAACAAGTTTATATTACATTTAGCTGTTTCACATTTTAATATAATTATTATTATAATGATTGAAAAAATGCATGTTTGTGAGGAAACACCTATTTGATTTGTACCCGAGCCCGTTACTTGGCTGTTTTCTGTGCTTCCAAAGTATCTGCTTACACATTTCATTGTTCCATTATACATTTTAAGGTAATGTGCTTTGAAAATATTTTAACTTACTTTCCTGTTTAAACGGAAGTGACATTGGTTTACGCTAAACTTGAACTAAAAACAAAATTATCATATTTTACCTAAAAGCAATGCCATTTTCGACTTTTAAATAAATCGTACAAATACAACTTTTGTTCAAAGACAATTTGATTGTGTCACTTAAGTACATGTAGCTCTTTACAGCGATGATTTTGTGAACAACATAGTATTTAAAACAAACAGCAGTGATGGCCTTCATGTTTATTCACATATTCCGTTATTCCGACAAAATTCTGCCACTTCCTGGCGACGCTGATAAACAATATTATCTCGAATTACGTCAGGTTTCTAGCTAGTCCACGGGTATGAAACGTTGCCTGCGGCACAAAATGTGCCGCACTGAAATGAAGGCATCGGGCTTCCGACGGCGCAGGCATTGCGCAGGATGTTTACAAAAATAACGAGCACGGTGAGTAAAACTGAACGTTTTTTGGTTATTATCTTTCTACCGTAAAACTTTTTAGAAATCGGGGAATGCAGCGGGATGTAGTTGTTTCTTGCCGACAAATCCATGCCCAGTTTGTGAAAAAATATGTAATATTGTTATTTTGCGCGTGTTTTTCATCCGATACAGTAACGTGAAAATTACAAAAGCAATGAATATTCCGAGTTATTTCACCTCCTGCTGAAAAAGAAATGATGTATTTCTGTAGTATATCATATAAAGACATGATATCTGATCGACTGAGAAAAGAAACATGTCCAGGAAAAGGCATATCCCCTCGTTCTGCCGACTTTTCAGTCCAGTGCCGCAGGCATCTCGATGGTGCCGCAGGCATCGTGAGGGGCGCAGTCATCTTGAATACTATTCTATTCAGTTGTACGTGTAATTTCGACCTTCTAACATGTATTAAAGTACAAAAATATCAATAACAATGTTGTTCCTCCAGTTTTTGTGTAAGACAAATCTTCTCGACCCGAACTTTGTAATATTAATAGCTGTTTTAAGAAGTTTGCAGTATTTTTTCTCGCTGTTTTAGGGCATTTGTCCAGGTCCCTTCCAGTTGGGAAAATCACGTCATTTTGTATCGAATTGGGATTATTTTCTCCTAAAATAACAATGTTCAATTACCAAATATTCCCATTTGTAACAATTATTGATGCTTAGTTCAAAGTAAAGTATGAAAACCAGCATTGGAGCACAAAAACTGTCATAACTTTTGTCATTTTTCAACCAATTTTAATGTTTTTGTTTCAGCATCGAGTTCTCTTGCTCATCTCGCGCCATGGATTTCTTTAACAGTATATCAGCACCAAGTACACTGTTAAGTCAAGATATTTAGATACAAACGAAGGATATTTAAACGATACTGTTCCCAAGTTTTGTGTAGAAAAGAACCAATAATGTTGAGATATTTCGAAAAAAATGTCCACAATGGGGTTAACTTGTTTCAATTATTTCTGAAATTCTACAAAAAATATTAGCGTATTTTACTCACTCTGTCGCTCTAATATGATTTAGGTCTGTGCACTGACTGTACACATAAAGTTTACGTCTAACCATAAGGAGAAATGATTTTCTTTTTCCTTTTAATATACACCAGATGCATGAACATCCATCTGAAAATATAATATAAACAAGATATTTAACTATAGATAACTTCATTTCTTCTTTTCCACAGAAAACTTTGGAACAGTATCATTTTAAGGGAAGTTTCATGTTTTTACGTTTTTTGTCATTTTTCGTTCCTTTTCTTCGGAAAGTCAAAACAGTGATTTCTCGCCATTTTTTTTGTGGCGGAGGGAGTGGGGGTGGGGGTGCGAAATTCAGCTCACCGCTAATGAAAACAGTACGCCCAAACTGTAAAGAAAAAAAACCCAACAAAACTTGATGCTGAAACATAAACATCAAAATTAGTTGAAAAATGTTATGACAGTTTTTGTGCGCCAATGCTGGTTTTCATAAATTGCTTTTAACTAAATCAATAACAGTTACAAATGATCTCAATTCGATACAAAATGACGTGATTTTCTCCCAAAAAACAGCGAGAAAAAATATTGCAAACTTCTTAAAATAGCTATTAATATTACAAATGTCGGATTGAGATTTGTCTTACACAATAACTGGAGGAAAAAACATTGTTGATATTTTTTGTACTTTAATAAATGATATAAATAAATATAATAAATGTTAGAAGGTCGAAATTACACGTACAACTGAATATAATAGTATTCAAGATGACTGCGCCCCTCACGATGCCTGCGGCACCACCGAGATGCCTGCGGCATTGGACTGAAAAGTCGGCAGAACGAGGGGATATGACTTTTCCTTGACATGTTTCTTTTCTCAATCGATCAGATATCATGTCTTTATATATATACAACAGAAATACATCATTTCTTTTTCAGCAGGAGGTGAAATGACTCGGAATATTGACTGCGTTTGTAATTTTCACGTTACTGTATCGGATGAAAAACACGCGCAAAATAACAATATTACATATTTCTTCGCAAACTGGGTATGGATTTGTCGACAAGACACAACTACATCCAGCTGCATTCCCCGATTTCTAAAAAGGTTTTACTGTAAAAAGACAATAACCGAAAACGTTCAATTTTACTCGCCGTGCTCGTTATTTTTGTAAACATCCTGCGCAATGCCTGCGCCGTCGGAAGCCCGATGCCTTCATTTCAGTGCGGCACATTTTGTGCCGCAGGCAACGTTTCATACCCGTGTAGTCTCTGGTGTCACTTCCGATTCTGTATAAGGCGACATCATATGAGCGCTCGGGTTTTTCATAAAAAATTCAATTAATTTTCCGTGTACGATGATACTTTGCACATTGTTATTGCTCACCGAACCTATTGTTTGTATTCATTTACGAAAAGAAAAGGGAAATTAAAAAGAAACGTTGAGAGGGTCTCTCTAATTTGAAATTGAAATCATGTCAGTTAACGCTGTGTATAGAAATATGGGCACCATGTTAAGGCATATTAAAGAAAATGTATTTTTGCATCTCTCTGAAAAGTGTTTATTAGGTCTTAAACTTGCCAAGTACGAGAGATGAATATAAATAATGCAAATTTGTTTTATATTAGATCTACCTTAAATAGAAGAAATGTATTTCGATAAAAATGTGTTTCAAATAAACAACGTTTAACCAAACATTGCGTACAATTCTAAGTTTGTATGCCAAATATAAAAGATCTTCAAACAGATTAATGGTTTTAGACAATGTCATTGTATCGTTAAAAATCTTTCTTAGATAATAATGCTACTTTTATCTTAATATGTAGAATCAACACTAAATACCGATGATATTTTTTATTTCACGGAATATCACTTTGCTTAAAAAATGTAAAATAAATCTGTGAAACGATTCTTCAAAGCAGTTCATCAGAGCTAATGAAATGTACGCCTCCACCACCGGTTTAAGTGGTGTAAAAATTAATGGACACCATGATCCCAAAGGACCAGACAATATAACATCACTGACTCCAAGTACGGGGAGACGTTTTACAGTCGGCAACACGACACTTAAAGATATGCTGTTGTAATAGTTAATGAAAAGATCCTTTGGAAGCACAGAATGCAACCAAGCAACATAACAGCAGATTCGCTTTGAATGAGCCGGTTCATAAGAGGTATAATGTGCGCGCACGCAAAGCAGACTTTCGCCCTAAATGTTACACAAAATTTCTAGCCTTTTCCATGTTTTGTGTGTTTTATGCTCCGAGTCAGTTGAATTACATATATGTTGGTTAGCAGTCTACATTTATCTTATTTTATGTTGGCGTTTCGCGTCATTTGCTTCTTGACTTCGGTGAGTATATATGTTTTTGCATCTCGGATGGTGTATCTGTGATTCTGTTTGAAATTGATTTGTTGTAGAAGATTTATAAGAAGAAAAATAACCTTTATAGTACCCGTATATTGTAAATTCTGCTACAAAATCTGTTGATATTAATCATAACTTTCAAGACATCAAAGTTGACGTCTGTCCACGTCTTGATAATGCAATATTGAACATAATTCAATCGCACAAATTAAACGTTTCCCATACAGGCAATTTGAAGACCATTTGATATATATTTTTGCGTGACCTCACAATATGTTTTTCATATATTTGAAGATAACGAAAGAAGTATACATCTGGTTATTATTTCCATAACAACGAACGTAATAGGAGAAAGAATACGGATACATTGTCCATATCGTCTTTCACTTAGAGTTAGTGTTTAAATACCATGAAAGAAACTTATCTTTGATGTCAACAACGATGATATTTGTATGACTGTCATTTTACTCGAGTAATATTTCTTTACTTTATATTTTCACCAACATTACGTTACAGAAAAAAACTTGGATGAACTTTCCTAATGTTGTTACAATCTAGATAACAGAATTTTGCTGATTGACTGATACGGAAATGTACGTCAATCGTCGTTCACTAGTCTCAAATTCAAAATCATTTCTGAGATGAAAATCATTCACCATTTTGAGTTTATTTTAATAACTGTGAATATTTTGTTTTTCGTTTGTTTACATTTCACCTAACATATGCACATGGCCGTTTCGTCTAGACCCGAAGTTCATCGAAGTTTTATTCTGTCACGTTGACGAAAGCATAAAGTATGCGGGGTGTATCTGCGATATGAATTATTGAGACAATGTGACTGATACACAATGGACGATAAATTACCACTTGTTGTATGTGTATAGTACCCATTTATTGAACCGTGCTTTTCAGGTGTAAAATGCGCGATTGAAATGGGTTAGTACATTTTCCAGTTCAAGACCAGGGCTCTTACAGTATACCCGGAATAGGGTATAACATGTACGGTGGTATTTTCTTTCTGGTCTAGTAACAGTAAGAGAAACCTGTATTTAAGCAGTCCCTCAAAATATTCAGCCGTAACAGAAACAACATTTTCTATCCGGACTATCCATGACTTTGAAGCCGCAGAGTATTATGTCATTGGTATCCTGTTAAGACATTGATTAACTGCGCTACCTAAGGCGCTTCTGGAAATACAGCGACGCCCAACTAGCAAAGGAAAGAATACAAAATCACAGGGACTTGGGTGAGACGAATATGAAGGGTGCAAAAATTGCAGATGCATTGTCGTGAATACGGCAGGTGCCCAATAAACCGGTTTGTGGGCGACGTTTAACGTTACGTTTTCTAACTGATTTTAAGACCTTGTCCCTTCAACATGTTCAAGTATTAGATATGTCTGGTGCACTAGACATTTGCACATTACGATCTTTGGATGTGAAGAATATTGGGTAAAGAACCCGTTTATATTCTAGTTTCTTTTGGTCGTTCGTGCCCTTTCCAAAGCCACTGTTGTTGTTTATCCGCCTTTGAGGTTCCAAATAATATACCCATGTCTTGTCCCCTGTAAGAGTTTCATTGAACTTCCATTTAATTTCCTTTTTATAGATTTCTAGGCATTTTTTTGCGACATTGCAGCCTTTGGGCTTTTTGCCCTTTGGTCAAAAAATGGGGTACCCGACTGGCACACAACTTCGGTAATTTCAAGTGTTTAGTTCAAATGTATAAACACTTCCTGATGAAATCCCTACTGACTCACCTAGGGGAAAACTGTATATCTCGAGTCTTCTGGGATTGTTATTTATTTTACAGATATGTTAACGGAAAATGAAAATACAATTTAGATAGTTAGACATGTGAACAGCAGTTATGTTCTTTGTATCATTAAATTTTCAAACGTTTTGTTCAAATAAATACCTTTCGCAAGGTCTATAACATTGTTTGGAAACGTCTTAATTAATACTCAACGTAAACAATATCCACTTCAATAGTCATCCCACACTTCTTTGACTCATGGTTGTTGTAATCTACAGATTAAATAATGTACAACATCTCGTTTTAATCATGTTTTAATCATAGTGAGTTTCTTTTATAATGATATCCATTCGGCGTATTTCTTCTATACATTTCTTTTGATCTATACATCTGCGCAAAAGCACACATAACACTACCATTCCCAGGATTTCGATACATTATTTAAGAGTGAAAATATGGAGTTTTGTAAGGCCTTTGTGATGGAATCAGTGCCGTCTTTGTACAATAAACGCCAACAGAAAACACTCTCACTGGTTTATTAACAGTGCTGTATTCAATGACATAATTATGTTCCAGACTGAATATGGCTATCAATGATATATGTTGTCCAATATCAACTTACTTTTAATTACGTTAGTAGATATTGCAAAATAGATTTTCACACACATTTTGTCTGCTATTCTCATGTTAATGCAATGTTAAAAATAAAAACTCCTTTTAATGCATTAGAAATTGTAAACGAAGAGTTTAGAAGGTTATATGTCTGAACAATCTGAAATTATATCAATTTTGACAACTTTATATCTAAAAGACTTAATTAGGTGTATTATTCCATCAACCCAAACCAGGCTAATATTTCCATTATCTGTTTCAGTACGAGATAAGCAATTTATAACCTTCTTTTCAAAGTGTTTAACAATTGCATAACATAATAAGCCACTTTGACATAACCTCTTTTACCACGAAAGCTTACAATTAATTCCAAATCCAGATATGGGCACAGGAAATCGTAAACAAACTAAAGGAAAGAGTGGATTTCATGTCGTAATACTAAACTCAGCATCTTTTTATATCGACGATTACATTTACTTATTCCAGCCCCTCTCCACGGGTCGATATCACAACTAGATTTTTGTTAGACATCAACGGAAAAGACAAAAAACTTTCAAATCCCATGGAGGCATTTTTACCATGCTTTCTGTGCGAGCAATTACACATGTTTTGGCAAGCTGAGAACTAGCTACTGCAATATATAAACCTTAAAAGAATCTTTCTTAATGAAAGGTGTTAGCCGGTTAATGGTATACCAGTATGTGTACTTCACAAATCTTGTCTAAGTTATGTTGAACATTAGCATAATAGACGGGACGTAGACAACAAGCTAACCTTGTTTATTTGTAGCAGTAAAAATGAAATAGTTGACCACGTTACCAAATGATCACGCAATCGTCTAATTTCACCTTTGAAAGCTACATATTCTGAAGATAGATAATCTATACTCAAAGCGCGGCAAATATCTTAAGAGGAAAACGTTTCTTATGAATTTTATATCATAAAACTAAAATTGTAATAACGAGCAGATAAAAGGCATTTCTTCATATAATGTTATACATACTCTCCTTTCATGTCAATAGTTTATAATCTCATAAATATATAAATTCCTACGTTTAAGTATTCGCATATTGGAGACAAACAGGGTGTGCTATTATTTCGAAATATTACAGAGGTATAACAATAAATGTTTTATAAGATATACAAAATGTACTAAATTGATAACGTTAATTATGGCGGGGCTAGAGGGCGTGGACGGTAGCATGCATTTCCACTACCGTCCCTGAACAGGCTCATTCAAACCGAGCCTGCAACATTTTCGTTTTTGTTGTGTTGAGCGACCAGTGAAGTTTCCACTTTTCTCTATTTTTGACAGTACATACACGTAACGGTTTTTAAATATTTGCAATTTGAATGTTCATCGTTAATCACAAAGACCCTCTTCAGTGCTACACGCAAAGGTATGAATCTAGGCAAGCTAACAAAATAATTTGAAACGGAACGATTAGTTGATTATAAACTGATGTATTGCTGAATAATGATTTATGTATAACTTATATATCAACTCAACAGCTGTTACCTCTATTCAATACTATAATGACGTTGAATAAATTTTCCTGACACAATAGATTAAAAGGAGAACTAAGAGACTAACACTTCCTAATGGCAATCTTATACTGTCAAAAATGACATAAAAAGACCATATTAGTTTAGACGGATGCTTGTTGCTTTATGCATTAGTGTCAGTATGAATTTTGCACCAGTCGGCAAATCCATTTTAAGAGTCTTTTAACAGAATCTAGGAATTTTTAAAAAAAGTGTGCAATACAAGCTTTTTGTGTGGATGAAAACAGATTCACATAGGAAAAATGCACACAGATCACAGAAATCAGGCATAGGTAAAGCACAATCTTATAAACATACATAGTAAATATCGTAATTTGGTACTTGCAAACTGAGATTATATCATAAAACATCAAAATAATTTAAGCTTTCCTTGAGATATATAAAGGGTTTAGATTTCATACGTGTACGGGAATGCGCATGAATTTTGATATATATTCTTGTAAGTGTTATAATGTTAACATAGAGAACATACCAATTTAGTTGATGTAATATTTGTTTTCAGAGAAGCCTTTTAAAAAAGATTAACGAACGCCGGGCGGACGTGCGGAATTTGTGTTCTGATAAGCTGAAATGGAACTACATAACCATAGATGGTGTATTATAACAGATAACACCCGAGATATTCTGTACAGAAATAACATGTCTTCATCGCGAAAACCATCTGTTTAATCACCTCCACTTTGATTGCGTTTTGAACATGAAAAACAATCTGACATAATTTAGTCTGTCCGTAAGAGGTAAAAAAATCCTTTGGAGACATAAAATGTAACAAAATAAAAAAGTAACATACACGGTTTTGGTTGAATCTGTTCAAGAGATGCCCAACGTCTCTTACAATTCGTTAAAATGATGTAAAACAGAGCTTCAGGATTTTTTACTGCATGAATTGTGTACATAATACAGAGAACACATTAGTGGATTAATTACTTAGAGGCACTGACCTCGGGATTGTTCGACAACAAAACAAATTAAGGTGTCAAGAAATTAATGCTATATTTCTTAAAAAAGAATTTGAAACTTAATTACTTATTGACTATTTGTTACGGAAACACATGAAAATTAATTGTTTTTACTATTTTAACACTGAAAATCGAAAAGCGTTTGGAGGTGAACTGCCTTAATTAAAAATATCTATATAATTAAGGTGAAGAAGGTGTAATGAGTGGGATTTTCTTAAACAAATTATATCCTTGATAACATACGTAAATAACAGCAAAAGTTGATCTTCACCCGATGTACAATTATTGAAAAGGTCAAATGCACACTTTTTACGCAAATGACGCCGAAATTTCACGTTTTAGCCTAGCCGAAAATAGTTGTGACGTTGCCGTTTTCATGGCGATTAATTTAGTTTTTGGGCGTTCATTTTTATTCAAAAACGTTTTTTTCCCCCAAATTAATATAATATGCCAGTCGAAACTTATACGGTGATGTAATTTTCAAATATACACTACCACTATTCGCCGAAGGAATACCTACTTTATGCAAAAATCATTCCAAAGTCTTTCTATGAAATTATTGTTTTCGTGTGGAATGACTAAGAAGTGTGCAAAAACTGGTCCATAGATTTTTTTAATAACTAGTATTATCTTATAAATTTATTTTACTGTAAATTTCCAAAAGGAAGATCAAACATTTAATCTCAGTTGAGGTCCTAAAAGGACATATTTGTCTACGCACCCTAACCGTCTGATTAATTGCGTCCTTCGTGAATTTTAAATAGGCCAGTTACGAAGACACTGTTTGTTGTAATCAATGTATAAGACAAACTTTCGCCTCCTACAGTTGGTTAAAATAATCATTAGAAGATGAAATTTGTATGACTGTCCCCGGAGTTTCACACATCGTTTGTGGTAATATGAAGACCAATTTATAAGTGTCATTTATATGACAATATGACGGCTACAAGTCACACTAGTCTTGCTGCTTTTTTACAGAATGTCTATTGCAAAATATCGGTTATTATGTAAAATGATATACAACGTACTGGTCTGTTAAAATACTTTTCATCGTTGTTTTCAGCTATTCGAGTAGCGTTATATGATTTCTGTTTTGTACAGGCTATCGTGTGAGGCACATATATCTCATAGTCTTCAACTGATTCAGTTGAGCTTGATATTTATGGAAATTGCCCTGATTTAATCATATAAGCCTCATACAAAGTAAAAAAAAGCACTTTATTCTTTATCTTTACAATTGTTAATATGAAACTTCTTCCAACAAAGTTGTACATAGGACAATGCAATAATACATTGATTTCATCCTCATTAGTGGATTTACAATGAAACCAGGTTCGATCCTGACACGCCATTGTATCTCTTTAGTTCTATACCAGTCGGGGATGTGCCGCTTCTGCAAGAGCACCCAAAAAGGACCTACTTAAACGTGTTCTGTAAATTCTGTTCGGAGGTTTTGTATATTCTGAGCTTTTTCTCCCATTTCCCCTCTGTACATTCCCATGAATTACAGTTTGGCTTGTTTGGTAAAATAACATTTAAAACTTCGCCATTTTGTAAAATATTTAACATTACAAAATCTACCACAGTATAAACATGTGACCGTAAGTCCAGTTCTTACATACATAATTTGCGGCATTATTTGCCCAGTGCATATAATTATTCTTATTAAGTCTTTGATTATCCATATAACTAAGTCTATACCAGCAGTAAATGTCATAGGGTTTCATCCAATGTGACCACTTAGCAGCATTTGAGCATGCCTGCCAACATTGAGGAAATATCTTGCTGCCCTATTCCGCATGGCACTTATACAGACAAATGTTTCAGTACCCTAAACAGATGCTAAGTATGTAAGACAACAAATGTTGTCAAGTCCTTGTAAGGACGGACTATATGTTGTCAAGTCCGTGTAAAGACGGATTAGTAATTTAAAAGTAAAAACAAACATAAGATCAAACAAAAAGTAGCCTCGTCCCAAAAACACCTTGGGGTAGAGGTTGGTAGATATACACATAAAAGTGAAGGAAACGACAAAAAGAATAAAGAGGCAAAGAACAGAGTGGAACAATGATCTGTCACAGTCTGCACCAGCACCATATTATTGAGTTTGAATTATTAAAATGCATTCAAAGTATCATTCCGTATCCAAAACAAGTTCTAAATTATTATTAAAACATTTACATGTATACTGAATTTTGTGTCATTTTATGCGCACCATGAACTTACATTAAGCACCACAGTGGTGTTTTAGCAATGCCCTCCAGTAAATCCCCTCCCCATTCCCCTGTGTTCAATTACTTAATTCTATTTTCATCGTTATCTGTACGTTTTACTTTGACTGTGTGTCGCGGATGCGTATGTGCGTGCTTGTGTGTGTGTTTATCTCTGCTTTTTAATGCACTAAATTACGGATTGTTAATCTGCCATTCTAGAACCAGATTTTAAGTTAAGTATGCAGAGCACACAGCGGTACATTTTACGAAACAAATAAGATACTAATATTCCAATAAGAGAAATAAAAACGACGACTACTTCAAGCGAGATCTGTGGCGAATGCTATTGGATTAATTAGAAATGGAAGAGAAGTGGAACATATTTAAGGTTGAGTCAGATAACATTTTATTGGAAATCTTGTGAGCATTACAAACATGACAGTTTTGCAATACTCATTTCTCATAATAATTACGTTATGGAGTATTAAAGAGAACCTTGGACAGACAAGGTATTTTCTATAATAATTCAAAATATTAATCTGCATAAAATCTGAAAAGTATCTGATAAGTTAAAACACCTTCAACTTAGTATATATTTTTATATTTACATTCATTTATTTTATATACAATTGTATAGAACATTCAAATTCAACACACTTTAATACCTTTAATATTGACGCATTCTTACGAGATAGACTAGAATATTGCCAGTGCCGAAAAGCAATAGATTAATCTGTACATAGTAATTTTAAATAAATAAAGATTCCATTCTTTTCGGGACGTGTTGTATTTTATTGCATTATAAAACGGCATGATAAGATTTTGTCATTTTTATTCCGATAATGTAAGGGATCTGGAGGCATTTTCTTAAAAATGCCTTTCTATTAGAATAATATGCACTACGTTCTTTATCTTAATAAATGTGTGCTTACGTGGGTGAAAATAAGTATAAATAGTGGAGACAATAGTATCTTATTGCAGTGTATTATTTTTCTTTTTCGTAAGAACATTAACTGCATGCACTGATTATTGCTATGTTCTCTTCATTAACTTTTTTTCAGATACAATTTCTTGTTGTTTGGTTTTAATGTTTATGAGAAATGGATGTAATTGTCTTGTAATGGCACAAAAATAACATGGTGACGAAACGCTTTACATTTCTAATAAAAAATATTTGTACTATACATTTCTGTAATAAAAAAAAATTTTTTTTTTGTAGAAAAATGCAAGATTTTGACATTGGTTTATAAAACACAAATAAAACATATATCTCTATGACATTTTCCCAATTTCAAAGATGTTTCGCATTGTAACATCTGAAGCGTTCATGATTGATGGCTCTCTTGCGTCTGTTAAAACCATTAGAAAAAGCTAACGTTGTCAGTATAAGACACCAAGCAAGTTAAACGGAAACGTGCTCGAGTATACGAAATCCTTCAATTTTATAGTGGCTCAAATAAAACGGTTTAAAAGTTTATGTAAAAAGGGACATAATTTGTAAACTTAGAATACAGAGATAACCTGGCATAGAGTGGTTATTTCTAGATTCATCAGATTTATGAAGAGTTAAAATGCATTCAGTAAATTAGTTCCTGACAAACCTGTATTTTAATAAAATGTGAATTCGTCAGCCCGGCAATGACAAATATTAAGTAAATATTAAGTAATAACAAAAGTTATATAACAAGTATAATAATAACAAAAGTGTTTCCCAACGTCTCACTTTGTTTACTGACATGGGGGAAAATCTTTTCCCACATTTGCAATATAAAAGGTTCATTAGTCTAGTCAGGTTTTCATCTATTTATTGCTTTATGTCTGCATAAATGTCAAAATGTGTTAAACGTGAAATGATGCTGTTGAACAAGTACGTTGAATTTAATAAGACTAAAAGGATTACAAGATCAGTTGGAACAGACGGTTTTAGGTGATTGACTCTTATCTGATCAATCGTTAGGAGTAAATGTGTAGACAAAACCGCGTCTATATGCCTACAAACAATTTAACAGTCTTACATAGACGAACTGCTGTTAAAAATCTAGTTTACGCGATTGTAAGACTGTTAAGACGTGTGTATTACAAATAGTAATAACGTTTTGGTTTCTATCATTCAGACTTTTCGATGATGCAACATGCATACATGCATATATGCCGACATGCCTTCAAGTGAGTGAGAGAAGTTTAGTATAGTTCACAAACCTGCTGTTTTTGTTTGCCACTGAACGTTCCAAGGTTGCACGCAAATGAAATCCTCTGTTTGTTTATGACTTTGTTAACTAATTGTTTAACATGTCTATTTAGGTTTGTGTAAATGCCACATTCATATGCATAACTATATTGTTTAGTTTTAGAGAGACAACATTCTTGGAAAATGGCGATTATTTCTAATGGGTATTTTTAAAAATATTTCAGAGCATACTGATACTAGGCTCGATAATAACAAATACTTTGTGCTGGCTCTAACGAATGTTTCTTTAAAGACGCCTGAATATTGCCGTTATCTACATCATTGTGTTAAAAATCAATTTAAATGGCATTTTTTTTTCTAGTTGAACCAAGGTTTATGAAAGTATACCTGTGTAATCACATAAAATCGTTGAATACATTTTGTCTACCATACATTGCAAAAATAAATGTTAAAGACTTTGATTCATGTTGGCCGATTTCCCAGTAACTACATCCAGACAGAAATTGAGTAATCATCATGTTAATATGCATGTTTAGGGTTCTTTTAACATAATTTACAATAATATGAGACACCGTCTGTATTCTAAATACCTTCTAGTGTTGAGAGAGCAGACCTCGATATTTTTGTTAATTTGTTTTGAAATTTTGGAGGTATTTGAATTCTTAAATATAAGGCGTAAAAAAAAATTGTTTGTTTCCGGTATCCCAACCTACCCTAAAGTTTTGGCCCCACCCAAAATGTTTTTATGGCCTTTGAGATTTTTTTTCAACTTTTTAATAAAAAATTGCAAAACTTCACTTTTGTGCTTTAAACATGGTCAGTGATGTTAGAAATCAACTTACCGATGCTCTAAAGGCATAACACACTATTTGTATTCATTTTTGGACATAAAAAAAATTCTGAAAAGTCACACTTAATAAAAAAATGTCCAAAAAAAAAAATTTTTTCCGACCTATCTACCGTAATTTTTTGAGCATGTTACCGGAAACAAAGATTTTTTTAGGCCTTAAACAAAATGTGGCTACCAAAAATCAAACCATTCAAATGATTCGTTAAATGTTGATCAGTTTAGTTATAAAAGGCGTTAGACTAAGAACTCTTCATATCATATCATATTTTAAAACGTTATCTACTTAAGATAATAGAACTGTAATGGCATTTTGCATTATCTGAGCGATTCATTTCCGTGTTGGCAATTTCGGCATTCATCAGCCAGAAATGTAGTTCATACGAACAGTGGTTTCTGTAAAAACCGGATAATACTGATTTAAACAACGGATAAAACGTAATTGAGCGGACATTGTCTTTACATGTATCTTTCTTAGACCTGAGTCCTCTTATCATGTAAAAATTGTTTTTTTTTTATCATTAGAGAATTTCTCAAAGACAACAATTTGCAAGTATATGCAGATATAGACCATTTACTACCAAATTCGTTTATTAATGATTGTGAAACGGTATTGTTTAATGACAAGTGGTCAACTAGAATCAATGCTGTGGTAGGTAATTCTGGCAGAGGTTGTAATAAACTTCGGTTTTATAAATTGTTCAAACATAATTTTATTCCTGAGCAGTACTGCACTTTGATAATGCCTCCGAGACATCGTCAGCTTTTTTCGATGCGGTGTATGAAACCGGTCGTTATGAAGGCATTACACTTGAAAGAAGGACATGTCCTTTTTGCAGTGCCGTTGAGGATGAGATTCACGTGATGTTAAATTGTTCAGTATATAATGATATAAGGCAGTCGCTGTTTCAAAAGGCAATCACTTGTAGAAACAATTTTCATTCTATGTCTGAAAAGGATAAATGTATATTCTTGTTTTCTGACCCAAATATGATCAGGACTAGCGCCAAAACCTGCTTTTCAATTCTCAAAAGACGTCAGTTTTTTACATATAAGTAGTGATATTTATGCTGTAAATAAGGTAGCGTTTTGTGTTTGTTTTTTGTTGTTGTTTTTTTTTTATCTGTGTACAAATATTTTGTCCACTGAATTTTTTTTGCTAATCAATGAAAGGCTGATCTTATCGACAGGTTTCCTTTCACCTACAACCATTCTTTAATTATGTTTTAAAGTGTGTGAAATAGTTAAAAAATATTTTTAAATATTTTTATTGTGCTCTGTACTTTTTTATATCTAATTATTTTTAATAAGATACCTATGGATTAGCAAAACTAGTTCGATTATATATTCGATTGTTTTATAGTTTTTGTAAAACCATTGTTGTAGATATGACTGTGCAATAATCTCTTAAAGTTCCAACATGGAACCGTGTAGTACATATGAAATTGTAAATATATATAGCTGTTTATTTGTTGTATGTATTACGATGAGAATAAAGATTACTTCTATTTACTTAAATGGTATATTGGACAGTTACTGTATGAGCTGAATATGTAACCTTTTTCGTATTTAAATTTATAAGTGTATTTCTTTCTGTCTTTAACAATAGCCGTGATCGATAAAATTCTTCTTTGAACAAAATAGAATAAATCTCCAAAACGCTACAATATCCGCACTGTCAGATTAGAGTTCCAAATTAAATGTTCTTTGTTAGCTTTTATTTTAGTAAATATTTCTGCCATTCGTCTCTATCTAGATGTCAACCACAGCGATCGCTCGCCGGACACTGAAAAAAGTATGTTCTGTGATAACTCTTTAACAAATCAGGTGACTATTCACAGATCTCTCTATGCTGGAAACTTAAAGATTTCCTGACGTGTCCGTTTTGCTGGATATACCCTAAAATTCAGTAATGAAACAACAGGACAATTAACCTAGTTACAAAATGGCATATCATGGCCCTAAAGACATAGTTGTCACTTCAAGATAAATGGTTGAAGATTTTTGAACTGATAAATTACCCAAAGAGCCCTTAAGGTCCTAACATAACTACAGTAGGAATATAGTTAATGTTTTGTGAGTGGACAATTATGACCATTTGTCACGATTTATTTGAGGGTATTTCGCAGCTACTTCATAAAATATACACGCGTCACTAAAATGTGTTACAAATATCCCAGTTAAAGAACATGACTTTGGTGATCTTCATTGAGGTCAATAAATCAGGTCCATAGACTTGGACTCATTTCCAGATCCTTTGTGATCGTCGAGTCCATTCAATGTTTAAGGATAAAAGAGTTCTGCTTAAGCCGGTGCTAGAGGGGCTTGAAGAGTGTTGCACGTTTTATTTCCTCTCTTGAACAGACTAAAACAAACCGATTCTGCTTTAGTTTTTTTACTAGTTCAGTTTATTTTAGTTTCGTTGCGATCTATGCTCCCAACGGATCCACTTAAAGATTGTTCTAGAAATTAACAGATATTACGATGTAGAATGCACTGAAAAAAGAGCAGTATAGTATCTAATAGAAAATTTGAAGACAGATTTGACATAAGAAAATGTTAACATACAGTACAAATTGTTCTACTACAACGCCCATAATGAACTAGAAATGCAAACAATGTTGTCAAAAATACCACCCTGCTAATAGATCACTTTTATCTATAAACATGTTATGTGATTTCAAGCTGAAATAAATGGGTACGTTCATAGAAATATCATTTTCTCCGTGAATATCACTTTCCATGTGACCAGTTAAATCATCGTCAAATTAGTTATGCAGAATTAAGAAGTCATGTCTCAAATTTACTTGGTTGCATTACAACAAGGATATATCATGCATGCATGTATATGACAGTGTGAAATTCAATACACTGTAAACTCACGAAAAACTCCAAGTAAGAATTTTGTACTGTCAGTTTTTGTGATGAGGATATGGCATTTTTATCATTTTTATCAGACTTGCGTGCGTGTTTGTCAGTGGTAAAAGACAACTTGGTGATCTATGATAGTTTGGACGATTTTGTACCGTCTGTTTAACTGGCATTATCATAAATTTGTCTAGATCATGTTGAAGTGTAGTACATTCTGCCGATACAGAAATTTTAACTACATGTAGGTCAACTCCGCAGTTATGTTCAAAGATACATTTCGCCTATATGCTTTCAAAAGTTTCCTTTTCATTTGGATAATGGCAAGGTTTGGACAATAAATGTATAAAATCATAAAACAGATCTCGGAGATAAAATATCTTTATTTTCCATCACTATACATTTTCATTGTGTAATATAATGTGTGTGGTAAGCGTAGCATGGAACAGAAATATGATATACTTCGTAAACTTGTTCGTTTACACCAGAAGCAAACACCTTGCGTATATTACTGCAACAGTATATTTTTTGTAATAATAGAAAAACGTACAATTACTCAACTATTTTCGCATTTTTACATTACTTTCAAAATCTGTTCCTATATAGTCCAAACTTTTGCACTGCTGTGAAATGTCATTTTCAACATTATTAAAATAGCCTAGTTATTTTACCAACGTGACAGTAGAAGAATTAGGCTTCATTCATGTCCAATATATGTTTTATTTAAATACTGTCCTAACGGTCTTCAAGGGTTTCAAATGTCAAAAACATTGCACTTAATAGCCAACGGAAATAATACACATTATCAAGCTAAAAGCTTAATTCGTTTTAAGTTTCCACTTTTCTCTATTTTAATGTATCTTGTTCCATTTTCTCATTGATTTTTATGATTCCCTGGCCAGAATGTATTTAAATTCCTATCAAATTCGTTGGTGAACTTGCACTTCCCTCAACAGTAGCATGATGAATATTTTCAAGTAAAACTGAAGTACTGATACATCCCTATTGGATATTCTTCCTTGTTTTGATATACGACATATAGAAAGGAGGGTTTTCCCAGTAATAATATACGAAAGAAGGATGACCTTGTGTTCCTAAGTTGAGAATCAAATATTTAGTATTGTAATAACGTTGAGACTAAATTATACGGTTTAAATAAAGTGTATATGATTTGCGAAGAGTTACGTTATAATTCAGTTTATATTTGTTATGCTCCGTATTCTGATACTAAAGGCGTTCATAAAAATCTACAAGTCAGTATTCCTGATCATGTATGGAAGCAGAAAGAAAATCTTATATATTATTATATATGCTCAATATGCTTGTTATGGTCCATTATAAATAAATTTGTTAGGACTATTTGTCCTGTACTTTTATTCAGTTTGACTAAAACAGAAGAAATTTTAGTAATGCACATATGATGGCTTTTACAGTCGAATGATAAAGCCTTTTAATTTTATTTGTAAAGTCTACATTGCACCATTCATAATTTTCTGTATGTTTATCTTTTTTAAGTTTTTATGTGCTCGTCCTCTTTCCTAGTGTGTTAAATCACCTATCGAATATTGTATGATGGGATGTAATAGACAGAACTAGGTTGGTTGTCTGATCCAGACATATTTTTTATTAAGAACGGATGCTTCTTGTCAATCCTATTCGCCTTCTATTTATTTTGTGTCAAGGAAATTTGTTTACTATCAGTTTTGTATATTTAGAACATTTGTATGTCACCATTTGCTGTGTGTAATTAGGTCGATAATAATCAACCTCATCATTGTAACGTGTATTATTATACTAAATTTACATAGCACCATTTTCATGATAGAACTTTTGAAGATGCTTCTACATACAAAGGCAGCATGCAATCACTCACTTCATTCTCAAAATTGTACCAATATAAATAAAAGGGGACCAGGGCAAAAGGGCAGATCTAGAGAAAGCCCACAGAACCCAAACAGAAGGTTCACTGTTGCCCTAAAATGGCATAAAAACTAAGAGCCTCTGACGGAGTTAATTCCAAGATAGATAAAGATGATCCGGCGGATAATATAGGCTTGCATTTTCAGGGTGTTTTTTACACTTCGTGCAAGGAAGCACATATATATGATTTCTTGGCCCCTATGTGTTAAAATGTGCAAGTTGGAAATAGTATGAACACAATATTTTTGACTTCACATGTGTTTACCACTGGTCTCTTGCCCACTTACAATCCTATATTTGCAACTGAATACTGAAAATCACGTTAACAGCTATAACCTTAAGCACGTGCATTACATATGTATAACAAATGAATATTAATATATATTACTCGTAATAATGTAATGCAATACACTTAAGCAATTCAAAATGATTGTCTAGCAAGGTTCACGTTTTATATTTAGTTAAAAGAAATCTATATCTTATGCTATATGTTACTTCGGACAGAAACACTTTAGATATATATATGATTATTGAAGTAGATTTTTTTCTGCCTTTTCCTTATATTTCTTTATAAATGAGACAGTAACATTCCTGTTATACATCTGTTTAAATACATCTTATATGAAAGCTTTTTGGAATATTCAAACTATTTTTATACTACTTAATTACTGTATTTGTTTTGATTTTATTGTCAGAAATGAGTCATTACATTTCTTTCATTCGTACGAACAAGACATTTTGGACACAAAACTATTTACAACTTCTGAGCTTTATTTGTTTCTATATATATTCAGAATATCTTAGACAGCATAAATGGAACATTTCGCTGTAAAATAAATGTTGAAACGCCTTCGAAATTTGTCAAAGGCCAGAGTTTTACACAGTGTATAATATAGTTTTTGTACAAAGTTGATAGCATTCAAGATACCCTTACTTCCACCCAATGAGACCTTGAGACTGATGTTTGATTAATATCTTGACCTTGCAAAATGAAAAAAAGCAAGCATAATTAGTGAGTAGATAAAGCATTGTTTCGAAGTGCAGCCTCCTTCAAACATCTTTTAATTACACATAGACCCTGTTATGGATGTGGTGGATCAAATAATGGATGTAAAATCCTTACAGTGTTTTAAGGATAAATAAAACTGTAACTCTACAATAATACGTATTGATAAACTTTTTACTGTTCCCCTTCATCTGCCAATATATGGTTATATTTAGGTTATGCAAAGATAAGTGCATTTTAGCGGCAAATGACTTTATGATACACCATGCTATCTATTAACAGTAGGTAGAGCGTCGGTCTACGGATCGTGGGGTCGTGAGTTCGTTCCTCGGGCGGGGCGTATGTTCTCCGTGACTATTTGATAAACGACATTGTGTCTGAAATCCTTAGTCCTCCACCTCTGATTCATGAGGGGAAGTTGGCAGTTACTTGCGGAGAACAGGTATGTACTGGTACAGAATCCAGGAACACTGGTTAGGTTAACTGAACGTCGTTACATGACTGAAATACTGTTGAAAAACGGCGTTAAACCCAAAACAAACAAACAAACCAACTATTAACATGTAGGTTTTCGAGAGGGAGTGGCAGTTGCAATCTGTGTCAAAATAATCTAGTTATTCTAATATTAAAATTTTGCTCGAATATTTGTAGGGCTTTATATCTTTGAATTTGAATTTTGTTTGTCCTGTACATGTTATTAAATATAAAAACTATTATTATTTATAAACACCTCAGGAAAAAATTCATCGTCGGTGAGCAAAATTACATACTGTAATGTAATACTTTTGTCTGCAGTAATTAAATTTCCTATTGGTTGAAGTATTCGTTTTTAAAAACGCTTTTGCTGTAATGATTCCCCAACAATAACTGTTTCACCTATGATGCCAAACTCTATAAACAACATCACTATAGACCTACTGATGTCATCATGTCAGTAACAATTTATATGCTAATAGTGTTTTGCGCGGCTATTCATTTACGCTATAATAGAGAACTGTAACTAACGGCACTGCATTCTGTTCAGAGGAAGCGACAATAGGAAACGATAATTGACACTGTCATAATCAATTATATCAGCTATATTATATTAGAAGTCAAATCATCATATCTTTGAAATGAATTCAACGTGACGTAATGCACGAAGTTCCAATAATGTCAGATAATGTTAAGTTATTACACAATTTTCTGAAAAGTGATTGGAACATGATAAATGTATTGTCCGATTTGTTCATTAAAACCGGAAATATAAGGCGTATCATAAAAATAGAGAGTTAGTTAAACTGTGCTCATTCTGGCGTAATAAACAATATCAATACTTTCTCGTTAACAGACAGAATTCAGCCCATCTGTGAAAAACAATGGCGTTTAAGTCTAGTTTATCTGCATAGTGTATTTTCATTTTTCAATAGATTTTAAACGATAATAGAAAGTATTTTTCTAAGTATGAAAACAAAACATTTTTTAGAATATAAACGTGTTTAGAACATAACAAAATGCCTAAATAATAAATTGCCCGTATACATGTATAAGAATATTTGGACTAAATTCTAAAGTCATGGTTTCATTTGGCAGGAAAGAAAATGATTTTGGATACGATTCTGTTTCTGACGGAATGTTAGACAAAGGTGTTACTTCCTCTGTTAAAGGTGATAAGCTTATGATAATTGCCCGTTCACCGCAGCCGGAATCGGAGCTCGTTGACCAATTCCCCATTAAATGATGAAAACGCAATCCAGCCCAACAGTTTTATTTTCTTTCTTTTTTTAAATATATATTGTTAATCCATTGTTGATTTATGTTTTAAACTGAAAAAAGGCCTAATTTGTTTTGAACAACTAGGCACATTTGAAAGACCAAACGGCTGTGATTTCTACAACAAGATACAACTTAATGAATGCATGGAATGGAACTTTGCAAATGCGTGGCTCTGAAGTTGTGTTTAAGTGCTCTGCGCTTCCGAGAAATCTACCCTTACCTATTATCTCTTGAGGTCTCATTATTGTAATCAATTTGCTTTAAAAAGATAAGAGGCTGATTTTAATACGGTTTGCCTCGTATATGTGTGACATGGTCAAATCGGTCATATCCTACATATGAATAGAAGTCACGACATGTTATATTTTGTACAGTACTTGGTTATCAAAAGGGCTCCAAAACGAAAACAGGATAAACTAATATACAGCACTCCGCACTGAACATTTTACTCAATGACATGTACACAAATTGAGTACTCGTAAACAAAATGATGAATGAAATAATAAAAAAACACAGATAATAATGAATGGTCAAAATACACATGAAGAATGTATACAGTGAACAGACAGTAGCAAAACCACCACTGGACAGTTTAAATAGGTTACTGGCACAAAAGCTCACCGTGTTCCAAGTTCCTTCCATAAAAAACCTTTCCTAGTCTGGCTAATCAATTAACGACAGAACAACAATGTACAACAGAAATATGATCCTGTAATTTAAAAGTGATTTGTTAGTGTTTCGTCAAATTACATGAAACCAAAACAGATGCCCTTTTATAAACTAATGTGAAATACACAAGACGTTCCGTAATACATTTCAAGTCCATGTTTACCTAATCACAAGATTAAATTATTTGGTGTAAAACGTCAAAAACATTTATGCGTAAGAGGAAGTGTATTTTCTAAATTTTTTCCGTTTTGTATACAGAATCGATTTAATGGGCAAAAAATGTCGTAGTTTAGACAAAAACGGATATATCATAGTGATACAAATTCGTACATCTTGACCTTTGCAAATAAAATAAAAGGGAATTTTACTGCTTTGATGGGATTTTCATTTCGCGGGTTGACTCAGCCACGAAACGCACACAATTTAGTTCCCCACGGACCCTACTGATCTGTGACAAAGAATCAAATTACATATGGGCCGTTCCATTACAAAACCTGTTTTATTGAAAACATCAAAAGTGAAATAACTGAATATTCATGAAGAACATTCTTGTACCTGTGAAATCTGTCAATTTAAAGAAATCGCATTCGGTAAGTCTCTGAAAGCATTGTAAAAAGTAGTACGGCGTCGTCGGTTAGGGCGTGTTCATATATGCGACCCCTTAATTAGCATCATAGATTGAATATATAGATACATTTTGAAATGATTTAACTAAAAAATAACTTACAAATATCTCTTTTTCCTAACGCCACTGTTCAATATAAAAATTGTCATGCAAACCTGATTAATATCTAATTTATCCGTGTTTCCTTGTGTGTAATTTGAACGGATTATATGAGAAATGCAAATATATATTACAATACTTATTATTTAACAAAATAAAAATAAAGGTTAGTGTAGATTACCTGGAAGCAGAGACAAACAATGACTTATTACTGAGCATTGCTAGATTGAATATAGTATTACCCGATCTAGGGATGATTTGCTTTATATGTATGTCGATTAATGGGATACTGAAGCTGATACAAAGAGGTCAGAAAAATAACGTTGAGTCGGGTTTAGTAGATGGTTTTCATCCAAAAATATAATGTCGTAAATAGTAACTTAAATGTATACGTGTTAGTTTGCATAGACAATTCACGCTACAGAATCATATAATACAAGGATACATTTTCTTTTGAAAAGCAATTTTACAAATATTGCACCCTACCTCAAATAGTAACCCAAAGCTATCGCCTGAATAAGAAATTCTCGTGGTCGGCATTTTAACCGAAAATAAATGAAAACAGTTGCATGCTATGAAAGATATATAATACTTTTTTTCTGATTGATAATGCTAAATACCAACCTCTCTGTTAGGCTGTAAGGTCTAGTGTACATCAGTTAAAATGCAAGGAGTTGAATAAGGACAAAATGTACAATAAAAGACTGAACATACTTTGTGATCTAGTGCATTGAGATAAATTTTGCGTTAGAGGTAAGCATGTCGCAAAGACATAAAAAGAAAAAAAAATTAATAATGCACAAAATTGCCGGTTTAAATACAGTTGTTTTCATGCGCACTGGAAATATTTATGAGATTTAAAAAGTTTTAAACAGAAGTATCTGCTCTCTGTTGTTCAGTGTTCTAACGTTGATCAATGTTTTGACAAAATAACCCAGGAAGACGATTGAGCTGCCTGTTTTATTGAGTTTTGTCAGAAACGCATTTATTGAAAAAGAATCGTTTTTGTAATACCCAATAAACAACTGCAGTGTCTAGTGAAACAATAACATTTGTTAATTGAACATGTAGTTCTGGCAGTATCATGTTATATTTCCTGATACGTTATCCTCATTTTCGAGACGACAAACATGTTTGTTTCATGTTAAACATTCATAGAATCCCAAGTAATCGGTTAAGTGACGTATTTGCTTTAATACAAAGAGCAATAGACCCATGTAGAAAAAAAGTGTTTCTTCAATACATGTATTGTCGCAAACACACTCACTTAATTCATTGTAATTGATAAAATCTTAAGCATTTTTCTATTTACTCTATTTTCATGTCTTTTTCAGGCAAGACTTTATTCAAGCCCTTCTTAAGGACTATGACAGCAGGATCCCACCAAACTTTGAAAAGGGTAAGATTTTTTCTTGAACTATGTACTTTCATCTACTGTCAGTTCGATCCCCGGGCTGGGCGTATGTTCTCCGTGACGATTTGATAAAAGACATTGTATTATAAATCATTTGTCCTTCAACTCTGATTCATGTGGAGAAGTTGGCAGTTACCTGCGAAGAACAGATTAATACTGGTATAGAATCCAGGAACACTGGATAGGTGAACTGCCGGCCGTTACATAACTGAAATACTGAAAAACGGCGTTAAACTCACAACAAACAAACAAATTGTTAACTTTGATGTGCCTTTCTTAAGTACGATTGTTACATGTACTTATATATTACACATGTATTTTGTTAAACTGTTTCTACACGTGTTAGATGTTATGTTTTTGTATCTTCGTTTTCAAAATGATATAATTATCCTAAACCGTGATTTTGTCGAATAAATTCAGAAGCGAAGTAATTATGTACAATGATGCGCATTTAACGACGATAAATGTTTCAAGACAAAATGTATTACAATTTCAGTTATGGCCTTCAATTATACCTATTCCAATCCGACACAAAATCAATGTCCTTCCCGACATCTACCAGATATTTTCCTGTATTGTAGAGTTTGTTTCCATCGTAACGCTACACGAATTTTGAAATCATGACGTAATAATTGTGAAGTACAAACATTGATTTCGTTGCACAGTTATATCATTATATCAGTCTTCTTTGTTTTAATAGGAAAACAAATTAGGTCCTGTTAGAACTGTAAATATTAAACAATATACTTTTTCAGGATTTCAATTTCTTTTGAATTGTTCTTGAAGTAAGGGTGAACAATTGAAAACGAACCGAGATTTCTCTGCTTTTTTATATATACAAAAAGGCGATTTTTATATGAACATAGTTTCCATTCTAAAGGTATATATCCTGCTTTTAAGCAATTAAGTACGTAGATCGGTTCATTATCTAAATGGTACTTGGTAGTAAAATATTTCTCTTTAATGAGGCAAGATAGATTTTTATGGTTTCGTGTAAAAAGTATTAAGCCATAACATGCTTCAGTTGAGTAGAAATATCTTTAAGGAGGAAAGTTACAATCTTTTAAAGGCTATATATAACATGAACTAAAAAATTAGAAATTGCACATTCCTTTGTTTTAGCAAATGTGTCATAGTTAGAAATAAGCCTTATTGCATAAACTAGAATCCTTATTGTTTTTCATGTCCATAAGTATTGATATGTTCCCAAAAGCGACACTTTTAAACCTATGCTTATTGCAGATAACTAAATACGCTACTACACCTCTCAGCGAATCAGCAGACAATTGACAGATTAAATCCTGTTAACTCTACAGATTACAATCTGCTTAATTACCTGTCTTCTTTCCTTCAACTTAAAACGTCCTTCAATAATTGAATTATTTCTACTATTTCTATTGTAGAACACGTGTACCTTTTTCTACAGTTTCGTACCTCGAAGTATGTCGGAGTATGATATAACATTTGCTAGATATGCATAATTTAAATTTAACTACTGTTAACATTTTTAATCCCGATTCGCCTGATGAGGAATTCGCACAGATCAATAGGAAGAGTGTAGATCAACAGATCGCGGAGCTGTGAGTTTGATATCCGTTTGAAGCTTATATTCTCCGTTTCGATTTGAAAAAAAAAAGATAAAGATATTATGTCTTAAATCATTCGTCCTACACCTTTGATTCTTGTGAAGAAGTTGGCATTAACCTGCAGAAAATAAGCTAATACTTGTACAGAATCCAGTCACTCTGGTTAGGTAGGCTGCCCATCGTTGCATATCTGAAATATTGACGAAACACCGGCGCTAAACCTAAAACAATTATACAATTCCCTTGATGACATTGTTTTTATAATGGAAATATAAAAAGGTATGTAGCTCTGTTTTTTCCTTCTAATCACTGTCGTTATGGAATCTCTGTATTCCTTAGTAAAACGAAATTCATGTCTAGTAGCGGTATGTCATATGATTTATAGTTATTGTCAATGAAACAAACGGCGCAATTAACACTAAGATATAAAGTGGACTATGTGGAATACACGATTATTTTGACATTATTACCCCAGATTACTATTGACTGTACAGTCAAACGTATACCAAGTTTTTGGTGTTTGTAGAATATTGACATCGTATTGGTTGCTAACTAAAATTCACGTTCAATTTACCGCTTATTTACATTATAACAATAATCTGGATTAGGTATGGTATGCTCGTAAAATGTTTCATAATATATTTTGCATTGGCCTTTAAAAATGTATTACCTTCCTTGACTGTCTAATTGTGTGCAGACACTTTCGTGCGCGTCAACCAACAAAGAAGTCAAAGGCATTCGAGCCAAATAAAAAAGGAAAAGAAAATGTTAAAGAGTAAAAACAGAGATGAAAAGCCATGTTTTGTAAATCATGTTCAGGAAGATAGAACAGCTTAATAGTTGGAAGGAAGGGACTGTCAGGTGCTGACTACTCAATAAGACACTAGGCCTAGGCGGGACGCACTCGCAGTATTAAGTTGTGGGAAAAAATAACCAACCTGTAGGACAGTGAACGATATAGGAATAGTATACAGGCAGAAAATTGAAAATATCACAAATAAGAGAGTCAAGAGCCTATACGTCAGAGATGTACCCTGTACCATTTTAGACAATATTGCAAAGTGCGGCCAAAGTCGGTGCGCTGTCCATCTTTTAACTACTTCTATTAGGCTGGTATTTATGGAACTATTGTTTTTAGTTGTCCTCTTTATGAGAGATAGTTTGAAATATCAATGACAAGCTAGTTTGCTGAGGAAACAAGTTCTAGAATTGTATTATGTATTAAGTAGTTTTATAAAGGAATAGGATGTTTCCTTCTTGTGGCGTGGATTATTTTGCACCTGAAGGGATTGAATTCAGTATCTACGACCAACTTTCACATTTTAATGGTTTAATGTCACCATTAAGGTCTTTGATTTCGACGGACGAAAGTGACATGTTTATTTCAGGGTGATTGCCAATAGGCGAATCTTAAACTGGATCTTTTGATGGAGGTCATTCATTATGCAGGGAAGAGCAGGTACCAACGGACAAACCCCACTGGAAATCCAGAGAAGACAGGTTTTTGCCCTAGGCATATATCCTTTAGGAGTACGGACTGAAACTGGGTTTTAACCTTTGCACGGCTTTTGCACGTATACCGTACTTGTGCTTTATAAACACGTCTTTCTTATGGTGTAATTATCCAATGCTTTGCTACATTGAGTTAGGATCAGATTTATCTGTCTGTTGCTGGTTGAGTCACACGTGATCCTTTCTCTTTCACCATGTCGGAGATCTTACAAAATGCCAAGGTTTGTATTTTAGTGTTTTATTTTCGATAAGAACATTATATGTTCCATGGTTTTGCAAAGTACACATGTTAGAAATATGAGCCTGGCTAGGTCTGACCTGTGACCATTTTTGTAGATTACGGTTACATTTGGATGTTTCCTCTCATCAATGGAGTTTTGGAATATAGTTTCAAAAATTAGTGACAGTTCCTTTGAAAGTGATTGAAGTACGACAGGCTTGATCTTGTCTGACCCGCATGCCTTTAAGACAGTTTTGGCAAACTGATTGTGCTGACTGCAGTTAAACGAACATTAGATATAAATTGAGAGTTTTCTAAAAATACCAATTAGTTGTCTGCATTTTCATCTGCATTAATGGGAAATCAGTGTGTTTGATATTGGACCTGACATATACTATATTTTACCAAATAAGGCGCCGTTTGTATTCACTTTACCTCCAGTGGCTACGACTAAAAGGGGTGTCTTTGTGAATTTAAAACCCGAGTTAATAGTGTAAATATTCCAAGATGTGCTTATCTTATTAACAGAATGTAATTTTAAAATTGAAACACGCCAACTGAGGCAATTAATCATTTTGAAACAAATTATTCATGTCTCATTTCACACTGATCCTAGTTAATCCTGAAGTTTAATTTCTGTTCGCCTTTTGATTTTAAAAATGAGGTCTTAACTATTAAACAATATAAATTAATTTCTGACAAATTACCACAAGCTGATTTGTTCGAAGGTCAAAGGGACATAGTTTTCAGGAAGACAACCGCAAATATCATTATAAGCTTTTTAACTATTTATATCGGTTTAAACTAGTCTTGTATCATATGTATGTTGAGTACTACTCAGCCTGGGGCCAGTGGACGTGGATGGAAGCTTGCATTTGAACAGGCTCAATTAAACCAGACCTAAAACGTTTTTAATTGTGTCGTGTTGGGCAATCTATAGTTTCCCACTTGTTTCTACTTTATTATTACAGCAATGTTTTTTTTGTGTTGTGTGGCGGCCCTAAAAATGTCTCCATGTACTTTCAGTCAGCGCTGTTATATTTCAGTCTTTTTAGGTCGTTCAGTACTACATTTTTGTTATATTAATGTTCTGTGTAATTTTTCAGTTTGCCAATTTTGGCTTTAATGGTTCCAATACTCTCGCTTTAATAGTTTTTTGTGTTGTTTAGACATCCCTATGATTTTTAATTTGTCGTTTCTGCTGTTTCTGTGATTGGCAGGCTACATGTCAAATGAATGTTTTGATTTGTTTAAAAGTGGACATTTCGGTTCTTTTTTTTTCTGAACATTGTCCATGCATGTGTAAGTCCTTCCAGATAACGTTGTCATTAAATAAAACCGTTGAGGAGGTTTATGTAAAATATGTGCGTTTATGGGGCAGTATTTACACATGCATGTACACCAGAAATTATTCCCTATTTTAATACCGATCTTTTTTTCAAGTTGTCAAACACATTTTTATGGAAAAATAATATGAAGAAATGACTGCCATTCTTCTATTTAAACGAAGATATGACAAGAAATGACTGCCATTCTTCTATTTAAACGAAGATATGACCCGGCCATGATGTAATGCTTCATACAGAAATAAAACGGTAAAATGTAGCACATGGAGTTAGTAAATTTGTTAATAAATGAACATGAAAAATGTACACACTAACATGTTACATGATCTCGTATTATAATTATTGATTTAGTGCTGTCAGCCCGTCTGTCTGTCACAAGGTTTCCACGCATTTCTTCCCAACACCAATAAACGGATTTTCACCAGACTTGATCAGAGTCATTATTGTAAAGCCTCATTGTGCATGTAGTTGCTATTTTCCAGTTTGATTACTTTCAGCAGAGCTATGGGCCTTGATTCATCAAATTTGGTGATGTTTTGTCCAACCCTTTTATATTATTGGGCAGATTTCCGACAAACCTTACAGATGTTTCGGTCCAATGATATTCAGTGGAGTTATTGTCCTTGATTTGTTGTATTTTAACTTCTCCAGGCAACTGCTTTGATACCTATGAGGGGAATTACACCTAATCTCACAAAAGTTATCATTGCTTAGACCATGGACATGTTCCGGTTCGGTGGTTTTAGCAGGGTTATGGACTCTTGATTTTACAAATTGTATATTGTTTAAGCCACTTGTCTTACATTCTAGGGCAGATTTCAACCAAACCTTAAAGGTCTCATCATACATATGATTTTCGGTAGGATTATGGACCCTTGATTTGTCATATATTCATATTTTACAGTGTTTACACTACTTGCTGAATAGCAATAGTTATGGTTCAGTGATTTTCCCTTGAGTTAATTATCCCTTAATTTTTGGCATTTTTAAATTCTTGCATGGTAATTGGTGAGAGACTTGTGATTTTCGTGAAAAACAACATCCAACTAAAGTTTAAAATGGAGCGTTTGCTTTGGGCGTATTTCTGAATAGCAAAAAGATCAGGACTGGTTTTCCACAAAACTGAACTGTTCAGTCAAATTTTGAATCAGGGGCCGTATTCGTAAAGCATCTTAAGTATATGTTTTGACTTAAGATTTTACTTAAGTTTGTGGTGATTTCAGCTTAAGTCTAAGTAAAAAACTTAAGTCCTACTCATAAAACAGCTTAAACTTAAGATACGTAAGAAATGACTTAAGTCAGAAAATAAAATGGCTTCGTGAGTAAGATTAAAGTGTTGTTTTTCAAATAAAAGCACTTTAAACATAATTGTGCATGTTGTATCTGTCTGAAATTAATGCTGTTTTTTAATGTTTTCGTCCACAATAAAAGCCAAGAATTATTTATTAAGCTGTTTTATGAATAACAAATATACTTAAGTAAAATAAATTTCTTACGTAAGTAATACTTAAGTAAATAATCAATTTCTTATACTTAAGATGCTTTATGAATACGGCCCCTGGTCTAGGCTAATTGACGTGCCACAAAGCCACTTAAATTCTATAAATCTGCCTTTAATTGTATCATTACACTATATAGACCATACTTAGTTTCGGAAAATAGGTTTTTTCCAGTAAAGTCTTGTTTTGAGTTTAACGCCATTTTTTCAACAATTTTTCAGTCATATAACGGCGGGCTGTTAACCTAACCAGTTTTCCTGGATTTTGTACCAGTACAAACCTGTTCTCCGCAAGTAACATAATGAATTTTCACATATAAAAATTACGCAAAAATTCCACGGGCCAATTTTTTGCAAAATGGATCAGAATCGATTTTCTTCCTAAATTTTTCTTAAACAACCAAATGTCTGTTTTCGAACCTCCTTCGAAAATTCAGATAGAAAATACCTGTTCATGTTAATAATCACTAAGAAATTGCTTTATTCTGTCGTTTGATATATAATCTAATGCATTGACGCCAACATTACGCTTGTAGTATCGAGTTTTATACTATTTTAGTGCTACCATTAACGGACGTAAAAAGCGCGAAAACGGGTCATGTTTGCGACGTCATGGTAACGTCATACGCATGTTTATTGCTCTAAAAGATGATGATATCAATTGGAAATATCTTCAAGTTTATTTTGGTATATAAGACAATCAGCAAATCTTAAATTTTGACAAAGTACCATTCCCCCTTAAATAATACTTAATACTAATTACTTATTCTTACTTAATAGTCTGCCAAAATCTGAGGAAAATGTGACTTATGATGGCATTTTTTGTTAATGCTCGGATATTATTATAAAAGTGTTCCTTAGGATCAAACTTTAAATTTAAAAGGGGCTGTCGCCTTATGGGGTTCCTCATTACAGTATAATGGGGTCAAAGGTCAAATGAGTGCATGTACAGATAAACTATACCGCTGTTCACTCGTTTTATTTTCATATAAACATCTAAATTGGTTTAAATATTGTTTTTCAACGCCCTTTAGTATTTTGTAAATAAAACTGATGATAATATTAAAAATATATATATATAATATATAAATTATATATTAATATATAGAATAATATATATCTAGGAAAAGTGGCATACGATGGTAAAATGTGTTATACATCACAGGTTTGCCAATCTACATATATGTAGATCAACTGCAAAAATATTTTTGGTTCTGTCATATCCAAGGGTTATTTTAATGTAATTTCAAGGTCACAGACATGTCAAGGTCAAAAATGAACTTTTGAAAATGACTTCTAAGGTACTAAAGGAAGCAAAATAGTTTATTAATAATAAACTCAACAACTTTTCTAACTCCACATCTGTTTTTATTTCTTTTGTCGCCAAATTTTGACGGATTTGAATGATGTTCTACACAATGTTTAATGATGATTTTATTATAATAAAACATAAAAACGATCATAGCCTGAGTTATATTCATTTAACCGTAAGGGTAACAATAAGGTAACCCTTAAATTAAAAGTCACATAATTAGTAAATCCGTCACAGCAGAAATTCAAAGTATCATATTCTGAATGTTCAACAATGTTTACTTGAAATAGAACATCCGTCAATATTTTCAATATGAACATGTTAATTTTATACCAGGTTTGTGATGTCAATAATGACACCAGTTAATGAGAAAATTGTTTAATAGATGGCAGTTTTTTCCACATAGAGACCAGCACCAAGTTGCATCCATTCTGTGACGTTTTATTTTTAGGTTACCTTTTTTGAACTGTCATATGGCTAAATGAATGTACGCACAGTTGATATCGCTGTTATGTTTATTCAACTGAACTGGTCATTAAACAATGTGTCCAATTTTCATTCAAATCTGTCAAAATTTGGCAAAGATAAAAACGAAAGTCAGGTAGCAATATAATTTGAATTTAAGCTTTGAACTGACTATCAAAAGATTATTTACATACTGTACACCTTTTGATTAATGTGTGCGAAAGGAAAAATGTGGTTGGTTTTGAGGAGGAAGACTACAACGAAAATAAATTACATATAAATATATATAAAAAATTCTCACATAAACAGTTAAAATCACTTTACTGTCATGAATACAACCAAGTATTTTAGCTCAATAAGGAGAGCGCAGATCTAAGGGTCGCGGGTCGTAAGTTTGATCCCCAGGAGAGGTGTATGTTCTCCATGATAATTTGATAATAGACATTGTAAGGAGTAATTTCGTCCTCCACTTCTGAATCATATGGAAAAGTTGGCAGTTACTTGCGGGGAAAAGGCTAATACTTGTAGAGACTCCAGAAACACTGATTAGGTTAACTGACCGCCGTTATATGACTGAGATACTGTTGAAAGTAACATTTACATATATGGAATGCTTCTCCAGCTCCTAAAGTAATCATTTCAATACTGGTGATAATTCATTATATGATATATATTTATGTTAATTTGTCCACGCGGTGATTGTTAAATAGGACCATTTTAGAGGAATAACTGAAATAAAGGTCACAATATAGGTGTACACAGAACATGTACGGTAATAAACAAAACAGAATAGATCTGTAGGAATTCAACTAGTTACTCTATACACCATGTCTTTGATTTGCTGTAATTTGTTTCCTTTTTTACTAACAGTCAGACATTTATCATCATACTTTATGTATTTGCAATTTAATATGGTAGAACATTTCAAGAATTATCAACGAAGCTCTTAATGCGATATTTGCATTATTTTATTCTAAAAATTCAGCACGCTATTTCTTTTTCGAATCTTATAATTTTTGGCTTTGCTTCCACACTTTCACTTCCTGTTCAAAACAACAGTTGAAAACGAATCAGATCATAACAATTTACACTTCTGACACTTGGTTTCAGACAGGATGTCTTTGATTACATTGTGAAAAGAAAGCTAGTATCTCGACACTGAAACATTAGACATTCATATGTTTTACAAATTAAAATGTAAAAATAAAGATATAAAAACATCAAAAAGGCTGCTCCAGATTTATTATAATAGTAACATTAAGGCAGATTCAGTGAAATATTGAAAATATACCTTTCGATATCTTCATGATTACTGACAGATGATGGTTCAGCTAATCAAAATGATGAATTATGGCGGTTCGCTAGTAACTAAGAGATATACAATGTGTAAAAATAACTTTCTTCATGAGAAGACTGAGCATGAAGAAGAGATTTGAAATTCAAAACGATGGATTTATAATAAACAAATACTGTCGATTGAATATGTCAGGCTAAGACGTCTATAGCTTGTGCTCACATTTGTTTTATTTTATAACATCAGATTCCTTTGTGATACATTGGTAAGTTTGCTCTACCCGGTTCTATCACCAACCAAATACTCGAAAATCTAAAGGCGTTGTAACAGGCAAACAAACATGCTTACCCCTATATTCACAGTCATAAAGATAATACTAATAATATTTGATATACTTTCAAATTCACTGACAATTATTAAGCCTTTTTTGAGTGTGACATTGATAGAACCAACATAAGCTGGTATAACACTGGTAGTTACAAAATTGTAGATATTGAAAACACTTGAAGAGCGGTTACCAGTCCTTCTAATAGCCTAATGTTAATATGCAAAGAAATATTTTTTAGCTGATTCAAAAATATGATGAGTACCATTTTCATGCTAATGAAATGAAAATAAAAACAACAAAACATTTGCGGTTATCTAATATCTATATTCAAACTTTGATATCGCTTACTTTTTGTACATAGATGGTATTTCTAAACGCCCACGCATTCCTGAAATTACTACAGCACATGCGTAATCCACTGGAATAGATTTTTAATTGACAGCACAGACCATTTTAGGTAATGCTTGAGAGAATTTGCACATTTCATACTATCTCACAAACAGACTTAATCAAACTGAGTTTGCTATTTTATGTCCTTGAGTTCTATGCTTCCGAAAGAATCTTTAGATCTGTCAATAGTAATTACAGTCAAACTATGTTCGCTAGTGCTCGACGAGACAAGCAAAATGTGTTCGAGATATTAGTAGTACAAGCCAACGTGAAGTACACATTATATAGACCTGACAATGAGTTCGAGCCAAGAGTAGTACGCGAATAATCCTAATTCGAGCAAACGAAGTTTAACTGTACCAGTCTTATAATACGCGCCATAGAATTTTTCTACCTGTATTGTTCATACAGACAATCATACAGGCAATCAAATAGCCTTTTTAAAAAGTGTTAGCCTGAAAATGGAAGTTTTAGAATATCAAACATGAGAAAGACAGCTTTTATAAATGATCAAAATATCAGAGCGTACGAAAAATTAAGCTCATTCTATAGAAATAACTCAGTAACGACTTAGTCGCTTTGAATTTTGCCAGTCTCAAATGCAATAAATCTACACGAAGTAATTTATTTACTTCTAAAATTCATAATTATCACCGAAAAATTACAAGTTTATATTAAAAGGTAGCAAAAATGGCGAAAATCTGACTTTTATAACAAAAATGTACTTATTGACCTTTGACCTTTTGCTGTGACCTTACTATGACCCTTAGAAGGCGACAGCCCCCCTGAAACTTTTCCAATTTTTATAAAGTTAACAATGAACATGGCTGTCGGGCATTAACAAAAAATGCCATCAAAGGCACCTTCTAGGCCACTTTTCTGGATATATAGGCAGACTATAATAACAAACAGCTGTCTTACTGTATCTTAATATTCTAATATTTTATTAATCTTGTCTGATGTCTGATCCATTTTTAATGCTTACTAAATAGTTTATTCATAATGATATTTATGCTCATTTATGTTATATGTCATTAAATATCTTAGTTTTTGTCGTATTTTTATGTATTTGTAAAACGCCATTGAATACGCTTTGCGTAAAAATAGGCGTTTAATCAAATAAAACAGTTTCAGTTTCAGTTTTTTACTTTATTTTACATTTACTAGCTTTTAAAAGTGTTCAGTCTAATGGCATTTTAAGTCTATGCTATAAGACATTGTGATTTATCAACATTCAACTCTCCTTCGGCATAAGTAAAGATAAATCTAACAACACTCCTCTCAAGAACGTAATACATCATCTCTGATATTTAAGGCTATTCTTGTTTTCTTAACTGTGCAAACATATGTTGAGCTACAGAACCAGTCCCATAAATTGATCATAATGTTACAAGATTTCAACAGTATTTCTAAGAGAAAATATTGTATATACCGTATAACTTTGTTTCCAAAAAAGGAATATCGCCTGAAACATTTTCTTGTGTCATACATTTTCCACTTTTTAATGAAGTTTCTATTTCGGTAATACTTCAGATAAAAAATACAATAATGACAGACTAAAAAAAAACGTATTTGTACTAATGCTCATATTTTACTAAATTATTTTACAATTAATCATGTATGAAAGCATATCTAGAACAGTATTAAGAAACAGTATTCGAACATATATTTAATTGCATTTATCTGTCAATAAGTACATAGTTTTATATTTAATACCCTCCCCTTTTTAACTTCAACTTTAAATTGATATTTTCCAGGCAATAGTTAAGCGTTAGTGAAATTCTATTATTTTTTCCTAACATCGTTTGTATATATCCGATTCCTTTTCCAGATATTCCTAACGCATTGTGTATATAGGTAAACTAAATCCACTTGTGTGCTTTTAACATCCGAACTACTTTGTTATAATGAAGTATTACCATATCCTGTTGTAATATACATCTGGTATCTTGAAGTATTACCATTCCTTGTTATAGAACACATCTAATATCTAAGAGTACTACCATTTCTTACTATAATATACATCTGGTAGTTGGAAGTATTACCTTTGCTTGTAAAAATATACATCTTGTATCTAGAAATATTAACTTTCCTTGTTGAAATATACATCTAGGATCTAAAAGTATTACCTATCCTTGTTAAAATATACATTTGACATCTAGAAGTATTAAATTTTCTATGTTGAATCTAGCAGCATTACATTTTCTTGTTATAATATACGTCTGGTATGTAGAGGTATTACCTTTCCTTGTTATAATTTACATCTGGTATCTAGAGGTATTACCTTTCCTTGTTATAATATACGTCTGGTATCCAGAGGTATTACCTTTCCTTGTTATAATTTACATCTGGTATCTAGAGGTATTACATTTCTTTGTTATAATATACATCTGGTATCTAGAGGTATTACTTTTCCCTGTTATAATATACGTCTGGTATCCAGAGGTATTACCTTTCCTTGTTATAATATACATCTGGTATCTAGAGGTATTACCTTTCCTTGTTATAATTTACATCTGGTATCTAGAGGTATTACCTTTCCTTGTTATAATATACGTCTGGTATCCAGAGGTATTACCTTTCCTTGTTATAATTTACATCTGGTATCTAGAGGTATTACCTTTCTTTGTTATAATATACATCTGGTATCCAGAGGTATTACCTTTCTTTGTTATAATATACATCTGGTATCCAGAGGTATTACCTTTCCTTGTTATAATTTACATCTGGTATCTAGAAGTATTACCTTTCTTGTTAAGATATACGTCTGGTATCTAGGGGTATTACCTTTCTTTGATATAATTTACATCTGGTATCTAGAGGTATTACCTTTCCTTTTTATAATTTACATCTGGTATCTAGAGGTATTACCTTCTTTGTTTAAATATACATCTGGTATCTAGAGGTATTACCTTTCATTGTTATAATGCACGTCTGGTATCTAGAGGTATTACCTTTCCTTGTTATAATTTACATCTGGTATCCAGAGGTATTACCTTTCCTTGTTATAACATACGTCTGGTATCTAGAGGTATTACCTTTCCTTGTTATAAGATACGTCTGGTATCTAGAGGTATTACCTTTCCTTGTTATAAGATACGTCTGGTATCTAGAGGTATTACCTTTCCTTGTGATAATATACATCTGGTATCCAGAGGTATTACCTTTCCTTGTTATAATATACGTCTGGTATCCAGAGGTATTACCTTTCCTTGTTATAATATACGTCTGGTATCCAGAGGTATTACCTTTCTTTGTTATAATATACGTCTGGTATCCAGAGGTATTACCTTTCCTTGTGATAATATACGTCTGGTATCCAGAGGTATTACCTTTCCTTGTTATAATTTACGTCTGGTATCCAGAGGTATTACCTTTCCTTGTGATAATATACGTCTGGTATCCAGAGGTATTACCTTTCCTTGTGATAATATACGTCTGGTATCCAGAGGTATTACCTTTCCTTGTGATAATTTACGTCTGGTATCCAGAGGTATTACCTTTCCTTGTGATAATTTACGTCTGGTATCTAGAGGTATTACCTTTCCTTGTTATAATATACGTCTGGTATCCAGAGGTATTACCTTTCCTTGTTATAATTTACGTCTGGTATCTAGAAGTTACCTTTCCTTGTTATAATTTACGTCTGGTATCTAGAGGTATTACCTTTCCTTGTTATAATATACGTCTGGTATCTAGAGGTATTACCTTTCCTTGTTATAATATACGTCTGGTATCCAGAGGTATTACCTTTCCTTGTTATAATATACGTCTGGTATCTAGAGGTATTACCTTTCTTTGTTGTAATATACATCTGGTATCCAGAGGTATTACCTTTCTTGTTAAGATATACGTCTGGTATCTAGGGGTATTACCTTTCCTTGTTATAATTTACATCTGGTATCTAGAGGTATTACCTTTCTTTGTTATAATTTACATCTGGTATCTAGAAGTATTACCTTTCTTGTTAAGATATACGTCTGGTATCTAGGGGTATTACCTTTCCTTGTTATAATTTACATCTGGTATCTAGAGGTATTACCTTTCCTTGTTATAATTTACATCTGGTATCTAGAGGTATTACCTTTCCTTGTTATAATTTACATCTGGTATCTAGAGGTATTACCTTTCTTTGTTATAATTTACATCTGGTATCTAGAAGTATTACCTTTCTTGTTAAGATATACGTCTGGTATCTAGGGGTATTACCTTTCCTTGTTATAATTTACATCTGGTATCTAGAGGTATTACCTTTCCTTGTTATAATTTACATCTGGTATCTAGAGGTATTACCTTCTTTGTTTAAATATACATCTGGTATCTGGAAGTAATTATATATACCTTTCCTTGTTATGGTATACATCTGATATCTGGAAGTCTTACCTTTTCTTGTTATAATATATATTTGGTATCCGCAAGTATCAAATTTCCTTGTTATAACATACATCTGGTATCTAGAAGTATTACCTTACATTGTTATAACATACATCTGGTACCTAGAAGTATTACTTTTCATTGTTATAACATACGTCTTGGTATCTAGATTTGAGGTAAGCGCTAACACGAATAACTATATAAAATCTGTACATCATACATTTTTATTGACATCTTTTGCGTTTTTTATGTTTGCAACTGAATTCTATATATCTATGTTTTTGTTTAAACGATGTTTTTTTTCTCTCTAAATTTAATACAACTTTTTCTCGGCGATATATGACCTTTTTATGTCAATTTGCCGTAAAATCCAACTCACCGACTGAAGGTTTGTCTAAAGAAACGGACGTTTAATAATTTTGTTCTAGCATTATTCTGCCATTCGACTTGAAACGAAAATTACAGTATATAGAGAAAGAAATGCAAACAATTACGAACTCTTGAAGTTGACAAACATGTGCAATAACAGTCTAAGTTAAGAACTGTTAACATCAGCACTATTTGTTTAAACATTTACCCATGCAAAAGTATATCATCGTATACTTGTATTATAACAACGCGGGTTGAGGTTCAAAGAAACAACAGTGTACGCAGATTGTTAAAACCTGGGTGCTGATGTAATGGTTGCAGTCCATTTTCTTTTTCTCCAGAAATACGAAGAGTTTTCTTTTATTTTTAAATATAATGTGCTATGTGTTGCGATTAACATTCTACCTATAAGACTGATCATAACCAAAACAAATGTAAACCTCCGCTGGTCACAAGTAGTCCAAATATAAATAGTGCTAATCTTTTTTCCTTCCTAGTGCCTTTTCTCAACAACAACGTGTTTTCTTTTATTCCACCGCGTTTCAGTATGTATCACTTTGCATTCTATCGAAATCGGCATGTTCCTATCGCAGGTAAAAATGGCGGCGTAAGAATTTAATGTCCCGAAAAGAGAAGTTGAAAGAAGCGGAAAGTAGTAAATTCAGCGGGTAGTATTTAATGAACTGTAGTTTTCTCATATAAAAGTTAACACCGCCTTTTCTTTTTGTTTTTCTAAAGTAACTATATAGTTCTTTAAGGGAATATAAGTCTCTGAAAATCTGATATGCTAGAAAATGTCGAAAAACCGTTAAGAAGTAAGTGGATTTTATCTGAAATAAAGAACAGCCGGATTTAGTGGTGTTCAGCCTTTAATTCAGCTTATGTATGTATCATGTTCATATTCTTGAGAAACATATTTTATCATAAGACAGTGACTTAGATCAAATAATCTTCATCACATCTGTTTGATTTGGCTAAATATATACATCAGCTGCAGTCACAATCGATATAAATAACCTTCAGTAATAATTAAATTTAATGAAGATTTTATTTTAAGAATTGGTGCCCTCCCCCCTCTCCCCTCCCCGCAAGGTCGTAATGTCATTTATATGCAAACATGTAAATAAATCAAATAAATTAGAAACAGTCTTTTTGTAGAATTTCAGACGCTGGCTTGTTATTTAACAAATACATCGTATAGATTACGTCTTTTCATCTACAATATCTTAGGTAAACCTGTACTCATTTATCAAGACTGTTTATCTATTAGAAGATAGCGATGTCTTTAGATGACAATTATAGTGTGTAATTTTAGAAAGTAGCAAATGTCTTCCCAGCATCAGTAAAACTTCAAAAAGCGATATAGCTAACGATATGAAAGGACTGAATGCACGAACAGTATAGTATCAGTTTCATCTCGTAAAATGGCAGTACATATTGATGAGAACCCTAAACGCAGATAATCCCTTTATCATAGCAGACAGTCCCCTTACAAACAATCCCCTTACCATAGCAGACAATCCCCTTACCATAGCAGACAATCCTCTTAACATAGCAGACAATCCCCTTACCATAGCAGACAATCCCCTTACCATGGCAGACAATCCCTTACCATAGCAGACAATCCCCTTAAAATACACCATAGCAGGCACTTCAGTGTAATTACATTTTGATCCATTAAAGCCAACTAAATATTACCAATGTACAGTCAGTCAATTGCCTTTACGCTTAGTAAAACTTAATTAGTGTTTTATTGTCGGTAAGATATGTTGGCAAATGAAGCATGTATAAGATTCATCCTAAAGGTTGTAACAACCTGTTCTAAGATCTACATTGGTAGAACCAATGAAAAGGAGACAAGCAAGCGAAACTGAAGATCATTAAGCTTTTAACCTGTTTAGAAGTGCCCAGACGGTTTCCAGAACATCTGACAAAAAATCTCAAAACATCACATCTTATCATGCATGGAAACGTCATGAACGATCTTGAAACTACGAAGATTTAATTTTATTATTCATTCTAAATTATCCAAGCCAACAGCAATAGTTTTATGAAATATGGTTGCACTGTAGAGGTGATAAAATACCTGTAAATTTGTCTCATAGGGAGAAACTTGTTAAAATAACTACTATTAAATGGCGCCTAAGAAAGGAGCGAAAAAATGGTTTCTAGCGAAAACTGGTTTCTTAAAACAACTTGTTTCTTGATACAACAAAATTTGTTCTCAAAAATACAAAATAAAGGCGGTCTATTAATGCACTAGTCTCTTAATCAATGTGATCTGTCGATAAAGTTTTATAGTATGAATAAAACATTGGCGGTGCGAAACAATTTTGTCACGGATCTTGCTCACCGGAAAAAACTGACATCTTTCTTACATAAATTATAAGCGGGGCAAAGCGAATTATATAAGAAAAGAAATCGCGGTGTTTTGATGCTTGTGAAGTATGCTAATGAATGGCTCCGCGTGCATCTAGCAGCACTCAAACAATATCATGAAGCTTGTTGTAACTTCAGATCAAGAAAAAGATAAACAGTCAAGCTTTTACGATATTTTTATATAAATGCAAAACCAGTCGGTAAACGTAATCCTGCTATCGTTGTTCTGGATTAATCATGAAAGAAACCTTTTCCTAATCATCTGTTTGAATACAACTGGACAACGAAGTGTGGCTTGCTTTACAAATTCAAAAATATTGTTGCTACAACATGTCTCAGTAAGATTGTATTTGGCATCCACTAGTCCTTCAGATGTGATACATGTACGTTTGTCTAGTATGTACTCGGACAATACTAAGACTATAATTCTAAATCACCTTGTTCTGTAAGAATGTTTAGTTTTATTTTTCTTGCATCATTTACAGCATTCAGCATTTAGAGTTACAGAATGCATAAACCAAATGCCGGGATGGTCAGAAGATCTCAGCTATTTTTAATTAGAATAGTAGATTTGGAAAATCATAAAGTGAAAAGCTGTTTCTGAGATGTGCGTGTCTACCATGTTCAGTCAGACAAAGGTTTCGTTATTTAGAACATACGTTGCCCTGTATATCACACCATTCACATCATACTTTCCAAGATATTGAAAGGTCTCAGACAACCATGGGATTTGTTTTGTGCATGCTGTTTTCTATCAACTAATAGACAGTGACGTGCAGCTTACAAATAAACATAAAAAATGTCGTGAAAACAAAAGATTTAGTTTGATAAATCTGGCTTAACACCATTGGGAAGGCTTTTATCTTTTAACGCATGCATTTGAAAACCAGAACACATAAATAGTAGTGCACAACATACATGCAAATTCATTCTATTACTGGAATATGAAATATAGGTAACAATGACGTTTAAACTGCATCTACATACATGCAAAATACTGTATACAATTAAACATTATGATACGTCCAACCAATATAATTTTACTTGATTATTCCTCAATTATGTAGGTAATAGCTCATTCTATACATGTTGTTTTGTTTGTTCGTTTTGGGTTTAACGCCATTTTTCAACAGTATTTTAATTATGTAACGGCGGACAGTTAACCTTACCGGCGTTTCTGGTGAAATTCTAGATTCTGTGCCAGTACAAACCTGTTCTCCGCAAGTACTTGGCAACTTCTCCACATGAATCAGAGGTGGAAGACGAATGACGTCAGACACAATGCCTTTAATCAATTCATCACGGAGAACATACGCCCCGCCCTGGGATCGAACTGGCGACCCCACAATCCTTAGATCTGCGCTCACCCTATTGAGCTAAGCGGGCGGGCTATATACATGTTGTAAATACAGTTTGCCCATTAAGCTCAATAATGACAGCGCAGATTTACGGATCGCGGGGCCGTGAGTTCGAAGTTGGGAAGTTGGCAGCTTCTTTCAAAGAACAGCGTAGTACTGTTACAGAACCCAGGAACACTGATTAGGTTAACTACCAACTGTTATATAACCAAATTACTATTGAACAATGGCGCTAAATCCAAATCAAAACGAAAAAAGTTCTTCTGGTGCGAAAAGGTACTAATGAAAAAAGCTAATATGTAAGTCGTTCCGTCGTAATATAATTGCATTGTTATGTTATGGCTTGATATAAATATCCCTTGAGACCGAAGTATGTTTTGTTGTTGGTATAAACGAGATCATTTTAGTCTATAGATGCGGAGAATCCTATCTCTGCTCAAGTCATATATTTGTATTTCACACTAAAGCAGATCTATTTGCGAAGCCATTACAATACGTTGTGTTAATTTATATTAATATATTAAGCTGAAGACTTTTACCATACACATTTACCATAAACATTCATGTGAAGCATACGAACAAAATATATTTGAAAAAGCCAATATACATGTAATTATATCGGATGAATAGCCGCCCCATGTGGTTCTAAGACAATCTGTGTATGAAAAGAATTGGAACCACTGCCTTACCCTTGCATGATCGTAAGAGGCGACTAAAAGGGTCTTAACACTTGGTTTTGCTGTAACTCTGTGATTCCAGCAGGTATGCAAATTTTGATTCCATACCTCATGTTTTTATTTCGATGTAAATGAGATGTGAAACCAAAATTTGTAGTCCTGTTTGGCGCCATATAACCTATACTGTGTTGGTGCGCCGTAAAATCCAAATAAATAAATACATAAATACTAAACAAAAAAATTCAGTAGTTTAGTAATTAAAATGTAGACACATATCTTTTGTGATATCTTTACGAATTGGCTCACTCCCCCAAGGAGTGAATTTAAACAATTATTTTTGTCAAAAACAAACAGTTTTGACTGCAAAAAATAGACTACCGGCACATTTTTCATGACAAGACAGAAAATGACGTCACACGACCTTCAGCTTTTCCGGGAGTAAAGAAAATAAAGTAAACAGGCTAAACTTGAAAACGAAAGTCTCATTTGCATTGGTCCCTAGTTAGGGGACACCCCGTCTAAATATATGCGCGTGTTTGTTCTTTGTTGTTGTATTTTTGTTGTTGTTATTGTTGTTTTTTGCTAACGGGGAGTCAATTTTCAGCACTTTCTAACGATTTGAAAATACATGGGCTTTAGCACGACATGTCAGCTCTTCATCTACGAAAAACGTATTTGAAAAAAAAAATCCCACAGGGGTCCGTAGCGGAGCAAGGCTTAATGAAGACTTTTGGAACTTCGTCAGATCGTTCTATAGGTCCTTTGTGATGTCTGAAAGTATCATTATACGCCTCGGAGTATTTGAGAGCTGCAGACCTAGACATTTCAGAAATATTTTCAAAATGAATTCGGTGATTCTACGTGAAAGGGCCTTCGCACGCTAATACGTTTTACAACGTTACGGTAGCGGAAAGGATAATATTGTTTCTTTATTTTTTACGAAAATATTTATCAATGCCTTTGTATTTTATACTGTAGAAATAATTAAGTTTAAACATTAGATTTTACTTGTTTATGCCTTGATGTTATCGGTATTAGAAAGCAGTTGGGATATGCAATTTATTTCGAACTATATATATCAACATGTTAACGCAGCTTTCGACTGCGGACACTTGTCCTAATCAAGACACGTGAAAAGTAATTTTACAACATTCGAAATGTAATGAAGTGTATGTCTTCGAAGAATAGAATAAATACATATGATTATTTGTTTAAATTATAACTATATGAGTAATTTGCAGTGCTAGTTCTTCAAAGAAAATCTAAGACTGGAGTTATTCATTATTACGCTAGTGAACTTTTCAGTGTATGTCTTGGTCGTTATTAATTTGTCGATGTGACGTGTATTAATGAAATAAAACAACGTAAAATGACCTCATTTGCGTTGAAGTCTTATTGTTTAAAAGATAACTTTATCGTTCATAAAAGATTACTTTTCAACTGCGAGTTTATGTTTTCAAACGTAATTCCGTATTTCTGTGACTCCTACTTAATGTATCTCTTATAATAAGTTGATTGTGTTCTGTACATTGACATCTCTAACGAGAAAAGGCTAAAATCTGTCATTATATCTTTACTTTAAAACGTAAACGGGAGTGCCTTCACGATTGAAAACATGTGTGATATATATAGTCTATAATTACAAACAACATTTATCAAAGTCAGAATATTCTCCTGGTTTTCTTTTTCAAATGAATTACTGTCGTTCATTGACATTTCAAACTACTGTTTATAGAACGGAATTTATTTTCTTCGAAAAAAAAAACGGATTATACAGGGTAAAAAAGTTATTAATATATCCAATTTGAAATTTTAAACCAAAAAAAAAAACGAAAAAAAAAAACAAAAAAAAAAAAAAAAAAAAACAAAAAAAAACGAAACAAAACAACATAATTTTCTAAACAGTGATTTATATGAAATACGAATCCAAAAACAATTATGGTATAGTTGAAATTCATGGAATAACACATGTGAACAAGTCATATACAGTACGATTTTCAGTGCTTTAAAGCAAAACATGTCTGTCTGAAATTAGAAATAATAACCCTTAACACCTGACACAACAAAAAATTAAATTTAGTAGCACTTAGTTGTGCATTTAAGACAATCGGAATACCTTCAAGGAAGTACATTATACCTTTGACATTCGCAGAAAGATAATGAAAACACATAAAAAACAGTGAAAAATATCTTTCAGAGTCGTAAAGATCAAAATACAAATTTACTTTTTAAAAGCCATCAGATGATAAAAAATGTCTATCACTTGTTTTTCAGATTATCCATGCGAAGTCAATGTGAGCCTGTACATAAACAGTATCGACTCCATAGATGAACAGAAAATGGTACGTATTCGTATTTATCGTGCAATGAAAGCCAGTAATGACAACAAAGATCTTTCCTCTGTTTGCGGTAGTTTTAGTTTGCGACATTAATTCATAAATGAGCCGTGCCATGGGAAAACTAACATAGTGGCTTTGCGACCAGCATGGATCCAGACCAGCCTGCGCATCCGGGCAGTCTGGTCAGGATCCATGCTGTTCGCTTTAAAAGCCTACTGCAATTAGAGAAACCTTTAGTGAACAGCATGGATCCTGACCAGACTGCGCTGATGCGCAGGCTGGTCTGGATCCATGCTGGTCACAAAGCCACTATGCTGGTTTTCTCATGGCGCGGCTCAAATATGATTTAAAAGAATGTGTGACAAAACAAGCCGATTTTAATAATTTAGTTCGTCATGACGCCTGAAATTTTAGTTACAAAACATTGATATCTATTTTATATACCTCTTCAAACAGTTTTAGGATTACAAATATAGATTTTCATTTCTTGTTTAAAAATGAAACTGTAGACTCATTTTTATCTCTTAGAACACATCAGACGTTTTATGATAGACACTAATAAACGAGATGTTGCCATTTTTGACATCTTACCGGAAACAGTCACTGACAGGCTTTATTAAATTATACTTATGGAAATACAGTTTTACTAAAGAGGCACCCGTAAAGTATATGATATATATCATTTAGTAAAGACATTTCTTACTGTTTCCACTTTTAATCTATCCTGTGTGTGTTAACTTTTCAATTCGCTGTGAAATCAAATACAAATTCATTATTCAAAAACAGGCTAGATAGGTCAAATAAAAGAACGTTTTAAACAAGCGAGAAAATTTGATACCATATATATTTCTGTTATGTTGAAGCTTGGGTAGATTTACCCTAACCCTGCTATATTTCTATAATGGACTGGTCCATCTTTCAATTTGGACAGTACCACTTATTATTCAAAGGGGTTTTCACTGAAAATTTACTGACTGAATAGCGAACAGTGCAGACCATGATCAGACTGCACGGATGTGCAGGCTGATCTTGGTCTGCACTGGTCTCAAAGGCAGAATCATCTGCCGTCAGCAGGCTAAGGGTTAAAGAACATGTCGAACGTTTAAAATGTCTTTTTATCCGTACGAATATTGTTGTGTAAACAACTTGTAGTATATATCAACATGTATTTTCAGGACTTCACCTTAAGCACATTTATTAGCCAAGAGTGGCGTGATACAAGGCTCAGATTCAGAAACCTTATCCCTGAGGAGTACCTAGAGCTCGATTCTCGTTTGATGGGAAATGTTTGGGTGCCAGACCTCTACTTTCGCAACGAAAAACAAGCTTATTTTCACACCGTGACGATTCCAAATAAAATGTTACACATCTTTAAAAACGGAGTGGTGAAATACAGATCTAGGTGAGCAAATACTACGTCCAGTTAAAAATCACTGGCAGTTAAAACTTATGTAATACGGTTTAATTTACATACAATTAGTTACAAATATTTTACGTAGTGTAAATACAGTAAGTGCAATGCGATCATTAGAGAGTACAGTTTGAATATGGTTTGGGTGAATTTATACAAATAAAATATACACCATTGAAAAAATTTAAACGTCTTTTAAAACTTTTATATAATGCTGTAATTTTTGTGTATAAATTCAGTTTACGTATATATAAGTTACTTTAAATTTGTGTCCCACAGTTTTTAGGTTTAGGAAGGAGGTTGTGGGACATTTAGATTTGCCTTTGGTGATACGTCTGTCCGCTCGCCCGGATGGCCTAATTAACATAAGAAGCTTTGCACCTTGAGTTTTATTTTGCATTTTAATCAGCTAGACCTGAAGTTTGGCCCTTATTCTAGTTCACATATTCATAAATAGGCTTAAACTTTGTATCACATATATAATTCAGAAAGTAGTTGACCCAGTCATTAAACCTTTTAGAAGTATTAGTTAGGATGTAAAGTGATGCATCTTGGGTTTTGTTTGGGATTTTGCACAGCCAGACCAGAGTTTTGAAAAATGTTTTTGTTGCAAATATCTCAAACAATATATGACATAGAGTTATTAAACTTAATAGGAATAGTATTCAGTCAGTTAAGCATAGTTGTCTTTGACACTCAAACATATGCTTAAAAGGTTTGAACATTTATGTCGCACGTATCTAAAACAGTATTCCACCTAGAGTCATGAAACGTTAGAGGACTGTCATATGTTAATTTGTAAACCTTGTGGGTTTTGTTTGGGATTTAATGCGTCCTCTTACCACACCCGCCCCCGACCCGCACTGCCTCACACATACATACACACACAAATGAATGAAAATAGTTTTTTTCACTTTTTCAATTTGTTTTCTCTTGTATTACTTGCTGCTTTTTGTAGTGTTCGCACAACATCATGCCCCGCCCTCTGCAAACTCACCCCTAAAAAGTGAATCAAAATATTTGCCTAGTTTTGTATTTTAAACATATAAGTGAACCGCGCCAAGCAGAAATATATCTTAACGTACATTATGACGAAATCGAGAATCGACGTCACAAGTTGCAGGTGCAATTTCAGTATGGCGACGCCCATGTTTTGACATGTTTACAATTAAATTTACTTAGTATTATAACCGTACAGAGACGAGTGTATATCAAAATCCCCTTGATCAAAATCCCCTCCACTGAAAAATGACTGGGTGTTACAAAATCCCCTTCACACGTTTGCAGGGGGTATCATAATCCCCTATGTGATTAACATTATAAATATATAGATATCAGTGCTCCAAATTATATTATGTTTGCTAAAGGCATTGTATTTACGTGCTTTATACAATAGACTTTTAAATTGTATATAGTTGTATTTGAATTTGATGAAATAAGTAAAAATCACAGAGGGGATTATGATACCCCCTGCAAAAGTATGAAGGGGATTTTGTAACACCCTGTCATTTTTCAGTGGAGAGGATTTTGATCAAGGGGATTTTGATTGTCTCCCTACAGAGACAGAAAGTGGGATACTCGTATCTTATTGTTTTGTTTTTGCGGATTTAACGTCGCTCCTACACAAGTTAGGTCATAGGGTGACTTTCCAGCTTTGATGGAAACTCCCAGATGCACCTCCGTGTATTATTTCCTCACGGGCGGGTACCTGGGAAGTACCACCAACCGTCCATGAGACTGCCTGATGGCTTCCTCACATGAAGAATTCAACGTCCCGGGTGAGGTTCGAACCAACATCGGATAATCATGATATCTGTAACAATTCAACCAAGAGTTTCACACTTAATTGAATTTAGTTGTTTTGTTTCAGAATAACATTGACTGCTTCCTGTCCTATGAAACTCCACAAATATCCGATGGATCGGCAAACGTGTTCGTTATTTATCCAGAGTTGTATGTACCGTTTTGCACTTTCAAATATCAAAATGATAAGTAACATATGAGCCGTGCCATAAGAAAACCAACGTAGTGGGTTTGCGACCAGCATGGATCCAGACCAGCCTGCGCATCCGCGCAGTCTGGTCAGGATCCATGCTGTTCGCTAACGATTTCTCTAATTGCAATAGGCTTTGAAAGCGAACAGTATGGATCCTGACCAGACAGCGCGGATGCGTAGGCTGGTCTGGATCCATGCTGGTCGCAAAGCCATTATGTTGGTTTTCTCATGGCACGGCTCATATTTTCCTAGCGGACAGAAAAAAAATTGCTTCTGATTTTCTCAGAATATATAATTGTAGAAAATGTATTACTTCACTTTCATTTCATTTCACGAACAAAACACATCATTTCTAGCTACTCGTAAATTGTATAAAATGGTAAATCAAACTGCAAAACATTTGGTACGACAAGACATTCATATATAATATCAAGTTGCAACTATTTTGCTTTCAAACCTATGAGATTAAGGAGTGTATCACTACAGTACTGTTATTCCAGAGAAAGCAAAACGAAACTTTAGTATAGTCTTCCATTTCATAGAATTAAAAAGATTATTTATTTTCCTTTCCGTTTATATTTTCTAAACATAACTTACGCATAGTTTTTTTCTTCAAAGAAATTTTGCATTTTAAGAACATCATTTGTTTATTTCATGTTTAACGTCTTCCAAATTATTTGTAAACAAAAATCATAAAAGTCTGCAGTAAGCAGTAACGTGTCATAATAGTATGCAGTAAGCAGTTACGTGTCATAATAGTATGCAGTAAGCAGTTACGTGTCATAATAGTCTGCAGTAAGCAGTTACGTGTCATAATAGTCTGCAATAAGCAGTAACGTGTCATAATAGTATGCAGTAAGCTGTAGTGTATAGATTTAACCGTCATTGACAGTTAAGTACATGCCATTATTACATGGCTAGAATAATGTTTTTAAATTAATATGATTTTTATTATTTAATGTGTTTTATTGTGCAGTTGCATTTTCAACAAATCGATTGATATTTCGGTGGCGGGACAAAGATCCAGTCCGAATGAATCCAAATCTTGAACTGCCCCAGTTTACACCTTACAGACTTGAGACAGAAAATTGTACTGATATCGGTGAAGGTAAGTAATTTGCTGGCATGACAATAACTTATCATAACTTTTTAAAAAACAATTTAATACCAATGTTCAATGTTAACTTCAACTTTCATACCATAAAACAAAACGAATCGATCAATTTTACAGTTAACATTTTTTTCGACACTTACTTTAACAATTAAAGCGGGGCCTCCATTCGCTGTGCGGTAAAGGTCGCAATATTTAAGCATTTGCTCATCACCGAAGCGGGTTCGGTTTTGGATGTAAAATACTTCACTCGAGGAAGCCACACAGCTGTCTAACGGAAGGCAATCGTTTCTACCCGAGTTCCCGCTACTGCCTGAAATAATGCATGTAGAGACAAGAGGATGTGACCCTAAACCACATGAATAAAAAAAAAAAAAACAAAAAAAAATCCATTACGTGTGTATATACCATTTTCCTTTGTTATATCGTTTCAGGAAATACCTGTTTACAACTGAATGTGTATCTTGACAGAAATATTGGATTCTATATGATACAGACATATATTCCAAGTGTACTCATCGTCATGTTGTCATGGTTATCGTTCTGGCTTAACGTTGATTCCGTACCGGCTCGAATCTCATTAGGCATTCTCACCGTTCTTACAATGACTACACAGAGAAGCATGTCTAATGCTTCATTACCAAGGGTGTCTTACGTTAAGGTAACATGATTTCGTTTGTAAAGTGAACTTGTTTCTTCTATAATGTCATATTCTCTTTGCGGCTTCTGAGACTCGGTTTTACTCTTTTAACCCTTATCCCGCTACATTTCTATAATGGACTTGTCCGTCATTCAATCTGGACAGTACCATTAACTGTTTAAAAGTGTGCTTACCTGAAAGATAGTGACTGAATGGCGAACAGTGCAGACTATTGTCAGACTGCACGGATTTGCAGGCTGATCAAGTTTTATTCTCAGACAGGCCGCAAAGGCAGAATCAATCGTGTCCGGCATGATAAGGGTTAATGCCTAATATCAGGCAAGTAAGCCTTCGGTAGGCAGTCGATGAACAGTCATCAGATAGCTGGTGTCTCAAAAACCGGTCACATCAAATTTGTTTTATCTGAGTAGAGAATTTATGTAGAGTTGCATATTCCTTCTGATTATAATAAAAAGATAGTATACACATATTTGAAGACTTAAACAACTTAATAAAGTCTTATACGCCATGTTGAAGTACAGCTCTCGACCAAGTAAATATTACTTTACTATAAATACATACAATGTAATCAGTTGGATAATTACGCAACTCTACGAGTTTGGTGTTATGTTTTTAAAAGGTACCTTTAATACAATATATCGAACAATTCGTTAATAAGTGCATCTATGAAATAAAGAAGCCAAATACATATTTGTATACAAGAGTCTACAGATTCTTTTTTAGTACCATTATATTAATGACATACAACATATTGCATTTCAACGTCGCTTTACTTGTAAAATTTACATGTAAATTTCTTTCTTTTCTAAAATATCGTGATATCAAATTACAGGCCATTGATGTTTGGATGGCAGTATGCCTTTGTTTTGTTTTCGCCGCGTTGCTGGAGTACGCATGCGTCAATGTGCTGTCACGAAGCCAGTTGCGCAAGAAGTTAAAGAAAGAATGGCGGGAGAAACAAAATGGTATACAGGAACAGAAAAACGGCCTTGTAAGTAGTTCGTATGAGTAAACACACTGATATATTAATACACACTATTTGCTCTTGAATAAAATCATTCTCTTGCAGACGTGGATTATTATATCACATATGATATATCGCATATAATTCCTTTGCATTGATCTTTAGACAATTATTTTACTCAATTAGAAATCATGGTCTTAGATAAATTATTTATTGGATAGGAAATCCAGAATTTTAGTTTATACTAATTTTTTTCACGTCGATTGTGAAGCAAGTTCTACAACTTGTATTAATTACTCCCTACACCTCATTCCTGATGGAATCCATCGCCACGAGGGTATGAGAGAGGAGAAGCCAGTTGTCCTTTTAATCCTGAGCGCCAAGCAAGGGAGTTACTGGTACCAGGTTTCACGTCTTTGGTATGACGCGGTCGGGGATCGAACCCAGACCTCCCGCACGCGAAGCGGACGCTTTACCACTAGGCTATCAAGGCGGTTCGAGGAAGAATTTAAATGCATGACCTTGATCTCCAGGGAACCGACACAAGTGTTGAGTGAATATGAATATAAGCCGTAGACTTGAGTATAATTAAAACCTTTACTTAGGAAATCTGGGCTGGGAATGGCACTGAACTGAAGAATGCACGGGTTTACTGATGGCAGAAATTATTCATCATATTTTGAATTACACACAAGATAAAAATCAGACATGGTTACCGTTACTTTTTCCAGCTTCCGTTGTCTTCAGTGCATAGTAAATTGATAAAAATGTAATATATCTGTCCACTTTCAGATCAATGGACTTAAGAAAAAGCGATCACGTGACAATGCACAGAGTGTAGATGATGTGTGCAGGGTTGTATTTCCAATCAGCTTTTTGTTGTTTTGTATTATATATTGGAGTTGCTACTTGACAATTCATTAAACTAGACAATAAAGTTTGAGTAAGAAATGAAATTGGAATAGGGGATTATCTGAGTTAAGACGTCCTGGAGGAAATAGTTCAGTAATAATATGGTGCAATGTAAAGTCTTTTTAAACTAACATAGGGACCACACATGAAATATTATCTTGTAAAACGTTGTTTATATATTGTAGATAACTAATAGACGTTATAAAAAATTAACAGAAGTAAGCAGATGAATGAAGCATCATCTTTCAAAATTGATATGTTGCAAATAAATTGAATATTGCCTGTCATGCACACTGTCATGGCACGATTCTCAAAATCTAGTGTTTGAATCATATTAAACAGTATAATAATGAATGTATATTGCAACATAGGAATTTAAAGATATTTCAAATGTAATAATGTTGATTTTGTGTACTTCGAAATGATTATTTATTATTATTATTAAATCTATAATTATAGTACTTTCCATTGGTCTAGATGTAGTTACATGGTCAATGATAGAAAGTCGTATTGACTCAAAGGCGGAGCCAAAACATGTATTGACTTCCAGCTGGGACGTCATCACGGTTTGACGCCAAAACAATGCGACGTCGTACACAATTTACTACGACGAAAAATGACAAAATGCTGCAGATATTTGTATTTACTTTTTATACTTATAAGTAGGCTTGATATAATGATAGAACAATTGTTGCCTTTTTGGTTCGGTCGATATGCGGATTTATCGATCTCACCAAAAGGCAATAATTGTATAATACTAATTTTGCAAAACAGAATATTAACTACTGAAGTTTCTTATTAAAATGATTCATTACAAGCATTCTCAGAAGAGCATTATCTATTCATTATTATTTACCATTTTATAAACTCCGTTAAATACAGTGGAACCTAAAACGTCAAAATTTTTCCATATTGACGTCCAAATTTCATATCGGGTACGTGACGTCATTTGTGACGTCAGCTTCATGCATGTCGTCACAATATTTTCAGTTTTATTCAGTCCAAAGAACACATTTTTATCATTTATCTAATAATTATAGGTGTAGTGTGTGTATGTAATAAAAAGATTATTAGATTTGTATCGAGAAGTCGCACAATATTTCCGCTGCAGAACAAGTGCATATTTCTCGATACAAATCTAATAACCTATAGTTATTTTCATTTAAAAGCATACAGACATATCAGAAAGCAGCGATTCTATATCATACACATTTTGCAGAAACAATGGTCGAAATAAATCTTGTTTCTCTATTTAATTCTAATACTCTCAGAAACCATAATATTTAATCATACTTAACAGTTTCATGTTTACCTTCAGAAATATCATCTTAGTTTGTATAAAACAAACAGTTTTGTTTATTGCTCATTTGTATGTTTTATAAACACTACGATTTATTATATGTGCACACTGTGATGTTTCTGTAATTAAATTTGATTTATATTCAAAGAGTGTTGTATCTTTTCTGATTAAAATCACGAGATGCGTTTACTGCATAATTGCAATTCTGTTTGCCTCCACATGTTTCTAATACATTGCTACAAAACACATGAAGAGGACTAGAAACCAGAGTTTCCTGGACTGATTTAAAAGATCTTCGTTAACTTTTTTTGACAATTAGCTGACTCCCGGTGTAAATTCGTGTATGTTATTAGATAATCAGATCTGCGAAATATTATTTAAAAAATCAGATCTTCGAAAACTGGCAAGTACTTTAAATCAAACTGATCCCTGAAAGTTCAATAATTTTGGCACCTACAGAAGAACACGTTGTATTGAAAACAAGTGAAGCTTTGTCAAAATCCATATCGTGCAAATTGGAACGGTGCTGTGATCAAGGCAATAAACAATAAGCATTGATCCCTATTCCGTCTGATCGCCTGAAGAAATATGGAAGAACGCAAGAGTTGTTTATTATAAGACTCATTCGTCTGTGTATTTTGTGACAGCCTTACAAAGACCATAAATAAGTAATAGCCCATGAAAAGAAAACGACTATTTAAAACTTAGAACTGACTCTTGTATCGTCATAATTTGCAGATCGTTCCTTTTCTAGTTCTTGAGGATTGGCATCTTTCTCACACAGGGCATTTCTCACGTTCGTTTGTTTCTGTTTCCTATAAATATATTGAACAATGTACATAATATTTAACCAAAAACGGTTGTAGCCTGTTGCAAAAATTTCATATGACATGTTTATATTCATTTTCTTTACAAAGGACGGGATATGATAAGTTATGCGAAATGGCCCCGTAAATAATTAGAATATGAAAACTCCATAATTTAAATTTTAACTGTCTAAAACAAAAAAAAGATCATAATCGTTAAAACTATGACTTTTAAAAACTTCAAAACCAAGTTATTTGTACGACTCAGACCTTTAAAATAGTCGAGGTCCGTGACTTTTACCGTTTTTACACGCGATTTACACACTACATGCTCGATTTTCATTGTGAGCCGGACCTGGTGTCAAGCTGAAGTTTTAATGAGAAAATAAGGTTACTAAAATATACATTTTCAGAAAAAATCAGCTTGACACCCGCTCCGGCTCATATTGAATTTCCACTTTTTTTCGCAATTTTTAGCCTCACTTTTCTTTGAAGGAAACAGGATAACGTGCTCATCTCTAAGCAACCGAGCATCAAACAGATACGCGGGAGTTTTGTTCTAATCATGAAACTGATAACCAAGAGTTGTTTTTATAAGAAAATTAAATGTTTAGAGCCGAGTTTAATACAAAAGTGAAACTGAAAGTAGATCTAGACATTTTAATTATCAGTTACGTGTTTTAGATCTACATGAAATAGAGAAAAGTGGAAACTTCACATGTCGCTCAACACGACAGAAACGAAAATGTTGCAGGCTCGGTTTGATTGAGCCTGTTCATAGACGGTAGTGGAAATACATGCTACCGTCCACGCCCTCTAGTCTTTCGGGATTATATTCAAGTTGATTTTGTTTATGCGGCATTTTTAAAGAAAGAATAAAGTGTAATTAAAGTTGTTTAAAAAGAAAATTATTATTGTTTACATAAATGTTATAGAGACAAGAAAGATAACTCATGTACACCGCAACTAGTAGACACATGTAGATAGTTCTTTTATGTAAAAAAATATGACGTAGTTTGTACACAAGTCTCTGTGACGTAATCGGTACGCACGACGGCTGTAATACTAGTAAAAGTTTATGCCTGGTGTCAGTAGTATGCGAGATCGATTCCCAACAAATCCTGTAAAACTTTTTTTTCTGGCAAAAACGACAGAAAGTACCATTCTTTGATAATTGCAAACCGAATTTGGATTTTATATTTTTAGCCGCGAGTTAAAATATTTTAAACCATTTAATTGCGTTATTTCTATAATTAGTCAATTATTCTTTTACTGTATGTCTGTGATAAAGTTATAAACATGTGTGTTTTATACTTCTTTTTTATGACGTATGAAAAATAGTAAGTCAACAATTCAGAATTGTTTTATCAATTTTAAAATGCTCCGTTCCATCGCCGTACGAAGTTTCATAAATAAATGTATGTTGAGTCAATTAATGTCACTGACATGTCATTTCCGGTGTGAAATATTTTATTTCATGAATAAAAGATAAAATCCCAATAGATTCTATAACCATTTTAAGGCCTATGTTATTTTGAAAATATGAATTAGGTGGGTGGGGTACATGATATTATTTCTGATGAATTTCGGAGTTACTGTAAAACAAACTTTATTCCAATGTGACAATACATCAAAACCATGAAGTGCTGAACTCTTACTTTAATTAAAAAAGTAAAGTGGGAAAAGTTATCAGTATGTTCGTGTCACAATTTTAGGGGTAAGTATTCTACGTCATCGTGCATAACTGCGAAAAACTAAATCATACATAATAAAGATAAACTATCCGTGTAAATGAGCTGAGAGCTATTTTTCTATTTCCGTTTATTACTTTTCTAAAAAACACATTACAATTTACCGGGTGTTGGCAAAATTTGTCATTTTTATGCACATGCCTTTACACACGAAAGAAGTCCGAACTATAGGTATGGTGTGCGAGAGGGGCCTGAGCGCTTACATAGTGCTCATTTACAGGAATTGTACTGCTCAGATAAAAAAAAAAAAAAAAAAAAAAAATATATATATATATATATATATATATATATATATATATATATATGAATTTTATAGGTAGATAAAAGTATTTAAGTCTTTGCTGAACATTTGGAGCAAATCGGTCCCATTCTGAAATATGTTAATTTATATACTACGGTAAAAGCCAATCAATTAATTCCTTTTATACCGTTGAACCAATCGTGAAACGGCATCTTCCTTCTTCGTCAGCATTCAAGAGTGAATAGCACGCTTCTTTCTTTAATTTTATTTTGGCTAATTTCTGGTTTTATCTCATCACCACATCCCATTCCACCTCCTCTTTCAAGTGACAATTTTTTAATTTTGAAAGATTTCTCTTAATATGCAAATTCATCTACATTTCTTGATATGCTTTCGGCGGTTATATCCGCCATATTATGTGAATATATGTATTTGTTATGGTATTGGACTGTAACTCCATTCAGATATGAGAACATATCTATTTGTTAAGGACGGTATGTTTCGCCCAGATATGTGATAATATAAATTTGTTAAGGTATTTTTCGGCGGTATTTTCTGCCCAGACATGTGAAAAAATATATATATTTTTTACTGTATTGTTTTGCAAAGGCGGTATTTTTCGCCCAGATATGTGAAAATATATATATGTTAAGCGGTATTTTTCGCCCAGATATGTGAAAATATATATTTGTTAAGGTATTGTTCGGCAAATAAATATTGTCCTTTTTCAGTCAACACTTAGTTCACTCTTATATTTTCCCATACATAGTCTCAGGGTCAGTGCTTCGTTGTGAACAGATGCACATAAATAACTTTATCATAAGTCCGCAAAGTGCAACAAAAGAAATAGCAGTATCAATTTTGTAATAATATTATTTATTTACAAGGTATGTCTGACAAATGACTTCGAGAATTCTAACTTTAGAAAGCTGCATTTTCAAATACCTGATTTTTTCCACTTTGGTTAAAAAGAGTTTTTTTACAATAGATAATGACGTACTACAGAAGGTAATAAAAATACCATTGACCTAGAGAATGCTACAACCTACTAAACTTCAGAGTTTGTTTAAAATTATATTGCTTTAATTTTATTTGACGTTTGCTTTAATTTAAGGTAAAAAAATAAATATATAATTGTAATATTATATTTTGACGTTACACTGAAACACACAAACCCTTTTTGCATATTCATTTACATAAAACAAACAAACAAAAACGGGAACAATGTTTATTTTGTTTGATTGAGAGTAACACCGAAACGACACAATAAACTTTTCCCAGGTTTTATTGGTGGGGAAAGGCTCCAGGGGTCCCTCCAGACATTTTTTGAGGCTCAGACTAGTATTTAGATCGAGACACTAACCTCAGTTGGATGGCTTCCTTACGTGAAAAGTTTAACACCTCAAGTGGGTTTTTGATCCCACGGGCGAGGAATTCGAAGCCAGCGACCATGACCATCAAGTTTTTCTTTTGCAAGTATAAAACATAAATATTCAATTAAAATCTTTTCGTAAACATAACTGATACTCTCAATGACATTCACCACGTCGGAAATTACAAATGGTTTGCCGAATACACCATACTTTTAAATACAAAAGTTTACACACCATGTGGGTCGGAAAGCACGAAATTTACATTCTTGAACGTATATGTGAATAGTTACTTTTGAGATGTAAACAAAGGCATAAAAGTAACTGTTTTCATGTTCGTGGTAAGGATCGACTTGTGATTGTCAATGTTCCCGATACGGAATATATATGAATGTATAAACACGAGCCGTTTCATCTTAAGGACTTACAAGAACATAGTAAGCGGTTGTTTATTTATTGTATTTATGTTCTAGTAACCTTTGACACTGATTTCGAGGACAGGCCGGGTTTGTAACATATACATGTCAGTTGTTGGGCTGGAAAAAGATAGATCCAAAATTTAAACTAAAAGCTATATTGCATAAATGTTTCGTTATTTCTGTGCAGACAATTCGGTTGTTTAAAGGTTAGAATATCAGAAAATTACAGGAAATAAAACATATCTTTAAAAAAGTACCGATCTTTCATCATTTGTTTGGTTGGCGCATGATTACAAATTTAATGTTAGTAGGCCGTGGTGTCCATGAAGCCGTGTAAAGTGATAATTTTGATGACACGTTGGTTTTATTTTGTAATTGTGAGTAATCGTTAAGTGATCAGAAAGTTCGGACAGTGGGATGTTATAAAAACGTGATGTTTTATTTAGATTAGAAAGTCAATCGTACTCTACAATAAGGAAATCTAAGGTAAAATACTCCTTTTATTTCATTCACTGAAGAAAACATGGCAGACATATTTTTGTAAAAGAGCGGTGCACGTGTGATTCGTGTAACATAGTTTAACGGCGTTTTCTTAGAAAACTAACGCTCAGCTCATTTACACTGACATATCCTTGAGTGAAGAATATATATATTGTATATATATGAGAGACTTACGGTACCAAATACTTACCCCGAAAATTTCTATGCATTTTCTTCTAGTGCACTGTTGGGACATGTTTTTGAGTGTCATTGATACTTTATGATTTATTCGGAGATACATTTTCTTATAATTATTAGTTTCTTTTTGATCCCCGTGCATTTCTCGCGTTGTTACGACAATCTCAGTTTTACATAGGAATTTTGCATTGTCGAAATAGCATAGTCCTTAAAAACAAAATAGCTAAGCTATATTTGTGTGTAAAAACCTGTTCTCCGCAAATAATTGTCAACTTCCCCACATGATTATGAGATGGAGGACGAATGATTATAGTCACAATACCCCTTATCACATCGTCACGGAGAAGAAAAACCTCGCCCGAGGATCGCACTCGCGATCCTGCGATCCGCAAATCTGCGGTGGCCTTCTTGAGCTTGTGAAGCAAGTTCTACAACTTATATAAATCAATTTCGACATTGCATTCCTGATGAATCCATCATCAGGGTAGGAGCAGAGAAACCAGTTCTCTTTTAATGACAAGCATCTAAGCATGGGAGCTACTGGTAATATTTCTCACGTCTTTGGTATGACGGGGCCGGACATCAAACCCAATACCACCCCCGCCCCACCGGAGTCGAAGCGGGCCCGGACTAGCTAGGCTCTCTGCACTGTTAATGAATACGCTTTTGAAATGAAGGCACATATGCAGGTGTTATGTTTTTCCTCTCTCTTTTTTCTAGAATTACTGTAATGATTTAAAAAAAGAACCGGAGGAATGTATATACATGTAGTTAAGGTATCACAGAGGGGACATTGATGTATTTGTCATACTAAAACGTGCGCACGTATTAATTACTTCGTGCTCACGTAATATCTATTACTTCCGCGCGTAATAAGAATTACGTTACGTGTGCACGTAATACTAGTAGTATTAAACATCTGCGCACGTATTAGTATAAAAAATACCTCTGCGCACATATCACTCGGCATGATTGAAAGCTTACTATAGAGATCACTTATTAGCTATTACGTGGGCACGTGCATAGCTGTTTCTTAGACTAACACGTGCGTGCTGAGCAACTATGCCGGTTCTTTATCGCTGCAGCCGTTTCCTCTCGAATCTGTCTGTCTTTCTATCTAAGGAAAGGAAAAGTGGTAATCCAGAGGAAATTCGGGGCATCTGCTTTTCATTGTGCAACCATGACCTATTGTTATTTTGTAAACAATTTATACCTATCGCTCTAATGAATTCAGTGTTTAATACCATTAGAATAAAATCAAATGTCTTCATGCGCGCATACAAATGTTACTACTTGGGTATATCCCAGGTCGTCTTGTAAACTGATTTTAATATAAACGCAATGTATAATATAAATGCAACAATTGTAATCAGAATATAACATAATGGAGTAAAATATAAAAAAAATTCTTTCATCTATAACCAAACATCTTTGCAGGAAATCGGAAGCATTTTACCTTACATATATAAGGGCATTTCGGCGGGAAACTGCACGTGCCTTTCATGTCACTCCTTCCGTAATGATCTTACATACGCTAATGTATATTTCGTGCTTCTCATATCGATATTATAGTTTCGTGTCAAAGGAAACGTTTTTGATTAAATTAGGTTGAATAAACTACATAGATATGCTTCCATAGTTGTAATACCGATCTAACTCGGTTCCGGCAACATTTCTGCGGGTACGTGTTTTAATTATGTGGTAAGGATTTAGTAATATTCAACTCGTATATTATTTATTCAAGTAAAATGAACTCTGTCGTTTTTTCAACTTACTTGATGAAGATACTTCATTACATATTTAAATAAAAAATCACCGAAAATATAAAAAAAAATGGAAACTTGTAAGACAAAGTCCTGCCTCCTGATTTATTCGACGAAGGTTTGTTTTATACGAATGTCACACAACAAGAAGAACATTCCGTATACGAAACAAAAAAAAACCCCAAAACACTAAATATGTAAGGAGATATAGAAGCATTTTTTTTATTTTAAAAAGTTAATATTTCATCAAGTATGTGAAATAACTCGCTAAATTACTATAAATCCAAATAAAATTATAATGCAAAACTGTTTCTATGTTGCTATGGTAACGCATATGAAATGAAAGTTTTGAATTTTAGTTTTCGGTCGTCCTTACATGAAAGAGTTATCTCCCTTGTTTTTGCACGATCATTCTGTCTTAGAATACAAAATAAAAATTCGTTTCAAGAAGTTGGATCACTGTGCATCGTGACGACATACAATTTATAGGGTTCAGCAATATAAACTAAAATATATTGCAAAATAGTTTTCTATACCCTCATTCTAAATGATCAAATATCTTTTCAGCGGAAGTCTTAGATAGATGTAATAATCAATTATTTTTGGTCCATTACCGACGTCTGGTCATTATATCTTGGTGGATTTTGAAAAATATAGTTAATTACCAGTGGAATGGTGTTGTTTAACATGCATATTTAGTGGGGGCCATTAATGTTTAACATGCATATTTAGTGGGGGAACAGTAAGCGCATGCTTATAGCAGTACGTTGTCGATGACGTCAAAATTCGAAGAAAATCAAAACAATGATATCAACAAGACACTAGTACCTAATTTTTATATTACATAGATATGCAGTTAAAACGCTTTGAAATGCGTGCAGATCCATATATTTCTCAAAAATAAATATATTCTAATATTTTAACAACGATGCATACTAATATGCATTAAAGATCTTTATAATAGATTAAAATTGTGTAGTCAAGGGAAACTTTCCTTGGACATATAGAGTAGGACATCAAAGTGACATAATATATTGGATTCTGTTTGGGTGCATTTCACTTTACATTCAGCAGTTACCTGTACTGCTAAAAACGGGCCAATGTCCTATTCTAGAAATAAAGAACAATTATTCAGTCCGATAAAACCGGGACTCGAACCGAAAACATATTGCACCTAAGGCGTGCACTATACCACATCGATATAACAGCAGTTTCTATAGCTACGCAATGAAAGTGTACTCTATAACTGTACCCGGTTTGAGTACTCTGGACCACTTGTGTACTGACTTTACTATTTTCGTTTATTCAAAAATGTAATCAAGTTTTTCCAAACATTTCTAACTGGCCAAATCTGTCCAGAATTCTATGATGTATTTGTAAAATATGATCGTACTACATTGCAGTATCAGTGAAATATATTTCATACTGAGCTTTTAAATCCGCCGTTTTAATAGTAGGCGAAAGGCGAAGACAGCGAGCGTTGTCCAAACTTCAAAAATGATTTTACGAGTTTTGATAAGGTTCAAGTACAGTTGCAGGCAAAGCACATTCCTGCATCATATTTGGTTTAAATCTTTATTTTGACTATAATCGCTAGTTATTTATTCATTCCGAGATATAAAGTAAATTGTTTACCTTTACTCGTTATCGGTGCACCTATAAATATTCATTGTCAAAATCAAAGTAAGCGAATGAATACACTCAATGCTGCTGCAGACATTAATCACATTACATACATGTATTGACAAAAGCATATGTCTTGAAACCATTTGAAATATAACATGATCTGCAAATCCACGTATTGAGTATACTGCTAAAACCTTTACGTGCAGTTTTGATACCGGAATCAGTTTGCTAAATGTTTTCCTGACTCACGCTTTGAATTTAAATTAATAGAACAGAAGTCTTCTTAATGTTTTATATGTTATACCCTAACACTCGAGACACAGTGCTTGGTGAGTTACTCTTAAACAATCGGATAACTACCGTTTGTCACCGAGACAGTCATCAGTTTGATAAGTAAACAGCAAAAATACTGCGCTTAGAAATAATACTCTTTTACTCTAAAAGAAATGGTTACCCTTCGGTCCAAACTGTCGTACTCGTTGTGTAATCAGTGAGAAAATCATTTGTTTGACATTTATAAGCCAATTTAAGATAACTGATCTTATGTGATCCCGCAAGATTTGGAATAACAGGATAGTCAAAATGCAGGTCATTGTCCGTTGACATAAAAACCGAAAGCAAAACTGTAAAACAAGTAAATAAATCAAATCAAGACTGTGAAAGATCCTTTGGAAGCCTACATCTCAATCTGGAATATGTCCATGAAATGTGCAACACCACTCACGCCCTCTTGCACTTGCTTCTAATATAAGAAACATAAATATACTCCATAATCGTAAAGGACAAGACAATATAACAATACTGAGTACAAGTATGAGGAGACTTTTTACCGCCGCAACTCAACACTTCAAGGCTGCTGTTATGATGGTTAATACAATCCATAAAAGATCATCTGGAAGCAAAGAAACTCAACCAATCACACATAAATGTGGAATACGTAGAAAAAGAAATACTGTTATTATTAAATTTGGCATGTTCTCCACTTCAAGAGAAAATTATGTTCTAGTGTTAGAAAGTTAACTACGTTGAGAAGTTTTCCAATTGAAATTGCAATATGAGAAATTGCAATTATTGAAATTGTTCGAGCAGAATCTCAAAAGGCATCTTTCATAATTTGTCAAAGCAGCAAAACAATGATATTGGAAAAAGCATTTTCCGCAACGTGTAAATTGATGATAATTCTAAAAACGATCAATTTATTCGGGAGAATAATGCAAAATTAGATCAGAAAGAACATTTTCCAACTTTTTTTACGCTTGCTTTATGAAGTCAATGTGATAACTCGCGCAACAAGAATGCTTTAAGGCATAATGTCAAAATCACATTTTGCTCAGATGACTTTTGCATCACGATACCATGAAATTATCAGAGCGTTCCAGATAGTCAGAAAACAAACGCATGGTTATAGGTTTCTGCAGGATATGACCAATTGTATTCTAAGAAGATTTGATTTGATTTGATTTGTGTCTATTCATGAGTAGCTATAAAATTTGCAACACTCCACCGCTTTCCTTATTTCATATAAATTAAGTGCAATTTTCGATATACTCCATAATATAATGAATACCGGTTAAAGAAATGTTAAGTAATACAAAATAATTTTCAAAGTTAAATTTCAATCATTCGATTTCTTATTTGTCGAAAATTCATATTATTTCAATATCATCTTTTTTTTCCAGTAAATTTAGAAATAAACTTTAGTTAAAACCACTGCGTTGTAATAAATAAAAAAAAGTCAACGGCTTCTACAATAGTTTGATGTTGAAAAAAAACCTGCAGGAATTGGGTAACATCTGTCTTAATCAATTCGTCTTTCTAGTCACGAAATCGAATAAGAATATAAGTGATTTCATGAACGTAAAACCAGACAAGCTTGATTAGAATACGTACATTAATTCTATTGGGAATAAAATACGACCTATGTTTAGTATCATTAATTTAAGAAATGATTTGTTCAGATTTGTTTTCTACTCGTATCCTCGTCAGCGGGAATTTCCTTTTTTTCCCTGTAAAATGACTTTCTTGTCTTTTTGTGTCAGAAGCGCAGGTTTGTTGCTATTTCAATCTTATCAAACTTCGAATCATATTCGCATAAATACAAATCAGTCAATTCGATATATTAACAAACTTTATACAAGTAGTGTTTCTTGGATACTCGCCAAAGGTCACCAAAAAACATGGATATTCTTTGTAAATGTCAGTAAAATCAGTACAACTTTGTCAGACGGACTCGCCCGCGTATACCTGTCATCACAGTTGCACCCAACAACCTTTGGCTTGCACATCATAATATGCAACATCGTTCTTTCCTTATATTGGCATTACCGAATATGGTATACAAATGATTTAATAGCTTTTTAGTAACAGTATAGTCTGATTTTTATTGAATTTCAACTTTTAATTGCATTTAACATAATTTTGCTATTTAGAGCATATTTGGTAATACCTTGATAAGGCAAGATATGATAATGCCACTGTATCAAAACTGGATGCCGTTTCAATAAACTTGCACTTCTTTAAGCTCTTTCTAAATATATCGTTGTCTAGCCTAAGGTCGTAGATAGTGTAAGTTCGTGCATTTCCTATCACATATGACGTCAAACTCCAGCTTTGGCGTACGCGCGAACACAAGCTTTTGTCAGCCAGCAAAAAAGTCCAAATAAGAGGTTTAATCAGGTAAGAACACCAACAAAAGCACACACATGCAGAAAATTTTGAATTTTCTATGCTAAACGCCCCTAACTCATAATCCCCTTAAAAACCATAGAATGACATTTTTATCTTACATTTCTTTTTACATCTTAACTTGACAACCCCGTTTGGGTTTTGACAATCCTCGTGAGCACATAAACTGATGACGGCATTCACGAACTTGCACGAAAATGAAAATAGGTTAACTAACAGACATGCATGTTTTGTTCTGCATATTTCTGGAAGGTTTATGATATTTTTCATGCTTTTTGCATGTCTTTTAAAAGGATATGGATTAAAATTCTTAATTGTAAGTATACATTTGTTGCTGTTTGCTAATTTTATTTCGAACTTTGACCAGACAAGGATATATTTGGTCAAATGTCAACAGAGAATGGCCAGTATTTTGTGTCTCACTAAAACCTCACGTGTGTGTATATATAATGCAGGAAAATTATCTGCCACTATTTCAGTGAAAAATGTCAACGTGTTGATAGATTTGCCTAAAGCATAGTCAAGATTTTTTTTATAATTTCATTGCTTTTGTAGTGCCGTTTGACACAATATAAACAACAGAATAAACCTAGGTTGCTTTAATGTTACTAGTTTAATTATCTTTGACATTTGTTCCAGGATTAGCTTTACAATTAATATTTTGATCGATCTTTTCGTATTAACATTTTTTTCCGAGAAAACATATCACATTGTTTTGAGTTAGTAACATCGTATAGCGAACCTGCCTATGCTCACAGATATACCATCATTTTTGACACTTCTCATTCGAAGCAAAACCATTCCATTTTAGGCCAAAACCTATTTTTACAAATGCAGAGGTGCCATTCGATGCATTTGCTATTATCCTTGGGGCATCTGTCACCCTAAAATGTATACGAATAGCTTTGATTTTAACATTCTTGACTTGAATGATTTTTCATGCTTCTAGGTTTAATAAGGATGCACTTCACCTGATGCTGTTGTTACCGTCAAAATGATTAACGGCTTCAATTTATAAGAGGACATAACGCAAGTCAGATTAAGTTATCGTTTAATACAGATTTCTAATAGACAGTCGTTGTTAAGTTATCTTTTTCTTTAATAAGTAAGCTTCGGGTACACATCTAGAACTCCAATAAAGACTGTAAGTTTCGGTTTTAGACTTGAAATTTGCTTGTTAACTTTCGGTTTAACGCGGTTTTTCAACAGTATTTCAGTTATTTAACGGCGTGCAGTTAACCTAACCACTGTTCCTAGATTCTGTACCAGTACAACGTAATTGCCTTTTTCCCTATATGAATCGAATCAGACGTTGAGGATGAATGATTTCAGGCACAATGTATTTTATCAAATCGTCACGGACAACATTCGCCTCGCCCGGAGATTGGGCTCAAGACTTCTCGGTCTGTAGATCTGAGATAAGCGGGCTGGCTTTAAACCTGGAGTGAAAATGATATACATGTACAATGTCAGATATTATAAAAAAATGTTGTGGAGTAGGTTTTGAAAAGCTTAAAAGGAGTACTGTTAGGGTTAGCACTATTTGAACTTTCAATCAATGGACCTTTCAGAAGGTTATAGACTGTATTTAAACAAATTTGCACACCGCTTTGTCATGAAATACAAACCCTGCTCATCTAAAAGCCAAAGAAGACCGTCAAAACTCATTTTGAAAAATGAATGATTACAGACCAAAACAAAACAGAAGAGTTTTTTTGTCGATTGGAGAAAATGTTCTAACTTTACATGGAAAGTTTGATATAGAATATGTTTATTCTATGTATAGACAATTGCTCGATATACATATACAGCAAACCTAGGCATATGGAAAAAAATAACTCCAATATCTCGAAGACTTTGTACAAGATTCGGTACGATCTAGTGCGTTCCTAGAAAGTAATAACATGCGCAAGACCACTCCATTCAGTTTAAAATTCAAATTACTGTTACAAACACGTAAGATATGATTTAGGCATACAATCAGACTTAATTACTCTCATTATCAACCGTAAGTGTCCCTTCTGTTGAGAAGGAACAATAATGTGAAAATACACATCCTTGTCGAATGTAAAGATATATCTAACCCATAGCATTATGCATTTTGGCTAGTATATTCTAACCCGACCAGCTAATAACCGGTTTTTTTGCAATAAACCGACCTTGAACTTTGCTGGGCGCACCGTGTTTGTAGTCAAATGCTGCGGCATAGGACGCAGTTGTAATTTACGTTTGATGACAATAGTCTGCAGTTATTTGAAGTAAGTCGTGTTAGAATCGAATGAAATAATAAGTATCTAAATAAGAATTATCGTAGAATAACCCTCGATTGTCGTTCTTATGCGTAGAAATGTATCACTCAGTCCTTCGGCCTTCGTGATATATCAATACGCATATGTCTTCCAAACTCTCGTTATTCTACGATAATCCTAATTTTGATACTTATAAATTCTTAAATAAACACAAAACTATATCACCAACCTGTAATACTTCTATAAAGACCTAAAGCAATATAAAAAATCTTAGAGATACGACACCTGTATGTGTTGGTAAACGCACATTTATTAATGTATACTATTATTTAATTTTCTGAATCTTATTCTGCACGGGCTTATAAGTAAAAGAAAATCGCCCACAAACATTCAAGAATAATATTGAACAATTAAGTGTGGATTTCCAAATCCAACACCAGGTCCCAGATTTAATGGCCGTGTTTGACACGAACGAAACATTTTACAGTCCTTAATAATCTGTTAAGGAATTTGAAATATCTGTTCGGCTGTTTCATTTTCCTTGCAGCAGTTACACATTTTAAGCATAACATAACTGAAATTGACAGCAAGCGTAAATTGAATCCTCTCATGGCTGTCTGATATGCTCTTTATTATTTTAGACGGAATAATGTGATCTTTAAAACTACCCGAAATATGTTAAAATAGATAATTATGAAAAAAGCTTTGCGAGAAAAACGTTTCTATCACACACTGCGATGCAACAACGCCTGGTCCCTAAAAGTTTAAAGTTCATTTCAATATACGTTGTTTCTTCAGCATCTAGATTACAACCCAGTTTTCTTCCGTTGCAGGATATCAATTAATGTAGTTGTTATTCATTCTTGATTTGACATACGTTTTCGTATGAAGGATCCGGAGACTTAATTCTATGTTTATGGATAATGACGTTACGCCATCGCTTTCGGTGTTTCAACCGTGCAGAGTGACTCCAAAGGAATAAGGTAATTTATAAATACTGTTGTCCGTCAGCTTACCTCTAGCGTACAGATAGGTCATGTGAACAATTGTTGTCATTTGTAAATTTAAATAAATAACTGATTTATCGCGCGATATATGCAAATAGTCTGACATTCTTAAAATTGCTTTACCTACAGAAAAGTACTTGACTGCGAAAACAATGAGGTTAACAATTACGAAACAATACTGTCTGTCGAAATACATTGACATGATGTCTCTGGAAAAAAGCTGAAGCTTTTGTCTGATAAAAGCAATTTTTATGAATAATACAACCATATCAATATTATACCAATAGCTAAAACATCAATTATATTAAAGGTGACCATCGTAATTCATTTTGGTGGTCTTGTTCGCGCACTACGTTTCATCAAACTGTGATCATTAAACTTCGTCTCACCTTAATGGTTTGTTAGATCTTCAATGAATTTTCTAAAGCTTCCTTGCGTTTATGCTTTCAAATACATTATGTGTTATATTACGCCATACGACAATATATCTCGAAGTTACTGCTTGATAGGTCGTTTAAAATGCGACTTTATGTTTAAACGAAACCTTTTAGTCTTAACAATCAGGATCAAATTTCTATTCACGTATTTTATTTCTAACGAAAACGTCCATCCTTGCGCATAGAAATCGCAAATCTTCGCATTTAATTACATATACTGAAACGCGATACCGCGTACATAAAAACAGCAAAAGCAATAAGGTCGTGTACATAACAAGCAATCCTTTGACATATATACTGGTTACAAGTTGATTTTTTTTATTCTGAAAACGGCAAAGCTGATGTTAGTTAAAATCCGATTTTACAAGAAACTACCAATCATTGATAATGACATTCCCGTTAAACTAATTTACGATTTTAATACATGTTTAGCAGATATAATATCGAATGCTTTATTTTTAAGGAAGGTCGAGTAAATTTCGTTTTAATAGGGTTATGATAACAGTCGCTTCGCCAGGGGTTTATGTTTTGCATTTCTTTATGATCTTACAACGCGCATGCATTATTTTTTGTTGAAAATAAGGATTTCATATTTACCAGCTGAATAAACGTCTATCTGTCTCTTACAACAACCTTTAAATAACAAATGCATTGCCTTTTTTTTTGTTCTGGAAACCCTATTGCCATGGTGTCATGTTTAATGTTACATGAAAATTCTACTACAATTTGAGCTTACTAGCGATGAAGTGGGTGAGTGAGTAGGGTTTTACGGCGAATCGACACAAAATGGTCATATATCGTCGATACTAGCAAGGAAAATGAATAGAAAAAAAAATTAAATGAAAGCTGTAACTTTTCCACAAGTCAGTTTCATTCGTTCTATAAACATTAACAGATTAATCAATCATCAAGTCAACACAGAACACATTATATCATCACAGATAAGCATCATTATTAATCTCTTCAGTCCTTTTTTATGCACCTAACGGATTAAATAGGATGTCGCATTTTCGTCAGCAGCAGTCAGAGAAGTACAGGAAGTAATATTAGATGTGTGCACCTTAAAAGACATGCTTTAAAATCCTGATGAAGAAACTTTATTTATACAACCTCAGTTTTAAACGCATAATTATCTGTCTGTTATCATTTGTATTTTCTACTTTTTTCAATTACAATAAATTGATGTAAGTTTCGCTATCTCAAACATTTTAACATAACACAAACAAGGGAAATTAGATTCAGTGTCTGCATTTAGTTACATACTTTTAAGTAAAGATTAGTATGCTTTACAGCATTGGATTTTCACGAAAGATGTGATGTACATTCCAATATTCCAGACGTAATGTGTATGTTATGCTGATATTACATTACTCTTCTCACATAGATATCAAGCCTAGGGAATATTTTCATTCAATAGCTGCGACATTTTGCTCTCATATCTTGGAAAAAATCGCCTTATTGATTAAACTCTCACATGAAAAACCAGTTTCAGATAAAATGAAAGATTGAATCTACTATCAACTGCTCAGCATTAAAAAGAGAAACTGGCTTCTCTTCTCCCTCGCGATGGATTCCATCAGGAATGAGGTGTCGAGAATGATTAATATAAGTTGTAGAACTTGTGTCACAATCGACCTAAAATAAATTACTATAAACTAATACGTATATTACTGGCATGTTTTTTTTATCGAAAAATACACATTCAATCGGCTAAATTTGCTCAATAAAACAAGGAAGAATATCCAACAGGGAAAGCTACGTTCTAAAAACGCAGCCTCCCCAAACGCGCACACGATCAACAAACGCACACCACGCACACACACACAAGGCTTTTCATTATCAGAGCTTCGAGCTCACTGACTTTCTATGACTACTTTCTATGACTGAATGCATGTCTGACTACATTTCAGTACGCTGTACTTTATAAAAAAAACTGCAAGGCAAATACTCAGTGAACTGCATACTCCAGATGGGAAGTTTCTGACTATCAGTTTTTGCGTAAACTTAAAGATGTTCAGGCTCCCCTTAAAGACTGGGCCCGTCCTGGCAGCTCCAAGATATTAGTCACGTGTTGTAAGACGTCTGATTGATAGAGCTGCCAGCTACACGGTGTCCGAGATAGGGTCTTTATTTTGCATATCAACGAGGAGAAATCGTGAGATTCTCAGAAAGCACTTGGGTTTAAGAAAAGTTTGTGTCCTGTGGTTGCTCACAAGTTAACCGAAAAACAAGAGTCCAATAGGCTCAGATGTTCTAAAGAAACGCCGAAAAAGTTCTCAAATTTAGCTGATCGCACGCTGTTCACCTAAAAGGAGACGAGACCTGGATATACTTTCATTATTGACAACTGACCGTGGATAACCGTAGACCAGTAATTGCAAAAATTGTCAAAAATGTTACAGGAGCGTTTTTGTGTTTTACATGCCATGTCTTGTTTTCCATTTCGTGTGTTATCTCTAGAGGTTTACCTGGCGGGGATTACTTTTAAGTATCCTGTCTTTGGAACATGGTGGGGGTAAGAGTGAGGTTGGGTGCGCACCATAAACCGCTTGTTGCCATTGACCATTCTAAGGCGATGCCCTACTGTTCCTTTATTTGTTTGTTTTGTTTCCGTGTGTTTACTTTGTATATGTGTGTGTCAGAAGTGTGCACATCTGCGTGTTGTGGGTTTCGTTTTGGGGAGGCTGCGTATTTGGAACGTGGCATTCCCTGTTTGATATTTATCCTGTGATTGATATTTATCCGTGTTGCTTTTGTATTCCATCATCTTGAACTCGAAGGGTGCAATTGTAAAAATCAGGAAAGTCAGTTACCGGAAAGTTTTATAGAGACCAAGTACTCAATGCTGTCAAACGAAAATACAAAACAGTGCGTCCGAAGACTGGTCTTCGCAGTCTCCAGTTGATCTATGACAACGCTGCAGCTCACAAAAGTGCCATCGTTCAAAAGTTTCTGAGAGATTAAAAAGTAGTACAGATCAATCAAATAGAAAAAGTCGAAATTCCACAGGTCGCTCAACACGACAAAAAACGAAAATGTTGCAGACTCGGTTTGATTGAGCCTATTCATGGACGGTAATGGAAATGCATGCTACAGCCCACGCCTTTTAGCCCCGGGTTGAGCAGAACTCAACATTTACACATGCTACAAGTACAAAGATAATTTAAAGACATCTGCCGATGTGTTCATATGGCGGTGCACATGGAACCTTCAATGATACACTTGCATGTGTTTTGCATGTAATTCCATGAAAAGCGGCTTATCGTCACGAGTTAAAACAATAGGTTTGTCCTAAACGAGAAAACAATGAGCAGAACTAAATAATCTGGAATTTAGAAAGGGGATCTGAGATATCACAGGAACTGCCAAAAGACAAAATTAAAAAGCAGACACCATATCCAAGGGGTGATTGTACAATACCCAAAGCTACGAAAGTGGCAGTATTGGAATCAACCAGGCCGAATGTTCAAGCTTAGAAACTAAATAGTACCAATAACACGACATAAAAGTCTTATTTACCAGATCTGAGTCCTTGTGACTCATTCCTCTTTGGATGCTGGCTCGGTGCAGAAGTGCCTGGAAGCCAAGGACAAAGAGTTTTAAGCGATTAAATAAATTCGAAGTCTGTACACAGATGGTGTACTATAGTCGAGAATTATGTTTGCAATGGCCCTCGTAGCTGCAATTTATGGTGCCTGCGTTACCTACAACGCAGAAATTGTAAAATATACAGCAAGCCAGGCGACATTTATGTTGAACTGACAACCTATGGGTACGATGGATCTGCAAACATTTTCCTACGGTGAAAATTGCTTAAAACTTACAATTAGATATAAGTTAGTTATTGTTTGTCACAGAAAAAGTGATGTATTTTATATCTGAAAAAATAAGTATATTTACGGCTTATATTGGAAGCAGAGGTAGAATATCTTATGTTTCAATTATTGTAGAGTACAATGTAACAGATTTTATTGAAGAGATTCATTTATAGGCTGCTACCTATATGTTTATGTAGCAGCTCCTGCGGATCGTTTTAGAATCATTTATAGGTACCAGTAAAGGCTTTAATATCAAAAGAATAAGATTTCTACGGGTTTTTTTTTCGAGAGAAACAGTCAAGAACAATGTATATTATAACCAATGATTTTTCTCGTCAGCAAAACGGACAAGAACAGTGAAGATTTTATCAAATAAAGCCAAGACAGGCTTTGTTGAATGTATAGATTAATGGTCATCAAAAGCAAAAACATTGTATGGTGCGGTTAGTTTCACGTTCATACTTTTCTCCGTAGAACAGGTTATCTGCCCTCGGGATGATTAAGATTTTCCTGCATACCAGACTGGGATTTCTGGCGATTTCACCAGTGCTAGACAACTCCATCTAACACCAAACTTCATTACTTGTTAGCAATTTATTATAAAAAAAGCAAATCAGCATCTGTATGCATATATAGTAAATAGAAGAATAAATGAAGCTACTGTGTATAGACAATGTTTTCATTTGTTTCTTTTATATTATAGGTTAAAAATGCTAATAATCTGACGCTAAAAGCATAGCACTTAAATGTGATTTGTTTGGGTGAAACTGTAAGTAGCTTTCAAAAAATGAAATAATAATTGCAAACGGTACGACTAAACTCGGTACACAAAGAAAAATGGACGTTTCCATTTGATTTAATGGCATAACAAATGTAAATAATGACAATCTGACTATAAACAGCAGACAAAACCCCTGGAGGTGGCAGATAATTACATATTTCTTTTATATTTCAGACACATATTTCACGTAGCGGTAGCCTTCAAGCTATATGTCGTTACACTTTGACACTCCTTGCTTACTGGCGCCCAATATGCATCACTTCATGAGTCTTCCTGACATTGGACATGTTTGATAATGTAAAATGTATCTAATATTGTTGCATTGCATATACATGTAAGTTTCCCCTGACACAGATCCAAATGTTGTTTGTACGGACGAGATATTTTAAGTCCTAAGACAAATAACATCGGATTTTCCACTCGTCAAGGTCGTTATATATTTCAACGATAATGTTCAGGATTTGAAAAAGGAGGCCTGTTAAATTTGCCTTTCAAACAATAGTTCGTTGTTTTTTGAAAAAAAAAAAACAAAAAACAAAAAAAAAAACCCAAAAAAACCGCAGGACCTTGGTAACATTTATCTTAGTCAATTCTTCTTTCCAGTGACGAATGAGGTTATGAATGTAAAACCAGACAAGCTTGATTTAAATACCATCATTTATTCCAAAGGGAATTAAAAACAACAAATGAGCCGCGCCATGAGAAAACCAACATAGTGCATTTGCGACCAGCATGGATCCAGACCAGCCACGCAGGCTGGTCTGGATCCATGCTGGTCGCAAATGCACTATGTTGGTTTTCTCATGGCGCGGCTCATATGTTTGGTATCATTGAATTAAGAAATGATTTGTTTTCTACTCTTATCTGCGTCAATGGAAAATTTAAATTTTTGTGCCAGAAGCTCATGTCTGTTACTGTTCAAGTCGAAACAGACTTTTAATCATATTCGCATAGATACAAAATAGACCTTTCGACCTATTAACAGATATTCTGGTCAATACTTTGATTGAATATTCTAACACGATCCGCAGCAGTTGCTATATAAACATATAGCGAAATCGCCTATACATGAATCTACGATAAAATATAGCTCTTCCATTCCGCCCTACGATTGTAACATGACTGTGAGATTCTACTCTGCTTCCGTTATATACAGGGCGCATTCGGCATACAAACTCATGTAACTCTGACTAGATCACCCGAGTCCACCTGAGTGACACGAGTAACAATTTAGTCCGAACGCTTTATCGAGTAACTGAAAATGATGGAGAACGTTACCTATATGCTAACAGTTCAAAAGCTTCTGAGCTGTAACAAGAATAAAGAATGGTTGCTACTTCTAACGCATAATGACTTCATTTTCCAAAATAAACACTTGATCAGACGAAAAGGTATCCCTCGTATCAGAAATTGTGTTGAATTAGTGGTCTACATGTATGCGGTATAGTGCTGTTAATTGATTGCATTGTCG